>NC_090438.1:488747667-489429725 GCF_031143425.1 Pleurodeles waltl
GCGGCGGGGTCCATGCCAGTGACTCAGCTGCTGGCGGTCCTGTCTGGCCCAGCGGGGCTGGTGCTGGCGGTCCTTCATGGCCCAGCGGGGCCGGTGCTGGCGGTCCTGTCTGGCCCAGCAGGGCTGGTGCTGGCAGTCCTGTCTGGCCCAGCAGGGCTGGTGCTGGCGGTGGCCTCCTGGGCAGCTGGGCTGGTGCTGGCGGTGGCCACCTGGGCAGCGGGGATGATGGCTGTGTCCTCCTGAGCAGCTTTGCTGGTGCTGGAGGTGGACTCCTGGGCAGCAGGGATGATGGCGGTGGCCTCCTGGGCAGCTGGGATGATGGCGGTGACCTCCTGGGCAGCGGGGATGATGGCGGTCTTCTCCGCCGTGTTGCTCTTCCCAGACTTGCTGACTTTCTTGTGGCCCTTCCCCACCTTGGAAGGTGTCGCAGCTGACTCCACAGTCCCACCTGTACCCCTGGGAGTGGCTTTGGTGGCTGGAGTCATCCCCCTCTCCCGTCGGCACTGGCCAACTTTTGATGCTTGACAGGTGGGGGACTGTCCGTGCTGTGGCTCCATGCCACACTGGCTGCCCTGGTGGCCGGTGCACTCCAGATTCCGGTGACTACAGATACCACTGGTCACGGAGATGTTGTGGATGAGGTGCTAGGTTGGGACCTGGAGAGTCGGGCCCTAGGAGACTGACGGGGTGGCGGAGGTGAGTCAAAGAGGTCAAGGTTGGACAGGAAAAGTTTCTTGGGAACACTGGGACGGGTAGCTGGAGGGGGTTTGTGAGTGGAGGAAGAGGTTGTGGTTGTAGGAAGTGTTCGTTTGGTGACGTTGGGTGAAGGAGAATGCACTGTAGGCTGTCGTGAAGTGGATGGCTGTTAGGTGGGTGTGTGCCTGCATTTGGGTATCTTGGGAGGTGGCGTCACAGAGACACTGGGAGAGAACACAGGGGACGCGTGAATGGCAGTGGGGGTGGTGACTGCACCTGAGCGGGGTATGGTGGTGTGTGTGCTGGTGACGGAAGTAGTGGCTGTAGATGTAGTGCATGCAGGTGTGAGTGTAGATGAGACTGGGAGGGAGGAGGGAGACGAGGAGGAGGGGGACACAGTGGAGGAGGTGGATGTTGGTGTGTCTGCATGTGTGTGATGCTTGCGTGAATGCCTGTGGGATGTGTGGTGCTTATGTTTGCCAGAGCTTCCCTTGTGTGTTGAAGTGTGTGCATGCTGGTCTGAAGGTGTGCTTGGGATAGGCTGAGGTAGAGGGGATTGGGTCTGGGTGGAGCAAGTTGGAGGGGGGAGGCTAGAGACAGGGACAATGGCTGCCATCAGTGCAGAGGCCAGAGTCTGAAAAGCTCGCTGAAGGGCTGCCTGACCAGAATGAATGCCCTCCAGGAAAGCATTTGTTTGTTGCAACTGCCTTTCTACACCCTGGATGGCATTCAAAATGGTAGACTGCCCAACAGTGAGGGACCTGAGGAGGTCAATGGCCTCCTCACTGAGTGCAGTAGGGGTGACTGGGGCAGGGGCTGAGGTGCCTGGGGCGAAGGTGATGCCCACCCTCCTGGGTAAGCGGGCACAGGGCAAAGACTGAGAGGCTGCAGGGAGGGCGGTGCTGGTGGGGGGGTGGTGGCTGTACCTGTAGATGCGGGGGGCACAGATGTTGCCGCCACCACAAAGGAGCTCCCATCAGAGGACGAGTCCGTATAACTGGTCTCAGGTCCTGTCCCCGCCGTGGAGCTCCCCTCGCCCTCTGTCCCACTGGTGAACTCCGAGTCTGTAGTGTCACCCTCCAGGGCCATGTGGGATGCAGCTCCCTCCTGCTCCGGTGCCACTGCTCCTCCACCTGATGATGCTAATGCACACAAGAACAGGGAGACCACAAAAAGGGGGACGACGACAGAAGAAAGACATGTTGAGTGTATGCATTACCGCTACCGTTGGCGAACACGACAGACACAGAAGCCCCCTGCACTACGCCGCGCACTTGGGCTCCACTTTTCAATCCCTGGGACATGGCTTACAAGGCTATGGATGACATCTGCACACATGGATGACATAGGAGCCTGACTAGGTGTACTTGGCACTGTACACAGGTGGGGTGGGGTGCCACAGGGTCTGCCAGAACAAGGGAACCTAACTAGCACACTCGCCCTGGCCTAGGGAAACCCACAGCCCACCTCCCCCACCCAGACACCTCCACTGGGTGCAAAATCAGCAGAATGAGAGTATACTCACCCCCTTGTGGCTGCTGTGATGCCCTCAAGCACCCATCCAACTCCGGGTACGCCACCACCAGGATCCTGAACATCATGGGGGTCATGGTGCGACGAGCACCCCTCCCACGTTGGGAGGCCATCCCCAGCTGGGCCTCTGCCGTCTTCTTGCTCCAGCTGCGAATGTCCTCCCATCTCTTACGGCAGTCGGTGCTCCGTCTGTGGTAGACCCCCAGGGTCCTGACGTCCTTGGCGATAGCTCGCCAAATATCCTTTTTCTGGTGGGTGCTGACCTACATGAATTGTACATGGGGAAAAGAAAAGTTATTACCAACTGCACCGTCACAGTCATTGGTCCCCATCCCTACCCTTGCCATGTGGCACATGCACTCACCGTCGTTTCCTGCACGCCTCAATCTCCCACCCCCCATTTTTTATCCACCCCACTCCACACAGGCATTGCCCATACAGCATGGTAACGGTGTACTTACCTGTTTGTCTGGAGGACCGTAGAGTAGAGTGTACTGGGGGAGGACCCCATCCACGAGTTTCTCCAACTCCTCCGATGTGAAGGCAGGGGCCCTTTCCCCCATTTCAGGTGCCCACATGGATTAATTTTTAACTGCGTCACACATACCTAGGCCTTGCCTCAACACTCATACAGGGCAAATTTCAGATTATGATTTGTGTTCTGTGTAAGCTGTGGGTACATACCTCTGAGTTGGTTGACTCTGTGCTCGCTGTTGTCCTTCATCGGCACCGTCCGCTGGGACATGTGAGGAGATGGCTGCATCCTACGTTGTACAGACCGCTGGTTGACCTGTCGACAATGGAGGAAAGACATGTGATCATCACTTACAGGCTTGATCGTGCCACAATCCTGGAACTGTGTGCCCAGATGGAGCCAGACCTGGTGTCAACTATCCGCTATCCCAGAGGAATCCCCCCTTAAGTGCAGGTACTGTCAGTACTCCATTTCCTTGCAAGTGGGTCATTTCAAACAACAGTGGCCATAGCATCAGGGATGTCCAAGCCTATGTTTTCCAACGTGTTGTCCAGAGTGTTGTCTGCCCTGCTGAAATACATGCGGAGCTACATCGTTTTCCCACAGGTGGAGGATTTGCCTACAGTGAAAGGTGACTTCTATGCCCTGGGACATATCCCCAACATCATAAGTGCCATTGATGGGACACATGTGGCATTGGTACCACCCCGCAGGAGTGAACAGATGTACAGAAACTGGAAGAGTTATCATTCCATGAATGTGCAGATGGTGTGTTTGGCAGACCAGTACATCTCCCATGTTAATGCCAAATTCCCTGGCTCAGTGCATGACTCTTACATCCTGCGATATAGCAGCATCCCTTATGTGATGGGGAAACTCCAGAGGCACCGTGTGTGGCTATTAGGTGAGCACCTGGAAGCAAGTCAGTGGGAATGGTTGTCTCGGTCTGGGGATATCCCTACAGGTTAGTGTGTGTCTAACAGTTGTCCCTCGCCATTTGCAGGTGACTCTGGTTACCCCAGCCTGTCATGGCTACTGACCCCAGTAAGGAATCCCTGGACAAGGGCAGAGGAATGTTACAAAGAGGCCCATGGGCGGACTCAGCAGATTATAGAGCGGACCTTCGGCCTCCTGAAGGCCAGGTTCAGGTGCCTTTAATGACAGGTGGATCCCTATACTACTCACCAAAGAAGGTGTGCCAAATCATCGTGGCCTGCTGTATGCTTCACAACTTAGCTTTGCGACAACAGGTGCCTTTTCTGCAGGAGGATGGTCCAGATGTCGGTGTTGTTGCAGCTGTGGAGCTTGTGGACAGTGAAGACGAGGAAGCAGAAGAAGAGGACATCGACAACAGGAACTCAGTGATCCTGCAATATTTCCAGTGAGACACAGGTAAGAATACAAACCTGTTTACTACATGTACTTTAACACTACCACCTCTCAACTGTCTGTTGTTTTCACCCAGTGTATGGTCACTGAGTTGTCACTTTCCCTTACGATTTCACAGATTTGGGTCCCACTGTGTGACATCTGCTTTGTTTTGTCATGGACTAGAACTGTGTGACATACGTATGTTGACATTACATTTGAAAGAGCATTTTGACACTGTAATTGCTAATACACTATTTCGAAATCACAGACTGACTCCAGATTGTTTTGTGCTTCAAGGGTGTTTATTTAAGTGCTCAATATTGGAGGGGGTTGTAAAATGGTGAGGGGTGATGATGGAGGAATGTCCATGGCAGAGTCTAGTATATTAGTCTCACAGATGCATTGCCCAAATGGGCATAGGAAGTGGAGCTGGGGCAGTATGAGGATGGACAGGGTGACAAAGTGGGACAGAAGGATGACATTCAGTGTGGTCTCATTTCTTGGCGGGGTCTTGGCATCATTCTCTGTCTTTGTCCTGGATCTCAGGGACCGTTTGCGGGGTGATTCACCCTCTGCAGGGGGTGGGGTGCTGGTGTGGTGGTCCTGTGGTGGTGCCTCCTGTCCACTAGCGCCGGCGGAGGTGGTGAGCAGTTCATCGTCCATGCTAGTGTCAGGGGCCCCTTGTTGTGCCACAGTGTCCCTCCTGGTGTTGAGGACTTCCTTCAGCACCCCTACGATGGTGCCCAGGGTGGAATTGATGGATCTGAGTAACTCCCTGAAGCCCAAATACTGTTCCTCCTGCAGGCGCTGAGTCTCCTGAAACTTGGCCAGTACCGTTGCCATTGTCCCCTGGGAATGGTGGTAGGCTACCATGATGTTGGAGAGGGCCTTGTGGAGAGTGGGTTCCCTTGGCCTGTCCTCCCCCAGTTGCACAGCAGCCCTCCCAGTTCCCCTGTGTTCCTGGGCCTCCATCCCCTGGACCGTGTGCCTACTGCCACTGCCCCCAGGTCTCTGTTGTTGTTGGGGTGGTGGGTTAGCCTGGGTTCCCAGTAGTGGTGGACACACTGCTGATTGACGTGTCCTGGGAACAGAGGCATGGGCCCGCTGGGTGGGTGCTGTGCTGGTGTTTCCAGAGGGGGGAAGCTCTGTGGTGGCCTGTGACTGTGTCAGGGGAACCGACTGTCCAGAGGTCCCCGATGGGCTGGGCTGGTCATCTAGATCCAGTTGGACAGAGCTGTTGTCATCACTGTGGGCCTCTGCTGTTGGTGGTGTGGACATGTGTGGACCCTCCTGTCCGGTGACGTTGGGTAGGGGTCCTGCAGGGGTATAAAAGGATGTTTATTACATCTGTGTGTGGCATGGTGTGCAATGGGTGGGTGACCGTGTACCCCAGTGCTTGCATTCCTGTCTGGGTCCTTGTGTGATGGTGGTTTAGGGGGGTGTATGGGTATGTGCAGTGGCCATGCTTTGGTGATGGGTGTCCATGCTATGTTGTTGCATGCAGAGCTTGGGGGTGGAGATGTCTTGTTTGTGATGTTGGGACATTTGTGAGGAGTTGGAGTGATGGGGTTGAGGGTGAGGGTGGGGGTATGTGATAGCATGCAAGTAGGGTGGGGGATGTAATAGTTGAGATTCGACTTACCAGAGTCCATTCCTCCATCTACTCCTGCAAGGCCCTCAGGTTCAGAATCGCCAAGACCTGCTCCTCCCATGTTGTTAGTTGTGGGGGAGGAGGTGGGGGTCCGCCGCCAGTCCGCTGAACCGCATGGTGGTGTCTTGAGACCACGGAACGCACCTTCCCCAGTAGGTCATTCCACCTCTTCCTGATGTTATCCCTATTTCTTGGGTGCTGTCCCACTGCGTTGAACCTGTCCACTATTCTTCACCATAGCTCCATCTTCCTAGCAATGGAGGTGTGCTGCACCTGTGATCAGAATAGTTGTGGCTCTACCCGGACGATTTCCTCCACCATGACCCTGAGCTCCTCCTCAGAGAACCTGGGGTGTTTTTGCCGTGCCCTGGGGTGGTGTGGGTGATGTGTGGGGTGGTGTGTGTAGTGATAAGTGGGGTGATATTTAGTGGTGTGTTATGTGAGGTGCGTGGAAGTTATGTGGGTGATGGTATTGTGTGCCTGTGGATGCTTGGTAGTTGTTTGTAGTGTCTCTCTCTGGCCTTGTGGATGTGGGTGTGAGTTTTATATTGTTATGGGTGTGTGGGAGTGGTGTGTGTATGTGTATCAGGTGTGTGTATTTCGAATTGTCCAATGTGGCTGTGTTTTGTAGATATGTGTCTATTTTGAGCGCGGCGGTGTGTACCGCCAATGGCATACCACGGTTGAAAGACCGCTGCGTGGATTCGTGTGTCGTGATAGTGTGGGCGTATTTCGGTTGGCGTGACGGTGGAGGTTTTGTTTTTGCCAGTTTATCACTGACCTTTGGTGTGGCGGACTTCTGTGGGTGTCTGAATTTTGGCGGATTCCGAGCTGTGGGTCGTAATAGCTGTGGCGGAATTCCACGGCTGTGGCGGTGTGTTTGCGGTCTTCTGCACAGCGGTAAGCGTCTTTTACCGCCAATGTTGTAATGAGGGCCTATGTTTCTCTGCTGCTGCTGTGGTAGCTATTGTGGAAAATGTCCTTGCATGCCTGTCTGAGCAACTTTAATCTGCATCACGATCGACTTTTCTTTCAGCTTTCTCTGCTTCAGCTCAGTTTCATCACTACAGTATTATGCATACTGCAACAGCCCATCAGTCGGCTTTGCTTGCCAGCAATTCAAATGACTCTTAATCATCTGGCTAATTTCAGGGCTCAATCCATCAACAAATCTGAACACAAATTGAATCCTGTCCTTTGCCTCAATTGTCTCTGTACCACTGTAATGCTTGAACGCCTCTAGCAAGCTCTCATAATACGCATGAGTCAACTCCTTTGCTTCCAGAGCTGTCCTGTCAAATCTCTGCCAATCAATATTCTTGGGCGAGATTCTCGTTTTCAAAAATTCAGTCACCTTACAGTAATATGTCATTATCTCGGGAGATGGTGCAATTTTATCTCACTCTTGTTCTCTTGTTGGCCAGTCTATACTCCTCTTACACTCTATCCACAGATCAGCGTGGACCACTATGTCTAATAAGGTGTTCAAATCCTCCCACAGGCATTTTGCAAGTTTTCAAACCTATCTGTCTGCTGGTACCACTCTACTGGCATCTCCCTCAATTGTGGATAATCATTTGTAAATGATAGAATTTCACTTCTGCTCTAGGGCACACAAACACAATTTCCTCCTGGAATCTCTCTCATTGGTAGAATCTTCACTGCACATTTGCAGTCAGCTGCACAGATTCCATTTTCCTTTTGTCTCTTTTCTTTACCCATTTGCCTGCCCATTTGTCTAATGATCTGCCAGTCTGGGCACTTTGAAGTAATTCCCTAAGCTGTGCCTTCATTCCAGCAGATCTCATGTGTTCCAAATCTTTAGTCTTGAAATCTAATCTGTAACTCCTTTTCAAATGCTTTGTTTTCTCTATTTATATGCCGTACTTCTCTACCAGGGCTGCTAGCTGCTGATGCTCCTTACTCACTTCCCTTGTAATCTTCGGGCACAGATACCTCAACTCTGCTTCTGTTTAGGATTCTAACTTGTTCACACCGATTGTTCCCTCAATGAGCTCACCCGCTTCCATACTTAGCCTAGCGTAATTCAAATACTCCTCTCACTTAGGAGCACTCTGCTGGGTAGTCAGCTTGTCTAATCATTTAGTCAACTGCTGCGCAGTCAAACCTTGTAGATGTTGCTGGCTTGGACAAGTGTTACCTGCTGTGCAACTGCATTCGGATTCTGCTGTTTCAGCAATTTCAAGCTCTGGCTAATGATTGACCCTACCTAAGTATCTGGAAGTACTCCATGTGGACTAAGGTCTAACAAGGACCTTGATCCATCAAAGGTCTGACCCACAGGAGAGACTACTCGAGTGTTCTTGTTATGTCCTGCCACCATTGCGTTCTGTGTCTTGACACCCTGTTCGTATATACTAGGTTTCTTCTGTGCAACCAAGAGTACGGCCAGACCAACAATAATAGGTAGAGATATAGCATCTGGGGTTGGTCTGGTACCTAAATTCTGTGGGAGAGTAACTCCCATGTTCTGATTCATCATTGAAGACATATCTGACTGTGTCCCTGTTACTGGAGTGAATCTCGGCATGGCTTGTGGCTGCACTTGGGGCAGTAAAAGTGAAGTTGGTTCTGTCTGAACCAACATCGGTCTCGGGAAAACCTGTTCCTTAGGCACCATTAAGTTTGTAGCCGTTTCCATCATGGGTACATCAGGGTAAATTATCTGGACCTGTGGTGGTTGGACCTGATTTTGCACCACAAGAGGGATGTATGTCAGAACGACGCCTGCCGGAACAACGAATGCCTGAACAACGAGGTTGGAACAACGACCTCGTTGTTACCACTAATGTCTTTACCACAAATGCCTTAACAATGATTTTTCGTTGTAAAGGCATTCCTGTTAAAGGCATTAGTGATAGGCATCCATTGTTTCTGCATGCATCCCCCCTGGCCCCCTACCCCTACCCTGAAAAATTACCACGACCCCTCACCCCCCCAAAACCACACCAACCCCCCACCATTGCCCCTAAAACTACCCCCGCCCCAGCCCATAAAACTGACCCCCATCCTACCCCAAAACAACCCCAACCCCTACCCCATCCCTGAAACCTAAAGTACCCCCACCACTAAAACTACTCCGAGCCCCCCACCCTGCCCCTAAACCTAAACCCCCAAATCCCCCACCCTGCCCCTAAAATTACCCAACCAAAACAATGAAGTCGTGGTTAAGGAAAGCGTTGTTCCGCTTTTGTTAACCAGGACTTCGTTGTTTAGGAGTTGCCGTTGAGGGCATTACCCCCACAAGAGTAGTAGGCATGTTAAGACTACCCTGCATCGTACTCTGTGTCAGGCTACTATTAACCTGCACCGGACTCACTGTACCATTAACCTGTGTCGGAGCTGAAGGATCAGCACTGGTGTCAGACCACTCTCATGTGCTGCATATGGTGGTGGACGATTTCTCAATAACTGTAAAATAAATTCATCATCATCTGATTCTTCCTCCACTGTTGAAGACTTTCTAGCCTCCCTATTTTCAAATGGACTTCTGTTAGTCTTTCTAGTAGCTTTCCTTCCTTCTTTCTCATTGTCCTGTGTAATGGCGGATACAACTTCATTCTGTGCAAAGTCTTGTTTCTCCAAATTCTCCCAACACTGTCCCACCTAGCCTCTGTTAATGTCTTTTCTGCCTTTCTCATTCTCCTCTTGAATTTCTGTTGCTGTTGCTGTCTGCCTATTAGCTCACCGATCGCTAATGCCTCAAACTGTGCTGGCCTCGGAAGGGGCTTCGATTTATATAGCACTATCCTTAAGTGCTCTCAAACCCTCAAATTGAAAGTTCCATTTGTAGGAAATGCTAAGCTTCCATCTTTCTCTGACACTTCACACCATTGCTTTAGCCAAAGACATGACGCAACATCCTTCTCTTCCATTACAATGTAAGCTGGTGTACCTTCTGGCAGTGTAGCCTTGCCTATACTCGTTATAATGTACGTATCTCTCCTTAAAGCACTCTTTACAGCCTTGAAAAAATGTCATCTTTTTTACCTTTGTGTCATTCAAAATCAAATCAGGAAGTTACTTTTAATCCCAGAATTCTCTTCACCCACCTTCTCAACCAATTGCACCTCACGGATGGATGCCAATCTGTGTGCGACCCTTCTCACTAACCGACCTACCCCAGTGCGGCTCCAATGACGTCCAATGATGTCACACTCACACATATTGTGCAAAAATTGCGAGCACTTACCCAAAATCAAAAAACAAATCTGCTGGTTTACTACAGGAAAGGTAACACAATCGCTTCAGAAACGTTACCGATTTTTCACTGACGGCGTGTGGCTCTTGCAGCTACACCTTCTTTCTCAGTCTCCTAGATTCACAAGCAAAATTTGACCTGCAAAGTTTTACTCTCAACCAGTCAGTGGGTCTGTCCTGGTGCACAGAGGACTCACCAGATCTGAGTCGAAATTCTCTTTCACTCACTTTGACTCACACTCTGACTTATCAACTACGCCCGATCGACCTATTAAACTAGACAAATTACAACATAAACTCAAGTGTCTCATACACTTTTCAATAGACTCCGGAGTCTTAGACCACGCAGGGTTCGTACATCAACAACCATGTGGACAATTTTTTAGCACAAAGCACCAAACACATGTGAAGTTTGAAGACTTCCCTACTCTCACACTGCAGAGTATGCACACTCCTTCTACAACTTCATTTGGAGTACCCACCTCTCTAAACCCTCTCAAACATCACAATTCACCTGTGATTTGCATAGGCTGTGGAAGCACAAACCTACTTCATTCACTCTATCACTAGAACTCCGAGAACACCCTCAAACAACCATTGGCAGGCTTCAAGATTCTGGGAAAGTCATTTCAGGACTTAGGGAAACATTTTCTCTTCAATTTGTAAAATTGAAAAATAAATCCAGACCTCAGTAATAATGAACTCTCAAAAGACCAAATCATCAAGCAACTACCATCTCCATTGACCTTTATGTCTTTCTGCTACTGTCTTTGTGAACACTTATGATAGTTTATTAAGGAGACAGACCATCAAGCTGTTGCTATCTCTATGAACCTCTTAAGGAGCCGAATGTGTACTGGACATCTATGATGGGCTCTTAAGGAGACAAACGTGTACCGGACATTTATTGTGAGCTCTTAAGGAGACGAACCATCCTCTGCTACCATCTCTGTCAGCGCATCAGACCTTAATAAGCAAACTTACAAGGGGACGCAAAAAGGTTGATGAACCTTTTGACTCGCATTTAAGATATTCCCACTATAATGTAGATCAATAATCAAAAACCAATCAGTAGCATCAATACACAATGATAATCAATATCACTAGTAATCAATTGGAATCAATAATTGCCACCCAATATGACCTTTCAGTCATGAATAACAACACCTTTTAGTAAACGTTAGAATATTTATTTCCCTATATTAACAATGCTAATGTCACGTAAAATAATCTCAAAATCAAATGACAAACATACAGAAATACCACTGGCTGCCCAAAGCAGCGAAAGCAACATAACCTAATCAAAACTTGAACCACTACACATTCTAAAGTTACAGTGCAAATTAATAACAAGAACAATTGCACAAACTATATCACATACTGTTAGATTCAGCAAAGAAAATACATTGACTATTACTTCCTATAGCTGACTTTCATTCGTGAGGAACCTTATCTAACACCAGATTAGCATAAGCATGTTGGGATTCATGCAAAACAATTTAGTATACACAAATTTGGAACACATCTAACTATGGCACTATCAAAATAGTATGGTTAGTACCTAGAAAGGAAAAGTAAGTAGTCTTGCAAAACACATCAGCAATAATATACCTCTCCTCAAAGGGATTGGCAAGCTAGATAGTCTTCATCATCAGGACATCAGTTCGGTCAACAAGGCATCAGGATTCAGAATCAAAGTTCAGAAAAGGCAAAGTCTTCAAGCAGAAAAGTTAAGCACATCTCGTGTCAAGATGCTCAAGAAAATAATGGCCTTTCAGCAAGAAGAAATGAGCAAATGCGCTGTCTTCCATCAGTGCAGTCTGACTAAGTTAGGCCAGGACCTCCGCTAAGTTAAGGCCTACAATTAATAAAGGTAATACATAATGTATAACCCTCTATCGTATAGGCGTTCATTATTTTAATGAGTCTACTGGATTTGGGTGGCAGAATCACGTGCACTGTGGGGGACTGAGTCTGAACCCACTACAGGTGACACCTGTTGGCCCAATCTGGGTTTTGCACTGGCTAACTAGCAGTGCCTCATCTCTACCCAAGAGCAGGGATGATTGGGCAGCCGAGCGCATGACACAAATTGACTCCTCAGGGAAATCGTGGTCACTCAGATCGCATCTGTTTCTCTCATTTACATTGGTCTCACATATACAAGGACAATCAGAGGCAGTATATGTTTCAATAAGGTTTTAATGAAGCAATTGCATCTTAGATAATAAAGCATGTACTACAATAACCAGGACGATGAAGCATGACAGAATTAAAATAGTGACGAGGAGAGTAAAGCATAAAAATAACGCTACCAGATTGTCACTAAAATCTTTAAAATAATTCCTACCAAGGGTATGTTGGAACACAGCATGTTAAGCTATAGATCTGCCATTCAGTTTCCCCTGGATAGACACCATCCCTTATACCTGAGCAAGAGGCCTATAGTCTACATATGCAGCTTCTGCTAAGCAATCAGCATACAGTCTTGGTCATCTCGCTGGAATCTCCTCTAACATGTATGGAACAGAGAAGTGTTTTTATAATAAAACAGCTGATGTTCTGTGAAAATGTCCCTAGGTAAGGATGTGACAGCTCGATAGAGATAAATAAAACAAGACTGCAAATGTGGCCATTGTTAATATAATAAACAAAGCTGAATAAAATATGTCTAGATTAAAGTGCACAGCAGCAGGCCTAGTTTGCTAAAATAATGTGCATGGAGCTATAACTAAAATGGCTACACAACACCTCAATGTGATGTATTACTACATTAATCAAACATAAGCTCCATGTTTTATATTAATAAGCCATTGTTGAACTTTTTTCCTTATGCAGGGTCATCCCCAATCTTTTTGCCTCCTGCCTCCTATTTTTTCTGACCTGTTTTTGTTGGCTTTAGGACTCTGAACACTTTACTACTGCTAACCAGTGCTAAAGTGCATATGCTCTCTGTGTAAATTGTATTATTGATTGGATTTCCATGATTGGCATATTTGATTTACTGGTAAGTCCCAAGTACAGTGCACTAGAGGTGCCCAGGACCTGTAAGTCAAATGCTACCAGTGGGCCTGCAGCAGTGGTTGTGCGACCCACATTAGTAGCCCTGTAAACATGGCTCAGACCTGCCACTACAATGTCTGCGTGTGCAGATTGTAACTGCCAAATCAACTTGGCAAGTGTATCCACCTTCCCTTTTCTTACATGTCAGACACCCCTAAGGTAGGCCCTAGGTAGCCCCATGGGCACGGTGCAGTGTATGTTTAAGGTAGGACATATACTAATGTGTGTTATATGTCCTGACAGTGAAATACTGCCAAATTCGGCTTTCACTGTTGCAAGGCCTATCTCTCTCATAGGTTAACATGGGGGCTGCCTTTAAATATTGTTAAAGCGTAGATTCCCTTTGGGAGCAGATAGACATGTGGAGTTTGGGGCCTCTGAGTTCAAATTTTTAAAATGCATCTTTTAGTAAAGTTGGCTTTAAGATTGTGTGTTTGAAAATGCCACTTTTAGAAAGTGTGCATTTTCTTGCTTCAACCAATCGTTGACTCTGACTGTTTGTAGATTCCCTGTCTGGATCAGTTTGACAGTTGGGCCGTTTACACCTCTCTCTAGACAGTGACACAAATGGAGCTGGGATGTAGCCTGCATATACCGATGAGCAATCTGTGCTTGGAGGGAGGGGAGGAGGAGTCATTTACACCTGAAAGGGCTGTGCCTGTCCTCACACAATGCAGTCTCCAACCCCCTGGTGTGGGTCTGGGGCCTGGCCTGGGCAAGGCAGGATTTCACAAACAAGAGAGACTTTCCTTTGAAGTAAGCTTACTTCAAAGGCCAAAATGGATATAAGAAGGGCATCCAAAACCACAGACTTTAGATCACTTCTGGACATCAAGGGGAACCTCCACCTGGAGAAGAGCTGAGGAGAAGTGCTACCCTGCCTGTGAATGTGCTTTGTGGACCTATCCTGCATTTGCTGCTTCTGCCTGTGCAAGGGGACGAAGACTGGACTTTGTGTGCCTTCCTGCTTGTGAAGAAATCTCCAAGGGCTTGTTGTGAGCTTGCCTCCAGTTGTTGAAGCCTCAGGGCCATCAAAGACTTCTCCTGCCAGCAACTGGACTTTCTTCTGAGACTCCCGCCCTGGTAAGTGGTGCCCCATCTAGTTCCTGGGTCCTTGGAAGGTGAAGCTGGCAGACCAAGACTGAATATCCATGCACAGAGACTGCCATGCGGGGAAAATATCGACGGACCTTCGGAGATGCGGATGGAAAACGGCACACCGCCGGCTTTGTGGCAGAAATTGACGCTCCACCTGCATCGCGGCTGGAAAATCAACGCACGTAGCTGGAAGAATGACGCGCAACACCCGCTGACAGAGGCTGATAATGTCACAACCCACATTGTGCAGTTTTGCTGATACCGTGCGGCAGGATTTTCAACACAAACCTTACTGGACGAGGAAAAAAGACACAACGCCTGCCCGGACCCGAGTGCTGCTCGGATCGATGCATCGCTCCTCTGCGGGGAGAAAAAATGACACACGCCTACCCGACGCACGGTCTCCGTTGCGGGTGAGGAATCGACGCACTGCATACCTTTTTCAACGCACAATCACCCGTGCATGTTATTTTGACGCTACCCAGGTACTTTGCAACACTAACAATGTTTTTACTGTTTACTAAAGTATTTAAGACTCTTTTTCTTTTAAAATTAATAACTTGACTTGTGTATGTTGGATTTTTGTCGTTTTGGTCTTGTTTTGTTTAGATAAATATTTTCTATTTTTCTAAACCTGTGTTGTGCCATTTTGTAGTGTTTTCACGACGTTACTGTGTATGTTGGAACAAATGGTTTACACTTAGAACTCTGAAGTTAAACTTGCCTGCTTGTGCCAAGCTACCAAGGGGGGAAGTTAGGGTTAGCTGAGGATGATGCTCCTTTACCCTGACTAGAGTGAGGGTCCTTGCTTGGACAGGGGGTAACCTGACTGCCAACCAAAGACCTAATTTCTAACAGCCATTAAAAAGTATACTTTGTGAACATTGGCGGCCACTCACGTGGACACATTTTCAAAATGTGTGCATTCATTTTCTCTATAATAACACATTTTCTAGGCAAATCCATTACTCAGAACACATGAAAATCCATTAATATTTTATTAAAACACCTGATTTAGCAGATCTTCTAGTCTTATGTTTCTGTACCATGCTCAAATACTGTAGTGTTGATTTTCCCCAAAACTGCTGATTCCTTAAGTAACACAGAGTTTCATGTAGAGTGATGCATTGCCTAAATCATGACTGATTTTCAAAACTATTCCCTTCAGTAAACGTTAAATGTGATTTACCATAGTTCTTCTTTGTAGGTCATTTGTTGTGAGCAAAAAACTCTAAGTGCTTCATTTATATTGATGTGGATTTGCCCTTTCCGACTAATTGACATGTTTAATTTTACTTTAGCAAGCTCCCTTAAAGCAACTGCAACATGAGAAATCAGCATCCTCTTATATCAGCAGTTGATAAACCAAATTCTAATTGAATTGCCTTGATTGGCACGGAGTGTCTGAAGCTACAAAAGTTGTGAATAGTTTTTTTCCTCAATCTTATTAGGAATGGATAAGTATTCATGTGGTAGAAATCTGGAAAAGTTAAGTTGGAGGAACTTTTGTCTTACATGGTAAAAGCTCCAATGACTCCAATATTTGTAGATGGAGTGCATTCCTCCTCTGTGTGTTATAGGCTAACATGATTGTTGTTTTATAAAAGGGGTACCATTTACGTTATGAGTAAAATAATTTCCCAATATGACATACTTTTTATTTTCTCTAATCTTTCTTGTCCAACTCGCCAATTGAAAGAGTTACTTTTCTATCCACCATTAAAGGCTACTTATTTATTCTTATCTGTTCTTAAGAACTTTCAGGTTCACATAACAAAGTAATGCGCCCAGGGCATGTTCAATCCCTATTATTGTTCAGTCAATCAGAATTCCACCATCAGCATTTAATAGCTTGTTAGGTTGGTGAACACCAAATGAGAATGGGGCTGTATTCAAGGTTTTACATTTTTCTGCTAATAGCTTGGCACAAAAGCAGTCAGGCTTAACTTAACGGTATTGTGTTAACAATTTATGCAGCATAAAATAGTCATAAAATAAAAACACAACACAGAAAAAAAATCCAAAAACCAATTTAAGAAAAATAGAGTACATTTTTACAAATAATGTGATATCAGAATAATAAAAAAATCCAATCAGTAGAATCGGATATATACAATTTAAAATTTCAGGTATATATACTGCCTTAAAGCACAAAGGTGGTCATTCTGACCCTGGCGGTCTTTGACCGCCAGGGCGGAGGACCGCGGGAGCACCGCCGACAGGCCGGCGGTGCTCCAATGGGGATTCCGACCGCGGCGGTAAAGCCGCGGTCGGACCGGCACCACTGGCGGGGTCCCGCCAGGGTACCGCGGCCCCATTGAATCCTCCGCGGCGGCGCAGCTTGCTGCACCGCCGCGGGGATTCCGACCCCCCCTACCGCCATCCAGATCCCGGCGGTCGGACCGCCGAGATCCGGATGGCGGTAGGGGGGGTCGCGGGGCCCCTGGGGGCCCCTGCAGTGCCCATGCCACTGGCATGGGCATTGCAGGGGCCCCCGTAAGAGGGCCCCTACATGTATTTCACTGTCTGCTGCGCAGACAGTGAAATACGCGACGGGTGCAACTGCACCCGTCGCACAGCTTCCACTCCGCCGGCTCGATTCCGAGCCGGCTTCATCGTGGAAGCCTCTTTCCCGCTGGGCTGGCTGGCGGTCTGAAGGCGACCGCCCGCCAGCCCAGCGGGAAAGTCAGAATTACCGCCGCGGTCTTTCGACCGCGGAACGGTAACCTGACGGCGGGACTTTGGCGGGCGGCCTCCGCCGCCCGCCAAGGTCAGAATGAGGGCCAAAGTGTCACTCGTGGTCATGCTAAACTAGGGGAACGTCTAAGGTTCAGAATGACCACAATGGAGCATGGCCTAGAACCAGGGACAGGTCAGTCCCACTGACACAGTTACCTTCTCAAAGTTGGCGTGAACCGTCCAGTCCATGGTGTAGAAGGCCATGAGGAGCTGGGAGGGTGTTGTGGATGATTATGGCTGTAGCACAATGAGCAGGTCAGGCATCAGGATGACCATCACTGTAGCAGCAATATTCGCTCACACATCACAGATGGTCATTGCTTGAATTTTGCACAGGTGGTCACCATGGGCTCGCATTGCTGTAGGGAGAAAGGCAGATCTTGCATTGCCGGTCCTTGCTGCCGATTGCTGTAGTGATAAGGGTTGAGTTTCTCAGACAGTGGACAACAGAGTCTCAGCATGAACCAGCTAGTTCCTGGTCGCAAACAGCTCAAAACTTCAGGCTTTCACCCTTCCAAAGTAATGCACTCTTATGCAGCGAATGGTCCAGGACCTGAGAAGGCACCTTTTGGGGATCAGGGACTAATGCTAGCAGAGGCCAGCAGGGCTCAGGTATGTCCAATTGCAGGTGTGATCAGCTGGGCAGATTTGGGACAAGTCTCTGGAGCTTGTCAAGTCCCTGTAACACACACAGGAGGCCATCCAGCTTGCCCTTGGTGTCATTCTAGCACACCTGGGTTCAAAAAAGCAGGTCCAGACTTCCTTCTTCAGGCAGAAGGGTGGTTCGTCCAGCAGCAGGGCAGCAGAACCATCCTTCTTCCGACTCTTCCAAAGGGGCAGAAGTGATTAGATGAGTGGCTCAAGAAGTCCAATATTTGTACCTGGTGTCAGCCTTTGAAGTGGGAGGACTCCCCATACTACCTCCACATCTGGCTCTGAAACGTTCCTCACTTCCCCTTCTAAGGCTCCAAGTAGTCTAGGACAACAAGAGACTGGTGTCAATTTCCTTTATCTGTGTGCTGGAGGCAGCCCTTGGAAATGTAAGTAGGGTGGGAAGAAACTCCACTCCAATGATCCTGGTAGGATGACATCTCCGGCCAATAGCTAGTCCCCCTTTGGCTCACTGTCTAGGAGGGATAACAAAGACCACAGCTAACCTTAACCCTGTCATGTGGCCCAAGGTACTGGTGGATGAAACAACTGGTTCGGACAAGAAAATGCCAACTTTCAAAAAGTATAATTTTCACAATTGTGACTTAAAATCTGACTTTAGATTCATAGAGATTAATTAAATTGATTTGTGTGTTAACTTCATTCTCCTCCCTGCTCCCAAAATGAAGTGATCACTTCTTAAGTGTAGTAGTACCCAATGTTATTCTATGGGAGAGGTAGACCTTGCAGTAGTAAAAAACAACTTTAGGAGTTCTTCGCTACCAGGAAGTGTAAAGCTTAAACCCTCAGGTCCTACTTTTTAGCTGTGACACACCTTGCCTCATGAAACTTTAGGACCTACCTTAGAGGTGACATTGTATTAAAAAGAGATGATTAGGTCTGGCATACGGTTTATCTTGTCAGTTCAAATGACAGCTCAAAACTGCACTTTAGGCTGCAGTGGCATGCCTGAGTCATGTTTTAAAAGGCTACTTTGGTGGTTGGCCAAATGAGTGCTGCAGATTTTTTTCTTAAACCAGATACTTTAACAAGACAGGACATTAAGAAGGTTAAAGACATATTCTGGCAGAAAAATCAGGATATGGACCCAGCCTCTAGTTTAACGAGTCAACGGACAAGCTATGAGACACAACAACCTAAACCAAAGCTGTACTTGACCATCATTAATCATGAGCGACAAAGGTTTTTACTCACAAGACTACGTCTAAACACCTTACATTATCTGGTAGCATTCCCAGTTGCTGGAACTTGGTTTAAGTTCCTCCCTCCCTGTTGCTGCGATGGAAGGACATCTCAAAGTACATTACATTTTATGCTTTTCTGCACCTTATATGCCGTCCCAAGAAAAAGGTTTTTACGTCCGCTATTCCAGTCTAACAGCATCAGAACTAGCCGACTTGCTTACTCCCACTTACATGATCTGGGAAATATGGACATAATTCTGGCTGTGCTAAATTTTATACATGCTGCTTTTGGTGTTCGGAAAATGTATTAACAATGTTTTTAGAAATTCTATGACTGTGAAATTCTGTATGTTATTTATTTATTTTATGTCTTTTATGGTCTTTTTGCACCGAATAAAGTAAATTAAAGAAAAAAAGAGTGCTGCAGGTCATAATAGCATTTAATTTACAGGACCTGGGTTGATGTATGTGAACTAATGGAAAAACTAAAATGGAAAAAACACCTTGACAGATAGTAAATAATGGAAAAGCAATTTATTGAAAGAACATTTTAAGAGAATGCAAATAAATCAAAAATTGAAGGAAACATCCAAAATCACACACTCGGGTGAAGATTGGGGGTGGTGACTTTTTTGGTTTCAGGGATGGGTGATGGTTAGGGCTGATGAGGGTTTGTTTTACGGTTTAGGTATGGTTGGTGTTTAGGAGTGGTGAGGATTTTTTAGGGATCAAGGATGGATGGAGTGGGTTTTTTAAGGTTTTTTAGGTTTCACAGATGGGTGCAGTTTAGGCCTGGTGAGTGTTTTTATGGTTCAATGTTGGGTAGAGTTTTCGGATGGTATAGGATTTTTAGTGTTCAGGAATCAGCAGAGTTTAGGGTGGCGTGGGGTTTTAAGGGTTTAGGGATAGGTGGAGGTTATATGTAGAAAGGATTTTTAGGGTTCATATATGGGGAGATTAGGAGTGGTGGGTGGTTTTAGTAATCATGATAGGTGGTTTTCAGAGTGGTGAGTGTTTTTTTAGGGTTCATGGAGGAGTGGAGTTTAGGGTGGTGGTACTGGATTCTAAGGGATCAGAGATATATGGGACTTAGGCATAGAAAGGGATTTTTAGGCTTCAGGAATGGGTGGAGTTTGGAAGTAGTGAGGTGGCGTGGGGTTTTAAGGGTTTAGGGATAGGTGGAGGTTATATGTAGAAAGGATTTTTAGGGTTCATATATGGGGAGATTAGGAGTGGTGGGTGGTTTTAGTAATCATGATAGGTGGTTTTCAGAGTGGTGAGTGTTTTTTTAGGGTTCATGGAGGAGTGGAGTTTAGGGGTGGTGCTGGATTCTAAGGGATCAGAGATATATGGGACTTAGGCATAGAAAGGGATTTTTAGGCTTCAGGAATGGGTGGAGTTTGGAAGTAGTGAGGGGTTTTAGTACATGATATGGATAGATTTTATGAGTAGAAAGGGCTTTCAGCAATCAGGAATGGGTGAAGTTTGGATGTAAGAGATGGGCAAAGTTCAGTTGTGGCAAGGTGTTTTCAACATTCAGGGATGAATGGAGTTTAGGGTTTGAAAAGTGATTTTAGGGTTCAGGGATCAGTGAAATTTAGGGGTCAGAGATGGGTGATGTTTATGTGTGGGGAGGCATTTGTAGGAGGCAGAGATGGATGATGTTTAGGGGAGGTAAGGTTTCAGTCACTTAAAAGTATTCAAATTAATTGTTTAACAATGTAAAGGATGTAAATACAAAATTACACCCCTAATGAAAATAAAGTAAATACCTTTGACAAAAATGTTTCTAAAGTAAGATTTGCACCTTAACAAATAAGTAAGAGGAAGCCAATTTTGAAATAAAAGACATTCTATGAATTGGTTTCTATGAAATAGTAAATGTATTCATCCTCATAATGTACACTAAACAATATAATGTTTGTCATGAGTCCTATGATAGATTACCTCTATTCACCCTCCGCACACATAGTTGATTTCCATTATCCAGCATATAGTTTTTCAGGAATCACGCAGAGTTCATGAGAGTCTAATGATGTGCCATGCAAACTGAAACTTAAAGCTTAAATTATAGGAAGAACAGGCAAAATAAGAGGAGATAGGCTCAACTCACCACTTTGCTTAAATGCCCATAAGCTGCTCCACCTCTGCTTGGTTCCAGCATGCCCTCTAACACTTATGTCCAACTGGAAATGGTTCAGGCTTTTAACCCAAATGCTAAGCACTCGTGCGGACATAGAGTCCAAATAGGAAATACAATTCAAATGGAAAAACAATGGAAAGGAAACAGAAGAAAACAGTTGCAGGGTAGCCATAGTCTCTGGGTACATATTTGCTTTATGGAGTAGGAACACAATTTTATGTAGCACATACCCTGGGACAAGTGTTGCAGGAAAGCTTGGGCTTGGGTCACTGAGCTACCCTAGGTCTAAGACCACAAGAAACGTCCTTAGGCCAAGCTGAGATACACTGGATAGGCCGTCAAGCAGACAGACAAACAGTTGACCGTAGTCCACTAATTAGAACCCCAAAGAGCAGAAGATACTGAGAGGTGCCAAAGAGGAAGGTTGGTACCGGACTTGTCCATTTCTCCACCAGACTAGCAAGCACTAAACAAGCTGAACAGAGTGCAACAATGTCAGGCATATTTTCTGCAGTAAGGCGGCATAATGCTCAGTTGGACTCCAAGTAACTGCGCACTATCAGGAAGGTGATTCAAGACAGACAGACATGCTGAGAGGGCACAAGCACAGCAGCAGCTTCCATTGTATAAAGTGAGGGAACAGCCAAACCTTAAGAAGCAGATAAAAAGACCTATACATCAACCAAGAATATTGGGTTTTGCACTGGACTGAACAAAATACTTCGCCTTAAATTTTGCTTTATTTAGGGACTCTCTCTGTGTGAATACACCTATGGCCTGATTGCAAGTTAGGTGGAGTGGTATCCTAGAGTTGGATTCCATCCAACTGACCACAACTGGCCAGGTGAACCAAGTTCGGGAACAGCATACCTGATTTTACTAGTCAGCAATCTGGTAGGTAAAACAGTATGAGGTTTTCACTTCAACAGCAGTAATACCTTGTCCCCAGCAGCACCCCTATTTTTACCCTGCCAAGGGGCCATCATTCAGTGCTTCCCCTGCCAGAATGAATTCTCCACTTCCCTTGCTTACATTCTCTTTTCCCTACCCTCATCCTTCACCACCCCATTAATAGGCCTCAGCACACATCCACCAACTTCTTAGGATAAGTATTGCATGCATGTATCTTATTACTCAGAAAAGAGAATCCCATATGAAGGATCTAACTTGTAATTGCTTGGTGCTGGTAGGATGTTGTCATAAAGTAATGGTACTTCCATGTGGTGAATTTATATCCCACCAGTCCCATGTAACCCTTAATCAGGGCCATAGTGCCCAACCAGAGCAGTCCCCTAGACAGTGTACCTAGTCTTCACACAGGGTGGGTCTCATGCATGGCAGTCTAGGGACAGGTCCTTGACATTCTTCTGTGTGTCTATGGCAAAACTGGCTCAGTCTGATTGGTTGGGATTTCAGACTGTAATGATGCCCTGAATACTGTCTGACAGTAGGCATCCACCTAAATGCCTGATTGTGACAACATAAGCTTGGAAAATATAAGCTGGGATTTCCTTTTGGCTCCCTGATCATCTTTTGGGTGTGGAAATGTGGACCATGTTGCTAGATGTGGCTTGAGTATGGAGCTGCAGGTTGCCCACCTCCTTTTGGTTAGAGCAAAGCTGAAAGGTCTGTCTGAAGGTCTACTGGCCTGCCCTGAAGAAGCACCATGCCTATACAGAACCCCCGACAAGAGAGACTGGTGAAGTTCCTTGAAGCCTACACTGTCTTTCAACATGCTTCTGAATTAGTGACTCATAGGAAGACAAGTGTTTGTAAAAATCTATAGAAGCTCTTCAAACAACCAATACCTAGAGACAGAGGGAGGCTGCTTAGGGATGGCCTACTGTGAAATACCAGTTAAATGGGTGGTGATTCCATTTGGTGAACACATCCATCACTATATCCACATTGATTGTTTTCCTTGCTATCTAAAATAGTCAAATATGGTACCAGAGCACACATTTGACCAGCTCTCTAACAGAATGCAGAAACCCTTTTGAGCAACTTTTATCCGTTTTTGCTTATAGGCTTGTAGCCTTTCTTGTGGGCTAGTTTGTACCAGACCCTTTGTTCAGTAAATGTGCATGCAAACTCCAAGCCATTGTCCCTTTCTATTGTACTTATTGGGTATACTGCAACTCAAACTTGCTATGTATGTTCTTTGTGCTGTTTAGGGTTTTGTGAACTTGTAGGTCTCTAAACACTTGTGTCATTATTATGAGTTGCACAGAGCAGTATTCAGGGTATCTATAGGTTTTCTGGTGTCGCTGGGCCTCTAAATACTCAACCCAGAATGTCCAGGTATGGATACAGTGGGACTGGATGAAACAGAGGATTTACTGAGTCTGTGGACAGCTGCTGTGCCCTGCCCAGGGAGGTTCTCCTCCTTTAGCATGGGGGAGCAGAACCATACACCACAGGCCTTGACAGAGCCCCCTTATCCATTTACCACCTGCTTCTGGCAGATGGTGAATTGATGCTAATCTGGAGTCGTTTTTTTACAGTTTTTATTGGCTAACATGCAGATATTATATGCATTGCAAGGGGACATAAGTTAGCTAGCAGTGCTATAAAGTAAGGTAATATCCTCCTCCCTGCCAAACAATAAGGAGGGACATTCATATGGCATGCACTTTTTAGTGCTTAACACAAACAAACCCCAACATAAACCTCTTCCGTCCCTTCTCTCCCAGTGCAAGACATAACAGTAATAGGACAGTATTCTCTACCACCAAGAATTTAGTGAGAGATAAGGAAACCACCAAGGACTTTCTAGACATTTACTAACAGAGACCTTATTTGTCGATCAGTGTCACTCGATAAGGGCCAATGAATGCAGCCCAGCAATCACAAACTAAAAAGAAGGACAGCAAGTATTATACTTAACGGGGGTGCGTCAAGGAGAGGGAGCATAGTCTTTTGTGATTATTTTAATTTGCTCAATGAGCATGTCCATGCCTTTAAAAGAAAAATATTCCCGTAGGCCTGTTTGTTCCTCCTTATGACATAGGGGGTCATTCTGACCCTGGCGGTAAAAACCGCCAGGGCCAACGACCGCGGGAGCACCGCCAACAGGCTGGCGGTGCTCCCATGGGGATTCTGACCGCGGCGGTACAGCCGCGGTCAGAAACGGAAAACCGGCGGTGTACCGCCGGTTTCCCGCTGCCCTGGGGAATCCTCCATGGCGGCGCAGCTTGCTGCGCCGCCATGGGGATTCCGAGCCCCATACCGCCATCCTGTTCCTGGCGGTTTTGGCCGCCAGGAAGAGAATGGCGGTATGGGGTGTCGTGGGGCCCCTGGGGGCCCCTGCAGTGCCCATGCCAATGGCAGTGCCCATGCCAATGGCATGGGCACTGCAGGGGCCCCCGTAACAGGGCCCCACAAAGATTTTCAGTGTCTGCAAAATCGCGACGGGTGCAACTGCACCCGTCGCACCCCTTCCACTCCGCCGGCTCCATTCGGAGCCGGCATCCTCATGGAAGGGTGTTTCCCGCTGGGCTGGCGGGTGGCCTTCTGGCGGTCGCCCGCCAGCCCAGCGGGAAACCCAGAATACCCGCGGCGGTCTTTTGACCGCGCAGCGGTATTCTGGCGGGCCCCGCCAGGCCGGCGGCGGGTCAGAATGAGGCCCATAATCTTTTCTAAGCTAGGCCCCAAGTGATCAGTGCACATGACCAAGTATTCACTGCAGGTGTGATGTTGTGTTTCCACCATGTAGTGATAACATGTTTAGCTAATAGTTAAAATTCAATTGTGGGCCTCTCCAGGTCAGGGACGGGAACAGGCCAATAATAAATCCTGCTGGCATGTTAGGTACAGACAGGCCCTTTTTTACTAGTGAACGTCTGATTCAATAATGCTCTAGGGTGGAAAAGACCCACAGCGTATGAATGAGGTCAGCTTTAAGTAAAGAACAATATGAACAGCTTGACAATGCAACCAGGAAAATCCTATTTATTCTAGCTGGTGTCAAAATAAGCTCTATTAAGGATGTTAAATTGGGTATACTTAAATTGAGCTCCACTGAACACCCTAAGGAGGATAATCCAATATCTTCTGCCAGTCAGAGTCATGTATAGTTTGGGCTAAATCTGTCTCCTAAGCCAAGTGCAATGTGTTACTGGATTGGTCCATCTGCTGTGAAAGGCTTTGTAAAGCCACTTGATAAGCTTGTTCTAAGTGCCAGCCAAGTGGAGAATTTGGAAGACTCCCTGTGTAGGTGGTAATACATGCCATATACAAAATAACTGAAAGAGAGAAAACGTAATATGTTCATACATTAGGAATTGCCTGGGTTAGAAGGTCATGCTCAGCTAGTAAGGTGGGGAAGTCCTTTAACTCCTATTGAGGAACAAATCATCCAGAGTAGAGAGCCTAGCTGCATGCTAAGCATGCTTGTGTCTCAGTTTCAATCATCCTGCTGTGGTTGGTAGGCGTACCAGATGAATGGCTGTGGTAAAATTAATCTGCTTTTCATTATCCTATCCACTCTTGAAAGACAAGATGCAGCAATGCCGAACAGCAGGTGATGAAGGTAAGTGTGCAAAGGGATATAAAGAGGGATTCAGTGAATGGTGTTGTCACGTAGGTTCTCATTATGCTAATAAGACTACTAGATTTGGGTGGCAGAATCACTTGTATTGCGGGGGATTGAGTCTGATCCCACACCAGGTCACACCTGTTGGCCTAATCTGGGTTTTGTGTCTCATCTCCACCCAAGAACAGGGATGACTAGGCAACCAGGCGCATGACACAAATGACTCCTCAGGGAAATCGTGGTAACTCAGATCTCATCAGTTTTTCTCAGTTACATTAGTCTTGCCTATGCCAGGACAATCAGGGCCAGAGTCTCATGTGCAGATGAGAGTGCCACATGTTTTTGAAACAATAAAGCCTTGAGTCTGCTCAACTTGTCAAAATTCACATTTGAAGTAGCAATATGGGGCCAAATCTCTGCTAATTTCCACTGTCGTGTGAGAGAAAAAAGTAAGTTCCTGCAGCATGTGACTATCTTAAACACTGAAATGACATAAACTATTTCGGCTCGCATCCCACCGCAGTTCTCACTACTGAGGAGGACATAGCTGCCATTCGAGAGCACCTGGAATGCAGGTCTAATCAAGGGGACTGGGACTCCTTCAGATAACAAGCCAAGTTTGCTGCCTAAGCGTTACATGCCCCATGCAAGGTCAGCTGTTTACAAACCATTGAATGGCTGACAGACGTATCTCATTCACTACCGCTAAGAAAGACCTCTTTCATGCAACTGAGACATTTGTATGAGAAGGGTAGCTCCCACACCTCATGGATGTAACCATCTCCTAGTCTTTCATATCTGCCCATTGGAATGTGTTTTATGTAGGATGTGAATTGAAGTGTTGAAAAAGGCAGATTAATGACCCTGATAGCGCGCTTTGTCCTCAGTAAGTAAACTTACAAGGGGATGCGTATAAGTCGATGAATCTTTTGGATCGCATAGAGTATCCTAGCCAAGAGGTGACAGTGGAAAACATCAACAAACAATTCCAATCAACATATAGGGGGTCATTACAACATTGGCAGTAAAAGACGCTTACCGCCGTGCAGAAGACCGCCAACACACCGACGCGGCCGCGGAATCCTGCCACAGCTATTATGACCCACATATCGGAATCCATCGAAATTCAGACACCCACACAACTCCGCCACACCAAAGGTCAGTGATTAACTGGCGAAAACAAAACCTCCACCGTCACGCCAACAGAAACACGCCCATGCTATTACGACCCACGAATCCAAGCGGCGGTCTTTCAACCGCGGTATTCCATTGGCGGTACACACCGCCGCGCTCAAAATACACACACATCTCCAAAACACTGCCACATTGGACAATTCAAAATACACACACCTGATACACATACACACACCACTCCCACACACCCAATACAATATAAAACACACACCCACATCATCCACAAACCCCTACGACCAAAATATCTGAAAGAAGGCCAGAGAGAGACAACAGCAACAGACAACCCCACCACACAGAGGCACACAACACCATCACCCATACAACATCCACGCTCAAAACACCCCAAACCACCACACTCATCGACACATACACCACCCCACACATCACCTACACCACCCCATGTCACGCCAAAGACACCCCAGGTTTTCCGAGGAGGAGCTCAGGGTTATGGTGGAGGAAATCCTACGGGTAGAGCCACAGCTATTTGGAGCACAGGTGCAGCACACCTCCATAGCCAGGAAGATGGAGCTATGGCGAAGAATCGTCGACAGGGTCAACGTTGTGGGACAGCATCCAAGAAATCGGGAGGACATCCGGAAGAGGTGGAACGACCTACGGGGGAAGGTGCGTTCCATGATATCCAGGCACAAGATCGCGATTCAGCAGACTGGTGGCGGAACCCCACCTCCTCCCCCACAACTAACAACATGGGAGGAGCAGGTCTTGACCATCATGCATCCTGAGGGCCTTGGAGGAGTCGGTGGAGGATGGGACACTGGTAAGTCAAATCTTAACTATCATATCCCCCACCCTACCTGCATGCTATCTCACACTCCCATCCTCAACCTCTCCCCTATCACGCCAAATCCTCACTAATGTACTCAATACACAAACCACACATCCCAACACCAAGCCCTGCATGCAACACCAAAGCATGGTCACCCCTCACTAAAGCATGCCCACAGCACATACCCTTAACACCCCCCCCAACCATCATCACACAAGCCCCTACATTGGAATGCAAGCACTGGGGTACACGCTCACCCACCCATTGCACACCATGACACACACACATGCAATAATCATGCTTTTATACCCCTGCAGGCCCACTACCCAACGTCACCAGACAGGAGGGTCCAGACATCTCTACCCCACCCACAGAAGAGGCCCACAGTGATGACAGCAGCTCTGGACAACTGGATCCAGATGACCAGACCGGACCATTGTGGGCCTCGGGACAGTCGGTTCCCCTTGCACAGGCACAGCCCAACACTGACCTTCCACCCTCTGGTAACACCAGCACAGCACCCACCCAGCGGGCCCAAACCTCTGTACCCAGGACACGTCAATGAGCGGTGTGTCCACCACTACAGGGAACCCAGGGTAACCCACCACCCCAACAACAACAGGGACCTGGGGGCAGTGGTAGTGGGCACACAGTCCAGGGGACGGAGGCACAGGAACACAGGGGAACTGTGAGGGCTGGTGTGCGACAGGGGGCGGACAGGCCAAGGGAACCCACTCTCCACGAGGCCCTCTCCGCCATCATGGGAGCACACCACTACTCCCAGGAGACGATGGTGACGGTCCTGGCCAAGTTTCAGGAGACCCAGCGCCTGCAGGACAAACAGTATTTGGGATTCAGGGAGGAGCTTAGAACCATCAGCTCCGCCCTGGGCACCATCGTAGGGGTGCTGAAGGACATACAAAAGGCCATGAGGGACACCGTGGCACTACAAGGGGCCCCTGACACTAGCATGGACGATGAACTGCCCACCACCTCCGCCGGCGCTAGTGGACAGGACGCCCCACCACAGGACCACCACACCAGCACCCCACCCCCTGCAGACGGAGAACCACCCCGCAAGCGGTCCCTGAGATCCAGAAACAGGACAGAGCAAGATGGCAAGACACCCGCCAGGAAATGAGAACACCCTGATTGTCCTCCCACTGTCCACTGTCCCACTTTGTTACCCTGTCCAGATTGGAACTGCCCCAGCTCCACTTCCTATGCACATATGGGCAATGCACCTGTGTGACTAATAGACTGGACTCTGCCATGGACATTCCTCCACCATCACCCATCACCATTTTGCCACCCCCTCCAATAATTAGCACTTCAATAAACACCCTTGAACCACAAAACAATCTGGAGTCAGTCTGTGATTTAGAAAATGTGTATTAGCTATGACAATGGCAAAATCCGTCTGAAAATGTAATGTCAACATACCTATGTCACACATCACAAGTCCATGAAGGATGCAAGCAGATGACACACGTTGGTAACCACACCTGTGAAACCGTAATGGAAATGTACAACTCAGTTACCATATACTGCTACTAATTGACAGACAGGATAGAGGTAGAAGTGTGAAAGTGAATGTGATAGTTAAAAAATTGTTCTCACCTGTGTGTCACTGGAAATATTGCTGAATGACTGACTCCCTGTTGTCTATGTCTTCTTCCTCAGCTTCATCCTCATCACTGTCCACAGGCTCCACAGGTGCTACAACACCGTCATCTGGACCATCCTCCTGCAGAAAAGGCACCTGGCGTCGCAAAGCAAGATTGTGAAGCATGGAGCAGGCGATGATGATCTGGCACACCTTCCTTGGTGAGTAGAATAGGGAACCACCTGTCATATGGAGGCACCTGAACCTGGCCTTCAGGAGGCCGAAGGTGCGTTCGATCTCCCTCCTAGTCCGCCCATGGGCCTCATTGTAGCGTTTGTCTGCCCTGGTCCTGGGATTCCTCACTGTGGTCAATAGCCAGGACAGGTTGGTGTAACCAGAGTCCCCTAATAGCCACACACGGTGCCTCTGGAGTTGACCCATCACATACAGGATGTTGCTATTCCGCAGGATGTAGGCGTCATGCACTGAGCCAGGGAACATAGCATTCACATGGGAGATGTACTGGTGTGCCAAACATACCATCTGTACATTCATCGAATGATAACTCTTCTGGTTCCTGTACACCTGTTCACTCCTGCGTGGGGGGACCAGAGCTACATGGGAGCCATCAATAGCACCTATGATGTTGGGGATATGTCCCAGGGCATAGAATTCACCCTTCACTGTAGCCAAATCCTCCACCTGAGGGAAAACGATGTAGCTCCTTACGTGTTTCAGCAGGGCAGACAACACTCTGGACAGCACGTTGGAAAACATAGGCTGGGACATCCCTGATGCCATGGCCACTGTTGATTGAAATGATCCACTTGCAAGGAAATGGAGCACTGATAGCACCTGCACGTCAGGGGGTATTCCTGTGGGATGGCGGATTGGTGAGATCAGATCTGGCTCCAAATGGGTACACAGTTCCTGGATTGTGGCACGGTCAAACCTGTAGGTGATGATCAAATGTCGCTCCTCCATTGTTAACAGGTCCACCAGCGGTCGGTACACAGGAGGATTCCGCCATCTCCTCAAATGTCCCAGCTGACGGTGCCTAAGAAGGACAACAGCGACCACAGAGTCAACAAAATCCCAGGTATGTACCCACAGCTACACAGAACACAACACCAAATACAAAATTCATCCTGTATGTGTGTTGAGTGTAGGCCTAGGTATGTGTGACGTAGTAGTAAATGAAGCCATGTGGGCCCCTGAAATGGCGGCTGCCTGACCTCTAAAGTGGGACAATGGGGTGTGAGGTATCTGCGCTGGCATTGTACACCGTCGCGGTACGTGGAAGAGAAAATGGCTGCTGCGTCTGGGGAAAGGGCCCCTGCCTTCACTGCTCAGGAGTTGGAGAAGCTAGTCGACTGGGTCCTCCCCCAGTACACGCTACTCTACGGTCCTCCAGACCAACAGGTAAGTACACAGGAAGCACGTTGTATGGGCTATGCTGGGTGGAGAGGGCTGGATGTCAGTAGCAAGGGGGCAGAGTTAAGCGACCGAGAAGGACTGTGAATGCATGTGCCACATGGCAAGGGTAGGGATGGGGGCCACTCACTTCGACGGTGCACTTGTTAATGACTTCTCTTCTTCCCCTTTACATGTCACGTAGGTCAGCGCCCACCAGAAGAAGGACATTTGGCATGCCATCGCCAAGGACGTCCGGACCCTGGGGGTTCACCAGAGAGGGGGCACCCACTGCCGTAAAAGATGGGAGGACATTTGCCGCTGGAGCAAGAAGACGGCGGAGGCTCAGCTGGGGATGGCCTCCCAACGTGGGAGCGGTGCCCGTCGCACCATGACCCCCCTGATGTTCAGGATCCTGGCGGTGGCCTACCCTGAGTAGGATGGGCGCTTGAGGGCATCACGGCAGACACAAGGGGGTGATTACAACATCATTCTGCAGACTTTGCGCACAGTGGAGGGGGTCTGAGTGGGGGAGGAGGGCTGTGGGTTCCCCTAGGCCAGGGCGAGTTAGGTAGGCTAGGCCCCTCCATAATGCATGCCATGTGGTACTCCATCCCACCTCTGTAGAGTGCCAAGTACAGGTATACATGCCCCTGTGTCATCTATGTGTGCAGAAGTCCACTATAGCCATGTAGGCCAGATCCCAGGAATTGCATCTGTAGAGGCCAAGAGCACGGCGTAGTGCAGGGGGCTGCTGTGTCTGTATTGTCCGCCAACGGTAGCGGGTAGCCATGCATTCAACCTGTCTTTCTTCTGTCGTCCCCCCCCCCTTTTTGTGCTCTCCCTGTTGTTTTGTGCATCAGCATCATCAGGTGGAGGTACAGTGGCACTGGCGCACGAGGGAGCTGCATCCCACATGGCCATGGAGGGCCACACCACAGAGTCTGAATACACCAGTGGGACGGAGGGCGAGGGGAGCGTCACGTCGGTCACCGGATCACCAAACAGTGACACGGACTCGTCCGCTGATGGGAGCTCCCTTGTGGTGGCAGCACCATCTGTGGCCCCAACTTCTACAGGTACAGCCGCTACCACCCCTACCAGCACCGCCCTCCCAGCAGCCCCTCAGCCTTCGCTCCATGCCTGCTCACCCAGGAGGGTGGGCATCACCTTCGCCCCAGGCACCTCAGGCCCTGCCCCAGTCACCCCTGCTGCCCTCAGTGAGGAGGCCATTGACCTCCTCAGGTCACTCACTGTTGGGCAGTCTACCATTGTGAATGCCATCCAGGGTGTAGAAAGGGAGTTGCAACATGGTAATGCATTCCTGGAGGGCATTCAATCTGGTCAGGCTGCCCTTCATCAAACCCTGCAATCTCTGGCCTCAGAACTGATGGCAGCCATTGTCCCTGTGTCTAGCCTCCCCCCTCCAACTTCCTCCACCCAGACCCAATCCCCTGTACCCCAGCCTATCCCAAGCACACCATCAGACAAGCATGCACACACCACAACACACAAAAGTAGCTCAGGCAAACATAAGCACCACACATCCCACAGGCACTCACACAAGCATCACCCACATACAGACACAGCAACATCCACTGCCTCCACTGTGTCCCCTTCCTCGTCGTCTCCCTCCTCCCTCCCAGTCTCGTCTACACTCTCACCTGCATGCACCACATCTACAGGCACTAGGACTCGCACCAGAACACCCAGCACCACACCCCGCTCACCTGCACTCACCACCCCCACTACCATTTACACGTCCCCTGTGTCCACTCCCAGTGTGTCTATGATGCCCCCTCCCAAAGTACACAAACGCGGGTACCCACACACCCAACATCTATCCACATCATGACAGCCTCCAGTACCTGCACCTGCACCCAAATCACCTAAAGTGACACCTCCTACAACCACCTCCTCTTACTCCACTCCCAGACCCCCTCCAGCTACCCATCCCAGTGTTCGTCAGAAACTCTTCCTCAGCGACGCTGACCTCTTTCCCCCCACCCCCACCCCTCCAATTTATAGGTCCCGTAGTAGTACCTCAGCCAAAAAAAGTCCGGTACCAGTGGTGCGTGTTAAAGGTGTGTGGAGTGCACCAGCCACCAGGGCAGCCAGTGTGACACGGAGCCAAAGCACTGCCAGTTCACCCCCTGTAAAGCACCTTAAGTTGGAAAGTGGCCGACGGGAGAGGGTGAAGACTCCTGGCGGAAAAACAGCTCACAAGGGTCCCGGGGGGAGTGCTGAGTCTGCTGTGACTCCTCCCAAGGTGTTGAAGGGGCAGAAGAAGTCTCAAAAGTCTGGGAAGAGCAGCACGGCGGAGAAGGCCGCCATCCTCCCCGCCGGCCGGGTCACAGGTCCGGAGACCACCGCCGGAGTCAGTGCCCTGGAGGGCACCAGTATCGTCACAGGTCAGGAGACCACCGCCGGAGTCAGTGCCCTGGAGGGCACCAGTATCGTCACAGGTCAGGAGATCACCGCCAAAGTCAGTGACCTGGAGGGCCCCGGCAGCCACAGCCCCGCTGGGCACTGAGGGACCGTAATGCCACACACCGCTGCACAGGTCAGAGACAGCAAAGGCAAGCACCGCTGAACAGGCCAAAGCACCGCCATGGTGAAGACCGCTGAACAGGGCAAAGCACCGCCATGGCAAAGCACCGCTGAACAGGCCAAAGACCGACATGGTGAAGACCGCTGAACAGGGCAAAGCACCGCCATGGCAAAGCACCGCTAAACAGGCCAAAGACCGACATGGTGAAGACCGCTGAACAGGGCAAAGCAACGCCATGGCAAAGCACCGCTGAACAGGCCAAAGACCGACATGGTGAAGACCGCTGAACAGGGCAAAGCACCGCCATGGCAAAGCACCGCTGAACAGGCCAAAGACCGCCATTCTGAAGACCGCTGAACAGGGCAAAGCACCGCCATGGCAAAGCACCGCTGAACAGGGCAAAGCACCGCCATGGCAAAGCACCGCTGAACAGGCCAAAGACCGACATGGTGAAGACCGCTGAACAGGGCAAAGCACCGCCATGGCAAAGCACCGCTGAACAGGCCAAAAACCGACATGGTGAAGACCGCTGAACAGGGCAAATCACTGCCAAATCAAGCATCGTTAGCCCATGTGCAGCTGGGACAGTGACGGAACAGGGCCCTCCGGGCACCAGTCCCCCTCCAGAACCAGTGGAGACCTGCATTCACTCTGTCTGTCCTTCACAGGATGAAGCACTCTGGGCACCAGTCCCCCTCCAGAACCAGTGGAGACTGTTGTCCACTTGAGAGACTGTGGCTTTGCAGTCCCCAGGATGGTACAGTGGGCAACCCACCAACTGTAGAGACTTGAGAGACTGTGGCTTTGCACTCCCCAGGATGGTACAGTGGGCAAGCCACCCACTGTTATCGAGTTGAGAGACTGTGGCTTTGCACTCCCCAGGATGGTACAGTGGGCAACCCACCCACTGTTATCGAGTTGAGAGACTGTGGCTTTGCACTACCCAGGATGGTACAGTGGGCAAACCACCCACAGTTATCGAGTTGAGAGACTGTGGCTTTGCACTCCCCAGGATACGGCAGTGGGCAACCCACCCACTGTAGAGACTTGAGAGACTGTGGCTTTGCACTCCCCAGGATATGGCAGTGGGCAACCCACCCGCTGTAGAGACTTGAGAGACTGTGGCTTTGCACTCCCCAGGATATGGCAGTGGGCAACCCACCCACTGTAGAGACTTGAGAGACTATGGCTTTGCACTCCCCAGGATGGTACAGTGGGCAACCCACCCACTGTAGAGACTTGAGAGACTGTGGCTTTGCACTCTCCAGGATGGTACAGTGGGCAAGCCACCCACTGTTATCGAGTTGAGAGACTGTGGCTTTGCACTCCCCAGGATGGTACAGTGGACAACCCACCCACTGTAGAGACTTGAGAGACTGTGGCTTTGCACTCCGCAGGATACATCAATGGGCATGGAGCCCCGTCGTGGATCTATCTGATGCCCCTGCAGTGTTCTCTCCGTTTGTGGACAGGTATCTAGTGTGGGCCTCGCCCATGCATTTTGGGCCCAGTGGTCCACGGACATTGAAATGTGCATACCTGCACTACTAATCGTGATCTATACATTTGGAAAGTGTATATCTATCTGTATATAGTAGGTTACTGTATTTTAATATATTACAATGTTTGAACTGATTTCGTTTTGTCTTTGCATTCTTCCGGGGGGGTTGTGGGTTGTTACTGTGCTGTTTGGAACTGCATTGGTGTGTGTGTTGTAGTGTGCGAGGGTCGGGTTGGGGGTGGGGGTGTTGCTTGTGTGTCCCCCTGACTTTTGCCTCCCCCTCCCCTATGTCGTAGGTGCAGTACTCACCGTTGTCTTCGGCCCCTACGTTGCTGGTGATCGTACAGGAGCAGGAAGACAAGCGCAGGGAGTATTTGTAGTTCCGGCTCCATGGTAGCCTCCTTCCGTCGTGGAGTGTGTTCTGGTGAGCCTTTTCCCATTGCAAAAGCTGTTTCTGCTGTGTTTTTATCCACGGTGAATCCGCCCCAGAAAAGGTGGCGGATTGGCGGGTTGTGATACTGTGGGCGGTACTTTGTCTTCCGCCTGTCTGTTGGCGGTGACCGCCGCACTGCTTGTCTGTACCGCTGTGGCGGTCGGAGTGTTAAAGTGGCTGTCTATGTTGGCGGTTTCCGCCACGGTCATAATTCCCTTTTTTTGTCTGCCGGCCTGTTTGCGGTATTACCGCAGCTTTAAAACCGTCCGCCAGGGTTGTAATGACCACCATAATACCAAAAACTAGTCTAATAAGAAAATACCATCACTCACAAGAAGGTTACTTCGTTTTATTCCCTATTAACTTCAATTTTAATCAAAACCTTTATTCAATGAATCCATGATTAATCAAACTTTATTAGCATCATGAGCAATAATTCATCAAGATTTTATTAATAAGCAAAACAATATTAATCTAGGCATGGCAAATTCATGAACATTGAATAATTCAGCAATGTGAGTCAGTCAGTCTAGGTCAAAGTCACCATTAGTCCCCCTTGACAGCCTACCTATTCCAGATTTGCATCCGCATGTGGGTCTTCATGCGAAAAACAATTTAGTAAAAAAAAAACAATAATTTGGAAAAATCTAACTAAAAGCGAAAAACATTTCTAAGCAGCGCAGTTGGTACCTAGAAGGAAAAAGCACACATTAATCAGTGAAGTCATAGCTACCTATCCAAGATAGATCAGAAACAAGTCAGTTTTCCTCTCCAGGTCATCAGTCATCAGCTAGGCTTGAGCTCAAAGGGGCAAGCCCAAATTTCAACACTTCGGACAGCGTCTCCTGACATCATCATCTTTCACCTATCCGTTCTGATTTTTCCTCTTGTGTCATTAATTTTTATTAGGGTCTCTCAGTCCGTCCCACAATCTGCCAATTGGTAAACCTTATCAGGGGTTATGACTCTCACCTATAGTTTTTGTTTACCACTTGTCTATGTTGATTTGAGAGTCAAGTTCCATTAATATGATTGGTCTGTCTGTCGATGAGAACATCATCCGGCTTTTCAGGTAACAAAATTGTTGCCCCCAGCGCTTAGTCAGTAGCTCCATTGTTCAAGTCCTGGGAAAGTACATTTCACCTACTCTACACATAATTGTATCAATTTGTTCTGATCATCTCCTGTCCGCTGGTGAGTTTGCAGAATTTCTCTAGCAGAGCTCATCATTGAACTCTGTACAGTTCAAGGTCCTTTTCTCCAGTTTCCGTCCACGACAGCTCATCGCATCTCCACGTTTATGCAAGCAAGGCCCAGCGCCCACCAGGCCTTTAGTTCGGCTAAGTTAAGAATGAGAAGCATCATAAAACATGGGTTTATATCATTAATTATGGCATATTAATACATAATATTAAAACTTTCACAGTATTTAGTACTGTTAACACAGATGGTGACCACTCCCCGTGGGCACATTTTGCACATTACACGTTATTCTAAATTATTGTTATTCATATGTCATTTTTCTCATTAGTATGTATACGCAAATCATTAGAATATTCTCATATTAGCATATCAGCTCCAACAACCTCGTGTATTAACCTCTAAGCAGATGGTATTTCAGCCACAGTAAAAGGCAATTTTTCGAATTTCTCAATATGTCACGTGACATAAGTCACTTCTTTCTTAGCCATTGGTGGTTGTTTTTGCGTTAAATTAAATGTGGAAAATATATCACTTGCACAACGTGTTGCCAGGAAATGCGACCTGCCTTCAGTGTTTGTGGTGTCCAACCCAACTGCATAATAGACCTTAGTTGATTCTGCCCATGGTGTAAAGAGGACATGTCACCTTATATTATGTCTGTTGCAGAAGGATGTTTTAGAACCAGGCAGCGGTGGTAGAATAACAGTTCTGGTACCGTGTATTCCCAGGACTGGGACTGGTGCACGATAGGAAGAACTGAACTCCCTTTTTGCAGCAACTTTTTCACATAATAGATCCCCAGCCTTTGGAATCCAGCCGGTAAATGTTATTGGTACATCCTAAATTCCTACGGAGGCAGCACTGGCAGAAGTGTTGTCATCGCAGAACTGTTGTAATTCCTGCAAACAGTGACACGCTTATTTATTTCAAAAGGTGTTTCTGCTGCCTCCACGCCAGGACCATCAAGATCTGGAATATACATTTGAGTTCTCGTATGAAGTACTGCCCTCCAGTGATCTTCTAGGCAGAAAATTAAGTGCTCTCTGCACTCCATACAGGTGATTAAGCCAAGTACAAACCATACCTAATAATCTGGCTGTTAAGGATTGTTCTAAATCTCTTTGTTGCTCCGCAACACTATTTCACTCAGGATGAAATAGAGACGAGGAATGGAGTTGGACCCCTAACAAAGCCATGGCATCCCTGAATGCCCTGGAGGCGAAAGCAGAGCCCTGGTCCGAGTGGAAAGTTGCAATCGCATATGTGCGATAAAGACTTGTATCCGCCACACCAGCATGGGCAGAGACAATCCCCTCATGAGCTGCTTTGATCAACTCTCGTCCTAGGTCTTTATTGGGAATTACTCAGACTCCCACTTCTGGCATTTTTTATTCTGCATCTAAGAAGCCTCCCATTCAGTAGGAATATTTAGCAAGAAATACTTTTGGTAAGGGCGTGCCTTCAGCCGTGGCTTTCATGGCAGCCCATATGTCATCGTCTAGTTTTGTCCTAGAAAGAATTATTGCAGCAACAGAAGCCGTAGCTACTGCTGATTTGGTTGCTTCATCAGCCAGTGTATGGCCAGCAACGTATATTCCAACACACTGGTCTCCAAGTATATGTACAACATGGACATTTGGTAGCGTTTACTTCAGATCCACTACTTTCCCCCACAGAAGTCTGTGTTTAATGGTGTTTCTTTTGGAATCTCTGAACCCACTTTGGTGCCAGTAATGCAGATATTCATTAAAGGACTGGACACAATAGTACGAATCACAGACAATCAGCATTAGCTGTGCGGTATCCGTATGTTCCAGTCCCATCACCAGATCCTTTAGCTCTGCTAGTTGTGCAGTGCAATCTCCTAGGGTTTGCGTGAAGGTATGTTATCGATAAAACTTATTATCCTCCATGTAGCCACTTACGACTGTGTAAGTATTGATGCTTTGTCCCTATTGTAGATTGTGCTGAGCCATTGGTGTACATTTCTCTTTCATATTGATCAATAGGCAATGTATTCTCCGGAACTGGGTATTCAAGTTCATATTGCAAAAATTCTTGTGTTTGTAATTTTGGGTCAAAGATATAGTCAACATCAGTTGCTGTCAGAGACCAATACTAGTGTAGGTTTCCACGATAAGCTTTGGCAACTGGAGGAATGTCCCGGAGCTGCATGTGCACTGCTAGTGCAACTGCTTCCCCTTTAAGGTTACTCAGTATAATGGAAGATACAGTGGTAAAATTGCCCCTTTAAGTTGCATCCCCAAATCTGGGGCCGGGGCAGCCTCATATTCATCTTGAACTTGTTTTAACACTGTTGTACTGTGTGCGGTAGTATAGAGCGTGGCAAACACCGTTCCCCAAGTGTTGCAGTTATCTACTGTGGAACCATCCCAAATGGCAAGCACATTGTTAATATTCTATGCTTATCCTGAGGTCCTGTACGGGGAAATACTGTTCCAGTGCATTTATTTTTTTAGCTAACCAAAACGGAATATCTTCTTGTTTGGCAGGTACTTTACCCATAATCGAATGTACAGTCACAGGATTAATGCCTGGCGTTATTCCATGTGTTTGCACTGCAGCAGCACATGCTGGGTTTATATTTAATGTGTGCATTACAAACTATACTAACCATCTGTATATTTCCGTAAGCTCAATATAGAAGCGGCTGACTTCAACTAGCATCAAGGTTGCTGCATCGGGGTGAGGTGTATATGTGGCCAATAAATGCCAGGTAGAAGAATCATTACTTAGAAGACCTAACGTATAGAATTGTATGTGGTAGAGGCCTGTCAAGGCATTTATTTTGTTCTTAAAAAGATAGAGGTATTTCTAGATATGCATATGGTCTATATTGTGCAGGTATGTTTGCAGGTGTGTAGTGAAGAAATGTATTTGTGTTCCCACCAGCTGCTGGAAATGTGACCGAAGATTAGAACATTTCTGTTCTATAGGCTGGATGAGCCTCAACAACAAATGTAACAGGACCCCCCCGGGCCGTTAGGCCACGTGCCAATATAAATGTGCAGTAAGGGGTGGTCACATATAAACTGCAATTGCTAACCGTTGCAGGTTCGCCATGATGAATGGCAAATTTTGTTCAGAGATAAGCACACCAAATGGGGATTATCCTTTTAGAGTTCAAGCTTGAACAACCTACAGCGCTAGTTAGGTACTCCCTACTTATCTGAGGAGGAAATTCCTCAATACCACGGACGTCTCTGTATATAGTGTGGAGGTGTCTTTGCATGTAGTGAGAGATTCTGGATTAAACGTTGGCGGCGCCATGTCCCGTATGTTCTCATTATCCTAATGAGACTACTGGATTATGGAGGCAGAATCACTTGTATTACGGGGGACTAAGTCTAATCCCACACCAGGTGACACCTGTCGCCCTAATCCGGGTTTTGTTCCACTAACTAGAAGTGCCTCATCTCCACCCAAGAGCAGGGGTGATTGGGCAACCGGGCACATGACACAACTGACTCCTCACGGAAATCGTGGTCACTCAGATCTCATCCGTTTCTCTCAGTTACATTAGTCTCACGTATGTAAGGACAATCAGAGGCAGAGTATAGTTCAATAAGGTTTTATTGACGCAACTGCATTTGAAATAATAAAGCATGTATTGCAATAAGTAGGACGATGAAGCATGACAGGATGAAAATTGTGACAAGGAGAGTAAAACACAAAAATAACGTGTTGTCACTATGGTTTTTAAGAATAGTTCCTACCTAGAATATGTTAGACCGAAGCTCTAATTCTGCCCTTCTGGTTCCCCTGGGAAGACATCACCCCTCATACCTGAGCGAGAGGCCTGCAGTCTACATAAGCAGCTGCAGCGAAGCAATCAGCATACAGTCGTGGTCATCTGGCTGGAATCTCCCTCTAACGTACATAGGTCAAAGTAGTGTTTTTATAAGACAGCTGATGTTCCAAGAAAGAATCCCCACAGAAGAGTGTGTATGTTTCTGTGAACAGTGGAGACAAAGCGTACCACTTTTGCCGGCAACCTATTTTACTGCAGCCTTGAGAAAATCACAGAGTGAAAGAAATGTCTTGTTTAAGAACATAATGCTGGCCTAGGTGGAGATCAGCTAGATAGAGAAAATAAAACAAGACCGCAAATGCAGCTATTGCTAAAATAATATAACAAAGCTAGAATGAAACATAGCTAGGTTAAGGTGCACAGCGGCAGGCCTAATTTGCTAAAATAACGTGTCTAAAACTTTAGCGAAAATGGCCACACAACAGTGTAGCTTTCCATTTTTAAAGTTATTCCTAGACAGCCATATTTTATGAAAAGAGCCAGAGAGCTGCCCGTGGTAACTAAACTACCAGGTAAAAAGGCTCAAAATCTGGATGATCCAATCTTTCTGCCTCCAACAGAAGTTTCAATTTGACCAGATCCAGTCTGCAGTGCTACAGCCCCCACAGAAAAGTCATCAGATAAGGGTAAAGTTGTTGAAAAAAGGAACAAGGCATAAAATTAGGGAGATTTACAAGGTAATAAAGGAAAAGAGGGAGGACCACCATCTTCACCAAGGCTACCTTCCTGAACACCAAGAGGGGTAAAGATGCCCAAAAGGTCATCTGAGAATGGAAAGCTCTTAAGGCTTAGCCCAGGTTACCATAAAAAAGATCCATGGAATAATTACATAAATTGATCTCAAGGTACTGAAATATGGTCAGTCCTATGGGAAATCAAGAATCAAGTGTGTCTGAAGAGGAAGACAGCAAATTTGATGCAGTGGGAAGATGGAAGATTCAGCCTAATTTACCCAGAGACCTGATATGGATGTCAGCGGTTCCATTGCCATGATGAAAACAATTGAGGGCCGCCCTATCTGGTGTCCTTGAGATAGACCATGAGGTGAAGATACACTTACCCATTTTCACATGGGCATTAAGGGCTGAGTACAATAGTTGAATCTATTTTCATCAATTAAACCCTTTCCCAAACAGTTGAAACACCCTGTTCATGTAGTCCCAATGGAGAGAATCAAAACATTTCTCCAGATCTGAAGCAATAAACACCACATTAGGATACTGAGCAGCAGACTCATTTTTGACAAGCTACAAGTGGTGGAGATTGTGAGATGTGTTGTGACCAGGAGTGAAACCCGCCTAGTCGTCATGTATTATATAGCGCCATATCAGGAGCTGCCCAGTAGTATTCTATAATCTGTATTTAAGATATAAAGTGGGCGTTATGACCCGAGATCTTGAAGTCTCTATGATGTTTCAAAAGGGCAGAGATAAGTGTGTTTTTTAAGGAAGGAGGAAGAGAACCAGATGGTAGATGGCTGGAAAAACAGATTGCAACTTGGGTGCCAGAGTTAGAACAAATTGGGTGTAGAACTCAGCTGGCAAACCATCAGTTTCTGGCACCTTCCCATGAGGCACTTCTTTCAGGCATAGGCCAATCTCCTGAGCAGTGATTGGTTTATCTAGTGTTACCTGAGCATCAGGAGATGTTTGAAAGAGGACTCTCTGATATGAAGTGCTGAAACTCAGTGTGTGAGAATGATGATGAGAGAGCATAAAGTGTCCTACAGTATTCACAGAAAGCAGTATTGATGGATTGTTGCATATGGGTGATATTCCCCGAAGGGAGGGTAATAATCAGCACTGTCGAATCATGTTAGCGAGGTGAGATCAACTGTGCCAAGTGGCTAGATTTGTTGTCTTCATGATGGAATCTAGCAGAATAGGCAGCGTAATCATGTCAACAAACTAATTCACCTTCTCATAGAAATCAGTGCACATAGCGCTAAGAGCATCAAGGCTTTTCGGGCAAACAGTACTGCTTCTTAAGTCCAGAAGAAGGAAGTTTCCACCTTCTGAACATCTCAAGCCAAGACTTTGCAAGTCTCAACCATTGTTTTAATGCAGAGTCCCCTCATGACAACCTTTAGAAGCCTTCCATTCAATTAACAGGGAGAAAGAAGACTCGGGGTCATTTTGACCTCGGCGGTCTTTTTGAAAGACCGCCGAGGGACCGCCGTGCGGAAGACCGCCAATGGTGACGGTTTTCCGCTCGACCTATAATGACCGTTGGCAGCTCTCCGTCCTTTTTCGGACGGAGAGCCGCCAACAGCCATACTGGCGGGAGGCGGGGAAGTGGAGGTTGCTCCACCTCCACCGCCACGCCAACAGAACACCGCCCAGCGAATCACATCCTGTGATTCGCTGTGGCGGTGTTCTGTTGGCGGTGTGGTGTCGGTGGAGCTGCCCCCATTGCTCCCGTCCCCTCCTGGAGGATCGTCGGACCAGGTAAGTCGATCGTCCGTGAGGGGAGGGGGTGGGGGGATTGGGTGTTGTGTGCGTGCATGGGGGGTGCGTGTGTGTATGTGAAGGGGGGGTGTGAGTGCTTGTATGCTTGCGGGGGTGTTGTGTGTATGGGAATGAGTTAGTGTATGTCTGTGGGTATGTCAGTATGGATGTGTGCGTGAATTTTTGAATGTGGGTGTGCGTATCTGCCTGTGTGTGTGTGTATGTAGGCATGTATGTTGGCGTGTGTGCTTGTGAGTGTGTAGGTGGTGCCTGCGTGCGTGTCGTGTGGGAATTGGTGATGTGATGTTGGGGGTCGGGTTGGGGAGGGGGACCCTGCCACCTTTGGGCGGTGGCAGGGGTGGTGAGGGGGGTAGGGGAGGGAGTCAGGGAGGGGGTGGGGGAGACACCTATCAGTGCCAGGGAAGGAATTTCCTGCCACTGATAGTGCTTACCGCCATGGATTTCATGGCGGTTCAAACCGCAGGAAATCCACGGCGGAAAGCTGGGTCAAAATACCGGTGGCGGTATAGTGACGGCCGCCGGACTGGAGACCCAGGTCTCCAGCCCGGCGGTCGTCTCCGCCCTTGCGAGCGGAACGGAGAACCGGCGGATGACCATGGCGGTAACCGCCATGGTCATATTCCCATGAGTGGAGACCGCCAGCCTGTTGGCGGTCTTACCGCCGGTTCTCCGCCTTCCGCCAGGGTCGTAATGACCCCCTCAGTGTTGTCACAGTGTTTTGTGGAAAACAATGTCCTCCAACATCGTAATCAAGGACCTCCACTTGGGTATTGGAGAGAGGGGGATCACCAAGTCAACTTCATTATTAAAGAATTATGATCCGAGAGTATTCGAGGGTGATAATTTATGGATGATACTGCAGTGTGCACGGGTGTAGAGCAGACAAACATGTCAAGTTGAAAATGTAACTTATGGATCGGGAATAAAACAAGAATTTCCAGTGAGTTGGGTATTTCATTCAACAGGTGTTATCATGGGACCAGTGGGCAAGCCATCAATGGAAATTTGTGGCATTCAACAATAAAGGAGGCTGAGAGAGCAACAGTGTTGAGAAATTAAGGGAGGCATAAAGGATCATGGTAAAATACCATCTGTCAATCCAAGCCACATCCGGCCAGTTAGCCATGGCAGAAGTAATAAGGGACCAAAAGGACAGGTGGTCAACATGTGGTGCATAAACAACTCCTAGGTTCAGCGGGTAACCATTGAGGGCCTATGTACTAGTACTAATCGGCCATCTGCATCAATATGTTTTCCTTCTATTTTAATTGGTATTCCAGCTCTGACGCACGATACCACCCCTTGGGCAAAGGCCAAGTAGCCTCTACCAAGCACTTGCCCTCTCCATTTTGACTGTACTTTAGGCACCTCTGCTGATGTCAGGTGAGTCTCTCGGACAAAAGAGATATGTACCTTCCAACAGAGCAAGGCTGCATGTACTTTATTACATTTTCTCATTGAAATCATACCCCTGATATTCCAAGTAATGAAGCTATAAGTGTCAACTGTTACTGTGTAGAAAAAGTTAGTTGTATACCAGTGGAAAGACGATAGAGGAGATATGGAAGTTGCTGTAATGAGAGAAGGGCATGACGGGTGAGGGACTATATGTCCAAGAGAGTACAAACCCAATCCCAGATGGATGCAAGCAGCATCCATAGGACAACTAACTTGCAGCCTTGCAAACGTCTATTAAAGTGGGACCAATCAAACAAAGGGAATTAAAACCAAAACGTCAAAGCAGGGAAAAGACGTGGGGAAGGATCACAAAAACCATTGTAACTATGAAGGACTCAGAAGGACTGAATAGAGGGATATTGCAACCACATCAGGAAGCCCATGGCCCCATGGAAATGTCAGTATGACAAAGGATATTGGGACCAAATAATCTCCAAGCAATCAAAAAATCAAGGGAGTCATTGACCTGTATCCTGCAATGGGGCATGGTATCAGAGGAGGGAATGGACTAAGAAGTAGAGCCCTGCAAAGGCAGACAAATAATGAGTTTGGCGTACCCTAGGGACTATTTGAAGGGCTGCTCTGTCAGGTTCGCAATGAGCTGGGCTGTGAACACCGAAGGAGTAGGTGTATCAGAGCCAGAAGCCTCAGTTAGCTTGTCACCCAAAAATTTGAGTCCAATGTAAGCAGGTGTGGTGTTGCTGTGGGCTCTTGAAGAGAGACCACAGCCACAACAGCCACAACAGCACTGCATTGTTCCTGTCTGCATTGTCATGCAACTACCGGGGACAACTCCAGAAAGAGGCTTGGTCCGAGGGAAATCGAGTGAGCCACCAGCACAAAAGACCTGCCTGACCTATGTCTGACATGAGCCATGCACGTGTAGACAAAAGCAGTCCCATTAAATCCCAGCACACAACCAAGTATACAGTTCACCAGCCACCACGACTAAGGGTGAAAGACAAGCTCCAGGTAGTCAATCAGCTCCCTTAAGGGTAGATGTATTTCAAAGGCCCCAGGGGTGCAGGTGGCCCAGTGCAGACAAGCCCACCTGCAGCATCTAGAAACAAAGTGGGGGACCACAAACATGAGCCACCAAGCCAAAGTGTCCCTGGGGTCACCAGCTCTATGCCCCAATTCACTCAGGGATATTCCAAGGTAGGTCAATAAGGCAGCTACGGCAGGTCAAGAGGCCCCCCCGGGGGTGGTATGTCAGATCAGGTGGGAGCCACATTCCTCCTTAAAGGAGCCTCTATTGTGGTATGTGCAGATCCCACTGGGCTGGCTCAGACCGCAGCCTGGCCCCTTTTCGTGGGCAAGTCAGGGCCCCCCCACAACTGCTCCAGTAGTCACAGTCCTCCTACGGAGGCAGGACAAATAAACTGCAAGGAGAGGCCTGTAGTCTTGATCAGGTGCTATAGGCCATGATAAAAAATAAATAGGTGCCCACACCTCTCTGGCCCCCACTACCTCCTCGCTTCCTCAAATGTGGGGGGGGGGACAAGGGCAGCAGCACACGCAATATCGGGCCCACCTCGGGCTGTATGACTCGATTCCTGGCTTTAGTGGCCCAAAAATGTCTCTACACTGATTCACAGCTGAAGCCTCCGGGTGTAAAGGAAGTTCCCAGGGGAATCCTATCAGTCCTTTGTAGGGTGGGGGCGTCCTGTCCTCACAGATGCACCTTGATCACTGTGGACCTGGGGAGCTCCAAATTCACATGTCTGCCATTGTCGGTTGTCAGGCCACACCCCACCCATTTGAAGCAGTTATAGCTCCTTGAATGGGAAAAACACATGGAATTGGACCTGGTGTTCCGAGGTCCATATGCTTTCCCCCTTCTGGGCAAAACAACAGATAATTCTTGTATTCTCATGTGAGGATACTAGCAAGAATCAGTGATTCTGGCACCTGGTAAAACACTCTCAATAAAAGGCTTAAGACCTCACTACATGTTGTGGTATTTCACTTGGAGAGAAATTGCTGGGTAAAATTAGGCTTCTTGCAATTCAGAGTCATCATCATTATCATCAAATACTTTATTCGGTTCAAATAAAAACTATAAAATACATCAAATATGTACATACAAAATTCTCAAACATACAATAAATAACAATTTTAATAAGAATTTCAAATACCAAAAGCAGCATATATATATATATATATATATATAATTTAACACAGCCTGTATTATCTCTTCATTTCCCAGATTGTATAAATAAGAAGTAGCAAGGTAGCTAGATCCAATGTCCTTGGATAAAAAAATTGGACGTAAAAACCTTCTTCTAGGTGCAATATAGAGGGTACAAAAAAGGACAAAGTGCAAAGTGCTTTGAGGTCTTTTACCATCACAGCAGCATGGCAGAAGTTTCTTAAACCAAGTGCCATGGGTAGGGAATGCTACTAAATAATGTATAATATTCAGGTGTAGCCTGGTAAGTAAAAACATGTGCCGCTCAGAGCTGGCGATGTCCAAGTATAGCATAGGGTGCAGTTGCTGTAGCGGCATCCTCTCCTGATCCCTAGCTGTGGCCATGTTTAGTTTTGAGTCATAAATTAAATGCCAATATGTCTCCTTCATCCTTTTGATATCCCGTCCCACTAAAAGGTTCGGGGCAAGAAAAAACTCCCCTGCCCAAGATGAAGAAGAGTAGAATGAACACATCTAAGTCAGGGTATGTCCACCGACCATGATAATGAGAGACAGTCCTGGATCACTGTTCTACACAAGTAGGCTTCAGTATTTGATCAAATTGTTTGCCATAGCAATACAGGTTGGAGTTTTATATAGTCAGATATGCCCCTCAGGCCTACTTCTTCATGACAAAACATTACCGAGGTAGATTGTGGGACTGCTAATAACCTTCTAAGAAACTTGTTTTCAACTACCTGAAGACTTGAGCAGTCAGCATAGCCCCAAACTCCTGCTCCAAATGTTGCAATTGAAGAGCATTTACTTTTAAAAATAGTCAGCGTCTCTTTAACAGGTTTGTGCCCCAGCTTTTTAGAAAATCTAAAAAGAGCATCTATGGCTCTTTGGAATTGCATTACATGAACACTTTCTAAAAATTTCCAATTACAATCCCCCAAATAGGTAAAATTTAAAACCTTAAGTATTTCTACACCTTCCAAGATAATTTGTTTACTTTTTGCTAGTTTTGGGCTGCACTTCATCACAAATGACTTTGTTCTGTTATTTTTAAGACCAAAGTTTCCCATAAATGTTTTAAAAGAATTTAATACAATTTGGAGATCATTTGCTGTCCTTGAAATAAGTACAACATCATCCGCATAAAGGAGCATGCTTCCTCACCACCCTATCACTCCCTAAATCACTCAAAAAACCACTCCATCTCACACCTAATCACCCAATACCCCTCCCCTGAATGCAACAACACCACCAGCCACAATGCCCACAAAGGCAATCCGAGGTGCATGGATAGCAATGCCAGTAATAAACACTATGACTCCCACAATGCACCTGCACATCCACTGCCCTGCCAAGGGGTGCCCTATCCAGTCCCTGGGCTCTTGAAAGGTAAAGCTGGCAGACAAGAACAGAAAATCAATGTACAAAATGCTGTGCGGGGAAATTTATGACACACCTTCTGCAAAGCGGCTGATAAACTCCACTCCACCAGCATAGCGGCGGGGAGATCGACGTAACGTGGCTGGAGAAATGACGTGCAACACCCGCTCATGGAGGCTGATAATGACTCAAACTCCATGCAATGTGTTTTTCTAACACTGTGCAACTGTATTTTCCACGCATCGTTCCTGAGCATCAATGTCAACCCGACTCTGTGCGAATCCGAGGTGCCCCATCAGGAAATTGAAGCATCACTCTCTTGCGGGGGAGAAAAACTACTTATCACAGACCCGACCAGAGAAGGAAATAACGCCTGGCCTCACTTACGAGAAAGGAATTGATGCATATATACGCTTTTCCGATGCACGCTCACCAGTGCAGCTTTATTTCTGACACTAACAAGGTGATTTGCATAACAACAGCATTCTCACTGTTTTCTAAGGATTAAGACTCTTAGGGGGTCATTACGACCTTGGCGGTCTTGCAAAAAGAGCGCTGGGGCCGCGGGAGACAGACTACCGCCATTGCCGGCGGTATTCCTGGCTCCCTATTATGACATTTCCGCTGGGCCAGAGGAAATGTCACATCAACATTGCTGACGGCTCGTAATAGAGCCGGCGGCAATGCTAATGTTCAGCGGGTGCAGTAGCACCCGTCACGCATTTCACTGCCCGAAATTCGGGCAGTGAAATGCGCGACTGGGCTATGCCTGGGGGCCCCTGAACTGCCCATGCCAAGTGCAGGGGCCCCCAGGGGCACCCCAAGTCCCCTTACCGCCAGCCTTTCAATGGCGGTGTGTACCGCCACGGACAGGCTGGTGGTCGGGGACTCATAATCCCCAGGGCAGCAGGGCATGCACCGCTGCCCTGGGGATTATGACCGCCAGGCGGAGGGGCCGGGGGTATGGCTGTGGCTTTTCTGCCACAGTCATAATTGCTGGCGGAACACCGCCAGCCTGTTGGCGGTGTTACCGACAACTTACCGCCGGCCGCCATGGTCGTAATGACCCCCCTATTGTTTTGAAAATTCATATCTAGACTTGTGTATGTTGGATTTTTGTTGTTTTGGTCTTGTTAGATTTAGATAAATATTACCTATTTTTCTATACTGGGGTGGTGTCAAATTTGTAGTATTTTCATTGTGTTACTATGTGTGTTGGTACAAATATTTTACAAATTGCTTATGAAGTTAAGCTTGCCTGCTCATGCCAAGCTACCAAAGGAGTGAACAGGGGTGAACTGAGAGTGATTCTCCATTACCCTCACTAGAGTGCGGGTCCTTGCTTGGACAGTGTGTAACCTGACTGCCAACCAAAGACCCCAACTCCAACAGTCCTCATATTTAGTAAATTGCTTTTGACAGCTGGAGCAGCAGTAGCTTCTGACAGTTCTAGCAGCAGTAGCCTATTTGTCATGGTGACAACCAGCTTCAGTCCTCAACATATCCCTATCACCCAGCCAAGCATGTCTTATTTCTATCTGTATTACAACCACTTTACTTAGAATTATAAATCTTTGATTTTTATATTTCACCGAGCCACAAATGTATCTTATTTTTGTATTTCAAGACAATGTTTTTTTTTACAACTTTGGAGGAGGTGTTAATCCGTCCCAAAAGTGACGGTAAAGTGACGGATATACCACCAGCCATATTACGAGTTCCATAGGATATAATGGACTAGTAATACGGCTGGTGGTATATCCGTCTCTTTACCGTCACTTTTGGGACGGATTACCACCTCCTCCAAAGTTGTAATAACCCCCAATGTGTAAGTACCTTACATATGTTGTAAGTGAATAGGCCTAAAAAAATGCTCTCCCATATCATGTCATCTTTTACTTTGCACACCTGTGATGGCAGCTCTTCTGCCACTTGTCAGCCCCTAACCTGTTACTCCCTTAAGTTCTGGCAGGTACACAGACCTCAGACAACAGACAAATGGTAAAGCCTGATATGTCTACCTCCAGGACAATTATGATTTTTCTGCACACATCTCCCAATACATAAGTATAAAGACAGTGAATACATAACTCTGTAACAAAACTGAAACACAGTGTTCAACATGTCTCAATAACAGGTCTAATGTATGAACATGTAGGCCTGATATGTGTGTCCTTATGTCACAACATATTACAATCAAATGTGGTGCTTAAGTGGTGAGCATATGTATGTGGTTCCTGTTTCTTACTTCTTACTCAATCCACCTATACCCCATTGTAGATACTCATTGAGTGATATATATCCTTTGCACACAAAAACACTCTCTCTGATGTTATGTTAATGTCTGCCTATAACTTACACCATTTCCCCAGAATCTTTCATGCACTAGAGGATACTTGATGCTTGCCTAGTGTATAAGATTATTGTTACCATAACCTCAAACTACGTGTGTATGGATATTTTGGTACTCTATTTGTCTCCTCCAACAAATTCCTTCATACAATAGCCTATGGTGTCCACTCTAGATAAAGCAGGAATTCTGAGTTCTACAATCAGGAAGACTGTAACCATAATACCATATTAATCTCAAGAACCATATTCCCCTTTGTCATTTCTTGCAAATAGCTGTCTATTTAGCCATGTTTTCATGTGAAGGCAACGTGCGATATCTCTCTTTTACCTCCTTTGACACAACTTGTGTTACCTGTTACAGTTGTTTTTAATCAGAATCTATATAGTAAAGCTTTCTGTTACTCTTTTCTACCACTACCATCTGCCAGGATGCTTCTAGAGCAGTTGAAACAAAGTTGTTCATCTGCAAAGTATCCATAGCAGTTGCAGTTAATACAATATTATATTGGGCACATATCAAGAAACAAACATTGATCTATGATAATAAAGGCCCTCATTACGAGTTTGGCAGTCTTTTGGCAGGACCACTGGGGTTTCGGGCGCCAAAAGACTGCCAGTGTTGGCAGTATCCAGCCGCTGTTTTAACAGTGCACAATGAAGACCTCCAAAATACAGCCCAAAATCTGACATTGCCAAGACAACTGAGGTTGGAAAGAGGCAGTCCCACCACCAGCACCGCCACGCTGGCCCCATCCTGCCCTCCATATTATGATCCACAAATCAGCACAGCAGTAGTTGCACTGTAGTAAACCATTTGCAGCTCAGCCAGAACACACCACCACATTGGACAGTATGAATACCACACACCTGAGTCACATACACACACCACACACACCTTCTCACTGCATCATATAACACCCCCCCATACACACACACAAACATTTGCAACGAGAGAAACACACACTGACAGAGAGGATCGCACACACAGAAGGCACAGCACTTCAATACCGTAGCCACAATCACACTTCCCATGCGTCACACACCACACCTCTGCATTAGCTACATAATACACACATTGCCACTGCACAAATACACCACATAGCAACAGCGCACATAATCAAACACCACATCCCACCAACCACCACACACTGCACCTTTGCACACAACACACACTACCACCCACAACAAAACCACCATGTCATGTCAAAAGCAACCATGCTTCACAGACGATGAGCTGAGGGTCATGGTCGATGAAATCGTCAGGGTAGAGCCACAACTGTTTGGAGCACAGGTACAGCAAACCTCCATAGCCAGGAAAACAAAGTTGTGGCAGAGAATTGTTGACAGGGTAAACGCAGTGGGCAACCATCTAGGCACAAGGGAGAACATCAGGAAGAGGTGGAACGACCTACATGGAAAGGTGCGTTCCATGGCATCACAACACCAGATCGCCGTTCACAAAACTGGGGGTGGACCCCCATCTCCTCCCCCAGAGCTTGCATCATGGGAGGAGAAGGTCTTGGCAAAACTGCATCCTGAGGGCCTGACTGGAATACCCAGAGGACTGGAGTCTGGTAAGTCACTAACACTCTCCTGGCACCAACTACTCCTATCCAACATTCTTCCTCACCACCCAATCACCCAATACCCCTCCCCTGCATGCAACAACACCACCCAGCCACAATGCCCACACAGGCCCTCCCAAGAGCGCGGATAGAAATGCCAGTAACAAACACTATGACTCCCACAATGCACCTGCACATCCACTGCAATACCTGTTAACTGGACTGCACAATAAAACACCTGCATGTACAACCCTTGCACCCCCGCACACCACCCGGATGCATAAAACAAGGAAAACTCATGGCAATGACAACTATGCAATTACCATGCCCCATTTCACAATGTAATGAATCATCCCCCTCACAATCTACAAACAATGCCTGCAGAACTGCTTCTATCATTGCCATAAGTGGGAATCAAGTTAAGCCACTGTATGCATCAGACAAACAGACAACCAATCACACCTTCACCAGGTAACACTCCTCCACTCCTTTCACAGGTCCCCAAGCGCTTGCATCATGGAGACAATGCCAAAGACAGCCAGCTCTCCCCAGGATGAAGGCCCAAGTGACGACTACACCTCAGGATGCATGGACGTGCTGACTTACCTGGCCCATTGGGGACATCTGGTCAGTCCTCCAGTCCCATCCTCACTCTGCCCACAACCAACCCCCCACCATCTAGTGACAACAACATCACAGACAAACCCTTGTCCTCAGACCTGTGTCACAAGGACAGGACAATCAATTGTGTGCCCCGCAGTACAGGGACCAGAATCAAACCCTCAAACTCAAGACAATGAAGGTCCTGGTGACACTGAGAGTGGGCACACCTTGCCTGTGGCACAGGCACACGGGCCAGGGGGCATGGGAGGGCACCTGTGGGAAAGAGGACGGGGCAGCCAAGGGAGCCAATGGACCAGGAGTCGATTTTATAAGTCCTGCATGCATACCAGCAATCCCAGGAAAAGATGGGCCAAATAATCGCCATGTTGGGGGAAAACCAAAAATAGCAGATGGAATACCACCAGGAGGCCATGCAGCAGTGGAAGATTCTCAGTGCCTCCATCGCCACCACTCCCAAACATCCTGCATCACACCTCCACTCACCAGCAAGCGCCTTCTCCATTGGCAACTCAGCTTCTAAGCCATCTACTACTGCAGTAGCCAGTGGATTGAAGGCCATGCCAGGGGACCTACAGGCCACTGACACCCCTCCATGTGTAGCTGAGGAACCCCCCAAAAACATGGTCATCCATCTAGGCATTATGGTGGACCAGATGCCAAAACAAAAACCACTGACAGGAGGTGAACGTCCCCTGAACATTCTCCCCTGTGTGCCACTGACACACGCTGTTGACTGTTCAATGCCATAACCCACATTTTCCTATGGCCCTTGGACACTGGACCTGCAGTACCTACAGCTAGGCCATCTACTGTGAGTATTTCATCCAGCATGACCCTACTCATCAACTGTTGAACCCAGTATGCACAATAAACACTGTAGAGCACAGAAAATGCATGTCTTCATTGTATGATGTGTAAATGTTAAACTCAAATGACATGTCACATACCACCCATCAACCCAGATCCAGTGCCAATCACAGTAGAGGTATGCATCCTCTGCAGGGAACTTAGGACAACACAGATGACTTATTAGTGGTATTAAAGGAGAGTCAGTAGCCCAGGAACACACAATAGTAGACCCAGTAGTCAAATCTGTAAAAACGACAACAAAGGGGCACAAATCAGGAAGTGAGTGAAGGTGTCACCCTATGCACATATGCAGGAACATGCCGTTATGGCCATTGTCATATGCCTAGGAAACAGGGCACATCACATTGCACCTCTACATCAAAAAATACATTAATTTTGTAACCAAAAACATGTAGCTGACATCTGGAATGGGCTGTAAACGACACCCCCAACTGGATGCATACTCAACTTGCCATCAATGCCTCAACAACAAGTTAAGATATGTAAAGAAACTCTTCATACAGTCCATAGTCTGCCTCCCTTCTGGAGAGGAAATTACATGACACATTGCACATAGCATGATTGTTGAAATTAGATGTAAACCTGCCAGTCTACAGATGGTCAAAATGGCAGTGTGTTGGCCACTTACACTGCTCCAGACATACAATCAGCTGTCCTTCATCAGCCACATATGGGATGGGTAAATGTGGCATCCCCACTGATAAACCTGGCCAGGATGGACATTTTACTGTATCCAAGTGCTAAGATGTTGTCTGCAAAATCACACAGACAATATACCAGTAGGTTATTGGAAGTATTGATTGATCAACTCTGTCCTGGACTCAGCTGCACCATCCTCATCTGCCTACTTATCACTCTCCATGTGTCTATCACCACCTACAGGTCCAGCAGTCACCTCCTCATCTGCCAGTAACGGGATGTGACATCTGAGGTCCAGACTGTTGAGAATGCAGGCAACAATTATCTTACATGCCTTTTGGGGACTGTAGAGCAGGGCACCTCCTGAGACATGGAGACATCTAAATCTTTCCTTGAGTACTGTAGGCCACATGTCCTTTCGATCACATGCCTTGTCCTACTCTGGGCCTTATTGTAATGTGTCTCTGCATCGGAGGCAGGGTACCTCACTGGAGTCAACAGCCAGTGAAGGTTTCCAGAGTCACCTGTGTGAATAGAGGCAGGACCTGTTAGAAACCAGATACAGGCACATGGAAGATAGTGTTGATAGATGCAACAATAGAGACCCACATCCACACATATACTACCAATTAGCCAAGCCCTCTCTTGTTTTAGATGTGCCATCATGATTGGGATATTGCTGTTCATCATTATGTAGGCGTCATGGACACATCCCGGAAGCTTAGCATTCACCTGAGAGATATACTGGTCAGCCAAGCACACCACTTGCACGTTTATAGAGCAGACGTTTTTACGGTTCCGATAGACCTGTTCATTGACACTTGAAGGAAGTGAGCCTTCACAGTGGCCAAATCTGAGGTTGGGAAACTAGATGTAACTGTCCAGGTGCTTCAAGAAAGCTGATAGTACATCCCACAACACAATGCTAAACATGGGCTGTGACATCCCTGCAGCCTAGCCCACTATAAACTGGAAGGACCCTGTGGCAACTAAGTGCAGCACCGACAACACATGGAGCATGAGAGGGATGGTATTGATATTGCAGATGGTAGGCAGTAGATCAGCCTCCAACTGAGAACAGAGTTCCATGATGGTGACACAATTCATTCTGTAGGTATGCATGATGTGTCTTTCCTCCAAGATGGTGAGGTCGACTACCGGATGATACAATGGTTCATTCCTCATTCTCCTCATTACATGGTACCTAGGATGGAGAGGGAAATATCGTTTCATGTGATGTGCAGGTCAAACATGTCGTGATACACACCAAACAATGTAGACATGACTGAACAGGTGACAGTAACTACGTAGGGTATGTAGGAGTGTCATTAATGTCATGCGTGCTGGCAATGACTGGTCCTGCACATGGCATGTGTCAACCAATACGTGTGTGAAGGTGCAGGTCATGTGCATTTATGTGTCCCGCACGGGACATGCATGTATATACGACAGTGATATAGGTAGCAAAGTAGCCAACGGGCCAACATGTAGGGGCATATTCACTTTATGTTACATACATGTTGTATCTCACATGTATGTGGGCATGTATGACATACATACAGGGGCCTGTGCACTGATTGGGCACTTACATTTCTCAGATAAACCCATTAGCTGTACTTAAAATGGCAGCTGCTTGGCCAGCAGCACAGGACAGTTGGAAGTGATGCAATTCCATCGGCGTATGCTGTAGGCGGTCGTAACGGCCATGTAACTTCTCATTGGTTGCAAATGCTTCCTATGGGGACTGGGGCCAATGATGATCACCGCCGGCAGTGACGGTCCTGTAAGCGCTGGCCGTGACCGCAATTTCTGCAGACTATCTCACTTGACTCCTGACACTCCTGCAAGCAAGACCTTCATTTCGTGAGCTGCTGTGTACTGTCTCTGGGAGCCATTATGCCACGTCCTGTAGGTGATAGGGCCCCAGATTTTAATCAGGAAGAACTGGAGAAACTGGTCAGCTGTATGGGGCACCAGAGGAACATGTGATCCCCATGCCATTGGCATTTGTGATAGGGGTGTGTTGCTGTGCGGTGCCATACCGGCCACAGTGTGCATGCATGCTGGGAGCATGGATATATGAAGTGTGATCGGTTTGGATAGATGTGTATGGAGATGTATGTGTGTGGTGTATGTAGGCCTCTGCTGTCGATATAGTGCCACTTCTAATCACATTCTACTCCTGTTTATGTCACCCATCCAGGTCAACGTCCATCAGAAGAAGGGGCTTTGGAGGACCATCACCAAGCAAGTGCGGACCCTGGGGGTCCATAGCCAGCAGAGCACCCATTGCAGAAAGCAGTGGGAGGACCTTAGACACTGGGCCCAGGAGGTTGCAGAGGCCCAGCTGGGGATGGCCTTCCAATGAGGGAGGTGTGCCCGTCGGACTCTGACTCCCCTAATGTCCTGCATTTTGGCGGTGTCCTACCTTGAGGAGGATGGGCGCTTGTGGGCAGCCAGCAGCCACAAGGGGGTAAGTACTGACTGTAAACTGGAACCTGACAGGCTTCTTTGGAAGTACTAATTGACAGGCCTTGAATGGGATTGGGTGGCTGCATACTGGCATACTGTGAATGTGCACACTGTAAGGTGGGTGGGCATCCTATTCATTCTGTCTGACCATCTCCATACAAATGCATTTTTGTATCAGAGCTGTCAATGCTAGTCCATCTATGTAAGTCCCCTACTGCTTTTGCATTGGCATGGTACAGTAGCTGCCATTGACTGTATGTGGGTCTAGCTCAACATGTCCTCCATGAGAAGGGCCTCAATGGGACTGGAGTATTGGACTGATAGCTGACTATGCAATCATGCCTCACCGTCAGAGTTCAGGGATGTATTGTGACACAATGGGGTACTGCTAATGACTTTGAGATGAGGGCTGATGGTACAGCAAGTGCTTCTCATTTAGATGTCAGTGTGTGGACTAGGCCTTACAAAAATGGAGTGCTACTAACTCAGATAATGGCCCAGGGACCCAACTGATGTGACAACTTAAGGACTCCATGTGAATTGCCATATGTTCTAGGTATATCATAGTAGTATAGCAAGTCACAGCCTCCACATGTCCATATTCCTAGCTGTGTGCACATATGATGTAAACTAAGACTTACAGCTTTGCATGTGCAATAGGTATTGGCAGACTTGGGGTTCCTTGGCAATGGAATTCCCTGACATGAGATGTAAAGTGTAATATGTACATGTTCATATGTGTCAATGAGAGTTAGGTTTTGACCGTTTCCCTACCTCTCTTTTTCAATCCCCTCTCTTTCTCTCCTTTTGTGTGCATCAGCATCAACTGGTTAAGGAGAAGGAGCATAGGTGAGTGGGGATGCGGCAGCCCACGGGACCCAGGAGGCTGGATCCAGCGAGGCCAAGGGACCCAGTGGAAAGGAAGGTGAGGGGAGTGCCAAGGGGGAGACCAGTTCTTCAACATCATCATTGGATTCTTCCTCCAGTAGGCACTCCCTAGCAGTGGCAGACCCATCGGGGATCACCCTTGCACCATCTGTGTCTGCCACCCCTCTTACTAGCACCGCCTTCCCAGTAGCTCTCCACCCAGTTGCCCATGCACGCTCACCCAAGAGGGTGGGCGTCTCCTTCCCCACAGGCACCTCTGCCCCTTCCCCAATCAGCCCTGCTGCCCTCAGTGAGGAGTCTATTGATCTCCTGAGGTACATCTCTGTGGGTCAGACAACCATTGTGAATGCCATCCAGGGACTGGCAGCTCAGGCACAGCAGAGCAATGCATTTCTGGAAGGCATTCACTGTGCCCTGTCTGGTCAGCTGAGATCCTTTCAGGTTCTGGCCTCCTTGCTGATGGCAGCCAGTGTTTCTTCTTCCTCCGCCCCCTCCAGCTACCTCTGCCAGTCCCATACCCCTGTCCCCCACCCATCCAGAGCACACAGTCAGACCACCATTCATTCACCACAACAGACACAGTTTGCAGTGACAAACACAAGCACAACAAGACCCACCACCAGCATGCACATAGGCAACACCCACTTGCACACACAACAACATCCACTCTCTGTACTGACCCCCACACTACCCTCTCCTTCACAGACACTACACCACTCACACGTGCTGGCAAAACACCAACACTCCCTGATCCAGCCACTTGTCGCATCATACCCACAGTGACCACAATTCTAGACCTGCATGCCTGAAGCCCATTCACCACATGCTCACTCACCACAACTACCAACACCCCCACATACAGCATATCCACCCTACCTGCAGTAACCACCCCAATAGACAGTCACCCATCCACCATGGCATCTCCCTGCACCTCCTTCCTGTCAAGACGGGGCCACTCACCTGAAATGCAGGATGTCTGCAGGGGCAATGGTATGCCCCCCAACCTCTTGGAACACCTCTCAGCACTTCCTGGTGGATACAGAAACCTCAGCAGGTTTTCCAAAAGGATTTGGGGAGTGGAAGAGAAAGAGACAAAACACTGCCACGTCTTGCCGGTCCAGCCAGACACTCTGGGGGTCATTACAACATTGGCGGTAAAAGGCGCTTACCGCCGTGCAGAAGACCGCCAATACACCGCCGCGGCGGAGGTATTCCGCCACAGCTATTATGACACACATCTTGGAATCCGCCGAAATTCAGACACCCACACAACACCGCCACACCAAAGGACAGTGATAAACTGGCGGAAACAAATCCTCATTGGCGGTACACACCGCTGCGCTCAAAATACACACACATCTCCAAAACACAGCCACATTGGACAGTTCAAAATACACACACCTGATACACATACAAACAACACTCCCACACACCCAACACAATATAAAACAAAAACCCACATCACCCACAAGCCCCTACAACCAAAAAATCATGAACAAAGGCCAGAGAGAGAGCACAGAATAGACAGCCCATCACACAGAGGCACACAACACCATCACCCACACAACATCCACACACAAAACACCACACACCACAACACTCACCACATCAATAGCCAGGAAGATGGAGTTATGGCGCAGAATAGTGGACAGGGTGAACGCCGTGGGACAGCACCCAAGAAATAGGGAGGACATCAGGAAGAGGTGGAACGACCTATGGGGGAAGGTGCGTTCAACGGTCTTCAGGCACAACATCGTGGTACAGCGGACTGGCGGCGGACCCCCACCTCCTCTCCCACAACTAACAACATGGGAGGAGCAAGTCTTGACCGTCTTGCATCCTGAGGGCCTCGGAGGAGTCGGTGGAGGATGGGACACTGGTAAGTCAAATCTTAACTACCATATCCCCCACCCTACCTGCATGCTATCACACACCCCCACCCTCACACCCTCCCCTATCACTCCAAATCCTCACTAATCTACCCATAACACAAACCACCCATCACAACACCAAGCCCTGCATGACACAACTAAGCATGGACACCCCTCACTAAAGCATGCCCACTGCACATACCCAGAACACCCCCCCAACCATCATCACACAAACCCACACACAGGAATGCTTGCACTGGGGTACACAAACACCCACCCATTGCACACCATTACACACACACATGCAATAATCATGCTCTTATGCCCCTGCAGGAACACAAAGGACCGTCACCACACCAGAGGGTCCAGACAACACCACTCCACCCCCAGAAGAGGCCCACAGTGACGAGAGCAGCTCTGCCCTACTGGATCCTGATGACCAGCCCGGACCATCGTGGGCCTCGAGACAGTCGTTTCCCCTTGCACAGGCACAGCCCAACACCGACCTTCTACCCTCTGGTAACACCAGCACAGCACCCACCCAGCGGGCCCAAACCTCCCTACCCAGGACAGGTCAATCAGCAGTGTGTCCACCACTACAGGGAACCCACGATTACTCGCCACCCCAACAACAACAGGGACCTGGGGGCAGTGGTAGTGGGCACACGGTCCAGGGGACAGAGGCCCAGGAACACAGGGGAACTGGGAGGGCTGCTGTGTGACAGGGGGCGGACAGGCCAAGGGAACCCACTCTCCACGAGGCCCTCTCCTCCATCATGGGAGCATACCACCATTCCCAGGAGACGATGGCGACGGTCATGGACAAGTTGCAGGTGACCCTGCGCCTGGAGGACGAACTGTATTTGGGGTTCAGGGAGGAGGTCAGGGCCATCAGCTCCGCACTGGGCACCATCGTAGGGGTGCTGAAGGACATACAAAAGACCTTTAGGGACACTGTGGCACTCCAAGGGGCCACGGACACTAGCCAGGATGATGAACTGCCCACCACCTCTGCCGGCGCTAGTGGACAGGACGCCCCGCCACAGGACCACCACACCAGCACCCCACCCCCTGCAGACAGAGAACCACCACACAAGCAGTCCCTGAGATCCAGGAACAGGACAGAGCAAGATGGCAAGACCCCGCCAGGAAATGAGACCACCCTGATTGTCCTCCCACTGTCCCACTTTGTTACCCTGTCCATACTTAAACTGCCCCAGCTCCACTTCCTATGCCCAGATGGGCAGTGCACCTGTGAGCACTTCAATAAACACCCTTGAAACACAAAACAATCTGGAGTCAGTCTTTGATTTAGTAAATATGTATTATCAATGACAGTGTCACAATGGATTTCCCATTGTAAGGCTAACATACCTATGTCACACAGTCCTTGAAGGATGCAAGCAGATGACACGTTGGTAACCACACCTGTGAAACCGTAATGGAAGGGTACAATTCAGTTACCAAATAGTGATTGAATTCGAGAAACAGGATAGAGGTAGACGTATGAAAGTTAATGTAATGCTAAAAATGAAAATGTTCTCACCTGTGTCACTGGAAATATTGCTGTATGACTGACTCCCTGTTGTCGTTGTCTTCTTCCTCAGCTTCATCCTCATCACTGTCCACAGGCTCCACAGCTGCTACAACACCGTCATCTGGATCATCCTCCTGCAGAAAAGGCACCTGGCGTCGCAAAGCCAAATTATGGAGCATGGAGCAGGCGATGATGATGTCGCACACCTTCTTCGGTGAGTAGAATAGGGATCCACCTGTCATATGGAGGCACCTGAACCTGGCCTTCAGGAGGCCGAAGGTGCGTTCGATCACCCTCCTAGTCCGCCCATGGGCCTCATTGTAGCGTTCCTCTGCCCTGGTCCTGGGATTCCTCACTGGGGTCAGTAGCCAGGAAAGGTTGGGGTAACCAGAGTCCCCCAATAGCCATACACAGTGCCTCTGGAGTTGACCCATCATATCAGGGATGCTGCTATTCCGCAGGATGTAGGCGTCATGCACTGAGCCAGGGAACATAGCATTTACCTGCGAGATGTACTGGTCTGCCAAACAGACCATCAGGACATTCATTGAATGATAACTCTTCCTGTTCCTGTACACCTGTTCACTCCTGTGGGGGGGGGGACCAGAGCTACATGGGTCCCATCAATGGCACCTATGACGTTGGGGATATGTCCAAGGGCATAGAAGTCACCTTTCACTGTAGTCAAATCCTCCACCAGAGGGGAAATGATTTATCTCCTTACATGTTTCAGCAGGGCAGACAACACTCCGGACAACATGTTGGAAAACATAGGCTGGGACATCCCTGATGCCATGGCCACAGTTGTCTGAAAAGAGCCACTTCCAAGGAAATGGAGCACTGACAGCACCTGCACGTCAGGGGGGATTCCAGTCGAATGGCGGATTGGTGACATCAGGTCTGGCTCCACCTGGGTGCATAGTTCCTGGATTGTGGCACGGTCAAACCGGTAGGTGACGATGACATGTCTATCTTCCATTGTCAACAGGTCCACCAGCGGTCGGTACACCAGAGGATTCCGCCATCTTCTCATATGTCCCAGCTGACGGTGCCTACGAAGGACAACAGCGAAGAACCAGTCATTATTCCTCCAGGTATGTACCCACAGTTACACACAAGACTACACCACTCACAAAACCCTTCCTGTATGTGTGTTGAGTGTAGGCCTAGCTATGTGTGACGCAGTAGGAAATGAAGCCATGTGGGCCCCTGAAATGGCGACTGCCTGACCTCTAAACTGGGACAATGGGATTGTGGGGTAACTGCGCTGGCGTTGCACACCGTCGCGGTAGGCGGTCGTAGACCGCGGCGCAATGCTGCATTGGTTAACATTGGACCCTATGGGTCCCAGGAGCCAATGAACAGGTGCGCTGGCGGTGATGATGCGCACAGCCGCGGACGTCACCGCCGCGGACGTAACCTTCATTTTCTATCTGTTCAATCACTAGATACCTGACCATCAACAGGAGAAGACCTACACTGCAAGTGCTGCTGTGACCTCGGTCTGGAAGCGACAGTGGCTGCTGCATCTGGGGAAAGGGCCCCTGCCTTCACTGCACAGGAGTTGGAGAAACTGGTAGACAGGGTCCTCCCCCAGTACGCACTATTCTACGGTCCTCCAGACCAACAGGTTAGTACACAGGGAGCACGTTGTATGGGCTAGGCATGGGTGGAGAGGGCTGGTTGGAAGAGGGAAGGGGGCAGAGTTCATAGCACAACAATGCATGGGAATGAATGGGCCACATGGCCAGAGTAGGGAGGGGGCCACTCACAACGACGGTGCAGTTGGTAATGACTGTTCCTCTTCCCTTGTGCATGTCATGTAGGTCAGCGCCCACCAGAAGAGGGACATTTGGCGTGCCATCGCCAAGGAGGTCCGGACCCTGTGGGCCCACCAGAGACAGGGCACCCACTGCTGTAAGAGATGGGAGGACATTCGCCGCTGCAGCAAGAAGACGGCGGAGGCTCAGCTGGGGATGGCCTCCCAACGTGGGAGGGGTGCACGTCGCACCATGACCCCCCTGATGTTCCGGATCCTGGCGGTGGCCTACCCTGAGTTGGATGGGCGCTTGAGGGCATCACAGCAGACACAAGGGGGTGAGTACAACAAAATTCTGCTGACTTTGCGTGCAGTGGAGGTGTCTGGGTGGGGGAGGTTGGCTTTGGGTGTCCGTAGGCCAGGGCGAGTTAGGTAGGCAAGGCCCCTCCGTAACGTAGGCCATGTGGCACTCTACCCCACCTCAGCAGAGTGCCAAGTCGAGGTACAGTTGTCCCTGTGGCATACATGTGCGCAGATGTCCACCATTGCCATGTAGGCCATATACCAGAAATTGCATGTGCAGAGGGCAGGAGCACGGCGTAATGCAGGGGGCTGCTGCGTCTGTCTTGTCCGCCAACTGTAGCGGTAATCCATGCACTAAAACTCTCTTTCTTATGTCTCCCCCCCTTTTTCTGCTCTCCCTGTCCTTTTGTACATCAGCATCAACAGGCGGAGGTACAGTGGCACCTGAGCACGAGGGAGCTGCATCCCACATGGCCATGGAGGGCCACACCACGGACTCTGAATGCACCAGTGGGACGGAGGGTGAGGGGAGCTTCACGTCGGCCACCGGATCACCAAGCAGCGACACGGACTCGTTCGCCGATGGGGGCTCCCTTGTGGTGGCGGCACCATCTGTGCCCCCCACCTCTACAGGTACAGCCGCCACCTCCCCTACCAGCACCGCCCTCCCAGCAGCCCCTCAGTGTTCGCCCGTGCCCGCTCACCCAGTAGGGGGGGCATCACCTTCGCCCCAGGCACCTCAGGCCCTGCCCCAGTCACCCCTGCTGCCCTCAGTGAGGAGGCCATTGACCTCCTCAGGTCACTCACTGTTGGGCAGTCTACCATTGTGAATGCCATCCAGGGTGTAGAAAGAGTGTTGCAACATGGTAATGCATTCATGGAGGGCATTCATTCTGGTCAGGCTGTCCTTCGGCGAACCCTGCAATCTCTGGCCTCAGCACTGATGGCAGCCATTGTCCCTGTGTCTAGCCTCCCCCCTCCAACTTCCTCCACCCAGACCCAATCTCCTGTACCCCAGCCCATCCCAAGCACACCTACAGACCAGCATGCACACAAGTCAACACACACAAGTAGCTCAAGCAAACATAGGCACCACATACACCACAGGCACTCACGCAAGCCTCGCCCACGTACAGACACAGCAACATCCACTGCCTCCACTGTGTCCCCCTCCTCCTCTTCTCCCTCCTCCCTCCCAGTCTCGTCTACACACACACCTGCATGCACCACATCTACAGGCACCATGAATCGCACAAGGAGACCCAGCACCACAAGCCGCTCACCTGCACTCACCACCTCCACTGCCATTTACACGTCCCCTGTGTCTTCTCCCAGTGTGACAGTGACGCCCCCTCCCAAAGTACACAAACGCCGGCAATCACTCACCCAACATCCATCCACCTCACGACAGCCTCCAGTACCTGCACCTGCACCCAAATCACCTAAAGTGACACCTCTTACAACCACCTCCTCTTCCTCCACTCCCAGACCCCCTCCAGCCACCCATCCCAGTGTTCGTCAGAAACTGTCCCTCTGTAAAGTTGACCTTTTTGCCCCCACCCCACCCCCTCCAATTCATCAGTCCCGTCGTAGCGCCTCAGCCAATAAGCCTCCAATACCACTGGTGCCTGTTCAAGGTTTGTGGAGTGCACCGGCCACCAGGGCAGGCAGTAGGACCCGGAGCCAAGGCACTGGCAGCCCACCCCCTATAATGGCTCTAAAATTGGAGAGTGGACTACGGGACCGTGTTAAGACTCCTAGTGGGAAAACAACTGACATGGGTTCCAAGGGGATTGGAGAGTCAGCTGTGACTCCACCAAAGGTGGGGAAGGGCCAGAGGAAGTCTCTCCAGCCTGTTGTGAGTGTCACGGCGGAGAAGTGCGCCATCATTTCCGGCGGTCGACACCCAACCGCCAGCACCGTCGTCACTGGTCCACAGACCACCGTCGGAGTCACAGCCCAGGAGGGCCCAAGTATCGTCACTGGTCCAGAGACCACCGCCAGAGTCAGTGCTCAGGAGGGCCCAAGTATCGTCACTGGTCCGGAGACCACCGCCAGAGTCACAGCCCAGGAGGGCCCAAGTATCGTCACTGGTCCGGAGACCACCGCCAGAGTCACAGCCCAGGAGGGCCCAAGTATCGTCACTGGTCCGGAGACCACCGCCAGAGTCACAGCCCAGGAGGGCCCAAGTATCGTCACTGGTCCGGAGACCACCGCCAGAGTCACAGCCCAGGAGGGCCCAAGTATCGTCACTGGTCCGGAGACCACCGCCAGAGTCACAGCCCAGGAGGGCCCAAGTATCGTCACTGGTCCAGAGACCACCGCCAGAGTCAGAGCCCAGGAGGGCCCAAGTATCGTCACTGCTCCAGAGACCACCGCCAGAGTCACAGCCCAGGAGGGCCCAAGTATCGTCACTGGTCAGGAGACCACCGCCACCTCCGGAGTCAGTGCCCTGGAGGGCCCCGGCTGCCACAGCCCCGCTGGGCAATGATGGAACGTCATGCCACACACCAATGCCCAGTGTAGAGAACGTCATGCCACACACCAATGTCAGTATCTGAACCGCCATGTCAAAGCACCACTGAACAGGGCAAAGACCGCCATGGCAAAGCACCGCTGAACAGGGCAAAGACCGCCATGACAAAGCACCGCTGAACAGGGCAAAGACCGCCATGGCAAAGCACCGCTGAACAGGGCAAAGACCGCCATGGCAAAGCACCGCTGAACAGGGCAAAGACCGCCATGGCAAAGAACCGCTGAACAGGGTAAAGACCGCCATGGCAAAGCACCGCTGAACAGGGCAAAGACCGCCATGTCAAGGCACCGCTGAACAGGGCAAAGACCGCCATAGCAAAACACCGCTGAACAGGGCAAAGACTGCCATGGCAAAGCACCGCTGAACAGGGCAAAGACCGCCATGGCAAAGCACCGATGAACAGGGCAAAGACCGCCATGTCAAGGTACCGCTGAACAGGGCAAGCACCGGGTAGAAATGAATGGCCCGCCACATCAGGCATCCTTATCTCATGTGCAGCTGGGACAGTGACAGGACAGGAACTTTCACGGGGAGACTCATCCAGTCTGGGCACCAGTCCCCCCCAGTACCAGTAGAGACCTGCATCTACTTGTGAGACTGTGGCTTTGCACTCCCCAGGATGGTAGAGTGGGCAAGCCACCCACTGTAGAGACCTGAGAGACTGTGGCTTTGCACTCCCCAGGATGGCACAGTGGGCAACCCACCCACTGTAGAGACTTGAGAGACTGTGGCTTTGCACTCCCCAGGATTGAACAGTGGGCAACCCACCTACTGTAGAGACTTGAGAGACTGTGGCTTTGCACTCCCCAGGATACATCAATGGGCATGGAGCCCCGTCGTGGATCTGGCTTTGCAGTCATCCGGCTGAGGTGCCCCCCCTCCAGTCCCCCCTGAGGTGCCTGTAGTACTTCTATCTGATGCCCCGGCAGTGTTCTCTCCGATTGTGGTCAGGTATCCTTTGTGGGCCTCGCCCATGCATTTTTGGACTGTTGGTGCACGGACATTGTTATTTACATATCTGCACTACCTCTCGTATTGTATATAATTATGACTGATTTTCAAATATATATCTGTATATTTTTTTATGACATGTATATTGCCACATTACAAGGTTTTACCGAATTTCGCATTGTCTTTTCATTCTTCCGGGGGGATTGTGGGTTGTTACTGTGATTTTTGTGAATGCATTGGTGTGTATGTTGTAATATGCGAGGGTGGGGGTGGGGGTGTTTGGTGGGTGTCCCCCTAACTTTTGCCTCCCCTCCCCCATGTTATAGGTGCAGTACTCACCATTGTCTTCGGCGCCTACGTAGCTGTTGGTCGTAGAGGAGCAGAAACACAAGGGCAGGCAGTATTTGGAGTTCCGGCTCCATGGAGTCCTCGTTCCTCGTGGGATGTGTTCAGGTGAGCGTTTTCCCATAGCAAAAGCTGTTTCCGCCGTGTTTTCATCCACGGTGAATCCGCCCTGGAAAAGGTGGCGGATTGGCGGGTTGTAATACTGTGGGCGGTACATTGTCTTCCGCCTGTCTGTTGGCGGTGACCGCCACGCTGCTTGTTTGCACCGCCATGGCGGGCGGTGTGTTAAAGTGGCTGTCTTTGTTGGCGGTTTCCGCCAGGGTCATAATTCCCTTTTTTTGTCCGCCGGCTTGTTTGTGGTATTTCCGCAGCTTTAACACCGTCCGCCAGGGTTGTAATGACCAACTCTGTGTCTTCGGGGGGGGCAGGTCGTTGTTGACAGAGTGATAGTAGAGTTAGTGCACTCAACTTTCTTGAAACTGAATCTCTGTTTCTGATATAGGCATTGGAGCAGTAGAAGAACACTGGGATGCTCCAGCACTTTTCTTGGATAATAATAACTGTTACCACAATTACTAACACTGAATTACCAAAATCCCAAACTGAGTACCATAACAATAAGTATTGCGACACTAGTGATGGCTTCACAGAGATTCACTGTTGCACACTGCAATTAGAACTGTGCTTGAACTTATCATGCACAAGAAAGACAAACAAGGGCATTAATTATATCATGTATAAGTTTACTGCATGCATAGGGTTAAACTAAAATAAACAAAAACAATCCAAGAAATACAAATGTCTACTCTGGGTTTAAACAGTTAGGGTGGCACAGTTTGATTTGGTTTCACTGTGTGTGTGTGAAAAACCCTTCAAAAGCAAATTCCTCAAACCTGAAACATAGGCATGAATGACACAATTTAAATCCAAGAGTTATGCTATTAGAGAAAGAAAGGTCATGTAAATGCTCTTTTAAAATTGCACTGTCACTTTTTGTAGTACTTGAGCTCAAGCAGATTTCCTGAAGCACATTTAGGCAAGTAACTACAATAATAATGTAGAATGTTCAGAAATGCATTTGTCTCCTCAAGATAAGCACTCTGCAGAAATACGAGGTCTGAAATACACCAGGTGTTCTAGGAAAGCGCAGCGCTCAAAGAACAAACTCCCTGGAGAATACTAGTCACTTAGCTGCAGTCTTTTCCGGAGTGCTGGAGGAATGCCTGGTGTCAGCTGATACAGGAACGAAGAAAAGGATTGCCTCAAAAGTCCTGAATACGAGGATGACAGCAGGGGCTGGACTGCCAAATCAGATGCTGAGATCAGGAAGCAAAACAAAGCCAAGCAGGGAGGCATGCTTCACTCTGCTATTTATAGCCAATTAGGAAAACAGTTGAGTTTCCACATGTGGATGAGTCACCACACCCAATTAGAAGCACATGCCTACACCTGCTGGCATTCTGGCTTTCCCACTGGGCTGGCGGGCGACCGCCGAAAGTCCGCCCGCCAGCCCAGAGGGAAACACCCTTCCCACGAGGACGCCGGCTCTGAATGGAGCCGGCGGAGTGGGAAGGTGCGACGGGTGCAGTTGCACCCGTCGCGAATTTCAGTGTCTGCAGGGGCCCCACAACACCCCATACCGCCATACTGTTCCTGGCGGGTGAACCGCCAGGAACAGGATGGCGGTATGGGCTGTCAGAATCCCCATGGCGGCGCAGCAAGCTGCGCCGCCATGGCGGATTCCCATGGGCAGCGGAAAGTCGGCGGTACACCACCGGCTTTCCGCTTCTGGCCGCGGCTGTACCGCCGCGGTCAGAATGCCCGGCGGAGCACCGCCAGCCTGTTGGCGGTGCTACCGCCAACCTCCGCCATGGCGGTAATTACCGTCAGGGTCAGAATGACCCCCATTATGTTTACTTAGAAACATGAAGGTTTAACCAAGAACAGAGATATGATTTAACCTTAATCCCTGGGGATGCTGACAGATAATGCAGGAGGCACATTGGGGATTCTTGACACTTCCCCTCCACACCCAACAGACACTCAGCACACTCATGCCTTCCACCCACACACCTGCACCCAATATACCTACATGTACAAATCTCACAACTACTCCCTCTCCATCCACTCCCAAACACTTTTTCCATGACTGCCCTTGTGTCCCTTTATGAGTATTCCCTCTTCCTTACCACTCTTCCACCCCGTGATTCCCCAAAATGCACTGTGTCCCTCCCAGACTCCAGCCCTTCCGCCTCCCAGTCCTCCCTTGCCCCCCTGGTTTTGCCCATGCCCTTCCTCCTGCCAAAAAAATCAACCTCCCCCAAACCCAAGCTTCACCCTCCTGAGGACAAACCAAAGGAGCCACAAAGTAAGGGGAAAGCCAGACCCAATCCCCCAAACCCAAGGGCTAACCCAAGGTCCCCCCACCAAAACCCGTCTTCTCCGCCGGGCTTGAATCGGTGGGACTGCCCTCCAGTGTGGCAGTCCTCGAACAGTCAAACTCATAATGAGGGCATTAATGTTTTATTTTTCTTTGCCACTTGTTCCTTAGAGCTCATATAAAGAAATGTTTTGATTTTAACGGTACACCCTCTTTAATGTTTCAGTGACATTAGTCCTGACATCAGATTTTTTAAAGGCTCTGAACCCAAGTTGCAGCCACTGTAAATTGGGCCGTAATTCCTTAAGCTTAAAATGATGGGTGGTTTGTGATGGGTGTAGAGCAGAATTTGGGACTAATACTGAATCACTCTTGGTTAATTCACCTAGTATCATTCTATCCTCACTTTTTACAAGGAGGATTAATCAACATCCGCTCCTTGAGAAACCATGCTTAGGAAGTACATGACCTTATACTTGACAACCAGCTGGATGTTTTGTTTATTCACGACCTTATACTTGACAACCAGCTGAATGTTTTGTCTATTACTGAAACTGAGTTAAAGCCATGGTCAAACCCTGACATTGCAACTTCTCTCCCTCCAGGGTTCACAATGTTGCGGCAGGATAGAGAGTAAGGTTGTGGAGGCGGTATAGCTATTATTTTCCAAGACTCATGGCAATGCATTTCCTTTGTTCTTGGTTCACTTAAAGGAGCTGAGAAACTAGCCTCCATGCTGAAAGTCATACCTCCTTTGTCAATTGTAGGAAGTCTGCTCTATTGTTCCCCTGGTCCTGGATCTTAATTCCATTCTACGCTCACTTCTCCCCTAGTCCACTATGCCAATGTTATGGCTTTGGGAGATTTCAATTTCCACTTTGATGATTCTTCCAACTTTGAAGTCAACATTCTGATAGATACCATCAAAATATTTAGTCTCATCCAAAGGGTTATTGCTCCCACCTATAGGATGGGTCACACTCTGAATGAGATTGTTTCAAACAATCCCAAGCTGTCTGCTGAAAGCTGTATCCCTGAATGCTGATCAAATCACAGCTTAATTCAATTTTATTTTGCTGACGCCACCCATAACACACAGAAAGTGAGGAATTTTCAGACTTGCAAGTGGGATGCTATAAGGTCTAGTCCTGACGTAATTCCTATTCTGAACAGCACTGTCCCAACCTTGACTGGGAACCTTGGGGGGACCTTAAGTGCTTTAATAAATGGCTTCAAAACTGTGTGTCAGTATTAGCCCTAGTTACATGTTTTAAGAATAGCTGCTCAAAGGTTTCAGCTCCTTGCTTTTCCCTAACATTAGCCAAGTTAAGGTGCCATTGTAAATCTTGAGAGCAAAAATGGCACCTGGCTTACATGCACGAGGATCATAATCAATTCAGGGTTGCTAACAAATTGTATCATAGATCAATAAAGGAAGCAAACAAATCAATTTTACTTTAACAATTTAAGAGGCTGGATTTCAAAAATCATTTTCAGTGCTGCAAAAACGTTGTTGCAACTGAAAGCATTAGCTAGGGATTTATCCTTTCCCAGATTCTTTGTGACCATACCTCAGACTTTTTCGAGGATAAAATATCGACCATCCAACAAGACTTCAGTTTTAACTCAAGTACTGACTTATCAAGTGACACATCCACTGAAACTAGTAACACATTCTTGAAGGAGGGGTTAACTCAATTTCATGAGATTCCCCTAACTCATTCCTCTCAGATGATTCTTTCTTGCAAATCAGGATCTCCGCTTGACCCTTAACCCTCCTAGCCATAATACGTATAGCTATTGATGTGGAAAATCCAGTTTTTAACCACATAACAAATAATCAATTAGAAAAAGCAACAGTTCCTGATGAGTGGAAATTGGTGATTGTTAAACCTTTACAAAATAAATATTTTGCAGACTCTCCCACTCTGATCAATCTAAGTTCCATCTACCTTCTTCCTATGTTAAGTAAGATCCTGGAAACAATTGTCAATAAACAACTCATGCTTTTCCTTGGGAATTGCAATTCACTGCACTTCCAACAATGTGGTTTCAGGCCTAATTATTCTCCTGGATCAGCAAACCTTGAGGTTTCATAACATGTTAAAATGACTTTGGACCCAGGAAGCAATGCTGTGCTGATATTGTTAAACCTATCCGCTGCATTTGACACCATGTCGCATACCATCTTATTGCAATGGATCTGATATTGTTAAACCTATCCGCTGCATTTGACACCATGTCGCATACCATCTTATTGCAATGGATCTGGAATGTTGGAATATCTAATTGTGTTTTAGATTGGTTAAACTCTTTTCTAACAGAAAAGAATCACTGTCACTTTGACAATGTTTTTCCAGAAAAAAGGTTAGGATGGATGTGCCTCAGGATCTTCTGTAAGCCTGGCCTTGTTTAACATTTATATGGCCCTATTTATGTCATTAATTACCTTTTATGGAATTGACACTATGTCGTATGCCGATGACATTCAATTAATTCTGTCATTGGATAAAATCTCATCAAACTCAGAAATCAATTTTCAGAACTGCTTAGCTGCTATTTTCGGTGGATGCAAGATAATCACCTTAAATGTAATTCTGAAAAAACAGAAATTCTTTTATTTGGGAAACCTAATTGCTTTTCCCCTGCACAGTGGTGGCTTTTGCTCTCATTTCCTCAAGATTAGACTACTGTAATGGCCTTTACTCTGACTGTACCAAACATCTTGTTTATAAATTGCAGATGGTACAGATTACAGCAGCTAGACTTGTTCTAAAACTCCCCAGGCAGAGCTCTACATCAGCCACGCTCCATACTTTGCACTGGCTCCCAATCTGCAAAAGTATTCTGTTTAAAGTAGTCTTGCTTGTCGACAAAGCATTCAAACATACAGGACCCAAATACTTTATTGATTAGTTCTGTCATTACTAGCCTCAACGTTCTCTAAGACCATCCTCAGAGAATCTTTTGAAACCTCCGCCCTTCCGACTAAAATCTCAGGGTGGAAAAGCCTTTTTCAGTACTAGGACCTAAAGCATGGAATTTCCTTCCTCGCAACATGCGCTTCAATGAAATTGAATTTAATTTTAAAAAGGAACTAAAACTTGGTTATTTCAGTCTTCAGATGTACTGTGCCATTTGCTAATCTAGAGTCATCTGTTTACTTTTCTAATTCATTCTTTCATGCATTACCCTTCACTTGCAACACTTTGGGATGAACATCCAAGATGATGCCAAACCATTCACGAGTGACTGGCAGCATGCAATCATGGGAGAAAATTCTATCCTCTTATAAGCTGTACTTTTAAGTGTCTTCTATGCAGCCTCCAAAATTAAAGAAGAAGAGATTTCTAGTCCGACATAGGATAACACCTTAAACCACATATCAAGGCCAGACAACAGTGGCAGTCCTAGGGTTTCATACAGATGCTCCAATCCTCAACTTAACGTTTGCCTGGGCTATGCAAGGCTTCTTTTCAACCACTATTCAGCATACAACTTCTTTCTATGCCTCCCCTGTTCCACATTCCAATGCAAGTGTAGCTCTGGTATTCTTTCCATCTTCTCACAAGAGTAAAGCTGAGCTGGGAACACTTCTAACCTTTTGACCAATCTCCACAAAAACCTCTCAGATGTCAACTCTTCATGTGCCAGACACTCAGCTGGATGTGTCACCCAACAACTTATGCAGGGTGACACATTGGCAAATGGAGAATCTGTACTATAAATAGCAGCTTGCGTGGGGTGAAATATATTAAATAGGATGACCATTTGCAACATGTCCACCAACCGGGAAGATCCCCCCCAGTTGAGCAAGAGACACATACTGGTCCTGGAGAACATAGAGAATTATCTAATGGACATGGTAAAGTTACACCTTGAATATCTCTGGGTGTCAAGGCAAGGAGGATGAAAGGAACAACACTATTATCAAGGAGTGTACACAAACCCTCTCATACTCTATGAAGTTTGAGGGCCAAGTCAGGTGCCTCAGACATTTGGGGGACAACAACCACCTGGGAATCCCGTCCAAGCCAGAAACCCTTCCACCAACAACTCGCATGCTCCTCCCACAAACCACCTGCTCCTACTGCAAAACCTGATTCTCAATCCAGTGTGGGACCAGTAATGAGCAGTTGGGGATACAGACGAGCTCCACATGGGTTTAGAGAGTAACCATTACCCAAAGTACAATTCACACATAGACCCTTCCACACCCCACACACCAACTTTTTGTATTCACACATCACACTAATGAAGATGTTTAGAAAATATTATGTTGTTCACTGGGTTTAGGGAAAGAGACAGAAGATGCAATGGTAGACAGAAAGACCCACCAAAGGGATTGATGGGTATTTGGATGAAATAAAATGTCTGCAGTCCAGGACAGGAGGCAGCATACTTCCTATACTAGTTAGACTGCATCTCGTGATGGACTGCCACTGCTGTTACAACCTTTAGTAGGCCCCAGATACCCACCAATCAGATACTCCTATAAAGCAACTCTGGTGATATTTTGGGAGGTTAGGGTATTGCATGAGGGCATGGGGGTGTTTGAGGTGACTGTTACCCTCGGCCACTGATCTTAAAGGCGGGAACTTGTAGGCAATGGCAGGTTAACATGGGGTGCAGCTGGATATTCTGGTGTTGTGAGCTCCTCTTAAGTGGGTGAGTTACATTTTTGCACACCCCACTTCTCTGTCCCAGGCAAGGATAATATTTCCACATGTACCTACATATGTTACTTCTTTAAACATAAACCTTTTTCCATGATCAACATCCAGAAACATCACATTAGCATGCCGAATGCCTCTAATTGCTCAAGTATCCCTCACATTCCTTCATGATGGTATACAAGAATGTAGTCATGATTTTTATGTCAAGTGGTGATGATATATAGGTGAGCATGCATGTGTGTTATAAGTACATATGAAGGCAGACACTTTTATGTGTACACATGACTTGACAATAGGCATTGCTCATACGTTATTAAATCAGAATGGACTTGCCTCTTCATTCACATTTTCTATGATCTTTGTCTGATATGACAAAATAAAACATGGATACATCTGTTATGTGTATTTGTCAATATAAATGCCATTCATTGTGAAAATTAGGTCAAAAGATCATGGTTACCTGAACATTCTTCAGAAACCTGCACATGATTTATGATGAACAAGTTCCTGTGTGCCAAAATGTAATACAAAGCTGTTGGACTTGGCCCTCCCTTCAGCATCCTCCCAAAACGTTTTGCCTTCACCCTTTCTGTTTCCTGAACACATTTTTGTTGGTCTTTAGGACTGCACACTTTACCACTCCTAACCTGTGTTAAAGTGCTTGTGCTGTCTCCTTTAAACATGGTAATGCATCTTACACCCAATTGGCAATTTAATTTACTCATGAGTTCCTAATTAAGTGCTTCTACCTGTACCTGGAGTGTGTACATTAACTGCTACTAATGGCTTATAGCACTTATTATGCCACCCACTTAAAATTTTAAAAATGTCTTAAGCCTTTTAGTGCAGCCTGTGCACGCAGATTAAAACTCCCATTTTGAGCGGGCAATATCAACTGTTGCCAGGCCTAAACCTTCCTTTTTGATGTATATGTCATCCCTAGGGTAGGATCTAAACAGCTCTTAGGGCAGTGTGTCTTGTATTTAAAAAGTTCGATATGTACTTTTAAGTATCACATGTCCTAGTAATGAAAACCCCCTAAATGAATTTTTTCACTATAGCAAAGCCTACTTCTCCAATAGGGGAACATTTGTTTACCTTACTACATGTAATAAGTGTTAACATTTGTGTGGCAGCAGGTAGGAATATAAAGATTTGTGCCTGAGGTATTGTAAGTTAAAACCCTCTCTATGATAAGTCAGCTTTTAAGTCAAAATTCTGACAATGCCACTTTTAGAAATTTGGCATTTTCTTATGCTGACAATTGGATGCCACCAGCCTGTTCCTGGGTCACATCACAAGGTGTATTTGGCAGTTCATCTTTATGCTTTTCTCCCAGACAGCTTCACAAGAGAGAACCTGGGTGTTGGCAGGATGGACCATTTCTGGCAGGAGGAGGTCAAACTGTTCCCTACCACAATTGCACTTTAAAGGTACTGTCCCAGCTCACAGGCAAAGGACATCACACTAGCCTATTGTGTCTCCAGACAGGCTAGGACCAGAGCAAGGAGTAAGGAACTTACAGTCATCTCTGTAGGGGAAAAATCCAGAAGCTTCTCCAACTTCAAACTGGGCACCAGGTATTAAAAGGGGACTCACATACCCGCTTTTCTGTACTGTACCCTTGGATACTTCACAAGAAGGATGACCTGCAACTCTGTTGCTTGAGGCCTGCCCTATTCACAGAGAAGGAAAATTGGAATTTTCACCACAGGCTGAAATGACTCCAAGGTTCAGTTGACTGACATTCTGTTCTGAGGTAAAAGAACATAACACGCTCTAAAGGCCTCCCTGCATAGGCCCAGCTGACCTGCTGCCTGGACCTGCAGCTGGCTCTAGACTGGCATTAGAGTTTAATCCCTTGACTGAAATAAGGGAAATTCTGAGGTTTTGGGCTCTTTTTGACTGTGAATAGGCCAGATCATGCCATGATTGTGCCACCCACACAGAGCGCCAATGTGAAGCTCCAGTGAAACCTACTCTTCGTGCTACAGCAACCGCCAGCAATGACCGTCAATGTGAGATCTGCACTTTGGGCTACAGCATCAGCAGCCCACAGTGACCACCAATGTAAATCTCCAGCACAGATCATCTACAACACATGACAGAATCTTCACTCCACAGCCACAACTGTCCACGATGCTCGGCCTGCTGTTTGCCCTACAGCAATGACCAACCGCAATGCTCTTCATACTTCTCACGGCCTCCTAGAACATGAATGGAACTCTTTGTGCTGGAGTTTAGAAGGTGACTTCTTTCAGAGAGACAAACCTGGTCCCTGTATCCAGCCTGCTCGCCACCGTGGTCCATTTGAACTTGGAGCTTTCACCGTGTCTCGCACGACCAGATAGCCCTGAGTGGTGCTTTGTGCTTCTAGGCACTATTGTCACCTGAATCTTTAAAAATTACATATCGTTGGTTCTACTGATTGAATATTTTGTCATTTCAATGCCAGATAATTTAATGAATATTACTCTATTTTTCTAAATTGGTGTGGGATTTTCCTGTGGTGTGTTTTTACTTTATTACTGTCTGTGTGCTGCATACATACTGTACACATGGCCTCAAAATTAAGCCTGACTTCTTTTGTGCCAGTCTACCAGAGGCTTAAGCACAGGTTAATTTAGTGACTTCTTGTGGTTCACTCTGACAGGGATTGTGGCTGTTGTTTCAGTAGGGTTTTACCCCGTCAACCAACAACCCAATTCCTCAAAAGCCATTTAAAACATGCATTTAACAAATGTAAAATCTAAACATTACTTATATTGACAACATGCTCTCGTCTACGCATTGTAAAAGACAAGTTGTAATACCGACAACATAGACATAATAAAACACATTAAAACTGGCACATAGCACAACAAAACATGCAATCTACAGACGAAAGACTACATATTACAAATAGTAAATCATGCCACCTTGCTACTGCTTGCGAGCCTCAACTTGAGCTCAGAGGGCAGATCAGACTTTCTCAAGGACCCTTCTGCCTAATGCTAATGGTAACAGAACATTCTGGATTAACATAATAAAATATAATAACAGAATAATGTGTAAATTAAGGTATATGGGTATACTCCTATATGCCTTAGATGTCATTATCTGCAAACTACAGGAGGGGTGCCCTGTTTAGAGATCAGTTTACAACTTTGGGTGATGCTTTTGCTGATGCATATCAAACACACATTTGCTTGTGACATCATGGTGGTATAACTGGGTGTCTCAGCATAGCCTGTGTGGATGGTGTCATCTTAGTCCACTATTTATTATTTACTCAACACTGTTCAAGTGCTATGATGCAGCAACCAAAATAACAGCTTAAGTTAAATATAATTTTGATAACACCAATTAGTCTTGAACCTGCAGACTACTTTTCTGTGTACCATTACAGGAACCTAGATGGGGCCAGAGTTTGGGAAGAAGATCTACATTCATGCCCAATCTCATGACAAAGTTGTACAACATGCAAAAAGCTACAATGATTTTGCACACATTCTTTGGTGTACTGGAGCACACCATCAATGCTCAGTTACAGCTCACATACCTGTGGGTGCCTTGCTGTATCTCTATTAAGAAAGGGTATATGGATGTCAAAAGTAGCTGAGGAGATGGAGAGAAAGACTTGCTCAACTTTACCTCCAACCAAGACTATTGGTATATAGTACCATATAGTATATAGGTACATTTTCTGGTGGGGTGAAGTTTAAGTGAACACAATTGTGATGCTATGTTTTAAGTACACATGTAGTGCTAGAGTGACATAGGTTAACCTATTAAGGAGCCATATGTCATCAGCAACCAAATGATGTGCAATAGCAAGAGTCATTTGTTAAGTGTGTACTCTTGAAAGGCAACATCAGTGACATAGCTCTTGTATTGAAGGCAGCTAAAACAGTGATGGAGGGCCAGGGGTGTCTTGCAGAAATAGTGTTTCCTGTGGGAGGGTGGATGAGTGCAATCAATAGCACCTAATACCAGAGGTAAGGATGGAATGGCGTATAATTCCCTTGCCACCCATTATCTTTAAATAAGTGACTGTGCGTGGTGAGATACTGGTGCACTTGGCAAGGCCCTTTGACTGTCTTACCTATGAACTGTTTACTTTGCTTCCAGTAACTTGGTGGAATGATCCAGTGATCATGGAATGACGTTTATTCATGTGTATGGATGGTCTGAGAGCAGGCTATAGGTGACCTCTCTTGCTCTCAGCCTGCAACCATAAGAACAAGCATATCTTGACAGGAGCAGTATCTACCAACTACTGTTTCTCTGGACATACCAAAGATGTTGATCTTTTCTCTGTCTGAAGTAATTGTGCCTCAAAATGAGTGCCAAGATGTCAAAGACATTTACCAATGTGGTAAAAAACATTGTTCTGTCCATGGATTGTTTTCTTATATGGGCAGTCTGTGTGTGATTGATTGAAGCTGTAGTGAGCTTTACCTGTTGGTAGGCATGCTGTAGACATGGCTGTTGAATCCTCCTGCTTCTATTCCGAGGTGTAGTTAATGTGAATGAAGCCTTGCCGTTATATGTTCTCTACTAACTCTTTACTGTTATGTGCTTACATTTTTAAGTTATCTGCCTAAGGGCGGTGGAAATGACATTCACATATGAGACTGTTGATTATGGCATAGAAAACACAAACATAATTTCCACTCATAAGGGCATGGGTGTTGTTTGGCCTCTCAGCCCTTGGATGGTCTTCCCCTAAATATTTTGCCTAAGCCCTCCTATTTTTCTCAATTATTTTTTGCTGGCCTTGGGGCTCTGTGCACTTCCCCCCTGCTAACTAGTGCTAAAGTGCTTGTGCTCACTCCCTACAATATGGTAAAACTGGTTTACACCAAGTTAGCATATTTAATTTACATATAAGTCAGTAGTAAAGTGGCACAACATATACTTTGGGGTAATAAATTAAATGCTACTTGTGGGTTTGCATTACTAATTGTGCCACCCACTTCAGAAGTTTAATCATTGCTGCCTGCTGACAGCTTTAAACTACCATGTCGACTTGTCACAATTTTCCCATGCCAAGCTTTAAACTCCCCTTTTATTACATATAACTCAATCCTAAGGTAGCCCCGAAACATCCTTTCTATGCATTGTAACTAGTGGATTAGACCTGTACTTTTGGGTTTTACATATCTTGGTAGTAAAAAAACTCACAAATGTATTTTCCTCTACTGTAAGGCCTACATCTTCCATAGGATAACATGAGGTTGCCTTATCACATTTAATAACCGCTAACCTTTGATTGGAAGCATGTAGGACATTCATGCGTGGTGTCTAAAAAACTGTAATTTATGTTCTTCTTTATTGGTAAAGTTGGATTTTCAGTAAAAATTTAGAAAATGTCAATTTTAGAAAGTTGGCATTTTACTGCCTTAACAATTTGGTGCATGCAAGTCCCGCTTACCGCCATGCCGACTGCTGGCAACATACCACGACCGACGCAGTATACCGCTACCCATATTATGACCCACACATAGCAATCAGTCACTATACGGACACAAACACAAGTCCGCCAGCCCAAAGGTCAGTGATAAAATGGCAGAAGCAAAACCCACACCGTTACGCCAACAGAACTATGCTCACAGCATTATGACCCATGAATCACCATGGCTGACATTCAACCACGATAAACCATTGGCGGTACATACTGCCCTGCTCAAAATACACATACACATACAAGACAACACCACATTGGACAAATCAAACCACACACACCTGACACCCATACACACACCACACCCACACACCCACACCTCTATAAAATACACATCTCCACCACCCACATCCCTTTACGAATCAAAGAAACTGACAACTGAGAGAGACACACACCAAGAGCACCCACAGAACCAGAGCCACAGAACACCATCACCCATACACCATCCATGCACCTCACAGCACATACCCTAACACATCACCTCACACACCCTCACGCACACCACACACACTACACCCATGGCACCACACAGACACCCCAGGTTCTAAAAGGAGGAGCTAACGGTCATGGTTGAGGAAATCATCCGGGTAGAGCCACAGCTATTCAGATCACAGGTGCAGCAGACATCCATTGCAAGGAAGATACAGCTATGGCAGAGGATCGTGGAGAGGGTCAATGCCGTGGGACAGCACCCCAGAACAAAGGATGACATCAGGAAGAGGTAGAACGACCTACGGGGGAAGGTGCCTTCTGTGGTTGCAAGACACCAGATAGCTGTACAGAGGACTGGCGATGGACCCTCACCCCCTCGTCCACAACTAACAACATGGGAGGAGAAAGTCTTGGCAATACTGCATCCTGAAGGCCTGGCAGGAATAGCAGGAGGACTAGACTCTGGTAAGTCAAATCTTTACTACTTTCACCCTCCCTCCCTGCCTGCCATCACATACCCCCACCCTCACCCTCCCTCCCATCACTCCACCACCTCCCACACACCCCACCATCACAACCCACCCATCCCAGTACCCAGCACTGCATGCACCACCAATGCATGGACACCACTCACAGCCCTTCATGGACACCCATCACCACAGCATGCACACTAGAGAGAGCCACCTAGCACACAAAATAACTACTTACACAAGGCAAAGCTCACAGGACACTCACAACCATACAGGGCAACACACCCATGCACAAGATGTCACACATAGAAACAATAATACTGCATTTACATTCCCACAGGTCCCACACCCAACGTCACTGGAGAGGAAGTGTCAGAAATATCCAGTACCCCCCCAGAAGAGGCCCACAGTGATGACAGCAGCTACGCTCGCCTGGATCTGGGTGACCTACCTGGCCCATCCGGGACCTCCGGACAGTCGGTTACCCAGCCACAGTCCCATACCACCACAGAGCCTCCCCCTTCAGGAAACACCAGCACAGCACCCACCCAGCGGGCCCATACCTCTGTCCCCAGGACTCATCAATCAGCAGTGTGTCCACAGGGACCCCAGGCCACCCCACAAACACAGGACGATCAGGGACATGGGATCAGTTGCAGTGGGCACACGGTCCAGGACAGAGGCAGAGGACAACATGGAAGCTGGGTGGACTGCTGTGCAACAGGGGGAGGACAGGCCCGGGGAACCGACTCTCCAGAGGTACTCACCAACATCCTGGGAGCATACCACCATTCCCAGGAGACGATGGGCCAGATACTGGCCAATTTGCAGGAGACCCAGTGGCTGCAGGAGGGACAGTACCTGGGGATCAGGGAGGACCTGAGGGGTATCCACACCACCCTGGTCACCATTGCAGGGGTGCTGGCAGACATGGCCAACACCATGAGGAAGGCAGTGGCACACCAATGGGCCCCTGATAGTAGCCACACCGATAAACAGCCATCCACCTCCGCTGACTCTAGTGTATAGGAGGCCCACCACAGGAACAACAGGCCACCAGCACCCCTCCCCCTGCAATCCAGGCAGAATCCAGAGAACATTGCCAAGACCCCCACCAGGAAATAAGACTCTTCTAAATGTCAACCTTGTATCCCACTCTGTCACCCTGTCCACCTTGAACTGCCATTGCTCCACTTCCTATAACCCCTTGGACAATGCACTTGTGATGCACATAGAATGGACTCTATCCTGGACATTCCTCCACCATCACCCCAGCCCATTGCACATCCCCATTATATTTACAGCAAGTAAATAAACACCACTTTAAAAAATACAAGTATGTAGTTTGTCAAATTATTTAAATATGCATTCCTTTTACAATATGAGACATTGCAAGTAGACTGTACAGTAATGTATACATAGGTATGACCTGTATTGTGCTGCAGTCAATACACCAGGAGCCAGAATAGGATACAAATATCTATGAATAGACATGTTTTAGGGCAGAGTAAGTGGCCGTAGAAGTGGGAACAGCAGCCTGCCAGTGAAAATTTACAACACAAAACTGCAATAGAAGATGAAGTTACTGTGTCTTACCTGTGTGTCACTGGAAGTTCTGTCGAATGATAAATGTTCTGTTGTCCACATCCTCATCCTCTGCCTCCTCTTCATCACTGTCCAAAGGCACCACCGCTGCCACACGCCCATCTCCAGCCTCATCATTCTGCAGAAAAGGCACCTGGCGTCTCAACGCAAGGTTGTGCAACATGCAACATGCCACGATGATCTGGCACACCTTCTTGGGTAAGTAGCACAGGGATCCACCTGTTAGATGGAGGCACCGGAACCTGGCCTTCAGGAGGCCAAAGGTTCACTCCATAATTTGTCTTGTTCACCCATGTGCCTCATTGTAACATTCCTCTACCCTTGTCCTGGGATTCCTCACTGGGGTCAGTAGCCATGTGAGCTTGGGGTAACCAGAGTCACCTGCAAATATTGAGGGATACCTGTTAGCCAGACACTCACCCTTAGGGCCAACCCCACACCCATAAACCAACATACACTGGGTGGGAACCACGGGCTCACCTAGTAGCCACACCCCGTGCCTCTGGATTCAAGCCATCACATATTGGATGCTGCTATTCCTCAGGATAAAGGCATCATGCACAGAGCAAGGATACTTTGCATTCACATGGGAGATGTACTGGTCCACCAGGCACACTATCTGCACATTCATAGAGTGAAATCTCTTTCGATTTCTGAACACCTGTTCATTTCTCCGGTAGGGACAAAGGCAATATGTGTGCCATCAACTGCACCCACAATGTTGGGGATATGTCCCATTGCATAGAAGTCAGCTTTCACTGTGGTCAAATCCTCCACCTGAGGGAAAACAATGTAGCTGCACATGTGTTTCATCAGGGCAGACACCACTCTGGTCAGCACGTTTGAGAACACTGGCTGAGACATTCCTACTGCCATGGCCACTGTCACTTGGAAGGAGCCACTCGCCAAGAAATGGAGCACAGATAGGACTTGCACAAGAGGGGGGGGATCCCAGTGGGCTTACCGATAGCTGAGATCAGGTCTGGCTCCAATGGGGTACACAGCTCTTGGATTGTGGCCCTATCAAGTCTGTAGATGAGGATAATGTGCCTGTCCTCCATTGTTGCCAAGTCCACCAGGGGCCTGTACACGGGGGATGTCTCTATCTCCTATTCATCCTCAGTGGTTGTACTCTAGGGGGCAAAACAATAAGCATCTGGTCAGTTCTTAACATTTCCTCAATGTACAATGCATTGCATGTTGTGACAGAAACAGTATCTTTATGTTTATTCCCAAAATTTGCTTATGTCGGCTATGGCGCAGTTAGGTGCCATGGCCTGCCCCGCTCCGAAATAGCGGATGCCTGTCCTGTGTGGAGGGACAGGTGGAAATGAGGTAATGCCTCTGACATTGTGCGCCGTTGCGGGAGGCGGATGAGTACTGCAGTGCAACTCCTCATTGGTTATCATTGGGCTCTATGGGTTACAGTGGCCAATGGTGATGTACGGCGGTGGTGACGGTACGCACCGCCACGGGTGTGACTGCCACTTTCAAGCTGTTCACTCACTTGTTACCTGACCGTCAACAGGAGAGGACCTACATTGCAAGTGCTGCTGTGACCTGTGTCTGGAAGCGACATTGGCTCGAGTCACTGGGGAAAGGACTCCTGGCTTCACCGCTGCGGAGTTGGAGAAACTGGTGGATGGGGTCCTACCCCAGTACCGATTGCTTTATGGGCCTCCAGACCAATAGGTGAGTACACTGTAGGCATGATGCATGGGCCATAAATGCATGGTGTGATGTGTGTGAAGGCCTCGTGTAAGGGGGGTGGTAGAGGGGTCCTGGGCAGCATGCAGCAAAGTATGTGCGTAAGGGGATGGGAGGGATATGGTGGGCCATGGGTGTAACAGGCCAGATGGTATGACTGATCCCTTTTTCCATTTTCATTTTTCTGCAGGTCTGCATTTTTCTGCCCATCAGAAAAAGGGTATATGGCATGCCATCGCCAAGGATGTGCGAACCCTGGGGGGCTACGGCAGGTGGAGCACCCACTGTCGGAAACAGTGGGAGGACCTGAAATGCTAGGCAAGGAAGACAGCTGTGGCCCAGCTGGGGATGGCCTCCCAACGAGGAAGGGGTGCCCGTCGAACCCTGACACCCCTGATGTTCCAAATACTGGTGGTGGCCTATTCCGAGGTGGATGGGCACTTGAGGGCATCACAGCAGCCACAAGGGGGATGAGTACAGTTTCAAAATCTAAAAATTGCACATAGTGGGGTGGTCTCTAGGTCAGGGATGTGGACCTGTGGGTGCCCCTAGGCCAGGCTGGACATTGAAGGGTAGGTTCCATGTTGGGCAGGGGCTGATGCACTCCACCCACAAACATGCTAGTGGGCATCTACTACTGGGCAGGGATCTGTGGGTCTCAGGTATGCTACTATTGGTGTTAGGTATTACTGAACATGGCCTGGTGACTAGCATTATGAGTGGTAGTGCATCACATAGTGCGTAGGGCTGTCCCCTGTGTGTTGTGTACACCAACGGTGATGTTGTTGCTGGCAGTGACCAAGTGTATCCTCTGTTTCTTCCCCCCGCTTTTGTGGCGGAGGAGCAGAGGCACTGATGACAAAGGGAGCTGCATCCCACATGGCTCTGGAAGCAGAATCCACCGACTGTGAGGGCAGCAGTGGGACGGAGGGCAACATACATATGCATTCCCGGAGGGTATTCACTCTGGCGTGGCAGCCCAACATAGATCATTCCAGGCTCTGGCCTCCTCCCTGATGGCAGCCATTGTCCCTGTCTCTAGCCTCCCCCCTCCAAATTCCCCTGAACCCCAACCTATCCCAAGCACACAATCAGACCTGCATGTACCCAAGGCAACACACAGGAGAGGCTCAGGCAAACACAAGCACCACACTTCATCCCACAGGCACTCACACAAACACCATCCAGCAGCAGACACACCAACATCCATTGTCTCCACTGTGTCCCCCTCTTCCTCCTCATCCACCTCAATCCCAGTAGTGTCTCCACTCACACCTGCATGCACTACATCATCATCCACTACTCCCATCACCAGCATGCCTATCACTACACACCCCTCACTGGCAGTCACCACCCCCACATCCATGCACACGTCCCCTGTGCCCTCTCCACTGTGGCTGTACCCCCTCCTCCCAAAGTACACAAACACAAGCACTCAGACACCCTACAGCCATCCACCTCACAACAGCATCCAGCCCATGCATCTGCACGCAAACACAGCAGACAGACACCTCCTACAACCACTCCCTCTTCCTCCACTCCCAATCCTTCACCCTCTTCCCACCCTAGTGTCCCTAAGAAGCTTTTCCTCTCTATCCTTGACCTCTTCCCTCCCCCTCCCCCCCATCCTTCACTTCGGGCCAGGGTGAGCAGAACCCATGCCAGCACCTCAGGCACCCAGTCCACGGCCACTGTAGTTTTGGCAGCTACTGCAGGTGTGAGCGGCTTCAAGGAGACCCCCATTAGCACTGGCAGTGTGCCTGCACCAGCTGCCATGGGCAAGGCCAAGGAACAACCACCAGCTGCCAAAGGCAAGAAGGGACCACCAGCTGCCAAGGCCAAGGAGGCGCCGCCAGCTGCCAAGGCCAAGGATGCACCACCAGCTGCGAAGGGCAAGGAGGCACCACCATCTGCCAAGGGCAAGAAGGCACCACCAGCTGCCGAGGGCAAGGATGCACCACCAGCTGCCAAGGCCAAGAATGCACCACCAGCTGCCAAGGGCAAGGAGGCACCACCAGCTGCCAAGGGCAAGGGCAAAGGGCCTGCAGGCAGGAGGCACAGGAGGCCTGGTGCTGTGACAGGATCTGAGCCCCCACCACCATGCCGCTTCAGCCGTCCAAGGCTGCAGGGGAAGGGCTGGAGCCTCCCCCCACCACTGGCAGCACCGACACAGCACCGCCAGCAGCACAGCCAACAGCACTGGCACCGCCACCAGCACCACTGGCAGCAGCAGCCCCAGTGGGCAGCAGTCCGAGGCTGCAGGGGAAGGGCTGCACTGCCACTAGCACCACTGGCAGCAGCAGCAAACCTAGTGAGCAGACGTCCGAGGCTGCAGGGGAAGGGCTGGAGCCTCCCCCCACCACTGGCAGCACCGCCAGCAGCACCGCCAAAATTACTACCAGTAGCACCACTGGCAGCAGCAGCAGCCCCAGTGGGCAGCTGTCTGAGGCTGCAGGGGAAGGGCTGGAGCCTCCCCCCACCACTGGCAGCACCGCCAGCAGCCCCGCCAAAAGCACTACCAGTAGCACCACTGGCAGCAGCAGCAGCCCCAGTGGGCAGCTGTCTGAGGCTGCAGGGGAAGGGCTGGAGCCTCCCCCACCGCCAGCAACACCGCCACCGGCACTGCCACCAGGACCACTGGCAGCAGCAGCAGCCCCAGTGGGCAGCCGTACGAGGCTGCAGGATAAGGGCTGGAGCCTCGCTCCACCACTGGCAGCACCAACACCAGCACCGGCACTGCCACCACTGTACAGACGCCGGCAGATAGACTGTAGTCCTGGCTCGTTGGAGTGTCAAGCATCCTGCCCACAGACAATCTCGTGGATCTGACACCCAGGTGAGAGACTGTGACCTTGCACTTCCCATGTGCTGCGTCTCAGGGCACAAGGCCCCATCCAGAACCAGTTGGAGAAGACATCCACTCACCCCTTCCTTGCCAGGATGAAGCACACTGGGCACAAGGCCCCCACTGGAACCAGTGGAGAAGCCATCCACAGAAAGACTGTGGCCTTGCACTCCCCAGGACCAAGTAGTGGGCAAACCACCCACTTGAGAGACTGTGGCTTTGCACTTCTCAACCATCGCAGAGGGCATGTAGCCCCCTCCAGGATCAGTGGCGTTGTACTATCTTCCAGCTGAGGTGCCACCCCTTCCCCCTTCTCAGAAAGATGACAGATGTACACAGGGAGGCAAGGGGGTGGGTATTTCACTAATGGCTGGGCTGAGGCAATGAAAGGAAGAGGGAAGGGAGGAGGAAGCTGTGGGAGCAGTGGGAGCGGAGGAGGGAGGAGCTTGTTGTCGGCAAAAAGGAAGCTTGCTGAACTAAGCAAGTATTTGGGGGCAGTGCCTAACCCTCGGTATGAGGCACAGGCCAACCATAGTGAGGAGGGTGCAATAGACCTGACAGGTGAAGAAGGGGAGTATGGGGTTGTGGGACAGCAAGATGAAGGTCTGTGAGTAGGTGCAGGGCAGCACATGCATACTGGCAATCATAATGAGGCCTACGTGGGGGTTAGTATTTGGGGCCTGGAATGGCGGATGGTGTTCAAGAGAAATGTGCCCCAAATGTTTAGGGGAGAGGGTCCCGCATAAGCTTTGGTGGCAGCACTTTTAGAGATGAGTGAGGAGGGGGAAGGAGAAGGTGAGGGGGAAGGAGTATAGCGGTGCAGACCCCCCATAAAAGTAAATGGCAGTTGGGGAGGCATTGGCTTAGGGGTCTGGGGACACAGTGGGTGGAGCAGGAAAAGGAACAGGGGCGCTTGGGTGGGACACTGGAAAGTTCGGAGGGTGAACGGCACAAAGGGGACAGCCAGGGATGAGTAGGGGGGGATGAACATTTGGTAGGAGGGAGGGGGAGGCTTTAGATAGGGACCTGACCAGCACACTAAGGGGGTCATTACAACATTGGCGGTAAAAGCCGCTTACCGCCATGCAGAAGACCGCCAACACATCGCCACGGCCGTGGAATTCCGCCACGGTAATTATGACCCAAAGCCAGGAATCCGCCAAAATATAGACACCTACACAAGTCCGCCACACCAAAGGTCAGTGATAAACTGGCGATAACAAAACCTCCACCGTGACGCCAACAGGAATATGCCCACACTATCACGACCCACGAATCCACGCACATTTACAAAATACAGCCACATTGGACAATTCGAAATACACACACCTGATACACATACACACTCCACTCCCACACATCCAATACAATATAAAACACACACCCACATCACCCACAAACCCCCAGGACAACAATTGAGAAAGAAGCACAGAGAGAGACACCACCATCTAGAAACGAGCATCCACAGGCACTCAACACCATAACTCACATAACATCCACGTACCTCACACAACACACCTCTAAATATCACCCCACACATCACAACACACACCACCCCACACATCACCCAAACCACCCCATGGCACTGCAAAAACTTCCCAGGTTCTCTGAGGAGGAGCTCAGGGTCATGGTGGAGGAAATCATCCGGGTAGAGCCACATCTATTCGGATCACAGGTGCAGCACACCTCCATAGCTAGGAAGATGGAGCTATGGCAAAGAATCGTGGACAGGGTCAATGCAGTGGGACAGCACCCAAGAACTAGGGATGACATCAGGAAGAGGTGGAACGACCTACAGGGGAAGGTGTGTTCCTTGGTCTCAAGACACAACATTGTGGTACAGAGGACTGGCGGCGGACCCCCACCTCCTCCCCCACAATTAACAACATGGGAGGAGCAGGTCTTGGCTATACTGCAACCTGAGGGCCTCACAGGAGTAGCTGGAGGAATGGACTCTGGTAAGACAAATCTTTACTACCTTATTCCCCGCCCTACCTGCATGCCATCACATACCCCCACCCTCACCCTCACCCCCATCACTCCAACTCCTCACACATGTCCCAATATCACAAACCACACATCCCAAACCCAAGCCCTGCATGCAACAGCAAAGCATGGCCACTGCACATACCCATACATCCCCCTAAACCATTATCACACAAGGTCCTACACAGGAATGCAAGCACTGGGGTACACGGTCATCTACCCATTGCACACCATGGCACACACAGATGTAATCATCATGCTTTTACACCCTTGCAGGACCCACCCCTACCCAATGTCACTGGACAGGAGGGTCCAGATATCCACTCCGCCTACAGAAGAGGCCCACAGTGATGACAGCAGCTCTGTCCAGCTGGATCTAGATGACCAGCCCGGCCCATCTGGGACCTCGGGACAGTCGGTTCCCCTCACACTGGCACAAGCCACTACAGACCTTCACCCCTCTGGAAACACCAGCACAGCACCCACCCAGCGGGCCCATACCTCTGTCCCCAGGACATGTCAAGCAGCAGTGTGTCCACCACTACAGGGAACCCAGGCTAACCCACCACCCCAACAACACCAGGGACCTGGGGGCAGTGGCAGTGGGCACACAGTTCAGGGGAGAGAGGCACAGAAACACAGGGGAACTGGGAGGGCTGCTGTGCGACAGGGGGAGGACAGGCCCAGTGAACCCACTCTCCTGCTTCCTCGTCTTCACTATCCACAGCTGCCACCAGACCTCCATCCGGATCATCCTCCTTCAGAAAAGGCACCTGTCGTCGCAAAGCCAAGTTGTGAAGCATACAGCAGGACACGATGATCTGGCATACCTTCTTTGGTGAGTAGAATAGGGAACCACCTGTCATATGGAGGCACGGGAACCTGGCCTTCAGGAGGCCGAAGGTCCGCTCTATAATCCTCCTAGTCTGCCCAAGGGCCTCATTGTAGCGTTCCTCTGCCCTTGTCCTGGGATTCCTCACTGGGGTCAGTAGCCATGACAGGTTGGGGTAACCAGAGTCACCTGAAAATGGCGAGGGACAACTGTTGGACACACACAAACTCATAGGGACATCCACAGACCCAGACAACTATTCCCACTGTATTAGGTACATGTGCTCACCTAATAGCCACACCCGGTGCCTCTGGAGTTGCCCCATCACATAAGGAATGCCGCTATTCTGCAGGATATAAGCATCATGCACTGAGCCAGGGAATTGGGCATTAATATGGGAGATGTACTGGTCTGCCAAACACACCATCTGCACATTCATGGAATGGTAACTCTTCTGGTTTCTGTACACCTGTTCACTCCTGCAGGGGGTAACAAGGCCACATATGTCCCATCAATGGCACCTATGATGTTGGGGATATGTCCCAGGGCATAGAAATCACCTTTCACTGTAGGCAAATCCTCCACCTGATGGAAAACGATGTAGCTCCGCATGTGTTTCAGCAGGGCAGACATCACTCTGGACAACACGTTGGAAAACATAGGCTGGGACATCCCTGATGCTAAGGCCACTGTAGTTTGAAAAGACCAACTTGCTAGGAAATGAAGTACTGACAGCACTTGCACTTAAGGGGGGAATTCCTGTGGGATGGCGGATAGCTGACATCAGGTCTGGCTCCAACTGGGCACACAGTTCATGGATCGTGGCTCGATCAAGCCTGTAGGTGTTGATCACATGTCGCTCCTCCATTGTCGACAGGTCCACCATCAGTCTGTACACCGGAGGATGCCGCCATCTCCTCACATGCCCCAGCGGACAGTGCCTATGGAGGAGAACAGCGAGAAGAGAGTCAACCAACTCTGAGGTACATAGACACAGCTTACTCTGAAAATATTAGCAATTCTAAATGAGCCTGTATTAGTGTTTAGGCAAGGCCTACATATGTGTGACGCAGTCAAAAATAATGCCATGTGGGCCCATGAAATGGCGGCTGCCTGACCTGTAAAATGGGACAAGGGGATATGAGGTAACTGCGCTGGCGTTGTACACCGTCGCGGTAGGCGGTCGAAGACCGCGGCGCAATCCTGCATTGGTTAACATTGGACCCTATGGGTCCCAGGAGCTAATGACAATGTACGCCGGCGGTGACGGTACGCACCGCCGCGGATGTGACCGCCATTTTCTCTCTGTTTAATCACTTGATACCTGATCTTCGACAGGAGAGGACCTACACTGCAAGTGCTGCTGTGACCTCAGTCTGGAAGAGACAATGGCTCGTGTGTCTGGGGAAAGGGCCCCTGCCTTCAGTACAGAGAAGTTGGAGAAACTCATGGATGGCGTCCTCCCCAGTACACGCTACTCTACGGTCCTCCAGACAAACAGGTAAGTACACTGTGGGAATGCTGTATGGGCAATGCCTGTGTGGAGTGGGGGGGGATGAAAGATGGGGGGGTGAGAAAGAGGCATGAAAAGACGGTAAGTGCATGTGCGTCATGGCAAGGGTTGGGATGCGGGCCAATGACTGTGACGGTGCGGACGGTAATATCTTCTCCTTTTCCCCTGTACTAGTCCTGTAGGTCAGTGCACACCAGAAGAAGGACATTTGGCCTGCCATCGGGGTCTACCACAGACAGAGCACCCACTGCCGGAAAATATGGGAGGAAATTCCAGTGTGTAGAGAGGCAGTTGCAACAAACCAATGCATACCTTGAAGGCATTCACTTAGGTCAGGCAGCCCTTCAGCGAGCATTTCAGACTCTGGCCTCAGCACTGATGGCAGCCATTGTCCCTGTCTCTAGCCTCCCCCCTCCAACTTCCTCCACCCACACCCCTGTACCTCAGCCTATCACAAGCACACCATCAGACCAGCATGCACACACCTCAACACACAAGGGAAGCTCAGGCAAACATAAGCACCACACATCCCACAGGCACTCACGCAAGCATCAGACTCATGCAGACACACCAACATCCACTGCCTCCACTGTGTCCCCCTCCTCCTCATCTTCCTCTTCCCTCCCTGTCTCATCTCCACTCAAACCTGCATGCACTACATGGTCAGCCACTACGTCCATCACCAGCACACCCACCACCACACCCTGCTCACGTGCAGTCACCAACCCTACTACCATTCACACATCCCCTGTGTCCTTTCCCAGTGTGTCTGTGAGGCCACCTCCCAAGGTTCACAAACGCAGCCACACACCTACCCAACAGCCATCCACCTCACGACAGCCTCCAGTCCATGCACCTTCACCAAAAGTCAGCAAATGTACACCTCCTACAACCACTACCTCTTCCTCCACTCCCAAACCCCCTCCAGCTACCCGCCCCAGTGTTCATAAGAAACTTTTCCTGGCCAACCTTGACCATTTTCCCTCACCTCCCCCAACCCTTTAGTCTCCTAGGGCCCGACTCTCCAGGTCCCAACCTAGCACCTCAGCCACAACACCGGCGGGACCAGTGGTGCCAGTGGTCACCGGATTATGGAGTGCACCAGGCAGCAGGGCAGCCAGTGTGGCAAGGAGCCAGAGTACGGACAGTTCCCCACCTGTCAAGCATAAAAAGTTGGCCAGGGCTCGGCGGGAGAGGGGAAAGAAATCAGCCACCAAAGCCGCTCCCAGGGGTACAGTTGGGTGTGTGGAGACAGCTGCGACACCATCCAAGCTGGGGAAGGGGCACATTAAAATCAGCAAGTCTGGGAAGATCAGCACGGCGGACAGGACCGCCAGCAGCCCCGCTGCCCAGGACAAGACCGCCAGCAGCCCCCCTGCCCAAGACAGGATCGTCAGCAGCAGCCCCGCTGCCCAAGACAGGACTGCCAGCAGCAACCCCGCTGCCTAAGACAGGACCGCCAGCAGCAGCCCTGCTGCCCAAGAGAGAACCGCCAGCAGCCCCGCTGCCCAAGAGAGGACCGCCAGCAGCAGCCCCTCTGCCCAAGAGAGGACCGCCAGCAGCCCTGCTGCCCAAGAGAGGACCGCCAGCAGCAGCCCGCTGCCCAGAGAGGACTGCCAGCAGCAGCCCCGCTGCCCAAGACAGGACCGCCAGCAGCAGCCCCACTGCCCAAGACAGGACCGCCAGCAGCAGCCCCACTGCCCAAGACAAAACCACCAGCACCACCGCAGGACAGTGAGCAGCAATGATTACTACGCTACTGTGGCCGCCACGGGTGGGATGAAGCACTCTGGGCATCAAGCCCCCTCCAGAACCAGTGGAGAAAGACATCCACTACCTCAGTCCTTGGCATGATGAAGCACTCTGGGCACAAAGCCCCCTCCAGAACCAGTCGAGACTGTTATCCACTTGAGAGAGTGTGGCTTTGCACTCCCCAGGATTGAACAGTGGGCAACCCACCCACTATTATCGACTTGAGAGACTGTGGCTTTGCACTCCCCAGGTTTGAACAGTGGGCAAACCACCCACTGTAGAGACTTGAGAGACTGTGGCTTTGCACTCCCCAGGATTGCACAATGGGCAACCCACCCACTGTATCAACTTGAGCGACTGTGGCTTTGCACTCCCCAGGATGCCCCCCTTTCCCTTCCCCCTGAGGTGCCTGTTTTGTTTCTATCTGATGCCCCTGCAGTGTTTTCTCCGTCTTGTTCGGGTATTGAGTGTGCCCAGTGGTCCACGGGCTATGATGGGGGAATCCCTTGGACTTGTGTTCTTGGTGTATATAATTGTTCATAGTGTAAATGTGTGTATATGTAAATATGTTTGATTACTGTATTTTAATATATTACAATCATTTGACTAATTTCGTTTTGTCCTTGCATTCTTCCAGGGGGGGTTGTGGGGTGTAACTGTGATGTATCAATATGTATTGGTGTGTGTGTTGTCGTTGGTGAGGGTGGCGTTGGGGGTGTTGCGTATTGCGTGTGTGTGTGTCACTGTTTTTTCCCTCCCCTCTCCCCTGTGTCGTAGGTGCAGTACTCGCCATGGCCTTCGCCGCCGGCGTTCGTGCTCCTGGTAGAGTAGCAGGAAAATAAAGGCTGGGAGTATCTGAAGTTCCAGCTCCATGGCGTCCTGGTTCCTCGTGGGGTGTGTAGACATGAGCGTTTTCCCTTCGAAGTCCTGTCTCTGCCGTGTTTTTGTTTGCGGTGAATCCGCCCCAGAAAAGGTGGCGGATTGGCCGCTCATGATACTGTGGGTGGTACATTGTGTTCCGCCTGTCTTTTGGCGGTTACCCCCGCAGTGTTTGTTTGTACCGCCGTGGCGATCGGAGTGTTAAAGTGGCTGTCTATGTTGGCGGTTTCCGCCACGGTCGTAATTCCATTTTTTTTACTGCGGCCTGTTGGCGGTTTTACCGTCGCTTTAACACCGACCGCCAGGGTTGTAATGACCACCTAAGTCTCTGTTCTCTTTTGCAGCTACCAGCGAGCCCAGCAACTTGGGGGAGCTTGGGGCAGCTCGATACCCCAAGGAGAAGAGAATGGAGGGCCCCAAGCGGATGGCTGGACCACCAAGGGAGCAAAACAGGTGGTGCTGGTAAGGCACATTGGTATTTTCAAGGTGCAGTGGGACAACAGGTCTCGTGCATCTGCCAGCATCTCAGTTCATCCAGTGAGAGGAGGTATGGCATCAGGGTGGGAGAGTGGGCTTATGTCGGCCCCTCAGTGCCCACATGCTGCCGAGCAACATCCATACACAGGAAACTACAGCTACACAGTGGAGCAACATGGGCAGTCGCCTGGCATCTGTTGAGTTGAGTGGAATTCAGTTCTAGATTATGCTGAATCCACGGGGGAAGTGCAAGATGATTATGGTCTGTAGGAGAGAGAAGAGGATTGGTGGCAAAGTGAAGAGGTGTTGGGTCGGGGGAAGGGCAAGTGGAAGGGCAAGGGGAAGGGGGGACAGGTGATGCTGTTTATCATGTGTTGGCTGTGCCCAGCGCTGCAGGAAGGTGTGGCTGTCACCGAGGCACAACCAAAAAAGAGGAACTGGCAAGACAGTGGAGTCAAGAGCAGCCACTGACCTTGACACCAGGTAAGCAGGTACAGAAGTTGCATAAAACAATGGTTTTGGTGGCAGTGGAGGCCGTGGAGCCGGGAGGTTGCCATGAGGCCTGCCTATGGAAAGGAGTGCACATAACTGATGTGGGGTTGGTACAAATGAAGGCACATTGCATGAGGAGGATGCTGTAGCAGTAAAAGGGGACAAAGTTCAGATGGTGGTTGACACAACAGCGAGTAGTTCAGGCATTGAGGGAGCTCAGATGGTTGAAGATAGAGAAAAAGGACGCTCCGGAGAACAAGGAGGTCAAGTACTTCCCTACATGGGTACCTCCAAACTGCTGGGAGTTCACTTAATACTAGCAAAAAAACTGAAAATATGAAAGGGGGAATACTTTGAAATGTTGAATCTCCTTCACAAGGAGCTAAGGGCCAAAGAGGGCCCCAAAGAGGAGGAAGCCGAGCTGGCAAAGAGCCCTTGGGTTCCTGTCATGATTGACAATTGGACATCAGCATTCTTGATTTTTGCCAACGTCTATTGCGAGAAATACCTGGAGAGGTCAGTGGCCCTCCTGAAGTACATGGATGTGATTAGGAAAGCCCAGTTAAGCTAGGGAGGATATGCTTGGGTGCAGTATGATGAGGAGTTTCGGGGTGGTAGACCCGGAAGTGCAATGGGACAAGATCGATACAGATCTGTGGCAATACACTTTGGGACCAGCAAAGTTTGGGAAGACAGTCTTTACGGCTAGTGGCCTTCCCATTCTTTACTGCTCATTTCGGGAACGTCCCACCCAGGACAGGGTGGGGCCTACAAGAAAAGGGCAAACTGGCAGACACAACAGCGGACAGGTTGGGGCATGCTGGGATTTCAATAAAGGCTTATGTACACGAGAATAATGCAGTTTCCAGCACAAATGTTATTGATGTTCTGGCAGGTACTCACTCATCAACTGCTATGGGTGTCAGACATCTGTAGGCTCAGAAAGCAAGTGGCAATCATCAAAAGGGGACCTGGGGTCTCAGCACTTCAATGCACATAGAACCCTGGGGAAGAGGCTTGCAGGGCACTGGGGGAAAGAGCACGTACTCCAGTTAATCTGGAGAAGCTCAAATTTTGGCTGCAGCAGTATGACAGACAGGGCAACACAATTATGTTATGGGAGGGTTTCACTTGGGGGTTCTGACTGGGATATACAGGACCTAGTGGGCGACAGTGGGCAGACAACTTGAAACCAGTTGGGGCACACAAACAGGTTTTGAGGTAGAAGCTACAGAAGGAGATTACAGAAGGTTGCATGGTAGGCCCTTTTTCTGATTGGCCGATGTAGAATTTGATGATATCACCCATTGGGGGTAGTCCCGAAGAAAGAACCTGGACACTTTTGTTGGATACAGCACCTGTCATGGCCTGGAGGCTCTCTGGTAAATGATTTCATTCCCAAAGGGCAAGTATCTGTTTTGTATGCCTCGGTGGATGTGGCATTTTCATTGGTTGAAAGTTTGGACAGGGAGCCCTCCTGGCGAAGAACAACATTAAGTCAGCTTTTTGTTTGCTGCTGATATACTGTGACGACTTCAAAATTCCTGTTATCCAGTTTGAGGGCTGTTGGTATATGGATAAAGTGTCACTTATGGGCTGCTCCATTTCATGCACTCTCTTTTAATGTTTGAGTACGTTCCTACAATGGGTGTTTGAGAACAATACAGAGCATACAGTGATAACTCATTACCTATATGACTTTCTCATAGTAGGGAAACCTGCGTCAGCACAATGTCACAGAATGTTTGAAGCCTTTCAGGAAGTATTAAGTGAGTTGGGTGGTCCCTTGGCACCAGAGCAGACAGTGGGACCTTTCACATCATTTTCTTTTTTGGGAATCGAGATAGATTCACTGAACAAGGAGGCCGGACTGCTGGTGGACAAGAAAGTTGCCATGATGAACTTGTTAAATGACATGCTGGTAAGGGAGAATATTACAGTCAGAGAGATCTAAGTACTGCTGGATCATGTAAAATTAGCTTGTAGGGGAGGAGGAGCGGGAGTACCTATTGTAGCGATTGGGGTTGCCCTTGGTGGGCATTTCTTACCTCACCACCATGTCCGCTTGTCAGAGGAGGCCAGGGAAGACCTACGGATGTGTCCACATTTTCTTGGATGCATTTAATGGGTTACCTTTGAGACGATGGCATGATTTGGAACGAGACACACAACTCTTTTCGAATTCAGAAGAGGGAATGGGCTTTTGTACTTAGTGGCAGGGAAGGAGGTGTGTGGAGGAGTGGCCTCAGCTGTGGAAACGGGCTGGGAGAAGCATTGCTTTTCTGGAGATCTTCCCTTTGGTAGTGGCAGTGACCCTTTTGATAGGGGAATTGGCCCACCAAAAAGTTATTTTCAGGGTTAACCATATGGCAGTTGTACATGTCCTGATCTGACAATCTGCAAAGGATGTACAGGTGGCCAGGCTGCTGTGCGCCTTTGTACTGCTTTGTCTAAGGCATGATATAGCATTTAGACTGAGGGATGTTCCTGGTGTGGACAATGACATTGCAGATGCTTTGTCTTGTTCACCTTAGGAGAGGTTCCTTGATCTGCACACAGATGTGTAGCTCAGGAAAGTGCAGATTCCTCCAGATTTATGGACAACAGGAGATAAAAGATGCTTCAGCTGGTTTTCAATTCGCTAGCAGTGTCCACACAACATGCGTACTTGCAGGCCTGGAGGGAATTTGTGCAGAACGGGGCTTGTAGATGACGGGAACAGTGGGAAAAGTTTGAGGATGTAGTTCAGTTTGTATTGATGCTCATACAAAAGGAACAAGACAGGGTGACTATGGGGGTTATTCTAACTTTGGAGGAGTGTTAATCCGTCCCAAAAGTGACGGTAAAGTGACTGATATACCACCAGCCGTATTACGAGTTCCATAGGATATAATGGACTCGTAATACGGCTGGTGGTAAATCCGTCACTTTTCCGTCACTTTTGGGACGGATTAACACCTCCTCCAAAGTTAGAATAACCCCCTATATCAGGCAAGCTCGCATGGATCTCATTTATGGGAAATTTATGTTGGGGGTATGCTCCATCATTGGGGAACTGGGGAAGCATGCGGTTGGGCTACGGAAGTTGGCACAAAGGGGACTGCCATGAGACTGGTGACAGTAGCAATGCTCATAGGTTTGATGCCCAAGCTACGTGAGATATGTTTTGACGGAGAGGAGGCCTTATTATTTAGTACGGTCATGATATGGATGTTTTTTGGGGCCTTTTGGGTGTCTGAGCTCCTGGGTGGTCGGGACAGCAAGCGATCTTGTAGTGAGATGTCCAATGTGGTGAGGACGATGTATGGATTTAGCTTAACAAGTTAAAAATGGACCAAAGAGTTCAGGGCAGCATTGTTGAATTGAGGTCCTACCCGGATAGGTACATATGCCCAGTATAATGGGGGGGTGCGCTACAAGCAAGGGAGGGCGCACCTAGTGAACCAGTCTTTCTGCACAAAGACAAATGGCCAGTGACAGCATTTCAACTGCTGTCTGTCCTATGCAAAGTGGCCCGTTCATTGGGCTTTGCTCCAGCAGATTTTGATACTTGTTCTTTTAGAAAATGTATGGCAACAGAGGCAGGTAGGCGAGGGTGGGATAAGGACCACATCATGAGGGTGGGAAGATGGGTGTCTGATGCTTTTCAGAGGTATGTGCACACTGGGGAAGAAACAGGTTGATTACGTAGTTTATGACTTGCAGTGTTTGTTATCTTTTAGGCTCAGTAGCTGGTCCACTGAATGAGGTTTTGGCAATATGGCTGGTAGGCCACTCATTTATAAAATGGGCAGGAATACAAGCAGAGCAGGGCACTCACGGCATCAACCTAGGACTAGACCCGTCAGTGTTCACAAAACAGCAGCATCGAAAGGGGAGGATGAGGTGGCCTTAGTTGTTAACCTGTTTGAAGAAATTGGTAGTGAGGGGGACAGTGCTCAGATTTATTGATAGTCCACCTAGGGGACGATGATTTGGTTGAGGCAAAAGGCCTGCAGCAAGGAGATTCAGCAGCAATGGGCAGGTTATCATATAGTTTGGATGGTGTTTCTATAGCTTATGGTATGGCCAGGCGCATGACGGCCGGAGGAAAATTGATCCGGCAAGGAAGAAGATAAACAAGGAGATGATGAATGTTTGTAGGGAGTGGAGTGTTACATTTATGGAACACTCTGATCTACGGTTGGCGGATGCAGTATTTTTTTAGGGGTGATGGTGTTCACTTATCCCTTATGGACACAGAACTCTACCTGTTGCATATCAAGAACACCATGCACTGCATTTTTAGGATTAGTTAAAGTGGTTCCCTGGGGAGGCATAGCAGGTTGGCAGGGTTTGCAGTTTTAGGCTTGAAAGCAGCAGCCCATATGGGGAAAGGGAGGGTAGACTGCACTTCTTTTGGATGAGCCAGGTTGTTAAAATGCTCAACAGGAAGTTATGGTAGTTACAGTTGCAGAGTACTAGCTTCTTGAAAGGAGATTTAAAACAGCAATTCCAACTACAAAAGGAAGAGGACAGGATTACAGTACTATATTTGGGGAGGGGGAGGGTAGAGGTGAGGGGATGATGTAGTTAAATCAGATGTAGTGAGGTTGTTAATTTGTGAGGCAAAGGCTAGGATTCTTGCTATTGTTAGGTGCACATGTATTCAATAAAGTGGCAGTTTCAACATAGTACATTGTCAGCCTTGGTTATGCTCCCATTTTACCCAGTGGGGTTTTGTGGGGGTAGCTGACCCTGGGAAGGTCTCCACCCAGGATTATTTGGGAATTGGAGCAGTCCATGACTGCTCTGGCTCCTTTTGGGCTACTTGGGCTATGTTAGGGGAGTCGGTATATAGCCGGCTATTTCATAAGGAGGGTCACCATTTTGTTAAGGTGACATAGTAGCTGGTCGGCAGGCACGATGGTTACGGTTTTCCCCCTCTCCTATCCCTTTAGCTTGGTGGGTTGTGGGTGTCAGGTTGGGTGTTTTCAGGATGATCTTTGGGATGCCTTCTTGTTGACAGGTGTACAGATGACATGTTGTATTTAGTTGTCACCTGGAAGCAGGGGCACTAGCAGGGGCAATTCAACACAGATTGCACAGTTTTAGGCTTGAAAGCAGCAGCCCAGGTGGGAAAGGAGGGGGTAGACTGGACTTCGCCTGGACAAGCCAGTTTGTTAAAATGTTCGTCAGGAAGTTATGGTAGTTACAGTTACAGAGTACTAGCATCTTGAAAGGAGTTTTAAGACAGCAATTCCAACTACAAAAAGAAGAGGACAGGATTGCAATACTGTATTTGGGGAAGGGCCGAGGGTAGGGTAGGTGTGGGCATGTGTTTTAATTAAATCATATGTATAGTGTAGTTGTTGGTTTGTGAGGCAAAGGCCAGGGTTCCTGCTATTGTTAGATGCACCTGTCTTCAATAAAGCAGCTTTTTCCACACAGCACAGTGTCATTTTGGTTATGCTCCCATTTTCCCCCAATAACCGTTGTCTTTTTAAGCAATCATATATCATTTCAATGGATGGCTTATGCCCTCACTTCAAGGTGTACAAAAGGGAGGACGGTTATCAGATGAACTTATAATACATTACCAATATTTCAAAAGCATCATGGCATTGTAGCTAAGAAAAATATATGCCATCACTTGGCAGTTTCTTAAGGCAACTGAAAGGGTCACTATTATCCCTCTGACAATTCTGTCTGTAAACATATCTAGACTTGTAAAAAAAAGAAGAAAAAATGTAGTAGCGGTTATGTTCTTAAAGGCTCAGCCTACATCAAGACAAGTAGAGAGTGACCTATGCACTGCAAATCATATTCTTAGCTCTTCTTGTGTGAATCCAATGGGGGACCACCATGCCGCAATATGTAAGACAGAATCTCATGTTTAGAAATGTTTATATCAAATGTACTATGCCATGCATAATAATACAGATCTCTTCCAAAACACTCTTTCCAATTTTTTATGGAAATTATTAGATTCCCTTATTTGCACTTTCAGGATACAAGCCCTGTCTCCCCTCCTCCTGTCCTCTATTTTTTCATGTTTTTTAGGAGTTTTGTTTTCACCTACCCGAAAGAAAGATAAAGAATACTGAATCTTGAACCAGCTGTAGGTGCAAGCATTGTACAATGTACATCTCTTTTCACGGACTGCACCTTCAAATTGCCATGGTTAAGGGGACCCTCTTTTCTGGCCTAAATACTCTTTTATAAGATGGTGCACCATGTATATTATTCCTCAAGGAGTCTACATTCTCTTCTGTTTTAGAGAGTGGGGCTTGACCCATCACATATCCTACTTTCGGAGACATACACTTGTTTTTCAAAGTACTAGAGTGCCTCTCTGTCTCAAGTAAAATTCTGGGACCCCAAATTAAATTACAGATGTCAAAACTGGCACTACATGGTCCACATGCTGATAACGCATCACATACACTGGTTACACAGTTGAGGGCCTATTTAAGAGACCATTGTGCCACCTTAGCACCGCCATAGCAAAATAAATTTTATGCTAAGGTGGCGCTAAAGTGGCTTTTTCCATGCACCATATTCACAAAATGGTGCAATGCATGCATTTCACCACTTTGTAGCCCCTTGCACCACATTATACCTGCGCCGGGCATAATGTATGCAAGGGGGGGAGTTCCGGCACTAGGAGACCTGCAAAAATGTCACAGCGAAATTTAACAGCTTTCACTGTGCCATTTTTGTAGCATTTTTAATGCCTGCTCAGAGCAGGTGTTAAAATGAGGCTCCCATAGAAACCTGTGGGCCTCCTTGCACTTTGCTACACTAGAGTGAAAATTGTTGATGCTAAGGTAGGAAAGTGCCACGATAGCAGCAAAAATGTTGACGCTATTGTGCTAAAGACCGCCATGGTACACCGTATTGCAAATATGGGACAACCAGGCTGTCATTAGGTGCCGGTAGGTAGGGGCGGCAGAAAAAGTGGTGCATCAGCTCTGATGCTTCACTTTTTCCTAAATATGGGCCTTTGCTTTACAGGGATGCTAAATTCCTAAACACTGTAGCTTATATTCTTCTTAATTTCTTACATTTCCTTCCCGATTTCAGGTAGTTTTCTGTTGCTGCATTCATAATCTCGTGGTAGACTGAGGCGCTCAACTGCATACCCTGTTGTTTTTGTTTAATTTAATTAGTTCAGCATCACTTACGTGTGCTGACATGGTAGGCTGTAAAACAAAATGGGCATACATATTAGCCCCTGGAGAATAACTGAGGGGGGCAAGGAGATACGGGGCTAGCAGAAGGCTAGCACATAAGGGTATTTGCAGGTAAAGTGTCAGTCCTTCTTGTGACCTAGCAGGTCACAGGTCAGCACAGCAGCAGGTCAGTCCTAAAGGCGGTTCTTCTGGCATAACAGTCCCTTCCAGCAGCTTGTGGTGCCAAGTATACACAGTGTCTAAAAGCATGGGGAACAACCCCTGTACTTATAATCATTTTGTCTTTGCTCTCAGGGGCACTTCAAATGACCTTTAGAAGTGCACAACTCCCCCTTTCAACCTCACCCTGACTCAAGACATCAGTAGGGGGTAAATTAGCCCTTTGTGTGTGGGCAGGGCACAGCCAATACAAATGTAAATGTGCCCACCTCTCCCTATCCCAGCCCAGGAAGACCATTCAGTATGCATATGTAATCCTGTTACACCTCTACCCTCCCCGTGTAATGGTTGTCTGGAAAGTAAGCACAAAGCCCAGGTGTCACCCTACCCCAGACGTGGATTAGAGTCAGTCTGCAAAGCACCAGAGTCATAAGCACAGGTAAATGACCACTTTCTAAAAGTTCAATTTCCACATTGGTAATAAAAAAGTCCACCAAGAAGCCCAATTTCTCACTATCATTCCAAACATACCAAGCATGCCCACAGTATTACTCATTGATCAGAAAATACCACTTAGACACATGCAAGGGTATTCCTAATGCAAACCTATGAGAGGGACAACACTCACACCATTGAGAAGCCAAATAGGCTGTTTGTCACTACCAGGACATGCCACAAAATGTAGGCACATGTCCTACTTCTTACCTACACAAAACCCTGCATACAGGGCTACCTAGGTCCATTCATAGAGATGACCTATATGTAGTAAAAGGGGAGTTCCAGGCCTGGCTAGTAATTTAGATGCCAAGCCAATGTGGCAGAAGACTGAGCATGCAGGCCCTGCAGTGGCAGGCCTGAGACAAGTTTGAAAGGCTACTCCTGTGGGTGGTGGAATCTGTGTAGCATTTCAGTTACAACCCCTGGGTACATGGTTCACCACTTTACAAGTGACTTACAGGTAAATTAAATAAGCCAAACAGGTGTAAAAGAAATATACAAGTGTTGGAGAGGAGAGCACACGCACTTTAGTACTGTTTAGCAGTGGTAAAGTGCTGAGAGTCCTAAAGCCAACAAAAAGGGGGTCAAAAAAATAGGAGAAAAGCAAAATGTTTGGGGATAACCCTGCAGAATTTGTCATTTCCAACAGTGTGACATAGTGAATGACAGTGTAATACAAACGAATACAAGTATATGTTGAAATGTGAAGTGGCAATGTATGTATTACCTCCCTAATGTGTGTTCTTAACGGTTGTCTTTGGATTACGCAGACCTTGATTTAGGGACCCCTTCCTCCCTGGAGAAGTGAAAATCCTGGCCTGTCCCTTGCAAAAAGTACACAACATCACAGAGCCTTGCTGCAGTGGATGATGGTGTCATGGGTGCCATGATCCCAGGTTGGTCAAGGGATCTTATGACACGAGTGGCACAAGTGTAGACTTACTACAACTAGTGGGCAGGTGTAAAAAAGACATCGTCCAGGGTGTGAAGTGACTTCAAATGGTCAGATTCCTGTTTTAAAGCCACTGCATCAGCCATTACACCTCGATTTTGGTGGCGGAGGAATTCTGACACATTACAGGCTATGCGTGACACATCTTGAAGTAGCGACAAATTAGAAACATTTTGTAAATGTCACTGTGTCAGTTGTAAGTGACTTTTCCTTACGGAACACCCACTCTGCATACATTAAAATGTACGTGACACAGCCGGATCCCGCACAGGTTTTTTTTGGCTAAGGGCCAGGAGAAGTGACACATTTGGCCAAATGCATCACTTTGTAAATATGGAGCTAGCACAGTCCTGCCACTTGTAAAAAAAATTATGCAACGGTGGTGCAAGTTCTTTGTAAATAACCCCCCTAGATGCATGGATTACAGACATTAATTACACATCGACTGAGCACATCAGCAAATCAAATGTGATGCAAAATGACACTCTTATGGGCACTTCCAAGAAGCGCCTTGGCTTGAGCAACTTATTGTCCTTACTTGCTCCCTACTTGCAAACCCAACTGGGACGCCATTCCATTATTGTCGGTGTATAATGATGCGTCTTATTTCCTGCAGATTCTTATTCCGAGATATTCGGAATGCATTAACGTGAAGGATAAGCAAGGTTAAATTGTGCGGTGCAGCGATTATATTTCAGCAATGTCAAGAGAATTTACATCGTTCTAATAATTACTGGTGTATACACTTTAATTTAAAGGTTCTTTTAAGTTCTCGAATGAATATCTGGAATGTACTACCAACTACCGCTGCACTTTCTTTGGCTATCCATTTGAAATATCTACAGTTTATGGAACTCTCCAATGCCGGTCGTCTGATTTTACGTGTCGTGCTCTTTGGATATTCAAGCTGTGCTTCTACTCTGAGTGGTCGTGGTACGGCGTCCTCTGCTATCTGGACTTACTGAGGCATCTGAGTATTAGAGTTAATTGCTTTCTGTTGAATGAGCACAGACCCGATGACTTTCTATTGACTATAGACGGTGGCTGGTTTTGCTGTGAAGTGGAACTTTAAATCATTTGCACGATGTAAAAACATTAAATTCACTGCAGTGTTTATGATGCCACACATAGATGACTGACTAAACCTGTTGGTGGCTTCAGGAACTAGTCACTGGCGGGAAACAACCAGCATATTAAAACGCCAGTTTCCAGATAAACAGTGCACTTGGTGGTAAAATAAATTTGCAATTTCCTTTAAAGTGTCAACGTCTCGCAAAAAGTTAAAAGTGTACCTGTCCTTTCTTCCTTTAAATTAACCATAGATAGGTAAATGCGTCTTGCATCTAGACTGGGGGAAGACATTATAGTCCCAAATGCAGTGTAAGATGGAAGAACCACGGCAGCACTGGAAACATTCGCGCACAGCACACATGTTGGCCCCTATTATGAGTGAGCTGGTAATAATGGTATAGGATGGAAACAGTTTTTGGCCCGTGTTATGTGGGGCCCTAGGCCCTCATGCTGGTAAGTAAGGGGACGCAGACACAGTGGTAGGGTGGTATTAAACTGGCCTCAGGCACGTGCGCCCGGACCCTTTTATTGGCAGGGTCACCTGACTGGTGACGCCTGTGTTGGGTGGGTGTGTGTTACATATATAAGACCAGCCCTCAGCAGAGTGGCTGGCAGAAACACTAGAATGAGTCCAGCTGGACTCTACATCCCTCCCAAACTTTATTGAGGAACCAAACAAAAGTCCAACCTGTAAAAGAAACAATAACAAAGCACCACAATCAGTCTCTCGATCTCGAAAAGGCAGACTGCAGAATTGCAGTGGACATGGTGCAGCTGGGAGCACCCGGACACCTCCGCACGAGTCCATAATTTAACCAGGTACAGCTGGACACGAACACTGTGTGGATGAAGTCCAGATACTTCAGTCGCTTGTCCACGACCTCACAGTTCACTGGATATAGTCGATCCGGTCCTGCCTGGGCTCATGTGGTCAAAGTCTATTTACAGTTTCTGATGCGGGTGCATCTGGAGCAGTGGGGAGTCCACTGTACACAGTTCTGGACGGCATTCTGACTCTGGAGATTGTCTACCTACTAAGACTGCAGATGACGTGATGGCCTGGGGCGCCTGGAGGTCCAGCGGCAGAGCAGCGGCAGTCTTCCCTCTCGAACCAGACCTCCATCAAGCAGGAGTCTCCTCGAGGCCCTTTCACGGGCTTCCACGGGACTGTGTGGACTGTGCTTGCCTATCTCAGGCCCAGCAAAGACGTCTCAGAGGAACAGCCTACAGGACCACATCCTAGTCTCGCATGGAGCCACAAGGGTTGTTGATGCAGGGTCCGCTTGCTCGAGCCATCTGGATTCAGGTGCTCTGGCCACGGTGCAAAGTCTTCAGGTGACCAGTCTCTCGATATGAGACCTCCGTGCTTCCGGATGCCTGACGTGGAGCTGTCTCAGATGTATTCTCTCTCAGCGAGATTCCGCTCTCACAGGAATTCGTTGGAGGCCCTTGTCCCTGGATTGCGGCGGGACTGCGTGGGCTGTGCGGGCCAACGTCGGCCACGCCAAAGGAGTCTCTCTGAACTCCCAACAGGGCCACGTCCTAGTCTTGCTCAACCCCAAGGGTGGATGATCCAAATGATCTGGTCTGCTCTCACCGGCAGGTGTCTGGTTCACGGAGCTCATGGCAGGTGTTCAGATGATAAGTTTCTACGTTGCCAGACATGCCTTGTCAGCGTTGGTTCTTGTTGCTGACTGTCTCCACTCAGGTGGTGCTGTGCTCCTCCTTCGATGATTGGGCGATGCACCTCATCATGATGATGTTTTTCATCGTTTTGCAGATCAAACAGGTGGCGGCGGCTTCGTCAGCGGAAGGACCACTTGATGGACTTAGAGGCCACGGCGGGTCTTGTGTGGCCTGTGCAGTCGGCGTCAGGGATGCCATCACAGCCAAGCAGCTGGTGACAGGTGACAGGACGGTCGTACTGGGAAGCGTGGGGGACCACCAGCATCGCTGTCTTCAGTGACGTCTGCTCACCCCGGTGACTGTCTTGTACTGATGGGTGCCTCCTCATCTGCTCGCACGAGTCCTCAGTTGTGTCACTCTACTTCCTTCCACTTTCACAACTGCGATGGAGTTGATCTGTGGTGTGACCGGTCTGTCACACTCCTCTCCTCATTTCTTGTTGGCATCGTGCCACTCTCTCTTTTCCTTGGTGTGGCGTCATGCCATAGGTCACATGTTGCGGCACATGGACCTTGCGCTGCACCTCTGCTGGCACATCTTCCTCTTTGTCCTTGACGTGGCGTTGTGCCACAGGTCGCATGCTGCTTCTCACAGACCTATCACTGCACCTTCGCTGGTGCATCTTCCTCGGTCGCAGCCTCTCATGGGCTGAGTCCTGCGGGTAGGACATAATCTGCTCTTCAGGCAGACCTCTCCCGGACTGGTCCGTTCCCGGATCCTCTTGGTGGACCTCTCTCTGGCAGGAGGGTCCCCCCCTCTTCCTCCTTCTCTTCACTCGAGGGCGCCATTCTTGCGCCTCGAGGCTGCGCTGTTACAACGCTCACTCCTGCCATCTGCTCTGGCAGGGTCGGTCAGTTCAAATGCTCACTGATGGGCCAACAGTGGCCATCTTCCGTCGCTGCGCGGCCAGCTGACATGGCCTCTTGTCCTGTGCGTTACGTCATGCTCTCGGTACTCTTTCCATCTTCACAAACTTTACCCATGTCGTCACATTCTCGGGCGCAGCTCTCTGTGCTCGCTGCGCACATGTCAGTCTCTTTTTTTTCTGGCCGTCCTGTGGCAACGCCTGGCATGTCCCGTTCTTGTCCTGCGGTGATGTCCATCACTGCTGGCGCATGTGGCGTTCTTTTGGCGGTGGCGGCGGACGGCCGCCAGAGGCTGCGCAGACCATGCGTGCTCTCTTCGTACCTCATGTGGCACTTGCGTCCGTTTCTCACTGTTGCAGCTTGGCTGGGACAGCTGCAGTCTTCTTCTTCCCTTTTTCAGCGTCGCCCGTGTTGCTTCCTTCTTCTTCGCCGTTTCCGTCTTCTGTGCCATTTCTGTCTACGGGCGCACTCTTGGTTTGGAGCAGTCACTTTCTGAAGGTGCTGCTGTAAACTTGCCTTCATCCAAGCTTGTTTTCCCTTTTAAAATAGAAATAGGGTGCAATACCAACTCTGGCCACTGGATGCCAGTAGTGCACTTTTTTCTAGCTTGAAAGACAGTCTTTCCTGTTACGGGCCTCGTTTGTTTGAAAAGATGCCGGTGAGGAGGACATGCTGCCGGGAGGACTCCGTCATGCTGGTGGGGGCTGCAGGTAAGTGCAATTTTATTTATTTTCTATCTCTTCTCTCCCTTTTCTCTTCTCTTCTCTTCTTTGTTTTTTTTTTCTTTCTGTCCAATTTTTTTTTTCAAACTGCACAGCCTCGTTTGAAGAGGCATGCAGATGGCACCAACGTCAGTGATGAGGGCGTGGGGGCGCTCCGGGCACAGTTTTTTTTCCATAGGTGCGTGTGAGCACCTCACTTCTTTACTGGTTTGTTGGGGGCGGCCCTGGGCACCTGTTGCTTTGGTGCGTGGATGCACCATTTTATTTCAAGTTCGTATCGGTGCGTGTCTGCACCTCCTGCTTTAATTCCTGCCAGGACGAGGGGGAGCCCCTGGGCATTTTCATTTCTTTTCCCTGGTAGCACCGTCGCGGGTCACTTGTGCGGCCGCAGCAGTCCTCCGGCCCTGGGCACGTTTTCTTCGGTGCGCGAGTGCACCATTATTAAAATTAAAAGGGGCGACTGGCCCGGCCACTTTGGCAACTTCTCACGGCGTGCGACAGCGCCACTTTTAAAGTAAAAGGGGGAAACGGCCCCCGGTCATTGTCTTCACTCTTGGTGCTCGATCGCACCATGTTTGTCTTTCTTTTCTGCGGACCGCGTTTATTTTCTTGGGGGTGGGGGGGTGACTGGCTCCAGGCATGGTTCGGCGCCCTCTTCTTTTTCACCTCAAGCGGCATGCTGCGGGCTGCATTCTTTCCTCTTTTCCACGGCGCACAACAGCGCCATTTCCCCCCCACATACCACGCGAACCCAGCAGCTTTCTCTCACGCTGCGGGCCGCGCTGCATCCGACTCTTGGGGGGGGCGGGGGCGGCCTCAGGGCATTTTGTTTTCTTGGGCTGGGGAAAACAGATCAGCGCGCTTCGTAGTGCTTTATTTTCGGCGCCCGCAGCCGTTTTGGCAGTGCTGCGGGGCGCACTGATCAGCAGCACTCACCCCCTTTACACCAGTGGGACTGGGGCTGCGACGGCCTCGCTTCTCTCTTTCTTCCACCTAGTTGAGTCCATGTCTGCGACCACGTGGGGTTTCAGATCCCACTCGTCGCCAATGTAATGTGGGGCCCTAGGCCCTCATGCTGGTAAGTAAGGGGACGCAGACACGGTGGTAGGGTGGTATTAAACTGGCCTCAGGCATGTGCGCCCGGACCCTTTTATTGGCAGGGTCACCTGACTGGTGACGCCTGTTTTGGGTGGGTGTGTGTTACATATGTAAGACCAGCCCTCAGCAGAGTGGCTGGCAGAAACACTAGAATGAGTCCAGCTGGACTCTACAGCCCGATATCGGGATTTCGGTTTTAGGTGCAATACGACAGGCTTCTGATCTTTTTACACATAGACATTTTACCAGGTAACACTTTCAGAAAAGTGGAAAACTGATAACTCCAGATCCACGTGCTATTCCTCATTCCTAGTGGGAAATCATACTTTTGTGCAGTAATTTCCCCCTGAGATAAATAAACACAAAGCGCTGTAAGGAATTTTCACTGGGATGAAATTACTGCCCTCCGAAAACTAGCAAACAAAGACCGAGGTCCTTAGACATCTCGCTTGCCAATGCCAATACACCAACCGGCGTCAATCTACTGATAATACCCACTAATACAGCAGACTATTTAATTCAAAGAGAGAGGAATATAGCCAAAGTAGTTTCCATCCTCTGCGGTTGATCAAGTAAGAACATTTATTTTTTTCTCTTTTATATGCTGACATTCAAATCATGCCTTTTCTATTCTCATGGCACTTGTTATGATCAACCGGAGGCCTCTTTCCACGCCCGTCTTGTGTAATTGAGTCAATATCATCATTTAAAAAATATATTTTTCTAATCGTCAGACTGATTCACAAACAATATTGAAAGTGGATCTTCCTTGGGTTAGTCCTTTTTTTGGAGCAAATGTCCGACTTTTTGGAAACAATTTGCAACTTTTGCAACCTCCAAGGCGTATCCACATGTAGAGATGCACATCTGGGAATGTTCCAGGTGTACATTATTAGAAAATATAGCAGATACCTCTGAGCACTGGTAGATGCAATTTGTTTTATTTTAATTCTCTCCCAGGAAAAGCATTTTCCAATATTGAAGGATCTTCCCCAAGTCATCCACCAATATTAAGGGTATTGTCTTCCTTTTTCCAGAAGGAAGCTAGATTTTTTCCTGCCAAATACATGGGTAAAGGGTTGGAGGAGACTTGACTTTGATCCAGATGGCCACTTCCCGCTAAAGCTCTAGGGCACTGGTTGGGCCTGGTCGTTCTTGCAATGCACCATGGATTTCACTGAAGCAATGAAGGAGGGTTGGAGTCACACAACTCACAAGTGACTGAGCTGGGAAATGTGTTCATTTGAGTGTTTGCTGAGTGAAAAACATGAGGAGAAAACTGGTGAGATGTGGGCTCCGTCGCCCACATCACCTCACTGTGCAATCGAGATGAAGGGGCGGCACAACACTGATGCAGGACCTCTACAATAATAGGATCCAAGGGAGTCCACTGGCCTACAAACCAAGAGGTACATCACATAACACAGGTACCACTGTATACACAGGTCTTGGGCCCTATACTCAAGAGACTCGCCGCAAGGTGCCCCACTTGCCAAAATCCAGCCACGAAGATGACTTGTCACCTTACAAGATGATCAGCTGCCTCTGCACAAGGAAATGCTTGTCAATGAAATTTGAGTATATCCAGGCTAGTATTACATTTATCAGTGGGTGACGCCTCCATATCCTACAAGACACATAAGCAATTCAGTGTAATCATTTTTATAAGATTCACAAATACTTTTGAAGTCACATCAGGATTATGAAAACAGTTCAAGATTTTTAGGGGCTGTACAGCGGCGCATGCTCAGTCATTATCTAAATATTTCCCTTCACAAACTTTGAAGAAAGACAAAAAAAGCAGGGACAAAGCTACCTTGGTTGTAATTGTAATACTGTCTGCACTGAGCCCTCACACCAGTAATCCCCCTTATTAGTGATGATGTTCCAAGTAGGCTTGTTATCATTTGCACATCTGAGCAAAAACGATGAAGCCATGTCTTCTAAATAACCCATAGCAACTACCTATTTCATAAACTGTGAGGGGCTACATGATGAAATATGTTTTCTCTGTTTACAACACCAGGGGCCTACCATGGATACTATACTTAAGTACACTGCAGCCATGGATTCTGAGGTGAGAACAATGGACTTTATGTTTCCTGAACTGGTGTCAGAAATAAGATTAGTGAAAACAGATTATCCTCCTTTCACAACAGACTTACCACAGCTGAGAGACCCTGAGTAATGTGGAAGATCACAAGACCATGAAACAAGACTGGAGCCAAGGCATATGCAGTGGCAACCTGTAATGTGGGTGAGCAGTGGGGTGGACACACAAGCACACACATCCATCCACTTACAAGTGCACACACACACACACACACACACATACACAGAGACACACACACACAGACACTCATACCCACCCATCCAGAGCACGCTCACTCACACCATTTGTTCACAAGCACACACACATGCATCCACCATTCACATACACATGCACACACCCATTCACAGTACACATGAGCAACTTCACATCCCTTCATGCATAAATACTTACACACACGCAGGCACCCAGAGTTAAAAAACACCAGGCTGCAGCAGTGGCAGGGGGAAGGATAAAGGCCTCTGAAATTGCTGGAGGCTTCTTGGAGGGACTTCTACATGGAAGATCCTACTTTCTCCTCTTTTTGGATAACCTTGTCATGGGTCAGTCAATGAGAGGGGGACTTTCCCTAATTCCTCACAGATTGGGATGGGGTCAGTGAGACTTGATGACCACACCTCACTGTGATGAGGCATCATTGATAGATAGCCAGCCCTGGGCACTTCAGGGCTTACCCAGAAACACCCAAGTCTTATTCTAATCATGAGGGGGAGGATGAGTCAGGGCTTTGCCTGGCAGATAAGGTCATGCCATCAGGGCTGTGAAATATTCAGTCTTGCAAAGCTTGGATCAGGCTGCCAGGCATCTGTGCATTAGAGCATTGAAAGCAACTGTCTGCCTGACATCTAACATGATGAGGGATGTCAGGATGACCTTTTCTCAACCTCACAAACACTCATCATGCTTTGGAAAAGTGAGGTTGCACGGAGCCCCTGTGCCCTCCATGATGGGTCACATCTGGGCATATGATAGATTTGTAACAAAATTCTTGATTTGATGCATCTATCACATCTCGATACAATGTTCTTTCATGGCAATCAAAAGAAAATTTAAGAAGATATTGTACAGAGCTACTTCTCCACACTCCTGCCTAAGCTCCTGAATATCAAATTTGTGCTGCCACTTAAATTCCACTGAGCACACAGAATCAGACCAAGGAACAGAATTGAGGATGAACATTGCCATCCTATGGCAACATGCTTTTTGAGAGTGGAACAAACACAACAGATTATCTAAACGGCTTGCTAGAATGACCCTTTCATCTTAGATGGACACATCATAATGATTTCTGCAGATTTTTCACTAGATGTTAACATGAAAAGGAAAGGTTTACTGACATAGAGACTAAGGCGGTCATTCTGACCTTGGCGGACGGCGGAGGCCGTCCGCCAAGGTACCGCCGTCAGAACACCGCACCGCGGTCAAAAGACCGCGGCGGTGATTCTGAGATTTGCCCTGGGCTGGCGGGCGGCCGCCAAAAGACCGCCCGCCAGCCCAGGGCAAATCAACCTTCCCACTAGGATGCCGGCTCAGAATTGAGCAGGCGGAGTGGGAAGGTGCGACGGGTGCAGTTGCACCCGTCGCGTATTTCAGTGTCTGCTAGGCAGACACTGAAATACTTTGTGGGGCCCTCTTACGGGGGCCCCTGCCGTGCCCATGCCATTGGCATGGGCACGGCAGGGGCCCCCAGGGGCCCCGTGGCACCCCCTACCGCCATCCTGTTCCTGGCGGGAGAACCGCCATGAACAGGATGGCGGTAGGGGGAGTCAGAATCCCCATGGCGACGGAGCGCGCTCCGCCGCCATGGAGGATTCTGACGGGCAGCGGAAAGTCGGCGGTACACCGCCGGCTTTCCGCTTCTGGCCGCGGCTGTACCGCCGCGGTCAGAATGCCCGGCGGAGCACCGCCGGCCTGTTGGCGGTGCTACCGCCAACCTCCGCCATGGCGGTAATTACCGCCGGGGTCAGAATGACCCCCTAAGGCTCTGCAAATAGGACATAAAATATGGTCTTAGTGAAAGCTCTATAATGTGGGTAACCATAGAAGGCAACTCGTCCGAATATGGTTGGTCTTGAATCAACTTATATGGAAATCGCTACAGATATGTGTCAATTATGAAAAGTGCAATCCCCATTGGGACATAGGGCCATATGTACGAACACATTTTCCCATAGATACAGAATGGGTAAAACCCTTTGCTACATCTGGTCCATAGATCCAGGCCACAAACTCAGCAAGGATGCAACATGTTCAACAGCTCTTAGATAGGCAAATCCTAAACCAAGTAGTAGAGGTTTTAGTAAAGGATCAGGACAAGCCCAGGTAATCATTGAAACAGGTGAGGAAAGACTTATCACCCTCAGATAATTTAATCTCACCTCAGAAGAAACACCTCAGAACATGACACCCTGAATACTCCAGATTCTAATGTTCCTCCTACCAATGTGGGTTTAAAAGGCAATTCCTTGGGCTAAAACTGAGTATAGCTCCTGGTGTAATGCTAGCTCTTTGGACTCTGTGGTTCCTTCAGATTCCCTTCTCGTACATATGTGCATAGTTTATGCCAGGTTAAATACTGAAATATGTTGTTTTTGGATGACACAATGAATTGTGCATGCAGTGCACTGTTTATTTAAGGCACATGAAAACAGGGAGGATTAATCATTGCTTAGTATGTACATATGCAAATTACATGCTACCCAGTGATTATTTGAGTTATCATTTTCTCTTTGCGGATCTCTCTTTCCGGTGTACCTACGCTGTATTCCCTTCCCTCCATTTAGCCACTCTGCTCCTATTGATGCTTATACACAGAGGTGGAGCTGCTGGAAAGTGGGCCTCTGGGTGGTACTGTCCTTGAGGATTGGTAGTCCATCGCTCTTCCAAACAGGTCAACATAGCTCTTATACAAGAGGCCCATTGTTAACCAGTGGTTGAGTCATAAAAATCAAAGAGAGATAGCATAGCAGGGTGATACTGCTTTAATGCCTTGTGCCAGTTCCAGCTAAAACTCTTCCCTTCTTGCTAGTTCTATAATGTGAGTGTAAGATTCCAAAGGTGAAAGGGAACACATTGTGAGGAAGGCATCTCTTGAATTCTTTATTGCTCTAGTTTTAATATACACATCGCCTATATTTGTGAAGGGCTGACCCTCACATACATGTTTTTTTTGCTTCAGTGCTCGTGACATTACCTCACCTACCTCCTAAATACGTCTCTCCAATCAATACTGCCATGCAAGCCTTAAACACTATAGCACTACAGAATGTGACACTGGTGTCAAATCTTTACGCTGTAGGGAACAGAAAACAGAGGCAGATCCTGAAGGGGCATGTTTACAAAGCTCTTTGTGCCAGATGTACAAATGTGTCTGTTTGTGATTACCAAGTAGCGGATTTTTGCAATTTGCTATTTGGTAATTGAAAACACATATGTACAGAAGTGTGTTTCATCCATTTTGTGATTCCCAGTGGGTCACAAATAGACCTACCTCCTTAATATTCTTGCAGTAGGTTGCAATTCGTGACCCATTGGGAATGGCAAACATCACAGAGATGGGAGCCAGCAGGCCACCATCCATGTGATTGTTTTTAAATAAAGCAAACTTTTTTGAAAAAAAAAAAACAGCACGTTTTAAATGGAAAACAGGATGCATTTCAAAAAATAAAAATGAAAAGCTTTCTATTCATTATTTTAAGAGTAGGCAGTGGTCTGTGGGACCGCTGCCTGCTCTTCAAAAATATTTTTACATCCATTGTCAAAGGGGAAGGGTTCTCTGGGAGACCCCTTCCCATTTGTGAATGAATTACCACCTCCTTCAAGGAGTCAGTAAAATGTAAATGTTTTGCGACCACATTTTGATTTTGATCACAAAACATTCACACATACCAGTGCAATTCGGTATTAGGAAGGGATGTCCTAAACATGGCCCTTCCTCTTACCGAACCTCAAACCCTATTTACAATTTGGGAATAGGTTACTGATTCACAAATATGCCCTCTTTACATATGAAAATGCTTTTTAGCGATCGCAAACGGTACAGTTCTGCCAATTGGACTGTTTGCAACTGCTGAACAATTTTGCACATCTGCCCATAGATGTCAAAAAGATGAACTGTGGTAGGGTCAATACACATGCAATTAACCCAAAACAAACTGTACCCCAAAAATATCCAAAAATGCACATGGAATGCAACCTCACGTAATTAGGAGATTGGAATCTGACCAGGCACCGATTTATGGATAACTTTGGCAAAACTGAATATGTCAGTGCTAAGTACAGGTTGTCAATATGCCATGTGAATAAAGATCATGGTTTAATTGAACCTGAGTGAAAAGAAATGCATTGATCTCATGTGTCCATAGAGCTCTAGCAAGGATAGATTATTTCCTCATGTCAAGTTCATTTCTACCAAAAGTAGTTGAATACAGAATATTAGAAGCCGCTAGTTCCTCAATGCTCCTGTCTATGGCATTCAAACTCACTTTCTCAACAGCTGGCCTAGGAGAGTGAATGTTTCTAGGTATAAGATGCTGGCCCAAAACCAAGCACTGCAAGATCATATCAAAGTATACCTTGTTGAAAAAAAGGGCTCTGTGACGGGCCGGCCGTCACATCGTCAGCACCACAGTACCTCGGGGGCATCGAGGTCTCTGGCTGGCCTGTCCCAGAAGTACTGGCGCCTTCCTCCAATCCAGAGCGACTTCCAGGGGCAGGAGGGATACGGAAATCCCTCATCTGGGCATCAGAAGCCGGAACGGAACACATCATGCAGGAAGTAGACCGCGACAAGCCTGGAAGAGGTAAAGGAGGATAGCAGGACACGGAGGAGATGCACCCCCCACATCCAGGGACTGGCGCTGCAGGACCTTGACGCTACCAGTGACACCCGATGGCGGCAGAACTGTCTCCAAGGATGGCAAGGAAGACCAGGAGGCAGCAACACCGAGAATCCGGCCAAGTGGCCTTGGCAGGTACGGTTCCACAGGGGATGGAACTAAGGAATAAACGTGCAAGACGGGAGGCAGAGATACCAATTGCGCATTGACTGATATTTGTAGGACTGAGAATACGGAAATTTGGTTGTTTTGTTTGTGTTTTTGTTTTTTTCCCCATTTGGTGTGTAACCCATAGCAATTAAAAAATAAAGAAGAACAGGATATTTAGGGTTAAAATAGGCATAACCCATTTTTTTTACCAACCAACCAAAAAAAGAAACCAAACAAATCAACCCCACGAGATAGAAGGAGGTTCAACCCTTTGGATCTTGTATGTTTTTTTTGTTTTTGTCTTGTTTGGTGATTGCCAAAGACAACAAAAAGAGAAAAAAAGCCAAGACAGCTGATTTTTTTTTTTTTGTATTGTGGTAATCTTGAAAAGAACAGCAACTAAAAGGAAAAAGGGATTGAAGCAGGAAGAGAGCTATGACGACCACAGAAGAGATCAAGTGAGCTAGAGGAAAAATTAGCACAAAGGAAAAAAAAAGGAGAAGAAGAAAGGTCAAAGAAGTAGACGACAGCCCAAAAGTATGTCACAGAAGGTAAAATCCAAAGAAAGGGAACAAGATTTAAAGAAACAGAACAGTAAAAAAAAAGAGAAGATCGGGGAAAGGATAAACCAGTGTAAAAAAGGAAAAGAACAGAGAACTGAGAGAACTTACCATTCCACCAACAGTTGTGTTTTCTCTTCTTCTTCCCACATGCGCCTCCTGAGAATCCATCTGGAAGGAAGAGAACAAAGACGAAGATGAGAACCTTGGGAAGTCCCAACAACCGACCAAAGAAGCAATCAAGATTATAAACTTTGCATCATTGATATTATCAAAAAAAAGACAATCTTTACAGCATACCACTGGGTACAAGTCGTCATTACGGTATTCTCTGTCACAGGCTCCATGACATCTGTGCAGACCCTTAAGGCAGCTGGGAAAGCCTCTGAGCGCAGTATTATTAGGAAACAATCAGCTACAGCAAGAAAAATGATGGGCTAGACCAAACCAAACTAGATTCCATCATCAAACTTCTAGCCACAGATTACATTGAACACCCTACTGATACTAATTAGAAGGAGCGCAATCCTGGAATGAATATCATTTAAAACTCTAGTAACTAGCCACTATGAGAGAGATGAGAAGTCTGGGAGACTCCTGGCACCACAACTTAAGAGAAGGGAATTATAATATGCAAAACTAGCCATATTTGACGAGTATGGCTCCTTCAAAACATGCCAAGCCTGTCACCCAATATTCCTGGCAACAATCCTGTTGAGCTGGCTCAAGAAGGTGATTAGTCTCCTCATTCATCCTTTTCCAGTGAGAATCATCCCAGGAAGATGACTGCAGAATCATTTAAGAACTGATTTGTTGAACCAAGGTCTTACCAAGGTTTCCCCTGATGAAGCTATTGCCCCTTCCTTGATGCTAAGAAAACAATGGACAGGGTCAAACTGAGGTGTCTTTTTTGAATATTTGAATAGGAAAGATGTGGCAGTGGCTTCATATTTAAAACCTGCTGGCTACACAACAATTCTACAGCACAGGTGGACTGAGGAGGTTTTCTTTCTTATACTTTTGTGCCTAATAGGCATATGAGACGGGAATGACCGCTATTGCTGCTGCTGTGTGGCTATTGGTCATGGAACCATTAGTATCATCTCTAATTAGCCTCATTAAGGGAATACACATGTATGTAAGCTGGTGAAGTAAAGGCCTTATCTTATGCAGATGCCATATTGCTTACCCTCACTGCTTTGGACAGATCACTACGCTTTCTGATGTCAGTGATCAACAAGTTTGTGGACTTTGAGTCTACAAAGTGAATAGAGCAAGCTGTGGGGCCTAGAAATCAACCATGACTTCTACTAAATACCGTTAGTGTAAACAGCACAGACTCAGATACTTAGCATCAATTTTAACTTCCACCCACTAACATACAAAATGAACAATGACTATGCTTGGTGGTCACATCTCCAGTTGGTAAGTGTGGTTTATAGAAATGATAGTGGCGCTGCGATTAATTCTCTTTTTGGCATGCCATCTCTTCCGATTCTGAAAAAACTATAATTCCTCATAAACCGAGATGTACAATTATTTGTCTGGGGAAGTATCCTCATGCCTTTACCCCGTGGGCATTACAATGACCTTTTCAATGTGTTGTAATGCTACGTATCTCATTTTAGGAAATATAATTCCAAAGTTTTTGTTATTTTGGTGTGGGCCTGGTGGGCCATAATTATTTTAAACTAATGTAAACAATTTCTGCCAGCCTCCCCATGCACTTGTATAGGCTCCATGAGCTTTGGGATCACTCAACATATAATTGTTGCTCATTTTACACAGAATTTAGTGGTACTTTTTAGCTTCATGAGCGATTACATTTTTCTTGCTGCTTGTGTGTGCAGTGATGTGCTCCATATACATACTTCAATTTATGAGTGCTCATACGTTTCAGTGTGGTGCTTGCACTAGGCTAGCTCATATTTTTTATTTAATATAGGCATCTCTGTGGTAGGGTTGTGTCATTAGGTCTAAATAATGAAGGGAATTTTATATTTTAAAATAACTTTTCAAACATTTCCGTAATATTTTTTTGGGATAATTTGTGTTTATATCTAATCAGTCTAGCTACTTAGTGCACAGTACAAGTCCACGTATGTAGTATATATTGTAGTAATTCACTACAATCGCTGATTCAACAGATATTTTTTCTATATGCCTACAGGTTGATGAGACTGAGATGAAAGATACACACTGACAAACCCCTTCATCTCTTCTCATGCCAGCATCCAGACCTATCTACTACCCAATATAAATTCAAGAAGATGGCATCTAAGAATGTGGTTCCTGTCAGAGAAGTGGCCACAGAGAAGGAGTCTGACATTAATGGAGAAGGTATTAAAATAAGACTGGTTATTCAAAAAAGCCCAGCGTTAGCACTCCCAACAACATCAATATTACTTAGTGTTAATGCTAGCGCAGGTGTTAAAGGTCATTAAATTATTAAGAGTTTATGTATTTTGAATAACTAGTTTATGTAGAAAATGAAATAACGTAGAAAAATAATGCACGCATTTGAAAATGTGACCTCAAAGAATGGCTACCAATGTTAACAAACTGTACTAATCAATGAATTAATACTTATGAAATATTGAATATGTTAGACTAATGCAGTAATATGTCATATTAAGGATTATGAAGTATGCTTTAGCTTTATTAATTGTAGGCCTTAACTTAGCGAGTGTCTTGGCCTATTTTGCCAGGCCTCACACAGAAGCTGTATTTCTTAGTGTTTAATAAAAATGCTGACGAAGTGAATTAAACTGTGAAATGTCTATTGTATTGTTCAAATGTGCTCATAACGGATGATTTTCGTGAGAACCGACTGCTAGGAGATTATGTTCTTTCTAATGCAACATTTTATGTGCAATGTGTGTGAGACTGACTTTCCCAGGACAAGAACAATGAAGATACTGACTAGAGTAGAAGCTGCAACAATATTGTTACCTGAGAAGCCGGATGATGAGGACATCGGAAGACGAAGCAATCAACAATATGAGAATGGAGAAGCATTAGAATTAATAGACTTGGTATAGTAGTTTTATTGGACAGAGTCTGAGGATAAGATTAACTGACCAATAGGGAATTAGGGGATAGTTTAGGTGACTTTGATATAACAACGCCGCAGAAGAAAAATACTTCAGACTATTTCAGATTTTGAGAGATTTTAGGAGACTTTAGGAGAGAGAAGAAATATAATTTCAATATTCTGGCTCATTGGGCTCATATTCCCTGACTGAGAGTCTGATGCCTTGCTTATCGACTGATGTCCTGAGGACGAAGACTGATTCTGCTTTGCTGACCCATACCAAGGATAGGCATATTTGCCTTTTCTTTCTAGGTTCCAACTGTGCTGGTTTGTCTATGACTATATCATAGTTAGATGTTTTTCCACATTGGTGTTACTAAATGGTTTTGCATGAAGCCAAACATGCTGATGCTAATCTGATGTTAGTTGAGGATCCTGATTTATGACAAAGAGACTAATGCTTGATGGATGTCTCTGCTTAACTTCATGTATTTTTATCTTGTTGACACAGCTGACTCTGCTACTGATTTGCACTGTAACTTTAGAATGTGTTGTAGTTCAAGCTTTGATTAGATTGCATTTCTTCCGCCGCTTTGGACAACCAGTATTGTTTCTGTATGTGCTTCATTTGATTTTGAGATTATTCTACATGACCTTAGCCCTGTTAATATAGAGAAATATATTTACTAAACTTTTATTGAAGGTGTGGTTATTCATGGCTGAAAAGTCATGGTGCGTGACAATTACTGACTCACTTGATTATTGATTTTATTGATTACTAATGATTGTTGATTATTGTGTATTGATTATTGATTCCTGTACTGGAGATATGGTAAGAACTTCTTAATTGTGAGGAGTCAAAAGGTTCATTGACCTATTCGCTTCCCCTTGTAAGTTTACTTATTAAGGTCTGACGTGCTAACAGTAGTCAATTAATAATATTCTTCTGATTGAGGAAGCTCATTCACCAAACAACGCAATAAACGTCAATATTAAAGATTCCACAGACTTAGTTCTTGCTTCTCTTATTCAAAAGGTCTTTAACACAATGGTTGCTTATCATTCATTTGTTTGAAATTAACACAAACTTCAGCCAACAAACGTTTCCTGGAACCAGCTTCATAAGGGCTGCAAAATAACATTAAAAGGAAACAAAATCTCCTCTGTTTACACATACTATGTGCACAAAACAATCATCCTTCCCTCCCTTTCAAACATAGCTTAGTTTAAGAAAAAATCTTTATTTAGAGAGCTACTATCTCAGATCAAATATTTCCAAACCAATATCCTTCACATTTGTATTTTGTAATACACAATTCTTTCCTCCTTTGCAGAAAAGCAATACATATACTTATTTTGGTAATCTTTATACTTCTGGTTTTATGAACTTACTATCAACATTTTAAATAATTCCAAATATATTTCAAACTTTTCTAATTTATACTTGTTTGTACATAACCATGGATCATTCTAAATTGCAACAAAATATATACAATTTGCCTCCTTTTAAATCTTTGCACAAATACTCCCTTCTTTATTCTGCTAAGATGTATTATAACAGTGCGATATCATACATCAATGATATATAAAGTTAGTTATTTAACCTCTTCTGTGCCTTGGACGAGATGATCTCGTCCAAGGCTACAGTTCCCCTGTGCCTTGGACGAGATCATCTCGTCCATGGCACAGGGGAACTTGGGGGCGCGCTAGCGCACCCCCCGTGCAACCCCCTCCCCCCCCCAAGTCGGGGATGGAAGGGGAAGACCCAAATTTATTTTAGGCCATTTCTACCCCCCCGGGGGGCAGATCAGCCTATTATTAGGGGGGGGCAGAACCCTCTAGGCACCAGGGCAAATTTTTCTTTTTTTTTGTTTGTTTGTTTTTTAGAGATGGGAAGTGACCCATCAGGCAAGGGTCGCTCCCCTTGGGGGGCAAATTGTATTTAGGCCATTTCTGCCCCCCTGGGGGCAGATTGGCCGATTTTAGGTCAATCTGCCCCCAAGGGGCAGAAACCACTAGGCACCTGGGATTTGTTTTTTGGCGCCAATGTCACACAGGGGGAGCGACCCCGTAGGCAAGGGTTGCTCCCGGGCGGGGTGGGGGCTGGGGGGGGCAAATTTATTTTAGGCCATTTCTGCCCCCCCTGGGGGCAGATCGGTCTATTATTAGGCCGAACTGCCCCCGGGGGGGGCAGAACCCTCAGGGCACCAGGGCAAATTTTTTTTTTGTAGTGTTTTTTTTTTTGTTTGTTTGTTTTTTTCGAGATGGGGAGCAACCCATCAGGCAAGGGTCGCTCCCCTGGGGGGCAAATTGTATTTAGGCCATTTCTGCCCCCCTTGGGGGCAGATTGGCCGATTTTAGGTCAATCTGCCCCCAAGGGGGCAGAAACCACTAGGCACCTGGGATTTGTTTTTTGGCGCCAATGTCATGCTGGGGGAGCGACCCCGTAGGCAAGGGTCGCTCCCGGGGGGGGAGGGCTGGAGGGGCAAATTTATTTTAGGCCTTTTCTGCCCCCCCGGGGGGCAGATCGGCCTATTATTAGGCCGAACTGCCCCCAGGGGGGGGGCAGAACCCTCAGGGCACCAGGGCAAATTTTTATTTATTTTTTATTTATTTTTTTCGAGGTGGGGAGCGACCCATCAGGCAAGGGTCGCTCCCCTGGGGGGCAAATTGTATTTAGGCCATTTCTGCCCCCCTTGGGGACAGATTGGCCGATTTTAGGTCAATCTGCCCCCAAGGGGGCAGAAACCACTAGGCACCTGGGATTTGTTTTTTGGCGCCAATGTCACGCAGGGGGAGCGACCCCGTAGGCAAGGGTCGCTCACGGGGGGAGGTGGGGGCTGGGGGGACAAATTTATTTTAGGCCATTTCTGCCCCCTCTGGGGGCAGATCAACCTATTATTAGGCCGAACTGCCCCCAGGGGGGGGGGCAGAACCCTCAGGGCACCAGGGCAAATGTTTTTGTTGTGTTTTTTTTTTTTGTTGTTGTTTTTTTCGAGATGGGGAGCGACCCATCAGGCAAGGGTCGCTCCCCTGGGGGGCAAATTGTATTTAGGCCATTTCTGCCCCCCTTGGGGGCAGATTGACCGATTTTAGGTCAATCTGCCCCCAAGGGGGCAGAAACCACTAGGCACCTGGGATTTGTTTTTTGGTGCCAATGTCACGCAGGGGGAGCGACCCCATAGGCAAGGGTTGCTCCCAGGGGGGGTGGGGGCTGGGGGGGGGCAAATTATTTTAGGCCATTTCTGCCCCCCCTGGGGGCAGATCGGCCTATTATTAGGCCGAACTGCCCCCAGGGGGGGGGCAGAACCCTCAGGGCACCAGGGCAAATTTTTTTGTTGGTTTTTTTTTTCGAGATGGGGAGCGACCCATCAGGCAAGGGTCGCTCCCCTGGGGGGCAAATTGTATTTAGGCCATTTCTGCCCCCCTTGGGGGCAGATTGGCCAATTTTAGGTCAATCTTCCCCCAAGGGGGCAGAAACCACTAGGCACCTGGGATTTGTTTTTTGTCGCCAATGTCACGCAGGGGGAGCGACCCCGTAGGCAAGGGTCGCTCCCGGGCGGGGTGGGGGCTGGGGGGGGCAAATTTATTTTAGGCCATTTCTGCCCCCCCTGGGGGCAGATCGGCCTATTATTAGGCCGAACTGTCCCCGGGGGGGGGGGGAACAGAACCCTCAGGGCACCAGGGCAAATTTTTTTGTTGTGTTTTTTTTTTTTGTTTGTTTGTTTTTTTCGAGATGGGGAGCGACCCATCAGGCAAGGGTCGCTCCCCTGGGGGGGATATTGTATTTAGGCCATTTCTGCCCCCCTTGGGGGCAGTTTGGCTGATTTTAGGTCAATCTGCCCCCAAGGGGGCAGAAACCACTAGGCACCTGGGATTTGTTTTTTGGCGCCAATGTCATGCAGGGGCAGCGACCCCGTAGGCAGGGGTTGTTCCCGGGCAGGGGCAGGGGGGGCTTGGGGGGGGTCAAATTTATTTTATGGCATTTCTGCCCCCCCCCTCCCGGGGCCGGCTGAGCTAGAGGCCAAACTCCACAGGTAGGCACTTTGCAAAAAACACCTCTGTTTTCTGTGAAAAAATATGTTCTGTCCACGTTGTGTTTTGGGCCATTTCCTTTCGTGGGCGCTAGGCCTACCCACAGAAGTGAGGTACCATTTTTATTGAGAGACTTAGGGGAACGCTGGGTGGAAGGAAATTTGTGGCTCCTCTCAGATTCCAGAACTTTCTGCCACTGAAATGTGAGGAACATGTGTTTTTTTAGCCAAATTTTGAGGTTTGCAAAGGATTCTGGGTAACAGAACCTGGTCCGAGCCCCACAAGTCACCCCATCTTGGATTCCCCTAGGTCTCTAGTTTTCAGAAATGCACAGGTTTGGTAGGTTTCCCTAGGTGCCGGCTGAGCTACAGGCCAAAATCCACAGGTAGGCACTGTTTTCTTTCAAAAATTTGGATGTGTCCACGTTGCGCTTTGGGGCGTTTCCTGTCGCGGGCTCTAGGCCTACCCACACATGTGAGGTATCATTTTTATCGGGAGACTTGGGGGAACGCTGGGTGGAAGGAAATTTGTGGCTCCTCTCAGATTCTCGAACTTTCTGCCACAGAAATGTGAGGAACATATGTTTTTTTAGCCACATTTTGAGGTTTGCAAAGGATTCTGGGTAACAGAACCTGGTCCGAGCCCTGCAAGTCACCCCTCCTTGGATTCCCCTAGTTCTCTAGTTTTCAGAAATGCACAGGTTTGGTAGGTTTCCCTAGCTGCCGGCTGAGCTAGAGGCCAAAATCTACAGGTAGGCACTTCGCAAAAAACACCTCTGTTTTCTTCCAAAAATTTGGATGTGTCCACGTTGCGCTTTGGGGCGTTTCCTGTCGCGGGCGCTAGGCCTACCCACACAAGTGAGGTATCATTTTTATCGGGAGACTTGGGGGAACATAGATTAGCAAAACAAGTGTTATTGCCCCTTGTCTTTCTCTACATTTTTTCCTTCCAAATATAGGAGAGTGTGTAAAAAAGACATCTATTTGAGAAATGCCCTGTAATTCTCATGCTAGTATGGTCACCCCGGAATTCAGAGATGTGCAAATAACCACTGCTCCTCAACACCTTATCTTGTGCCCTTTTTGGAAATACAAAGGTTTTCTTGATAGCAATTTTTTACTCTTTATATTTCAGCAAATGAATTGATGTATACCCGGTATAGAATGAAAACGCACTGCAGGGTGCAGCTCATTTATTGGCTCTGGGTTCCTCGGGTTCTTGATGAACCTACAAGCCCTATATATCCCCGCAACCAGAGGAGTCCAGCAGACGTAACGGTATATTGCTTTCGATAATCTGACATTGCAGGGAAAAGTTACAGAGTAAAACGTAGAGAAAAATTTATGTTTTTTCCACCTCAATTTCAATATTTTTCTTTTTTAGTTGTTATTTTCTGTAGGAAACCCTTGTAGGATCTACACAAATGACCCCTTGCTGAATTCAGAATTTTGTCTACTTTTTAGAAATGTTTAGGTTTCTGGGATCCAGCATTGGTATCATGCCCATTTCTGTCACTGACTGGAACGAGGCTGAAAGCACAAAAAATTGCAAAAATGGGGTATGTCCCAGTAAAATGCCAAAATGTTGTTGAAAAATTGGGTTTTCTGATTCAAGTCTGCCTGTTCCTGAAAGCTGGGAAGCTGCTGAGTTTAGCACCGCAAACCCTTTGTTGATGCCATTTTCAGGGGAAAAACCACAAGCCTTCTTCTGCAGCCACTTTTTCCAATTTTTTTGAAAAAAACGAAATTTTCCCTGTATTTTGGCCAATTTCTTGGCCTCCTTCAGGGGAACCCACAAAGTCTGGGTACCTCTAGAATCCCTAGGATGTTGGAAAAAAAGGACGCAAATTTGGCTTGGTTAGCTTATGTGGACAAAAAGTTATGAGGGCCTAAGCGCGAACTGCCCCAAATAGGCAAAAAAAGGCCTGGCACAGGAGGGGGAAAAGGCCTGGCAGCGAAGGGGTTAACAAGATGCACCGCATCCCACTTATTCAATCTGTTTAATTTTTCCTCCATAGAACCAATCATTTCAATAAAGTTAGTCTCTGAATAATATATTGTTCACAACTGTGTGCTCACGTTCTAGAAATTAAATACACAGACTTCCTTTATTGTACATATTGTGCAAATGGAGTGTCCGATCTGTAGTGATATAATCAAAAATTGACTGTCTGTGAAGACACAATAAAATTTGTTTGCTTTTTAAAATAAATTAATTGTTTTCGTCATGGAAAAACCATTTCCCGAATGTTAACTATTTTGAAATTGCACCCATACCGTTTCACTTTCTCTTTGTATATTTTATTTTTTTATTTATTTATGGAGACTCAAACATCCACTTCCATTTCTATTTTAAGAGTCACATTTAGGTTCCAGAAAAAAATTCCAATGTAATTCAATATTTGCACCATACACAAATTATGAATATAAAATTACTTGATTATCTATAAATCAGAGGAGGAAGCTGTTAGACTCAAAGGTTATTAATGTAGAGACCAAAGGACCATTACCTCACCTATTCAGTTAGGCAACTCACAGCTATCAACTCCCCAGTGTAGTGTTGTGACAACATTGTGGATCCTCTACTTAGAGTGCTGCTACATTCCTGCACAAACACTGATCACACGTGGTCCAACTCTGTGTTCTGTTATTAACCATTCTATATAGCTAAAACGCATGAGGAAAGGGAGGAGAATGCAATATAATTACAGAGACTGATGCTGGTGTTGGCATGCAGGTGTGTGGCAATGAGATGGATGAATGCCAGCGCTCCCAAGCTTTCCCGCTGGCATAGAGATGTGATGGAGTGGACAACAGTAGAGAAGAACTATATTAAATTAATCAGAAGGAAAGAAAAAGTGCAAGAAGATCTGAAAATGTGTGGGGAATGTTTGGATAGGTTTTTGGAGGGTGAGGAGCCAAAGGTGTAATTACATGTAGGGGAGTGCCCCTTGATGGGCTTATACTCACTGCACTAGAGTTGATGGTGGCTGCTAAGGACATGTACTTTTAGATTTTACATGTTCTGGTAGTGAAAGATTCTTAATTTCATTTTTCATTACTGCAAAGTCTATCTGTCACATAAGATACCTTTGGAGTTGCCTTAGTACATTTTATGAGTATAACATCCAGATAGGAAGAGATAAACAGTTCACATTTGTCTCTTGAATCACAATTTAGAAGCATAACTCATGTTGAAATTGGATATTAAAATTGCAGTTCTGAAAATACCACTTTTAGAAAGTTGGCATTTTTTGTCTTGGCCATTTAGTGCCTGTATCCTGTCTCTGGTAAGATGAAAGGATGTAGCTGACAGTTGAGCTTTGTGTATTCCTCCCAGACAGCCACACACAATAGGGAGTTTAGGTGTAACTGGATGAGCCATTACTGGCAATTTAGGAGAGAGGAGCTGGGTACAGCCCCAATTACACTTGTATAGGCAATGTCCTACCTCCACACAAGGGGGTGCATACTTCCTGTACTTAGTCTGGAGCCAAGGCCAAGAAGGTAGAGCATTTGTGACCTTCAAAGACATGCCACTAAAGGTTCTCCCCACTTCAAAGGTACAACGGTGTGTAAAAGAAGGACCTCAGACACTACCACTTCAGTACACTTCTGGGGCTGTGGATTCTCTGGCAGGAAGATAGACAGCTGTGCTACTACAAAGACTGCTGCTCTGCTGGATTGCTGCTGTAAAGGAACTCCTGCCCTGCTGTATGACCTGCTGTCTGCAGCCCTCTTACATGGGGAAGAAGAACTGGACATGGAACTTCATCTTGAACCCAGACCCCAGAGTAACATAAAGGGCTAGTCTGCTGGCCTCCTGATCTGAACCTCAGGGACATTAACGGCTCCCCAACCAGCTTATGAACATGGCTGCAGTGAGTTCCTGACCCCCAAGTGGTGCCTGTCAGATCCTGGACCACTGTGGCTTTTGAAATCAAAACGTTTGGGTTCTTTGTGACCGTAAATAGGTCCATTTGCACCAGAATCATGCTGCTTGCATTGAAATTCAGGGGCATATTTATACTCTGTTTGCGCCGAATGTGCGTCAAAATATTTGACGCACAATCGGCGCAAACCCTGCCCCATATTTATACTTTGACGTCCGACCCTGCGGCTGTCAAAATTCCACCATGTGCGTCATGTTTTTGGAAGGGGGAACCAGCCTTGCGTTAATGAAATGCAAGGTAGGCGTTCCCTTCCAAAAAATGACTTTAAGGCCTGTGCCCCTTATTTATACTCTGGCGTCATTTTGACGCACAGGAAGGGGTGGGCCTTAAAAAACGGCGCACTGCCTGATGTGCGCCGTTTTTTAACGCCTGGGTCAGGGCAGGCGTTAAGGGACCTGTGGGCTCGGAAGGAGCCCAGAGGTGCCCTCCCCTGCCCCCAGGGACACCCCCTGCCACCCTTGCCCACCCCAGGAGGACACCCAAGGATGGAGGGACCCACCCGAGGGAAGTAAAGGTAAGTTCGGGTAAGTATTATTTTCCGATTCTTTTGTGGCATAGGGGGACCTGATTTGGGGCCCCCTACATGCCACTATGCCCAGTGACCATGCCCAGGGGACATAAGTCCCCTGGGCATGGCCATTGGGCAAGGGGGCATGACTCCTGTCTTTGCTAAGACAGGAGTCATGTCAATGGAGGTTGGGCGTAAAAAAAAATGGCGCAAATCCGGTTTGAGGCCTGAATTTTGCCTCAGACCTGACTTGCACCATTTCTTGACGCACAACCCCCATTTTCCCATACGCCGGCGCTGCCTGGTGTGAGTCATTTTTTTTTACACACACCAGTCCGCAGCGCCGGCTAACGTCATTCCATTAATAAGGCGCCCGCATGGCGCGTTGGAATGGCGTTAGCCGGCGGTAAAATGTTTGATGCACAACTGCGTTGGTGCAGTTGTGCGACAAAAAGTATAAATATGGGCCTCAGTGCAAGCTGCAACCAGACCACCTCTTCACACAGCAAGCATTGCTCTCCTGTGAGAGACTGCCACCAGGAAGCATCAGCCCACCCATCTACAATGCCTGGTCTGTTGTTCATGCCATACCGACACCACCCACAACTCTCTACCTGCTCCCTCCAACACTCTCCAACATGAACCGAACTCTTGCACAAAAATCAAGAAGCAAAACTTTAGCAGGACTAATCTGGGGCTGAATCCGACCTGTGCTCCATTGCGGCCTTCCTTAAAGCCGCTGTTTGGGAATTCTGCTTTTAGGCACTATTTCATAGATTGCCTCTAAAAATGCATAACTCCAGTTCTACTGAATAGATTTTTGTGGTTTTGGTCTTGTTTTTTTATTTATTTTTGCTTTATTTTTTAAACTGGTGTTTGATCTTTTTGTATGCATTCATTGTTTTACTATTTGAAGAGTAGCACAGTGTTACACATTGCTTCTAGGTTAAGCCTGATGGCTCTGTGCCAAGCTACCAGGGGGTTGAGCACAGGGTAATTTGGCGTCTGCTTGTGCCTTACCTTGACTAGGATTGTGTTGTGATGTGTCTTTAACTGTGCTGTACCTAATGGATCTTTGGGTACGTCACAGTGAACGTGAAACTAGGCAACAAGGGGAGTTGAGGAGAGAATGCGGTGAGAAGGACAGAAGAAGCAACCTTCGTTGTGGTGACTGTATTATTTTATCTTAAACTTCAATAAAGTTGTGAACCCACATCTGCCTAGAACATAAACTTATCAGATTGCATTGCTACTTGACAAGGCTCCAACCTCAGTCAGCCAGTAACCCAATTTCTAACACTGCAGTAAGCACATTTGTGTAATGCCAGGCAAACTAGTACCAGCTCAAACTGACCTCATCCCACCCCAATTTATTTACATATTGCTGTCTTCTACCTGCCTTGTTATTTTCTAGTCTTTTGTGTTTCATATTATTTATGGGTTAGAGATTGGATTCTGAAAAGGAAGTTATTATTTAACATGGTTCGCTAGGGTTGGAGTAAGGATTAATGGTATGGGTATATTAGAGGAGCAGGTAAGGAACATTAGATTACAGTTAGCACAAACTGGGTTACAGGTAGAGTAACAGACTTGAGTAACAGATTTAAAGGGATGGTATGAGGATAATGTTAGAAGAGAATGCTGGAAAACATTGATACAGGGCTCCTGACGTAGTACAGTCATATTATGTTTCCCAACTATGCACCCTAAAATATCGGGGTTGAGGAACAACATATGGTGAAAGGAAAATAAAGGTTAGTGTAAGGGGCTTTGGATTGGAGAGGGAGTGATAGTGGTTGGGTCAATAGATGTGACTAATTCAGAAATGTAATGGTAAATATCTGAGCTTTTTAATGTTACATTTTTTTTTTATTCTTTGGATGTACACATGGGCAATGACTTTATACTTCTTGAGTAATGTTTCACATTCAGTTGTCCCTGCAATTGAAAATGCATTGTGGCAGTGGAAAATGGATCCTGTCAATGCTACCCAACTTGACAAGTCTGTAAACCTCTTTTGCTTCCTAATCCTTGTTCCACCGATTTGAAGAAGCTCACTCCAATATGCATAAAGATACATAATCACAGCAATTTCAGTAGTGTATGGGGCATACTCGCCTCAAATCTGACACCAAAATGCTGACCATAGGCCACGTTTTTCCAGCTGTAAAGAACAATAAAATCTAAAACAGATGCAGCTTTGATTGATCCTGCAATCTTCTTCTCACAAATACAAGCTTTTTCTAAGTGCAGCGCTTCAGCTAGAGAAGAAGCACCACTCTGGTCAATGATGCACAACATCAAAAAGTTTACCATCCAGGCCACTACACTCTTCTAACCACACTCCCAATGGGCAGCACGTCACCCATTTGCTTGTGTACCTTAGCACCTCATCAGTGACATTTTATTGCATTGCATTGCAGTGTTTCAATAGTGATCTATCTACCACTTTTTGTGGGCCGCATAGCATTCTCAAAGTGGGCAAACCAGATAGGACCTAATGTACCAGTGCATGGATGCAGAGGATGTTGATAGTAGAGTCAACAAAAGTGTGGACATTTCATGTTGTGCATAATGCTCAGACATTGTACTCTAAACTTTGTATAGCCAATAAATGAAGCCCACCTTTGAACAACAGAAGCCCAAACTCATCAAGGTGCTTTTAAAAGACTGCACGTGGAATGTAATATTCTGAAAATATTCAAGCATAATACCATTATTCTCTCTTTAATTTTGTCTAGAGGCAAATAAGTTCTTTAGTGTGTTCTGTGCAAACAAAATAGACAATAACATTAGCACAATCATATAGGCTGCCCATTGGGTTGGATGGATAGATAGCTAGACAAAGGATAGGGGCGACATAGTCTCGAGGGGCTCTGTGGGTGATGCAGAGTGATATAAATGCAATTCTCTTGAGAATTGGGAGCCAATGAAGGGAGCCAGTCTTGTTCCTTCTTGCCGACTGGTGTCTGGGGATATTATATAGTAGTCGAACAGCAGAATTCTGTTTTCTTATTGTGGCCTTGTGAGCTCCCAGATGTAATCAGCTCCCATAATCCAGGTGGGATAGAATAAGTACCTGCACAACCAGACTTCTTGACATGGAGAAGAGCAGGGGAAGAATTTTAAAGAGCAGTTTCAACACGCCATAACAGGTGGTAGAAAGCTGCATAGCCTGGAAGTCAAATTTAAAGGTTTTATCCAACCAGATTCCCAGGCTCTTCATACATTTTTTGGGATGGGAGAATTCCCCAAACCACTTGGCCAGCCCAGATCTAAATCAGGATTGAGGGTATTGCCAAGAATCATCATTTCCGTCTGGTATCCATTTACTTTGAGACAAGAGCTCTTCATCCATTCAGCCACCTTTACTAAACAAGGGCCCAAAGGAAGGGGCATGGAGTCTAGACTGGATCACCAGTTGAGTGTCATCGGCATCGGACACTACAGAGATCCTAAAAGGGAGGACAATGTCCACCAGTGGTCTCACATATTAATTGAAAAGAATAGGGCTTAATGATGATCTCTGAGAAACACTGCACTTTAGAGGGAGAGTTTCTGAGGTACAGTTACCCTCAAAGACCTAAAAAGACCTGTCTTTTAAGAAAGACTGCAGCCAGGCTAAGGTGAGATTCAAAATTTCAGCATTCTGTAGCTGCTTAATAAGGATAGTATGACTTACAGTGTCAAAAGCAGAACTTAGACCAAGTAGGATGATTAGTACTGTTCCTCCTTGGTCAAGTAGCTTTTTGTCTTCCTCTGTCACAGCTAGAAGGACTGTCTCTGTAGTGTGGTGAGGGTGGAAACCTGTTTGAGTAGGGTGTAAAGTGTCATGATTCTCAAGGAACTCTGATAGTACAGAATTCACATGTCATTTTACAATTTTACTGATCTGTGGAAGGAGGGATATGGGGCTATGATTACCCATATCTGACTGATCTAGGTTGGTTTTTTTTATCAGAGCTTCATCACAACACAGCCCAATGTTATAGAGGGATTCAGCATCTCTAACAAGATTAGGAATACCACCTCTGTTACCTTTCCTAGGATGTGCAGTGGTATAGGACACTTAGGTGAACCAGACTGGATTTTATCTATTATAGTGATAACATTCTCAGAAGTTATGGGAAGAATAACCTTAAGCATGTGTGAACTAGTATGAGGCAAGGTCTCCCTGATGTGTTATTATCACTTTGATTGAACTGGTGGAACGTAATGTAGATGTTCTGAACTTTTTTCAAGAAAAACTGTGCCAGTTCATTGCATCGTGATGATGATGGTTCAGGAGAGGGGCCCCTTGAAGAAGGATCTAAAAGAGTTTTTACAATTTGGAACATTTCATGTGCCGAATTGGCTGCACCATTAATTTGTACCTCAAAATATGCTGCTTGCGCTTTTTGATCTTGAGTTGATATATTTGAATCCATTATTGGTATTTCTGCTTAGATGTCTCCCCACAATCTCATTTCCAGACTCTCTCGGATCACTTGCATATCTGTTTAGACTTTTTGAGGTTTGAAGTATACCATGATGCAGATGTATCTTTACCATGGCTGTTGTAAGTTTTAAGAGGTAAGACTTGATCCAACCCCTAAGAAATTTTATCATTTTCCACTGTCGTGTCTGACCCTGGAATGGGTCTGGAATCACTCAGTGTTTTTTTCCAAGCATCAATGTGCAATTCGGACCAGAGTCTGTCATTTAGACCTACCGGACTGCTGGTTAGGGGACCAGAGATGTTACCAAGAGGGACAGGAATTAAAAAATGATTGGACCACAGGACTGGGATAGGTTTTGACACATTTAACAATTTATCATTAGAGAAGATTGAATCTAGATGGTGATATTTCCAATGTGTGGAACCTATCACCCTTTGAGATAGTTGGATGGCGAGTAAATCCTGGATGAAGTCTGTTACCTTGGTGGTTTAAGGGTGTTCTAGGTGAAGATTAAAATCCCCCAAAATAGAAAAGCTCGCACTGGTGCTAGCAAAATTAGTCGTTACTTCGGGAACAGATTAGAGAAAGTTCCTGATCGACCCTAGGGTACTAAAAACATTCTCCTGGGAAAGGTAGGTAAGGTGCAAAACATTACAACATGAGAAATGGTCTGAGCTAAGGTTTTGTGACATTAACATGGGCCATAGGTAGCTTCGGCAGCCCAACCTCTGGCAAAGCTGATTAGTGGGAGAAAAGAATTCAGCCTGAACCTGGATAAAAGCTGGCAATGGTAGACATTATTAACCCAGGTCAGGTACAGTTTGATGGAATTAACAGTTTTCATCAAACAGTGCGTCTGAACTACTGGTTTTCACAATTCATGCCCTTCCCTGACAGCAGAGAGGCATGATAAAAAATTCTGTTTGACCCACAAGTAAACAGATTTAACAATTTCTTCATGGTACGTAAATAGAGCTGTCAGTTCAGAATTATATAACTCAGATAGGGATTTGCTTTTGAATTATCCAAGGAAAGACTGTCCCTGATTATCAGCCTGTTAAGATTTGGCTCACTGTAATACTATATCGGAAGTCAGCATAGAAGGGGCCTGAGTTTGATGGTATCTAAGCTATATCTAAGACCAAGCTCCTCATGCACAGCAAATGTTGAGGAGCTTTGCGGTACCCCCATCAGCTGCCTGGCAAATGTGTTTTCCTCTAGCTGAATGGGGCCACGGTCCTAGTACCCCCAGATGTCACCTGCGTAACAGGTTGTAGAGACACACTTAGCTTTGTAAATGTGGATCATAGCTCTCTAGGTTTCCTACCCACCCTTAAACTAAAATCCAGGTTCGAGCCACATAATCTGGCTAAGGTAAGTCTTTTTGAAAGGAAAGAAGGGTCCTAGGAAGTCCTATCATCAAGTAAAATATCCAGGTAAGTAAAAGAACAGACTTGGGTGATCTTAGCACTCAGGAAGAAATGGCTTTTGGATTTAGCAGGTGAAACACCTGCAGCCATCTCAAAGGATTTTAAAGTGTTCAAGGAGAGATCAATGCCCCTCCTAAATTCAATATAAGAATCAAGAAGCCACTGAAGGCCTAGTGCCATCCTTGATATGCGGATGCCATCCTGTGAATATATAAGAACTGGTAGTGCCCAGGAACCCACTTGAGGAGGGGTCACCTTATACTGTTAAAAATGCTGCCTCCAGACCATTGATGTAAATGGTGAATAGGAAGGGGGCCAAAATGCACCCTTGTGTAACTCCTTTGGGTAATGGGGAATCATTTGATGCAAGAACGATCTGCCCTGAATCTAACTAAGGCAGACATATCCATATGGACGTCAGCCAAAAAGGATACCAGATCTTCCTCAACTCCGAAGGACAGCAACAATGACCACAACTTTGAACTATTCACCCAATCAAACACTGATGAGAGGTCCATGAAACTGAAGAAAAGTACCTAAACCCATAATGAGAGTATGAGAGTAAATGATGATGCTCCTCTCATCGGGCTATCCAGACAGCCTTTTTAGGACTACCTGACCCTGTGGCACCAATGAGCAATAAGGACCCATAACATTTTGGATCCACCAAGTCACCCCTTTTAAATGCTGGAACAATGATGGCTTATGACCAAAGACTTAAAGAGCCATTTGCCACAGCAGCATTTAAGATGTTCATCAACAAGGGTATCCAGATGACTACATCACTTCTAAAGAGGTTGGCAGGAATGTCGGCTGGACCAGGGGCCTTATTACAGGGTAAACGTCTAATAGCACATGTAACTTCTGAGATAGAAAAGGAAAATTGAGGGGAGATCATAACCTTGGTACCAGTGTTTGAAGTAGCTAACTCCAGCTTGTCCTCAAAGGAATAAGTTTGGGAGAAATGATCATACCATATATCTTCAGGTATCATAGTGGCCAGAGTAGAAGTGCTTTTGCCAACTAAAAAAGTGTGATTTAGTACTCTCCAAAATGCTGCACAATCATTATAGTCACTAGTGTGAACTTGCTGATACCAGGCATCATCCTTAAACCATCCCTTCCTCTCCTTATTAACCCTCTTATAGGGGAGTCTAAGGCCCTGGATCACCCCTGTTTCTTGGACAGCATTTAAGAGCTGTCTTTAAAACATGATGGGCTTTAGAGAATGCCTTGTTAAACCATGGAGGTCTGTTCAGAACCAAATAAAACCTCAGCTGGGAACAGTAAGGGCCAATGCCACCCTTGTACAAAGTGCAGAAAAAGCAGTCTTCAGGTGAAAGGTCAGAATTAGGACAGTGTTCTAACTCAGGTGTAGCTGCCTAAACAAAATCCAACAGAATTCCTCTGGAATTATTTTGGACCAACTCAGGCATCTACCCTGGTCCGAAGGGATCAGGTGTTGCAGAGGAGAGGCTATGATGGGGGACGCTGACACTGATATGTTAAAACTAACACCAAGGGGTTATGGTCAATCCAATCCATCCATTTGGTCTGATAATCTACCAGAACTGGAGAGTGACCGAGAGATCAGGATGTGGTTCACAATTGATTCTGTCCCTATTCCTATATAAGTGATACCTACCTAGGTGCTAGATATAACCAAGTTCTGGGAATAAGTCAGTAGGTCCCCTTTGGAAGAATGTTCATAGTGAGGGAATGGTGACTCATCTCCGTCCAAGAGGTCCTGTAATAGAAAGCAGAGTCCTGAGCACAGGTGGATGTTAAAATAGCCCACAAACACAATCAAAGCTTTCTTAGCTAAGCCAACACCCGGAGAGGCTAAGGAGTTCTCAAATTTCTCTATAGTAATGTCTAAATTAGAAATTACATCAGAGGAGGGAGAGTGATCCTTGGGAGTATAGATATTCACAATTAACATCATGGATTCATCTAAAAAAGTAAGTAGGACCACCCAACATACGGACAGTCTCTCTTCACCTCAGTCATGGCACAATTTAATGCTAATGAGATTAAGATAAACAGCCTAGTTTTGTCTCGCCCAAAGGGAGAAAGTATTGCTAGCCAGAAAAACATGGGTAAAGCCATCCAATAAAGAGGTGGTTTTATGGTATCAAAGTTCCTGGAAAGTCAATATGTGAATGGACTTGATAAAATCTAGCCAGTTTAGATCCTTAGTCTTAGCTTCTAATGTAGCTATGTTCCATGAGAAGAACCCCAGCTGATCACTGATACCATTATTAATTCCAATGGGATTCAGCATCTTTGTATTTAGATATAAGACAATGGTGGTCATTACAACCCTGGCGGACGGTGCTAAAGCGGCGGTAAGACCGCCAACAGGCCGGCGGTAAACATTTTGGAATTACAACCGTGGTGGAAACCACCAACAAAGACAGCCACTTTAACTCTCCGACCGCCACGGCGGTACAAACAAACAACACGGCGGTCACCGCCAACAGACAGGCAGGAGACAATGTACCGCCCACAGTATTATGACAGGCCAATCCGCCACCTTTTCCGGGGCGGATTCACCGCGGATAAAAACACAGCAGAAACAGGCATTTCGAAGGGAAAATGCTCACCTCTACACACTCCACGAGGAACGACGACACCTTGGAGCCGGAACTCCATATTCTTCCTGCGCTAGTCTTCCTGCTACTGTACCAGGAGCACCAACGCCGGCGGTGAAGACCACGGTAAGTACTGCACCTACGACATAGGGGAGGGGGTAGGCAAAATATAGGGACACACACACGCAACACCCCCACCCCCACCCTCACCCACTACAACACACACACCAATGCATATCCAAACATTACAGTAACACCCCCCATCCCCCCCAGAAGAATGCAAAGACAAAAGGAAATGAGTGAAACCATTGTAATATATCAAAATAGAGTAAGCAAAAATATACATATATACACTATTAACAAAATATACACCACGAATAGTTGTCCAGGTAATGCACCATTCATAGTCCGTGGACCACTGGGCCCAAAATGCATGGGCGAGGCCCACACAAGATACTCGAACATGACGGAGAGAACACTGCAGGGGCATCAGATAGAAATACAACAGGCACCTCAGGGGGAAGTGAAGGGGGGGCACCTCGGCCGGATGAGTGCACAACGCCAGATCCACGAGGGGGCTCCATGCCCATTGATGTATCCTGGGGAGTACAAAGCCACAGTCTCTCAAGTCTCTACAGTGGGTGGGTTGCCCACTGTTACATCCTGGGGAGTGCAAAGCCACAGTCTCTCAAGTCTCTACAGTGGGTGGGTTGCCCACTGTTACATCCTGGGGAGTGCAAAGCCACTGTCTCTCAAGTCTCTACAGTGGGTGGTTTGCCCACTGTTACATCCTAGGGAGTGCAAAGCCACAGTCTCTCAAGTGGATAACAGTCTCCGCTTGTTCTGGAGGGGGCTTTGTGCCCAGAGTGCTTCATCCTGTGCAGGACAGACGGAGTGGATGCATATCTCCACTGGTTCTGGAGGGGGCTTTGTGCCCAGAGTGCTTCATCCTGCCAAGGACTGAGGTAGTGGATGCCTTTCTCCACTGGTTCTGGAGGGGGCTTTGTGCCCAGAGTGCTTCATCCTGTGCAGGACAGACGGAGTGGATGCCTTTCTCCACTGGTTCTGGAGGGGTCTTTGTGCCCAGAGTGCTTCATCCTGTGCAGGACAGACGGAGTGGATGCCTTTCTCCACTGCTTCTGGAGGGGGCTTTGTGCCCAGAGTGCTTCATCCTGCCAAAGACTGAGGTAGTGGATGCATTTCTCCACTGGTTCTGGAGGGGGCTTTGTGCCCAGAGTGCTTCATCCTGTGCAGGACAGACGGAGTGGATGCCTTTCTCCACTGGTTCTGGAGGGGGCTTTGTGCCCAGAGTGCTTCATCCTGTGCAGTACAGACGGAGTGGATGCCTTTCTCCACTGGTTCTGGAGGGGGCTTTGTGCCCAGAGTGCTTCATCCTGCCAAGGACTGAGGTAGTGGATGCCTTTCTCCACTGGTTCTGGAGGGGGCTTTGTGCACAGCATGCTTCATCCTGTGCAGGACAGACGGAGTGGATGCCTTTCTCCACTGGTTCTGGAGGGGGCTTTGTGCCCAGAGTGCTTCATCCTGTGCAGGACAGACGGAGTGGATGCCTTTCTCCACTTGTTCTGGAGGGGGCTTTGTGCCCAGAGTGCTTCATCCTGTGCAGGACAGACAGAGTGGATGCCTTTCTCCACTGGTTCTGGAGGGGGCTTTGTGCCCAGAGTGCTTCATCCTGTGCAGGACAGACGGAGTGGATGCCTTTCTCCACTGGTTCTGGAGGGGGCTTTGTGCCCAGAGTGCTTCATCCTGCCAAGGACTGAGGTAGTGGATGCCTTTCTCCACTGGTTCTGGAGGGGGCTTTGTGCCCAGAGTGCTTCATCCTGTGCAGGACAGACGGAGTGGATGCCTTTCTTCACTTGTTCTGGAGGGGGCTTTGTGCCCAGAGTGCTTCATCCTGCCAAGGACTGAGGTAGTGGATGCCTTGCTCCACTGGTTCTGGAGGGGGCTTTGTGCCCAGAGTGCTTCATCCTGTGCAGGACAGACGGAGTGGATGCCTTTCTCCACTGGTTCTGGAGGGGGACTGGTGCCCAGAGTGCATCACTCACCCCGTGACGGTCCCTGTTGCGTCACTGCCCCTGCCGCTCATGGGCTAGCGGTGCTTGATTTGGCGGTCCTTGTCCTGTTCGGCGGTCCTTGCCCTGTTCAGCGGTGCTTGACTTGGTGGTCCTTGACCTGTTCAGCAGTGCTTGCCCTGTTCAGCGGTGCTTGACTTGGCGGTCCTTGCCCTGTTCAGCGGTGCTTGACCTGTTCAGCGGTCCTTGCCCTGCTCAGCGGTGCTTGCCCTGTTCAGTGGTGCTTGCCCTGTTCAGCGGTACTTGACTTGGCGGTGCTTGCCTTGCTCAGTGGTGCTTGACTTGGCGGTCCTTGCCCTGTTCAGCGGTGCTTGACCTGTTCAGCGGTCCTTGCCCTGTTCAGCGGTGCTTGACCTTTTCAACGGTCCTTGCCCTGTTCAGTGGTGCTTGCCCTGTTCAGCGGTGCTTGACTTGGCGGTGCTTGCCCTGTTCAGCGGTGCTTGACTTGGCGGTCTTTGCCCTGTTCAGCAGTGCTTGACCTGTACACCGGTCCTTGCCCTGTTAAGCGGTGCTTGCCCTGTTCAGCTGTGCTTGACTTGGCGGTGCTTACCCTGTTCAGCGGTGCTTGACTTGGCGGTGCTTGCCCTGTTCAGCGGTGCTTGACTTGGCGGTGCTTGCCCTGTTCAGCTGTGGTTGCCCTGTTCAACGGTCCTTGCCCTGTTCAGCGGTGCTTGACTTGGCGGTCCTTGCCCTGTTCAGTGGTGCTTGCCCTGTTCAGCGGTGCTTGACTTGGCGGTCCTTCATTGCCCAGCTGGGCTGTGGCTGGCGGTCCTTCATTGCCCAGCTGGGCTGTGGCTGGCGGGGCCCTCCTGGGCAGCTGGGCTGTGACTGGAGGGGTCCTCCTGGGCAGCTGGGCTGTGGCTGGCGAAGCCCTGCTGGGCAGCTGGGCTGTGGCTGGTGGGGCCCTCCTGGGGAGCTGGGCTGTGGCTGGTGGGGCCCTCCTGGGGAACTGGGCTGTGGCTGGCGGGGTCCTCCTGGACAGCGACGATGGGGCTGGCGGTGGCCTCCTGGCCAGCGGGGATGATGGCGGTCTTCTCGGCCGTGCTGTTCCACCCAGACATTGCGGGTTTCTTCTTCCCCTTCCCCACCTTGGGAGGAGTCACAGCTGAGTCCACACTCCCCCGGGACCCCTGTGAGCGGCTTGGGTGGCTGGAGTCTTCCCCCTCTCCCGCCGGGCACTGCCCAACTTCTGGTGCTTCACAGGGGGGGGACTGGCTGTGCTCTGGCTCCGTGATACACTGGCTGGCCTGGTGGCCGGTGCACTCCACATACCTGTGACAACAGGCACCAGTGGTCCTGGTGATTTAGTGGCTGAGGTGCTAGTACGTGACCTATGAGTTGGACGGGGCGGTGGTGGGAAATAGGTTAAGGGTGGACATGAAAAGTTGTTTGGAGACACTGGGACGGGTAGCTGGAGGTGGTTTGGGAGTGGAGGAAGAGGTGGTGGTTGTAGGAGGTGTAACTTTTGTGGATTTGGGTGCAGGTGCATGCACTGGAGGCTGTCGTGAGGTGGATGGCTGTTGGGTGGGTGTGTGCCTGCGTTTGTGTACATTGGGAGGGGGCATCACAGACACACTGGGAGAGGACACAGGGGACGTGTGAATGGTAGTGGGGGTGGTGAGTGCACGTGAGCGGGGTGTGGTTGTGGGTGTGCTGGAGAGGGACGTAGTGGCTGTAGAGGTAGTGCATGCAGGTGTGAGTGTAGATGAGACTGGGAGGGCGGAGAGAGACGACGAGGAGGGGGACACAGTGGAGGCAGGGGATGTTGGTGTGTCTGTATGTGTGTGATGCTTGCGGTAGTGCCTGTGGGATGTGTGGTGCTTATGTTTGCCTGAGCTTCCCTTGTGTGTTGAGGTGTGTGCAGGCTGGTCTGATGGTGTGCTTGGGATAGGCAGAGGTACAGGGGATTGGGTCTGGGTGGAGGAAGTTGGAGGGGGGAGACTAGACACGGGGACAATGGCTGCCATCAGTGCTGAGGCCAGAGTTGGAACGGTTCGATGAAGGGCAGCCTGACCAGAATGAATACCCTCCAGGAATGCATTTGTGTGTTGCAACTCCCTTTCTACACCCTGGATGGCATTCAAAATGGTAGACTGCCCAACAGTGAGGGACCTGAGGAGGTCAATGGCCTCTTCACTGAGGGCAGCAGAGGTGACAGGGGCAGGGGCTGAGGTGCCTGGGGCGAAGGTGATGCCCACCCTCCTGGGTGAGCAGGCACGGGGCGAAGGCTGAGGGGCTGCTGGGAGGGCGGTGCTGGTAGGGGGGTGGCGTCTGTACCTGTTGAAGTGGGGGGCACAGATGTTGCCACCACCACAAGGGAGCTCCCATCGGAGGATGAGTCCGTGTCGCTGGTTGCAGATCCTGTGACCGCTGTGGTGCTCCCCTCGCCCTCCGGCCCACTGGTGTATTCAGAGTCCGTAGTGTGGGCCTCCATGCCCATGTGGGATGCAGCTCCCTCGTGCTCCGTTGCCACTGCACCTCCGCCTGATGATGCTAATGCACACAAGAACAGGGAAACCGCAAAAAAGGGGGGGGGGACAGAATAAAGACAGGTTGAGTGCATGGCTTACGGCTACCGTTGGTGGACAAGACAGACACAGCAGCCCCCTGCACTACATGGCGCTTTGGGGCTCTACAGTGCAATTCCTGGGAAATGGCCTACAAGGCTATGTATGGCATCTGCACACATAGATGACACAGGTGCATGAATAGCTGTAGTTGGCACTCTACAGAGGTGGGGGGGGCCACAGGACCATGCCTTACAAAGGGGCCTAGCCTACGGAACTCGCCCTGGCCTAGGGAAACCCACAGCCCTCCTCCCTCACCCAGACCCCTCCACTACGTGCAAAGTCAGCAGAATGAGAGTGTACTCACCCCCTTGTGTCTGCTGTGATGCCCTCAAGCGCCCATCCAACTCCGGGTAGGCCACCGCCAGGATCGGGAACATCAGGGAGGTCATGGTTCGACGGGCACCCCTCCCACGTTGGGAGGCCATCCCCAGCTGAGCCTCCGCCGTCTTCTTGCTCCAGCGGCGAATGTCCTCCCATCTCTTCTGGCAGTGGGTGCTCTATCTGTGGTGGACCCCCAGGGTCCGGACGTCCTTGGCGATGGCACGCCAAATATTCTTCTTCTGGTGAGCGCTGACCTAGATGAAATGTACAGGGGAAGAAGAGAAGTCATTGTCAACTGCACCGTCAAAGTGAGTGGCCCCCATCCCTACCCTTGCCATGTGGCACATGCCCCCACCGTCTTTCATGAATGCAGAACTCTGCCCCCTTCCCTCTTACAACCAGCCCTCTCCACACAGGCATAACCCATACAACATGCTCCGTGTACTTACCTGTTGGTCTGGAGGACCGTAGAGTAGCGTGTACTGGGGGAGGACCCTGTCGACGAGCTTCTCCAACTCCTCCGATGTGAAGGCAGGGGCCCTTTCCCCAGACGCCCGAGCCATTGTCTCTTCCAGACCGAGGTCACAGCAGCACTTGCAGTGTAGGTCCTCTCCTGTCGAAGATCAGGTATCGAGTGATTCAACAGATAGAAAATGGCGGTCACGTCCGCGGCGGTCACATCCGCGGCAGTGCGTACCATCACCGCCGGCGTACATTGTCATTGGCTCCTGGGACCCATAGGGTACAATGTTAACCAATGCAGCATTGCGCCGCAGTCTTAGATCGCCTACCGCGACGGTGTACAACACCAGTGCAGTTACCTCACATCCCATTGTCCCGCTTTAGAGGTCAGGCAGCCGCCATTTCAGGGGCCCACATGGCCTAGTTACCAACTGCGTCACACATACCTAGGCCTACTCTCAACACACATACAGGCCAGATTTTGTGTATCAATCGTGTTCTGTGTAGACTGTGGGTACATACCTCTGACTTGTTTGACTCTCTGGTCGCTGTTGTCCTTCATAGGCACCGTCCGCTGGAACATGTGAGGAGATGGCGGAATCCTCTGGTGTACTGACCGCTGGTGGACCTGTCGACAATGGAGGAAAGAAATTTGATCATCACCTACAGGTTTGACCGTGCCACAGTCCAGGAACTGTGTACCCAGTTGGAGCCAGACCTGATGTCAGCAATCCACCATCCCACAGGAATCCCCCCTCAAGTGCAGGTGCTATCAGTGCTCCATTTCCTTGCAAGTGGATCTTTTCAAACAACTGTGGCCATGGCATCAGGGATGTCCCAGCCTCTGTTTTCCAACGTGTTGTCCAGAGTGTTGGCTGCCCTGCTGAAACACATGCGTAGCTACATCGTTTTCCCTCAGGTGGAGGACTTGCTTACAGTAAAAGGGGACTTCTACGCCCTTGGACATATCCCCAACATCATTGGTGCCATTGATGGGACCCATGTGGCTTTGGTACCTCCCCACAGGAGTGAACAGGTGTACAGGAACCGGAAGAGTTATCATTCGATGAATGTACAGATTGTATGTTTGGCAGACCAGTACATCTCCCATGTGAATGCCCTGTTCCCTGGCTCAGTGCATGACGCCTACATCATGCGGTATAGCAGCATCCCTTATGTGATGGGTCAACTACAGAGGCACCGGGTGTGGATGTTAGGTGACTATGGTTACCCCGACCTGTTATGGCTACTGACCCCAGTGAGGAATCCCAGGACCAGGGCAGAGGAACGCTACAATGGGGCCCATGGGAGGATGATCGAACGCACCTTCGGCCTCCTGAATGCCAGGTTTAGGTGCCTCCATATGACAGGTGGATCCCTATGCTACTCACCTAAGAAGGTGTGCCAGATCATCGTGGCCTGCTGTATGCTTCATAACTTGGCTTTGCGACGACAGGTGCCTTTTCTGCAGGAGGATGGTCCAGATGGCGGGGTTGTGGCAGCTGTGGAGCCTGTGGAAAGTGATGAGGAGGAAGCAGAGGAAGAAGACATTGACAACAGGGACTCAGTCATCCAGCAATATTTCCAGTGAAACACAGGTGAGAATACATTCCTGCCTACTACAAGTACTTTTACACTTCTACCTCTATCCTGTTTGTCGATTTCACCCAGTGTATGGTCACTGAGTTGTCACTTTCCCTTACGGTTTCACAGGTGTGGGTCCCAACGTGTGTCATCTGCTTAGATTCCTCAAGGTCTAGAGCTGTCTGACATAGGTATGTTGACATTACTATTTCCTGGAAACTTTGTCACTGTAATTGCAAATACACTATTTCAAAATCACAGACAGACTCCAGATCTTTTGGTGCTTTAGCTGTGTTTATTGACATACAAAATATTGGAGGGGGAAGTTAAATGGTGAGGGGTGATGGCGGAGGAGTGTCCATGGCAGAGTCCAGTCTATTTGTCTCATAGGTGCATTGCCCACATGGGCATAGGAAGTGGAGCTGGGGCAGTTCCAATATGGATAGGGTGATAAAGTGGGACAGTGGGTTGACAATCAGGGTGGTCTCATTTCTTGGCGGGGGTCTTGGCATCGTGCTCTGTCTTGTTCCTGGATCTCAGGGTCCGCTTTCGGGGTGGTTCTCCATCTGCAGGGGGTGGTGTGCTGGTGTGGTGTTCCTGTGGCGGTCCCTCCTGTCCACTAGCGCCGGTGGAGGTGGTGGGCAGTTCATCGTCCATGCTAGTGTCAGGGGCCCCTTGGAGGGCCACAGTGTCCCTCCTGGTGTTGAGTATTTCCTTCAGCACCCCTACGATGGTGCCCAGGGCGGAGCTGATGGTTCTGAGTTCCTCCCTGAAGCCAAAATACTGTTCCTCCTGCATGCGCTGGGTCTCCTGAAACTTGGCCAGGACCGTTGCCATCGTCTCCTGGGAGTGGTGGTATCCTCCCATGATGGAGGAGAGGGCCTTGTGGAGAGTGGGTTCCCTTGGCCTGTCTGCCCCCTGTCGCATAGCAGCCCTCCCAGTTCCCCTGTGTTCCTGGGCCTCCGTCCCCTGGACCGTGTGCCCACTACCACTGCCCCAAGGTCCCTGTTGTTGTTGGGGTGGTGGGTTATCCTGGGTTCCCTGTAGTGGTGGACACACAGCTGATTGACATGTCCTGGGTACGGAGGTATGGGCCTGCTGGGTGGGTGCTGTGCTGGTGTTACCAGAGGGTGGAAGGTCTGTGGTGGCCTGTGCCTGTGTGAGGGGAACCGACTGTCCTGAGGCCCACGATGGTCCGGGCTGTCATCTAGATCCAGTTGGACAGAGCTGCTGTCATCACTGTGGGGCTCTTCTGTGGGTGGGGTGGGGATGTCTGGACCCTCCTGTCTGGTGACGTTGGGTAGTGGTCCTGCAGGGGTGTAAAAGCATGATTATTGCATCTGTGTGTGTCATGGTGTGCAATGGGTGGGTGACCGTGTACCCCAGTGCTTGCATTCCTGTGTAGGACCTTGTGTGATAATGGTTTAGGGGGGTGTATGGGTATGTGCAGTGGCCATGCTTTAGTGATGGGTGTCCATGCGTTGGTGTTGCATGCATGGCTTGGTTTTGGGATGTGTGGTTTGTGATATTGGTACATTTGTGAGGAGTTGGAGTGATAGGGGAGGGGCAAGGGCGGGGTATGGGATAGCATGCAGGTAGGGTGGGGGAGGTATGGAATGGTAGTTAAAGGTTTGACTTACCGGAGTCCATTCCTCCACCGACTCCTGCGAGGCCCTCAGGATGCAGAATCGCCAAGTCCTGCTCCTCCCATGTTGTTAGTTGTGGGGGAGGAGGTGGGGGTCCGCCGCCAGTCCGCTGGACCGCCAGGTGGTGTCTGGAGACCACGGAACCCACCTTCCCCCGTAGGTCGTTCCACCTCTTCCTGATGTCCTCCCGATTTCTTGGGTGTTGTCCCACTGCGTTGACCCTGTCGACTTTTCTTCGCCATAGCTCCATCTTCTTGGCAATTGAGGTGTGCTGCACCTGTGCTCCAAATAGCTGTGGCTCTACCCTGACGATTTCCTCCACCATGACCCTGAGCTCCTCCTCCGAAAACCTGGGGTGTCTTTGCCGTGCCATGGGGTGATATGTAGTGGTGTGTGGTGTTTTGTGCGTGGAAGTTGTGTGGGTGATGGTGTTGAGTGCCTGTGGCTGCTAGTTTGTGGAGGGTGGTGTCTCTCTCTGGCCTTCTCTCTGTAATAGTGGTCATAGGGTTTTGTGGGTGATGTGGGTGTGTGTTTTATATTGCAATGGGTGTGTGGGAGTGGTGTGCATATGTATCAGGTGTGTGTATTTCGAATTGTCGAATGTGGCGGTGTTTTGTAGAAGTGTGTGTATTTTGAGCGCGGCGGTGTGTACCACCAATGGAATAGCGTGGTTGAAAGACCGCCACGTGGATTCATAGGTCGTGATAGCGTGGGCGTATTTCTGTTGGCGTGACGGTGGAGGTTTTTTTTTCGCCAGTTTATCATTGACCTTTGGTGTGGCGGACTTGTGTGGGTGTCTGAATTTTGTCGGATTTCGAGATGTGGGTCATAATAGCTGTGGAGGAATTCCGCGGCCGCGAAGGTGTGTTGGCGGTCTTCTGCACGGCAGTAAGCGGCTTTTACCGCCAATGTTGTAATGACCCCCAATATCTTTAAACCCTTCGCTGAGAAACCTTTTCCCATTCCTGTGCTAGGCCTTTTTTGGATATTTGACATAGTTTGTGCTTAGGCCCCAGTAACATTTTGTCCACATAAGCTATCTGTGCCAAATTTGCATTCTTTTTTTCAACACCCTCGGCATTCTAAAGATACCCAGGGTTTGTGGATTCCCGTGGTGGGGACCTAGAAATTAGCCAAAATACAGCAAAAAATTGTTTTGGGGGGAAAATTTGTAAAAACATTCTGCAGAAGAAAGCATCTATTTTTTCCCTGCAAATGGCTTCAACAAAGAGTTGAGATTCATCTCAGACAGAAACTTCACTACCAGAATCTTGCACTTCCTCCTCTGCCTCAGATGAAGAGTCAGTCTCAGTCATGGTCAGAGGAAGATTAAAAAATCATACCAACAACCTTCAGAGAAGTCATCCTGCAGGTAGCCACGATCCTTCCTAATAAAATGAACTCCACAAATACATCAACAACAACCAACACAGTGCAAAATAAGTAATAAACAAAGTGTGGCTTTATCGCAAAAACCTATAAACTCAAAAATTATACCACTCACTTGCCTGAGACAGCTAGACTCAGCAGCACCTACTCTGCACAGGCGCAGCAAGCACCAATGATATCCCATTAAAAAGGAAAAAACAAATAAAATGACACATAAGGCATTCACATTGTGCACAAATCTAAGGAAGATCTCACACACAAAAAAACATAAGCTAAATATGCTGTTTACACCATTTACAAAACATCATTCATGCATGGCAACAATACTAATTTGGGTAAACAGAACAAAACGTTTTACTTACCAAACACATGCAGCTATGCAAACTGCAGGTCCACCACTGCCTAAACCACAAGCCGGGTCACACCATAAGAATCAAAAACTTTGAACTAGAATGAAAAGGAGACATTAAAAATGATGATCACAAATACAAATAATGTGCCAGTCCACAAACATTCCGAACCAAACATTTAGAAAGTTTCCCTGATGTCTAGTGGTTTTCTGCACCCCTTGGGGCAGATAGGCCTAACATAAAAAGGCTGATCTTCCTCCAATGGGGGCAGAAATGGCCAAACGTAATGCCCCAAAAGGAGAGCAAATTCTTGCCTAAGGGGCCGTTCCCCAAACAAAAAAACGAACGTACAAGAAATATTCCCTGGTGCCTACAGGTTTCTGCCCTTCTTGGGGCAGATGGGCCTACCATAAAGAGGCCTCCACGGGGAGCAGAAATAGCCAAATTTAATGCCTCCCAAAGGGGATTGACGCTTGCCCAAAGAGCCACCCCAAACAAAAAAAACATACAAGAAATAATCCCTGGTGCCTAGTGATTTCTGCCCCTGTGGGGGCAGATGGGCCTAACATAAAGAGGCCAATCTGTCCCTAAGGGGTGTAAAAACAGCTGAAATAAATGCCCCCTCCATGGTAGCGACCCTTGCCAAGGGGCCTCTCCCAAAACAAAAAACAAACATTCAAAAAATAATCCCTGGTTCCTAGTGTTTTCTGCCCCCTTTGGGAGCAGATGAGCTTAACAAAGAGGCTGTTCTGCCCCCAAGGGGGCAGAAACAGGACAAAATTAATGTTCCCCAAAGGTGAGTGACCCTTGCCCAAGGTGCTGCCCGCCAAACAAAAAGCAAACATACACAAAATAATCCCTGGTGCCCAGTAGTTTCTGCCCTCCCTCAGGGCAGATGGGCCTAACATAAAGGAGCAGATCAGCCTCCAAGGGGGACAGAAATGGCCAATATTAATGTTCCTCAAAGGGTAGCTACTCTCCCCCAAGAGGCTGTTCCCCACACATAAAATAAAAAAATTCCCTGGTGTCTATTAAACATTCACCTCACCCCGAGGAGAAACATACCTCTTTCTCCTTAGACACGCTGGAACCAAATAGCTATCAGCATGTCAAGGGTGACCTCTAACGAAGTCGGCACGTGGTACACACTAACATCATTAGATGCCGTGCGGAGGGTGTGGAGGGAGCACTTCCACTGCCATTCCTGCTGGGAGGGTGTAGGGAGTAATCCCATGGGGGAACACCAGTGCTTCCCCAGTGGGTAGGTGCTAGGATGGCAGGGGGCCATCCGAAGCACACACCTACTATGGTGCTGGACCATCCCCGGCAGTCATTAGCACCAAAGTGGCTAATGATCTTAAGTTCAGTTCTAAGATGCCAGGCGTCACTAGTACCGAAGTGGTTCACAATCTTAACTTCAGTTCTAAGATGCACAACAAAGTTCTTAATTTCATCCAGACATTCAGCATCAACAATAATAGATTCTAAACCAGCTTTCTGCTGGGCTCTGGGACTATTTGAGTCAGTTGGAACAGATATGTGATCGGTGGGCGGTGATGAAATAGCCCAGGAGTCTTAGTTGGATAATGCCACGCCCAACAAGGGGCCAATGGCTCCTTTCATGGTAGGTGAAAGCGGAATAGGCACACTAACATTGTTTAGGAGCCCTGACTCTTTCTCCAAGCAGATGTCAAGTTTAGAAGGATCTTCGTTACATGGATAAACACCCACAGCATTACCCTACTCTTTATAAAACTGAGTGATCTTATTTTTCCCCATGCCACTTAAGGGAGGCACTGCTAATGAAAGAAAACAAAGTTGAGTAACAAGATGCCAATCAGGCAATCAGCCAATCAGGCAAGCCAGGGTCACGAGAGATAAGACTAAACCCTAAGTGAAGAAACAAAGCCATAAAAAGTGATGGTCAATGTCCAGCCAGTGTAACGAGCAGAGCCAAGGGGCCTGGCCATGTCCTGCCTTTTCCTGGCACTGATAAATGCAGAATGGGCCCCTCCTTTGCCCAGGCTTTGCCTTTTGAATGTCTCACATTGCAGGAGATCTGGCAGCCCTTTCAAGCATGTGGGGGCCCTTCCCCCAGCCTCTCAGGCAGCACGCCTCTTGGGGCTATGGAATATGGGACTTGAAGTCCCCAAAGGTGGCATTCCAGCTGTCTGGCTCTGTGGGAGATCTGGCAGCACTTTGAAGCTGGCAGTGCTTTCAAATGCATGAGGGCTCCTCTACCGGCCCGTCAGGCAGCAGGCTTCCTGGCCATAGACATAATTTAGGGGTCATCAGGAGTCGCAGCTGCGACCTCCAGCTTGCCCCTTGTGACCCCTGGCACTGCCTCTGTGATCCATGATCTCAGAGGTGGCAAAATCAGTGCAAGGAACACAGGGGCAGCTCGTCCTTATGGACATTGCTTGGGGCGCCACATTCTTGTTTTCAATCAAGTTTTTTTTTAACTACACTAATAATGAAAAAATGTATTTTTCACTATTAGAGTAATAAAAATGGAGTACAGTTAGCTGAAATATAACCCTACTTGGTAACTGAGGTAAGTAAAAACACTTTTAAATGTATATTGGATGCATGTTTGCGGGTGAGAGTGCGCTTATGTAAAAGAGAGTGTGTGTATGAGTGCATGTGTGTTTGTGTAGGCATGTGTGTGAGTGAAAGTAAAGATGAAATGGTGTGTGATAGCACTTCTGCTACCCCTAGCATTTTGGTGAATTGACGTCCATGCTCCTGGAGCTAAGGAATATTAGGTTTGGAGTCCCCAGAGGTGGCGTTCTGGCTGTCCTGCACTGCAGAAGATCTGGTGGGGGTTTCAGGCAGCATGCCTCCTGGCACTATGGAATATGTGGCTTTGAGCCCCCTAGAGGTGGCATTCTGACTGGAGTTGCATAGAAATATTCCTTGTCTTAAGTTTGGGACTTTTGCTGGTGACCAATAAAACATATAGGGGCATATTTATAAGTCCCTTGTACCTCCTTGCACTGCTCTAGTGTCATTTTTTAACACTAAGGAGACATTTGCAATGCATGCAAAATATGACATTTTATGAGATTCAATTTCTTCAAAGAACCAACATTAAGTCACACAGACCAATCATGAGACATTCACAAACAGGGAAGAAAATCAGACAAATGTTTCAGGTAGGGGCATGTAGATTTTACGGACTGATGCTGGAAATAAGCTAGAACGACTCACTGGGTGTCTTCCGTTGGGTGTGTTTTCTTATAAATACTTGTTAAGCTGTATCACTAGAAATACTGGACACCACTTGCTGAAAATCACAGATTTAGAATTTCACAAATTAAGCAGGCTGCTTTGGGATTGAACACCTCATTTTATTGCTAAATCGAGCACATCAAGTGACCTATGAGTGCCAATATTTGTCTTGTTGCTTCTGTACACAGTCAAGTACAGTGATTAGAGGAGAAAGGCTCTTAGCGTGAAGACAAATCCACTGTGGTCCTTACGCATGTATCCATTCACTCATCTATTCCAAGTAAATTTGTCTTGCTTGCTGGCACTTTAATTTATGAACAGTGGGTAGGCAAATTGTTAACAGAATATCAGACTATCTCTGGCTGTAGAATTGTAAACTTCCTTATCTAGCTCAGGTGGGGAGCCTGTGACCATGGAGGATCCTAGAGCAACTAAGAAAGTTTATTCTGCTTCTTAGTCTAGGATTCTAGGATAGCTTCTTAGTCTAGGGTAGCAGAATCATTCAACTCTGGAAGATGCTACTCAGGGATTGCAGATTCTGTTTCTGTATAAGAAAGGCTCTAATCTCACTTGATATTCATTAGTTTGAAGAATCAATCCTACTTTTTCCTGAAAGTGGGCTGCATGAACTTTTTGGCCAATCTGGGATGGTCCAATTTAAGAGATTAGCTTGGTACAGCAGAAGCTGAACATTGCATTTCTTTCCAATGCTTCAAAGAGAGGCTAATTGCATCAGTCATGAATACGAAATACATGACGCATAAAAAGATAACTTCAGATATTACGGTGCCAACTCTTTGCTGGAAGAAGGTGATAAATGTGCAAACAGCGGATGAAAACAAATGCAAGTTGCGAGCTACAAAGGGATGGCACAAGAAATCTTTCATTGATGTTCTTTTATCCTTCAATATTCTGATAGACATCAGTCCCTTGGACCTACCCCTTCTTTTTCTCAGATTTTCACAAATTTATCACATCATAAGATGGGTACTTAAGATGACCAAAACGTAGGGCCTCATTTACAAGAACTGACACATTACTGCACTCCAGCAGCAATGCATTAAAAATTCCTGAACTGAGGGAAGACAGGTTACAACACCATGGATGTGTCACATTTGCAATACGAGGCACCATGGCGTAAGGTTCCAAAAGTTCTCTCTCATCAGTGGGAACTCTGCCGCAAGGCATTAGCCCTAAAATTGGTGCATTGCTGAAGCTGGCCTTGCAACAGTTGCAACTTCAGTTCTGTGTCAAAAATCAGAGGCAATGTGTCAGTTTTAACTGGCTCAAGTAACCTAATGTGTGGGGACCAATATGAAAGACTGTAAAACGGTGGAGTAGCACCTTGTACACTCTTACATTAATCCTGGATGTAATGTATGCAGCATGGGTATATGTCACATTAAAGTAGGCCTAGTCTACTTATGTGTATGTAGTGACATAGTGAGTAACAGTGTAATGTGAGTGAATACAAGTACATGTAGCAATGTAAAGTAGCAATTCATCTATTACATATCTTATGTGTGTACTTATCTGTTTTAGAGTATGCTGGGCTGGACTTGGGGACCCATTCCTCCATGAAGAAGTAACAATCCTGGCCTGTCCCTTACAAGGAGTGCACAACGTCACATTGCCTTGTTGAAGTGGATGGAGATATTGTTTCCATGGTCCCAGGTTGGTCAAAGGGTCCTACAACATAAATGTCACATGTGTATACCTACTACAAGTATAGGGATGTGGAATCAGACATATTCCTGTGTGTAAAGTGACTTCAGATTATCAGAATCCTGTTACATAGCCACTGCATTAGTCCCTGTGCCTGGGTTGAAGAGGCATAGGAATTGTGACACATACTCAGTGCAATGCATCTTAAAGGTGTGTCACACATTGAAAGACCTGTAAACATCAAAGCATTATTTCTAAGTGGGTTTTTATGAGGGACCGCCTAACCTGCATACATCATAAACTGTGTGGCGCAGCCGGTTCTGGTGCAGATATTTTTTGACACGGGTCATCAAAAACTGATGCACTGAACCTAATGCTAAATTTTGTAAATACGGGACAATATGGAGCAGAGAATGCACCACTGATGCATCCAAAAAAATGATGCAATGGTGGCACAAACTCCTTGCCCCTAATATCTGGAATGAGGTTGTATTATTATCTATGAAACAGTAACAAAGGCCACTGTTACAAGAATGGGAAATTACTACAGTACAAAATGAAATAAGACACAGACGTTTTACCATTGAACTAATTATACACATAGGGCCTCATTTACAAGGCCCTAGCACTTTAAGTGATGCTCCGGCAGCACTGTGCCATTTTTCTTATTTACAAAGTGGTGTTAAGCCACTTTGCTTGGCTTAATGCTGCCTTGTAAATATCGGCCCCCTGATGCAGTTTTTTGCAGCAGAGGGGCGGGCAATGGGTATTGCTTTACTTGGAAAACCTTCAGTTATCTAATCACATGCACTGACAAGTTCACTTGATTTTTCTCCACAGTGAAACTTATGACAGTTCTGACTTTTTCAAGGGAGTAAACAAGGATGGCCAATTTCCACATCCGGGGTTGTTCTTTCAAAAGAAAAAAGTGTAAAAAGTAAAAAGATTAAAGAAAAAGGGTACTATTTCCCTGGGAAAATGGCTAAAACATCACATTTAAAAAAAATCAGTTATCAAGAGGCATTCATGAAACATTACTTCAGGTCTGTCAAATGAGCCATATGAGATCTCTACCCCTACTGCAGAGTCTCCTTATGCTAACATATAGGGAAAAGTAAAAAAAAAGTGTATTCAACTTTCAAAAAGTTTATTAAAATATATTTTCTGTTGAATATTAATGTAAATCAATGTAATATATTTATTTTAAATATAAAAGTACATTAGAATATTTTTAATAACTAGTAACTAAACTTTGAATAAAAAATAAATGGGCATATTTCCAAGCCTCTAACACCACAGAGCTTCACTTTTTGTGATGCTCTTGTGGTGCTGTGCACTGTGCCATTTTTACAAGGAAGTGCTGAGCCACTTTTTCGTGGCTTAACACCACCTCGTGAATATGGGCCCCCAAGGCAGTTTTCTGTGGCAAAGTGGCAAGTAATGGGTGTTGCTATAGACGTTCCACCACAACACCTATTGCTTTTGATGCTGCCCCAAATTTACAAGAATTTGTAAATCTGTGGCAGCACCAAAACTAACGCCACCACAGGGGTGGCGTTACTATGGCACAACAAGGAGAAATACATTTATTTCTCCTCACTTTTGCTTTTTCTAATTGTGCTGCATTCTGAAGCACATGTAGAGCAAAATGCCAGAATGATTGTCTATGTGCAGAAAGGTGTCCCTTCGTGCACATTAACATTCATTCATTAATGACGATTTGCTATTTCTACATGTGCTGCATTCTGCGGCACAAATAGAAGTACCAAATCGCCATTATTGATTTTTTTTGTGCAGGAAGGTACACTTTCCTGCACATAGACAATAATCCCTGCAATGCAGACACCCTTGCATTATGGTACATTGGTGCTAGACAGCTAAATCTAGCGCCAGCACTAGGGGAAACAGGGTTGCATCATATTTTTGTAAATATGGCACATCCCTGCATTTCTAACGTGATGCAGGGCTGTGCTGCTATTTTGTACACAGTGCCGCACTGCACCACTTTCAATTAAATATGCCCCAAAATATTTTAAACAGATCAAATCGCAATTTTTTCTCATAGCTATATTAAGAATACATTCCAACCTTAAGTAAAAAATATATATTTTATTGTGCATTATTACTTATTAAAAGTGATGTACATAATTAATTAAAAGGAATTATATTTAATAACATTTAGAAACATATACTGTTACATTAATTTCAAATGCAGAAAAATGTATTACAATACTTTAAAATTAACTATTAAAAATACGTTCTATCTCTACAAGCATTAAATGATATCTATGTATATCTTTAGCTATATACATAAACTGAACTTATTTTTTATATTATTTTACATGAGGTTATAATTTAAGCTCTTAACTACACTGATTTGTGTTGCAGTACAAGTTGTATTGTGCTGGACTTTCTTCACTTGTCAACTGCAATAATTTACTGTCATTTCTGTCCCTATTTGGCTGCAGTAGTTTTAGAAATACAGTACGTGACATGGAATGGGCATACCCTATTCTGACTGGGGAGACATTCCTCCCTGTCCACTCCCTGACTCTCCCTTAACCCCTCCTTACTACCACGCATTCCCGCTCCCCTTTAGTATTAAGCTTTCCCAATTTTCCACACATTCCCCTCTGTCCTTCCCACATTTGCTACTATAGTGTATACTAATGCATGATCAAACTCAACACTTGTGGTGGGGATCTCTGCACAATAAAGAATAGGGGAGGTATAGACGTACACCCTGTACCATGGTTTGGGAGTACTATTTTATAGTACGTTTTGCAGTACTGCAAAACCTACTACAAAATGAAGAAAGTGTATAGGTCCTAAAGTGAGCAAGACATTGGAGTGCCAGTTTCCTTCATCTGATGACAATGTTGTGAGAATGAGGGACTTTTTCCTCTGCCCTAGGCTTTTTGATACCTACTCCTCAAAGACTCTAAATGGTTCCTTTATGCAATGTTATGTAGTATACATACCTTTGCAATATTTTTAGCCTTGAGTAGGCCCTGGGGGAAAAATCAATTCTGCTCGTTGAGTTGGCAGAACTCAGGTAACTCTGTGCTATGAGTGTAACACAGAGTTCCGCCGTGGAGTGCGTGGTGGAATTATTTTTCCATTGACACATGCGAGGATCCATTATTGCATGCTTCTGAGGGACAATGAGATTTCCACACCTGGTAGCGCAAACTTCCGGTGATCACAGAGCCTTCTAGCTCTATATTGTGACACCGGCAACCACAAGCCATCATGTTTCTACAACTTACGTACGTTTGCGACTTGAGAAGCAGGTAAATTAACTCAAAAATACGTTTTTGAGTTAATACTCAACTCCAATGGACAGTCAAAGTTATTTTTTCAGTGCAAAAAACATTTTTTTTGTTTTACATTTTTTTCAACACAAAGGAAGTGCCCCTGAGACTGTAACTTCCTCTGCCTGTTCAGAAGGCTCCTCGCAGTGCTTTGGATCACTCTCTTTGTCTGCTCCATACTGTAAGGAAATGCCTCCTTGGCATGGTTACCCCCTGACTTTTTGCCTTTACTGATGCTATGTTTTGAATTGAAAGTGTGCTGAGGCCTGCTAACCAGGCCCCAGCACCAGTGTTCTTTCCCTAACCTGTACTTTTGTATCCACAATTGGCACACCCTGGCATCCAGATAAGTCCCTTGTAAGTGGTACCCCTGGTACCAAGGGCCCTGATGCCAAGGAAGGTCTCTAAGGGCTGCAGCATGTCTTATGCCACCCTGGAGACCCCTCACTCAGCACAGACACACTGCTTGCCAGCTTGTGTGTGCTGGTGAGAACAAAACGAGTAAGTCGACATGGCACTCCCCTCAGGGTGCCATGCCAGCCTCTCACTGCCTATGCAGGTATAGATAAGTCACCCCTCTAGTAGGCCTTACAGCCCTAAGGCAGGGTGCACTATACCATAGGTGAGGGCACCAGTGCATGAGCACTGTGTCCCTACAGTGTCTAAGCAATACCTTAGACATTGTAAGTGCAGGGTAGCCATAAGAGTATATGGTCTGGGAGTCTGTTTTACACGAACTCCACAGCACCATAATGGCTACACTGAAAACTGGGAAGTTTGGTATCAAACTTCTCAGCACAATAAATGCACACTGATGCCAGTGTACATTTTATTGTGAAATACACCCCAGAGGGCACCTTAGAGGTGCCCCCTGAAACCTTAACCGACTATCTGTGTAGGCTGACTAGTTCCAGCAGCCTGCCACAACCGAGACATGTTGCTGGCCCCATGGGGAGAGTGCCTTTGTCACTCTGAGGCCAGTAACAAAGCCTGCACTGGGTGGAGATGCTAACACCTCCCCCAGGCAGGAGCTGTCACACCTGGCGGTGAGCCTCAAAGGCTCACCCCTTTGTGCCAGCAACGCAGGACACTCCAGCTAGTGGAGTTGCCCGCCCCCTCCGGCCACGGCCCCCACTTTTGGTGGCAAGGCCGGAGAAAATAATGAGAATAACAAGGAGGAGTCACTGGCCTGTCAGGACAGCCCCTAAGGTGTCCTGAGCTGAAGTGACTCTAACTTTTAGAAATCCTCCATCTTGCAGATGGAGGATTCCCCCAATAGGATTAGGGATGTGACCCCTCCCCTTGGGAGGAGGCACAAAGAGGGTGTACCCACCCTCAGGGCTAGTAGCCATTGGCTACTAACCCCCCAGACCTAAACACGCCCTTAAATTTTGTATTTAAGGGCTCCCCTGAACCTAAGAATTTAGATTCCTGCAACTTACCGAAGAAGAAGACTGCTGAGCTGAAAACCCCTGCAGAAGAAGAAAGAAGACACCAACTGCTTTGGCCCCAGTCCTACCGGCCTGTCTCCTGCCTTCTAAAGAACCCTGCTCCAGCAACGCTTTCTCCAGGACCAGCGACCTCTGAATCCTCAGAGGACTGTCCTGCTTCCAAGAGACCAAGAAACTCCCGAGGACAGCGGCACTGCTCCAAAAGAACTGCGACTTTGTTTCAAGGAGCAGATTTAAAGACCCCTGCAACTCCCCGCAAGAAGCGTGAGACTTGCAACACTGCATCCGGCAACCCCGACTCGACTGGTGGAGAACCAACACCTCAGGGAGGACTCTCCGGCGACTCCGAGTCCGTGAGTAACCAAAGTTGTCCCCCCTGAGCCCCCACAGCGACGCCTGCAGAGGGAATCCCGAGGCTCCCCCTGACCGCGACTGCCTGAACTCCATTTCCCGACGGCTGGAAAAGACCCTGCACCCGCAGCCCCCAGCACCTAAAGAAACTGAACTCCTGTGCAGGAGTGACCCCCAGGAGGCCCTCTCCCTTGCCCAGGTGGTGGCTACCCCGAGGAGCCCCCCCCTTGCCTGCCTGCAACGCTGAAGAGATCCCTTGATCTCTCATAAGAAACCATTGAAAACCCGACGCTTGTTTCTACACTGCACCCGGCCGCCCCAGTGCCGCTGAGGGTGTACTTTTTGTGTGAACTTGTGTCCCCCCCGGTGTCCTACAAAACCCCCCTGGTCTGCCCTCCGAAGACGCAGGTACTTACCTGCTGGCAGACCGGAACCGGGGCACCCCCTTCTCTCCATTGAAGCCTATGCGTTTTGGGCACCTCTTTGACCTCTGCACCTGACCGGCCCTGAGCTGCTGGTGTGGTAACTTTGGGGTTGCTCTGAACCCCCAACGGTGGGCTACCTTGGACCCAAACCCGAGACTTGTAAGTGATTTACTTACCTGACAAAAACTAACAAAAACTTACCTCCCCAGGAACTGTGAAAATTGCACTGTGTCCACTTTTAAAACAGCTTATTGTGTTTTATGTAAAAAGTATACATGCTAATGTAATGATTCAAAGTTCCTAAAGTACTTACCTGCAATACCTTTCAAATGAGATATTACATGTAGAATTTGAACCTGTGGTTCTTAAAATAAACTAAGAAAATATATTTTTCTATAACAAAACCTATTGGCTTGGATTTGTCTCTGAGTGTGTGTTCCTCATTTATTGCCTGTGTGTATGTACAACAAATGCTTAACACTACTCCTTTGATAAGCCTACTGCTCGACCACACTACAACAAAATAGAGCATTAGTATTATCTCTTTTTGCCACTATCTTACCTCTAAGGGGAACCCTTGGACTCTGTGCATACTATTCCTTACTTTGAAATAGTGCATACAGAGCCAACTTCCTACACATACACTATTAGATTTTAAGGACTTTGTTTTTGTGACATCACAACAAATATTTTCAAAAACATTTGGATAAGGGTGTTGTTTGATAGAGGGCGTGCACCAGTATTTTATTTTCACTTTTATTCAATTTGTAAATTTGATTGTGGTTGTGGTGGATTGTCTTGAGTTGCAGGAGGGCCCTAGTATGTTTGTATTTATTTTTTTATTATGTATAATTAAAAAAAGGTTGCAACAGTTAAGTACATATTCGCCATGTTTGTTAAATTTGTACTATTCATTTATTTTTCATGTGGTGTAGTCTGCCCATGGGTCATCCAGCCAGTACTACTCATTGGGTATATGAAACCATGTTTCTGTGATACAGGATGTATCTATGACTATTTACGTCACAGATGGTATTGGATTAAATGCTATTCTTTCTGTATGTTACCTTTTTTTCAGCAAAAAGCATATCTAGGGAGAAAATTATATCACCTTGGAAGGATGTTTGTTGTAAAACTTCTTGTAGCTCTAGAATAAGTAGTAAGGGGTCTGAAAGGGTATTTTTCATGATATGGCTTTTATTGTCCCTTTCTTTTACTGTCTTTCTCAAACCACAACAAAGAAATAATAACTTGAACATATGAATTTGGCTACTGAGCATTTCTTTTAACATGTCTTTTCTTTTCTCTTTTCCAGCTGTCCAGACGGAGACCATCTGAAACTGTCCTGGCTTGTGCCTGTAGTCAGCCTTCCTCAGGATATCCCTCGAACAAAATAACAGAAAAGGACAGTATCAGGTAAGTGTCCCCTTAGGGGTATTATTGGGGTGGGATTAGCCCAGGGTACCAGGGAGATGTGGGAGATAAGTGAGGGTGGAACACTTTTCTTTCAAGTGTGCATGTTGTGATTTCACACCCTGACATCAGTGATAATGTTTTTTGGTGTGCATGCAAGGGAGGTAAAGTCTACAGTTCGTTATTGAGGTTTATTTCTTGCCCCTCCTCTGGTCCTGTTATATACCTTTCTGCTGTTGCCCGACCCTCCTCTAAATAGGACCGTGCCTTGTGGAGGCACGCTCCTCCTGGAACATGGCTGGGCTGCTTCACGGGGTCTTTTCCTTGGAGGGAAGCTGGGCTCCTCTTCGGCACCTTCGGCGATTCCTGCCCGTTCTCCTCCTCTCTCTGTGAGTCCTCGAGGGGCTTATCTGGTCCCGCATGGTCCTTTGCTTTTGGGGCTTCTGGTTCTTCTCTCACGATGGTCGCGGCCAGTGCAGCATCTCTTCCACTCTCCTCCTCTTCCGGTGAGCTCCGCATCATAAGGTCGTGACCCTGGAAGTGCTTTGCATCCTGCGAGGCAAGGCTTCTTTCTAAAGTGCCCCCCGGGCACTTTACGGGGATTCCTTCGTTGGTGTTGCGGTCCGACGTGGGTGTCCGCCTGTGACAAGCTCAATTTTTATTTATGGCATTGCTGAATTGATGGTAGTGTTTTCTTCATTGTTTACCATGCCTCCTTTGCCTAGCTATTGTGTGTGTGTTTGCCATAGGCCAACATTTTGGCGGTCATTCTGACCGCGGCGTGCGGCGGTAGCCGCCCGCCATGTGGTTACCGCCATTTGGCCGCTCCGCGATCAAAAGACCGCAGCAGCCATTCTGGCTTTCCCGCTGGGCCGGCGGGCACCCGCCAAAGGAGCGCCCGCGGGCCCAGCGGGAAAGGCCCTGTAACACAGAGGCCGGCTCCGAATGGAGCCGGCGGTGTTGCAGGGGTGCGACGGGTGCAGTTGCACCCGTTGCGATTTTCACTGTCTGCTATGCAGACAGTGAAAATCATGCTGGGGCCCTGTTAGGGGGCCCCACGACACCCGTTCCCGCCATCCTGTTACTGGCGGTAAAAACCGCCAGAAACAGGATGGCGGAAAGGGGGTCGGAATACCCATGGCGGCGCTGCTTGCAGCGCCGCCATGGAGGTTCAGCCCTGCCAGGGGTATTCCGGCGGGAAACCGCCGGATCCCCTTTTCTGACCGCGGCTTTACCACCGCGGTCAGAATGGGCACTGAAGCACCGCCAGCCTGTTGGCGGTGCTTCCGTTGCCCGCAGCCCTGGCGGTTTAGGACCGCCAGGGTCAGAATGAGGCCCTTTGTCTTTGCTTTCCATATTATGCGGCCACTTTGTTTTAGTCAGTGTCAATCCATAGGCCTGCAATGGCACATCTGTGCAACAGGAAGCTGGCTAAAATAGGATGTTTAGAATTTGTCACAGCCATCTTCTCAAATGTATCATTTCCAGCCAGACCTATTTTGCCAGATTTGCTGTTCCAGAGCTCCATCACAATGTGCTGCAATTGGCTGGACAAGCTTTGCAGAACAGTGCTGTTCACACTATCCTCCTGATGACAGATATGTGGACCAGTTGTCAAACTGATCACATATGTATCACTGCACACTGGGTCTCTTTAGTGAGATATAGGCAAGAGCTATCTGCAGATCTCAGCCCAAAAGAAACTTTTAGGAGCGTTTGGTGGCATGCATCAGTAGCGATTTTCACCACATTGAAATCCTACACATCTGCAAATAGCTTGGAAGACTTTAACAGCAAGGTGTTTGAATGGTTACACCACAGAGGTCTCAGAATTGGATTTGTTGCCACGGACAATGGCAGTCATACATTGGAGGCCAGGGTAGAAGATGGATATTTCAGGGTCCTGTGTTTGGCGCATTGCATCAACCTGATCTTGCAGGACTTTCTGAGAAAAAGAAGACATAGTCAGCAGCATTCTGACCACCTGCAGAAGAATCTGCACTCATTTCAGTCATTCATTTCAAGCCCAGAAGCAGTTGAGGATCATTCAGCGTGTTAATAGAGTACCTGTTAAAGCCTTCATACAGGAGGTGCCAACACGTTGGAACTTGATTTACAACATGTTGCAATGTCTATTTGATCAGCACAGATCGATCACCAACTATGTCCTTGAAAGAGGAGGGGATGCAACTGGGAAAAGCATGAACATGGAAGTGGATAAATGGATCCTAGACAAATCCCTGACACAAATGCTACCTCATTTTGAGGTTTTCGCATAGGAAGTGAGTAAGGAGGTCAGTATGGTAATCCAAGCTATCCTGTTCTTGCATCTCCTACAGAACCAGTATAAAAGGTGTCACAAAAGTTCACTGGTAAGAACAGCAACTGAGAAACACATCTGTTGGTTAAGAGCTTCATCCTTGGCCTTGCTGTTAATACAAGGTTGCAAAGAGAGATTGTGTCCTCCAAAGAGTACATCTGTACTACAATGCTTGAGCCACAGTACAAAAAAATATTACCCACTTTTATTCCTTTTTCAGAAGGGAATATTTCACCATATAAGACGTGGATTGTTGAGCAAGCGAGAGACCTTGAAGAGGAATGGCTGGAAGTTGGAGTCCCAAGCACACATTCTGCCACACAGCCTTCAACCTACATAGAGGGCAGAGCTGTTGTCTTACTGCAGCCAACACCAGCAGCAACACAAGCAAAAAAAACAGCAACAGAAGCATAGGACCCAACCTATGCAATGACTTGGTTCCAAGTGACAGAGCTTAAGTTGAGTACAGAGGCAAAGGCAACAGAGGCTGAACAAATGGCATCACCACTGACCATTCAGAGGATGGTCCAAGACTATCTGGATGACCCAAAAGAGGTCTACATGGACCAAAACTCACTAGTCTATTGGTATGGGAAAATGCACCAATTGCCAGAGTTTGGCAGGATGGCAATAAAGTATCTTGCTTGTTCAGTAGCCAAGTGCCTGCTGGACATGTGTTCAGTGCAGCTGGCTCAGTCATCACAGTGAGAAGTACCAGTCTCTCTCCTCAAAATACAGCAAGCTAGACCATGATTAAAATGAACCAACACTTTATACCACAGGATTATACTGTTCCTGAAACACCACAGGAAGGGGGGATGGGTGACTGGTCAGACTCCAGTGCATTAGCTGACCAACTTCTGTGTAACCCCCTGGGTTTGAGGTTGAACTCTACTTCCCTGAGTAGGTCACCATAGACATTTCAGTTTGTCAAGTTGAATTGCTTTGCTGAAAAAGATGGAAGTAGCTAGAGGAACATTATTTTGTGTCTTATTTATGCAGCCCGCCATTTATTCACATGTATGTCAACATTGGAGTTGAACCAGTGTGCAGTTAAGAAGCCTGCAAATTTCCTTCAAGGACATTGGAGACAATGCCTGCCTCCATTACATGTTTATCCTTCATTTTTCATTCCCAAGTAATGATCATTTGATTTACAAGACTGCCAATATGGTGCTTCCATAGAAAAAGGAAAGACCCAATACAACAATTCTGTGCATCAATGAGTGCTATATCATTGAGTGAGAGTGAGTGGTGATGATTGATGATTCATGTGGAGGCAGACTGCAAAAGAGGGTGTTCAACTAGTTTGTAAACATGACTTCGATAGTTTGGGGGCTGGTGGGTGATTTTGCCTGAATTTACTTGCATGGGTCACTCCTTTCTGTACTTTTTTCTGGTTCTTCAGAGATCAGACCAGTCTGTCTAGTTAAAAACACAGATCCACACAAAATGCTCATATTATTTTTCTCTTCTTCTTTATCAGCAGCAGTGCACCACGGGTCTATCTCCCTCAATCTCATTTGGGTCAGGAGTTGGGCCGATTTGTTACTCGGATTCAGGACTCAGGGTGGAAATACCTCATCAGCCAGGAGAAGGAAGTTATTGACATCAAAGGGAAACCAACATAATGATGATGACTCTAAGAAACGTACTCGCCTCTATGGATTGCAGAGAGGTGTGTGGATTGAGCAAATGCAGCCGAGCAATGTGTGCTAGCTCTTCTATTACATGTTTGAGGTGGGGGGCCGTAACTGGAAACAGACATGTGATGTCACTTCATTAGGACATGATGTATGCACATGGCTAAATGTTATGAAAGGTGTGAGATTGGTCACCCAGGTACATGCAGCTACCAGTCTGGGATTGGTTGTAAAACTGCTCACATTTCTCAGTTGATCATACATGAGTCATAATGAATGATTGCTGCAGCCTATGCTCTTGCTCTGCCTCTTGGCTCACTCCTGCTGAAGCTTACTTTATGTCCTTCTTCAAGACTCTACTCTTTTCTCTTCTCCTGCATGAAAGGCAAAACCTCCATCCACAACACTCCTTCTTGCCTTACCGGATCAATTCAGCCGGGCACACAAGATGAACATTCTGAGAAGAATGCAGATGCACCTCTTACTTTGGCATTCATATACAGTATTGTTTTTCTTTTAAAAATCATAATTTTTAGGAATGTGTTGGTTTACTCTTCCATAAATTGTATTTTTAAACCTAGATGACAGAAAATGTAGATATAACTTGGGTCTCTGGGGCAAAAGGACTGTTTGTAATGCATTTAACCAAGCTGTGTCATTACTTAATTTCCTTCCACAATGGATCTGATGATGATGATGTGCTTCTCATCACCTTGATGAATATTGTTGTAGTGTACTGTTTGTCTTTGTCACACTTTTCCTTATTTCCCTGTCCCCATCCATTCAACAAACCTCTAACCCTCTTCCCCCAGGCTGTTTGATATAGTGATGTGTAACTAAATGGATGACATGCTTGGTGGGGGGCATGTGGTGACAGCAACACCAACTCACTGTGGGATCTTGTCTTACTTGAGCAAAAGTCCATACTCACCCCACTTACCCACCCATGCATTATAGTCATAAATAATGGTATTCGTCAACATCATCATTCCAGCCCTGTGTTGCTTACATGCTTAACCTTCTCCTGTCCTAAATCCATTCCTTCTAAATCGAGGATTTCTTCATTTTTGTTCAAATGTTTTTCACAAATTAATCGAACAGCACCCTGTTCCTTAGAAATTAGTACTGCTTGTCTTCTTTGTGCCATGGTGGTAGTTTGGTCTCAGTTTTTGATGTTATGATATAAATAACCCACTAACTCTGTGTTTTCTTTCAGTTTAGTTGCCAATCATGGATAATCCTTCAGATTAATTTTACAGTTAGAGTTCACCTAGGTGGGAGTGGGAGTTCACTTGTGATGATGTCTTATCTTCCCTGTTAGCATGCTAAGCTGCTACTACTATCACCACCTTAAGAAGGCACCTTGGGAAACCTTGCAAAGTTTTGGGAAGATTGGGAAAGATAGCAGCCATCACTTCAGCCAGAGAACTAAGAATCTTTTTTTACTAATTTACTTTCTAGTGCTAAACAAGGTTAGTGCTGGAAAATCACTCAAAAGTAGCACAAAGCAGCACACAGCGCTGCTTTTTATTACTTAGCATCAAGGCGGAGAACCATAGGTGGTGAATGTGCATTCTAATGCAACCACCCAAGGTTTCTGATGCTAAACCCTATTTACTTAAAAAGGTAGACAAGGCTTAGTGTCAGAAAATAATGCCCCACTTCAACCAGGCACAAACGACTTTGCATGTGTGCTGCACTGTACAGCACACATGCAAGGTGGGAGAAGTTTCTATGTTACTCTAAGCATAGTATTTGATACTGGAAGGGTACCCTTCCAGTACAAAACCTCTGCTAGTCTCACTCATACACCCTTGCAATATGGATGGTGCAAAGGTGTGTATATGGCGTACAGCAGCACGTTTGTGCGCCAGCAGCAGAGAGAGGGGAATAGAGTGTCATATTTCTGTAAATATGATACTCTCCTGCTCCCTACTTCTCACGCAGCGCAGTTCAGATTTTCTGGCTGCTGCGCTGAGTGGGAATCTGGTTAATCTTGGCCTGTGTTTATTTAGGTATGTAATTTGTCACAAGGCAATATAGGTATAGGCATACCCCCCCAGTGGTCAATCTAGTTATAGAGGATAGTAGGATAAGGGTATAACTAACTCGTATATATATTTTGATAAGTGGCATAGTGCTAAAAAAGTGGCAAAAGTTAGCATCCTCAAGCAATAAGACAGACATAGGGGGTCATTCCGACCCTGGCGGTCATAGACCGCTAGGGCCGGGGACCGCGGATGCACCGCCAACAGGCTGGCGGTGCATCCAGGCCAATTCTGACCGCGGCGGTAAAGCCGCGGTCAGAAAAGGGAAACCGGCAGTTTCCCGCCGGTTTTCCCCTGGCCTGAGGAATCCTCCATGGCGGCGCTGCAGGCAGCGCCACCATGGGGATTCCGACCCCCTTCCCGCCAGCCTGGTTCTGGCGGTTTTAACCGCCAGAACCTTGCTGGCGGGAACGGGTGTCGTGGGGCCCCTGGGGGCCCCTGCAGTGCCCATGCCAATGGCATGGGCACTGCAGGGGCCCCCTAACAGGGCCCCACAAAGATTTTCAGTGTCTGCATAGCAGACACTGAAAATCACGACGGGTGCAACTGCACCCGTCGCACCCTTTCCACTCCGCCGGCTCCATTCGGAGCCGGCATGCTCGTGGAAGGGGGTTTCCCGCTGGGCGGGCGGGCGGCCTTCTGGCGGTCACCCGCCAGCCCAGCCGGAAACTCAGAATGACCGCCGCGGTCTTTCGACCGCGGTACGGTCTTCTGGCGGCATCCGCCGCCGGCGGGGGTCAGAATGACCCCCATAGTCTGTGTTGTTCCCACTTTGTTAGTGGGGTATTATTTGGGTATAAGCAAAGTGCATAACCTAGCAAATTAATAATTCATAGATGGCAAAGGTCAGAATCAGCTGGGGCAAGTGTATGGGGACAATTTGACGTACAATTATGGGAATGTTCAGAGCTTGAGGGCACTTTTTGTCAATTAAGGCTGAACTAACAGCAGTTCAGAGACAAAAGACATGAATGAATAAACCCAGTCAGTCATAATCATTATTCCTGTGAACAACCTAAAAATTACAGGTTGAAGATAGGATATGAACACAGCCCAAAAACTTTAAAATGATATTAGTAAAAATGAGAGACAGTCAATCATAATAAAAAAGTTTTACAAAATTAAAGTTCGGAACATTACTATATAAATTACACAAGCTTTGGTGCATCACTAAAGTAACCCCTCCCACCATTGGATCAGTTTTGTCTCAGTTCACACAAAATGAAACATTTGTCCCCGTAGACCCAATATTAATTTTTGCTCAAAGATATACAAAAAGTGGAGTGCAGGCAACATGGCTAATGTAGTGCAAGCCAATTTTCATGTTGGATACTTATAGTTTTCAGAGCTTCCTCAATCCCAGTTGTTTGCATGGACCTTAGTTTGTATTTGCGCCTAATTCTCCACATACACTATAGGAACCTTGAGACTGCAAAGATTGTCACCGGACTGGTGTCAAAGTATCCTGTAGGCATCCATAAACCACCTAATCCCGAAGGTGCGGCACATTTCAACCTAGTCGTCTTGTAGGCGGGGTAAAATAAAAGAATGTGAGTCACTGACTCCAAGTCCACTCTACAAGACACACAAACCTGTTAATTAGATCTAATAGTACCTGCCCATTTAACAACGAAGGAATTCAACAGCAGAATTCCACACTTGAACTGAATATACAACTTCTTTGCTAAAAAAGGTTGTATCTCATCTAAAAATTGTTCTGGTTTATAGATGTGCTTCAACATAATAAATAAAGTGGTTAGAGAACCAAGCCTATCTACGGATTGAATGGTACTAAGTCCAAACTGGACATAATATCACTTTAAGGCTGCTTTTGAGATCAAGGCAGAAGCCCCCTTTGGGTCTGTCCCCAAACTTTTATTACCTATTTTCCTTAATGTACCTTTGTGAAGTTCTATCCAGATAAGTTTCCTGGCCCCAGTTCTACTCAGTATGTCTTCTAACCCTTGTTGATCAGACTGCAATTCAGGTGTATTCCAAATCCTTCTTCAGTAGAAAATAGGTCTAATCCCTGTCTCATCGGAGATTGGCCTGAGCTCCACATCTAACCTAAGCAGGGGTGTGCTGACCTGGAGTCCTAGTAACTGTCTCAAAAAATGATTATCTGCTGTCACAAGGGCAGTCTCGCTCTTGTGGCCCCATAGCTCAGCCCCATTAAGTGCAGCCCCCCTCCCCGGCTTGATGTTTGTACACTTGAATCACAGGAGATTCGGGGCTTGAGTCGGAATCCTGCTGTACTTTCATCAGCCCCCCAATATAGTGCTCCAGTTTTAGTCTATGCTTGTAAATGTGCGTGGCCCATGCCAACTGCTTAGTCAGTGTGATCTCAAGATATTTTACTGTTTGAACATGTTCTGGGGGGCCCCCTTCAAAGTTGGATTAGATCTAGAAGTTGGTCAAGGGTTCATTGCCATGCATTTTGTCTTTGCTATGTAATCTTCAAACCCCTCTGTTTAGATAGCAAAAGTGCGTTGTCCACAATCATTAGGGCTGGTATCTTTATATTAGCTAGCCTTGGTGCATCATTTTTGCCATCGTTAAAATAGACAGTTAGATCATTCACATATAAAGAGAAGAGCGTGCGGTCAAGAACACAACTCCGTCTCACACCCTTGTGGACAGGAAACAGCTCTGTAACTTCCCCCAGCCTACCTCATCTAACCTGGGCATAGTTGTGGGCATGTAGCCTAGTAATCATGGCAAGAAGATTTTCCAGAACCCGCATGTTGGCCGGCACTCACCACAACATATTCCTTGGCACCAAGTGAAAGGCTGATCAAAAGTCCATGAACACTACAAAGAGCCTTCTACCCTCTAGGGCCACTGTCCTCAAATACAATGATATAACCAGAACACCTGGTCAATGGTTGAGGTTCTGCCATGAAAGCCTGCCTGTAGTGGGTGAGAATACTTTTGTCCTCCAGCTGCTCTTGTAGCCTATCTAGAATAATTCTAAAGAATAACTTCGGTGCACTGTCTATAAGACTAATTAGTCCATAGTTCACTGTTAGAAGGTGATAGCTCTTTAAAGATAGGTATTAGTTCCGCTCCCACCCAGGTTGGAGGAACTGGACACCCCCGCAGGATGGTATTGAAGAAGGCTGGAAAATAGGGGCCCCAAACATAAATTGCAGAGAGAAATACATCTCCTGGGACACTGTCAATCCCAGACAAATTATTTAATTGCAAGACATACTTCCTGAAGAGAAATGGCATGATAATAAACAGATGTATTTGCCACTAGCAACCTTATACCAGAGTAATCAGTTACAATTATAGCGAAGATACTTCCACGAGCAACCAATGAATATAGGGCAGCAAAGTGTGCTACCCAATCAGCTGGAACAATTCTGTTCTACAGAGGATAATATCCTTCCTTGGTCCTGGTAGCTAATTAATTCCAAAATGTTTGCTGATCACCTATCTTAGAAGCGGCCAGTAAACCTTCCCAAATCCACAGGTCCCAGTCCTTTTTGGCTTCTGCAATAACTTTCTTACATCACTCTTAGATTATGTCAGCTTTTTGTCCAGCTGCTTAATAGAGGCAACCAGATCACACTTTGCCCATCTGCAGGAGCGATTAAACAAGAAGGGGGTACTTCCTGAACCTACACAGACTTAACATCCTCAATAAAATACTTTGTAAGGGCCTCACACATAAGTGTATGTAGTTCACCTATCTTATGTAAGATAAGTCCCTGAAATAAATCTAGATTCAAACTTAGCAGTTTCCCAAGGGTTTCTGCTACTAGATTGCATACTAAACCCAATCACTCTTGAGAGTTAACAATTGTGCACCATTTTACTCTATGGCGATGGGAAGCCAGTTGTAACCTGCTGTCTAGGGAATAAGTACGACTGTCCAACTCCTTTTGTTCTGGGAGGGTCATGGTTAGTACTAAAGCATTGTGGTCGTGTCTAGGCGTTATCATCATATCACGGAGGTTTCCCCACGGACGCACATCTAGCAATAAGCAGTCAATCAGACCAGTGCAGTGGGCCCGATTAAAAGTATATTTCCCATCTTTATCTAGGGGGTTCTACCATTACAAACTCAGACCCAGTTGTTTAAGACTGAGTCATTCAATTGGCGGGCCAAAGGAGACCACTTTCTAATAGGAGGCATTGTTAAACTCGGGGATATGGCTGACACTATCTTCTTCTTGCAAGAGGTCATTAATTTGATTATCAAGGGGCCCAAATTGACCACTAAAGTCCCTGCCAATGATTTTATATGTCACTTCCAGTACAGATGCTAGGTGCGAGGAGAGGGTTTCAATAGTTGAAGATTCCCAACAGGCCTGAGGTAGACATTATAGACACAGATGACCAAAGTAAAGGGAAAAGTTAAACTAATAAATAAAATGTCATTGTTGGCAAACATGATCTCCCTAGGGGGCCATTCCAGGGTTGAACTGACCCTAATTATAAGTCTCCCTGATGGTCTGCCCTTTTCCTTACATACGTTGGAATGTTACATACGTTGGAATGTTTGCCTCTCTAGTGAGCCAGGTCTCTTGGAAGAGACACAGATTGTGTGAGTCTATAAAGTTACCCCATTCTGGGCTATCTGGTGAAGGGAGCATGGGGATGGGAGTATTCCATTCCCCTAAGTTTGCCTCCGGTATAACTGCTAGAACAGTGGATGTAAACAAATCCCTTCCTTATGGCTACACCTCCCTTCCAATAATAGTAGAACTTGTCATAATAGAGCTCCTTCCCAGATCATTAGCTACTTCTGGAGTTCTCTATGATAAATGGTTGGGTAATATGTTACAGGTCCTGGTTCCCCAATACATTAAATGGATAAGGCCTTCTGGGCCCAGAGAAGTGTTTAGAGAAAAATCAGCACAATTCAATAGACCTAGACAAAACCCTGCCAGGACCAGCTCATCATCAACTTGGCTATCCATATTTTCCACTTTACCCCTGCCCTCCTCTAGACTATTCACAATGAGGGGCTGCTGGGTAAGTCAGATGGGCAGGGCATGGCTAGAGTTCTCCCATGCAGCCCTGAGTCAATCCATCCCATTGAGAGAGGATTACCTGATAAATACAGGAACATTATAACCCACCTGATTGCTTTGTCAATCACCATGGGTAGGAGGAGACTTTTCCTGATGGGGAACTGGTCAACATCAAGACACTGGATTTATAAAAATGATCTAAAGGAGGGGGGAATAAACAATTCCCATTATTTGTTTTAACAAAGAAAACTCACCAACTCCACCCAGAACATGCCCACCACTTTGCCCAGCAAACAAATACTGCCCCTACCAATGTCCAACAAAGTCCTAAACAAAGTCTAGAATTGCCCCAACTTCTATTCCCAATTCCCTACCCTCTCCAGCCACAAAAATGAGCCGAGATGGCATTGATACCGGCGAGGATGCATGCCACCTCAAGGAAAAGCAGTGCCAGCTCCAGTAGGATACGGTGGAGGAGGTGGTCACTGGATGATGGGGGGGTGGGGGCAGCAGTGGTGGTTCCCGACTGCTGCCAGTACTGCCGATGTTGTGTCTGGGATGGAGGTGCTGGCAGCTGGCTAGGGGTACTGGGGTCAACAGCACATGCCTACCAACAGTCTTACAGGGATTTACGGGTAGGGCAGCTGCTGCCACACCTCAAAAAGGTTTCTGCCCTCCAGCTGCTTGATCTGATCAAGCCCAGGAAGGCAGAACAAAGGATTTCCTTTGGGAGAGGGAGGTACCACCCTCTCCCTTTGGAAATAGGTATGACTGGCTTGGGAGGGGTAGCCTCCCCAAGCCACTGATTAACTTTGAAGGGCACATTTGGTACCCTCCGTTCATACACCAGTGTACACTGTTTCAGGGACCCCAGTCCCTGCTCTGCCATGAAAATGAACAATGGAATGAGGAGTAACCACTCCCCTGTCCATCACCTCCCCATGGCTTGTGCCTAGAGCTCCTCTAGAAGGTCCCTGGGATCTGACATCTTGATTCCAAGGTTGGCAGGGAACTCTGGGAGCATATGAGTATCCAGGCCAGGCAGGTGACATCAGAGCCCCCTGATAGGTGCTTACCTGGTCAGGAGACCAATCCCCCTTTCAGGGCTCTTGAGGGTCTCTCCCTTGGGGGGGGGTCCTCAGATTCGGTTTGCAAGATTCCAGCAGGATTCCTCTGCATCCCCTACTTTGACTTCTGACCAAAGAAACTACATCTGGACTCTCCAGGATCCGACAATCTGCAACATTGTTTCTCCTGCTCCTTCCAGCTTTTGCAACATTTTCCCAGATGTGAGTCTGCACAGAAAAGAAGAAGGAACCTCCCTTGGAGTGAAGGAGTCACTCCCCTGCATCTGCAGGCACCAACAGCAATGACGACCAGCTGCGTGGATCCCCTCTTCCACTGAGCTTCATGGATCCTGCAACACAGGTGGTGTTCGGAAGTGGTCCTGATGTTCCACTCTACCAGCTGTCCAACTTGGGTGGAGGTAAGCCCTTGCCTTCCCACGCAAGACAGTACCCCCATGGACCACATCCTTTGCAGCTGCCAAGGCTTGTTGACACCTCTTCCAAGGGGCATTCAGTCTTCAGGTAGCTCCAGCCCGAGCTCTCCTTCTTGTGGTGCACAGCTCCCTGAGTGACTCTCCTGGGGCATGGGACTTCTTTTCGTAATGCTGTATGGACTTCATTTGCACCTTCTGTGTCCATGTCCTGTGGGACTCCTGTGTGTGCTACCTGTGCTCCTGTGTGCACTCTGCAACGCTGAGGGTACCCTCTGACTCCCCCTCCTGTGTTGAATCCTCCTGGTCCTTGCTGGTTCCCAGCAGCACCACTTTCACCCAACCTGGAATGCCTGTGCCAAGGCTTGTTTGTGGAATCCAGGCACACAAACCTGACTGCAATCTTCCTTCCAGCGTGGGACATCACCTGCACCCTCCAGGAACTCAACTCCAACTCCAGGGCTGCAGTGCAGACTTTCTTTCTGCACCATCAACCAACTCCTGCAATCCTCAGCGTGGTGGGTAGGGTCTCCTGCCCCCACCGGTCTCTCCTGTGTCTTTTGGACTTGTTACCCTCTTTCCACAGGTCTTCCTCTGGAATCCACAGTTGGTTTCTTGCAGTCATCTCTGGGTTTTGCAATACTCTTCTTTTCTTCTAAGTGTGTGTTCTGGTGAAAATCTAGTAATTTACTCCTGCTTTCCTGGTTGCTGGGGGATGTTGTGGTACTTATCCCTGTGCTTTCCTGGTACCCCCAGTGACCCTCTACACACTCCACTTACCTGGGGGGAGAAACTCTTGCATTCCATTTGTTTAGTATATGGTTTGTGCTCCCCCTGGGTCCACTATTCTCTATTGTGTTTTACACTATTTGCACTGTTTTCTAACTATTCTTATGCATATTTCTGACAAGTGTATATATCTTGTGTATTACTTACCTCCTAAGAGAGTATTGTCTCTATAGTAATTTTGGTATTGTATTACCATAATAAAGTACCTTTATTTTTGTAACACTGAGTGCATTCTTTCATGTGTGTAAGTGCTGTGTGACTAAAGTGGTATTGCATGAACTTTGACAATCTCCTAGATAAACCTTGGCTGCTCATCCACAGCTACCTCTAGAGATCCTTCTTTCTAGACACTGCCTACATTTCACTAATAGGGGATACCTGGACCTGGTATAAGGTGTAAGCACCTTAGGTGCCCACCACACACCAGGCCAGCTTCCTACAGAACTTAGGAAACAAATGAATAATAGAGTGAAGTACTAGTAAGGGGTGAATGAGTGCGCACTGGAAACTGCACCTTGTTTTCGGTTTGTAAATGCATTTAAAGCTTTTGAATGCCATATTAACTGAAGCAGATGTTCATTACACAGCCACCATTGCAGTGCCAAATTGAACCATGCTGCAGTTAGATCATGGGAGGTGAAATGTTATGGGCAAGGAGGTGGTGATGATGGGTGGGATTATCTACCTCGCTTAACAAATACAGTATACTTAATTGGTCAATAAGCAAGCAATGTGACTTACCATCACCACTCATCCCTGTCAGCACTGGGTCACCTCCTGCTCCAACCTCCTGGGCCTCCTCTGTCACAATGGTGTTGCTGACCCCGCCACTGGTGGTCTATGAGGCTAGACAACAAATCCACACTTTAGATACCAGATTTGCCTCCTAAGTAATTATTATCATTTTTGAACAAAGTACAACAGCAATACCTCACTACTGTTCAGTTAGCATTCGTCTTTCAATACTACCACTTTGGGATGTTTGTTGGTTGACATGTTGGAAAAAACAAGTAGTCAAACCAACCAAAAACCTTTCATAATGGAGAGCAAAGTGGGGCTGACTGATTCATTGAAGCACAATGAAGGGGTGGAATGGTCAAAGAAGAACATATGGAATACTGTAGAAATGATTGGCAAGACAACATTGGGTTGGCCATGACTATGACCACTCCCTTGTTTTGACTGATTATGAGCAAAAAATTCTACTCAACAAACATGTGTGGTGAATAATAGCTTACTTGGGCCTGCAATCTTCACAGAACCAAAATTTGTTCTCTTAGTTTTACAGTCCAGCAAGACAAATAGGAGGAGTGCAAAAGCTTGCTAAAAAATCAGGCAAATGTTACAGACAGGATGACGTTAGCTACAGAAACATGAAATATTAGAAAAAGGAAGATGCAGGGATAACAAAAAATTAACAAACATTAGATAGAGGAATTTGAAACAAGCATTTACAATGCAGTAGGTCTCTCATTTGCGAGAATTTGAGCTATTGGCGCTGTAAATGACAATGGCCCTCATTACAACCCTGGCGGTAATACCGCCAACAGGCTGGCGGAAAAAAGATGGCATTACAAGCATGGCGGTGACCGCCATGGTAAACCACCACTTCTCCACTCAGACCGCCAGGGTGGTAACGACCGCTGGGCTGGACACTTCGGTCTCCAGACCAGCGGCTGTCACTACACCGCAGGCGGTATCACAACCCTGCATACCACCATGGATTTGGTGGGGTTCTGTACCGCCACCAAATCCATAGCGGTAGGCACTATCAGTGCCAGGGAATTCGTTTCCTGGCACTGATAGGCGTCTCCCCACCCCGAGTCCTCCCCCATACCCCTGACCCCCCTACAACCTCCCAAAGGTGGCAGGACCCCCCTCTCCACCCCCCAACATCGACACACACCCCCCACACACAGAGAGACTACTACTACACATACGCGCACACATACTAACAAACATTCCAACAGACACACACATAGTAATACACGCACACATACATACAAACGTACACGCACACATACTCACAGACATACAAACAGACAGACACGCACACATTTACACACGACACCCCCTGCATGCATACACGCACGCACTCACACACCCCCTCTACACACTCACACCCCCATGCATGCACACAACACCCCCCACCCCCTCCCCTAACGGACGATCACCTTATCTGGTCCGGTGATCCTCCAGGAGAAAACGGGATCCCTGGGGGCTGCTCCGCCGCCAGCACCCCGTCACCAGAACACCGCCCCACCGAATTATGGGACGTGATTCGGTGGACAGTTTTCTGATGACGTAGCTGTGGAGGTGGAGCAGCCTCCACTTCCCCGACGACCACCAGTATGGCTGCTGGCAGCTCTCCGTCCGGAAAAGGATGGAGGGCTGCCAGCAGTCATAATACGCTGTGCGGAAAACCGCCTTCCAAAAAGACCACCGAGGTTAAAATGAGGGCCAATTTATTTTATCCATGTGTATTTGTTTTGGAGTGGATGTATATGGGTTTAATTGGAATTGTCAGTTGTGGAATTGTGTCAGGTGTAATTGAATGGTGTGTAGTGTGTTTGTGTAGTGGAATTATATGGCATGGTGAATGGATAGGGGTGAAAGCTGAACAGAATACATAGAAAGGAAGAGAGAGAGAGGGACAGGCAGTTTGTCCACTAAGTGGTGAATGAAATCCAGACAGAGGAGCAGAAAGAGTATGTGAGAAAGAGAGAAAGAAGAGGAGAGCAGGCCACAGACGCATAAAGAGGGCGGACCTAAGTAAGCAGAAGACGCCCTAAGAAGAGGAGGAAAGCATGGGTTTGAGGGACGGTGTTAGACCTGACAGCCTTAGGGTGGTCACCCCTAACTTTTTGCCTGCCTCCCTCCACTTTTTGGACACAGTTTTTGCTGGTTTTTAGACTCTGTGCACTTTAGCACTGCTAACCAGTGCTAACGTGCATATGCTCTCTCCCTTTAAACATGGTAACATTGGATCATACCCAATTGGACTACTTAATTTATTTATAAGTCCCTAGTACTGTGCACTATATGTACCCAGGGCCTGTCGATTAAATGCTACTAGCGTGCCTGCAGCACTGGTTGTGCCAACCACTTAAGTAGCCCCTTAACCTTGTCTCAGGCCTGCCATTGCAAGGCCTGCGTGTGCAGTTTCACTGCCCATTCAACTTGGCATTTAAAAGTACTTGCCAAGCCAAAAAAACTCCCCATTTTCTACATAAAAGACACCCCTAAGTTATGCCCTGGGCAACCCATAAGGCAGGGTGCTGTGTAGGCAAAAGGCAGGACATGTACCTATGTAGTTTAGATGTCCTGGTAGTGTCAAACTCCCAAATTCGTTTTTACACTGCTGTGAGGCCTGCTCCCTTCATAGGCTAACATTCGGCTGTAGACATATATTGTTTGACTGGTAGCTGCTGATCTGAAAAGAGTAGGAAGGTCATATTTAGTATGGCCAGAATGTTGATATAAAATCCTGCTGACTGGTGAAGTTGGATTTAATATTACTATTTTAGAAATGTCAATTTTAGAAAGTGAGCATTCCTCTGCACTTAAATCTTTCTGTGCCTTACAATCCACGGCTGGCTGGGTTTAGTTGACAGCTCCTTGTGCATTCACTCAGACACACCCCAAACACAGGATACTTAGCCTCACTTGCATACATCTGCATTTTGAATGGGTCTTCCTGGGCTGGGAGGGTGGAGGGCCTGCTCTCACACAAAGGACCTCCACACCCCCTACTGGGACTCTGACAGACAGGATTGAACTGAAAGGGGACCTGGTGCACTTCTAAGCAACTCTTTGAAGTCTCCCCCACTTCAAAGGCATATTTGGGTATATAAACAGGGCCTGTGTCCCATCTAACTCAGACACTTCCTGGAGAAGAAACTTGTAACCAGAACCTACATCCTGCGAAGAAGAGCTGCATGGCTCCTCAAAGGACTCACCTGACTGCTTTCTGTGAAGGACTGCTGCCTTGCTGTTGCCCTGCTGCCTTGCTGCTCCCTGGCTGTGGTGAAGAAGTGCTCTCCAAGGGCTTGGGTAGAGATTGCCTCCTGTTCCCTGAAGTCTCAGGACCAAAAAGACTTCCCTCTTGCAACTGGACTCCTTGTGTAGCAAAAATTTGACGCACAGCTTTCTGAAAACGATGCACAGCCTGACCCCCGGTGAAAAATTAATTGCATGCCGAACCGGAATGATGCAGTCCAACTTCGCAAGGAGAAGATCGACGCAGCGCCTGCATTGCGACTGGAACTTCGGCGCACGGTCCACCAGATCGACGCACAACCAACCTGGGATGGCACGCCCGACTTCCAGAGGTGAAAACGACGCAGCACCTGCTGTGCAGAAGAAATGTTCTCGCTACGCCCACCGGAACGACGCAGCGCTTGTGACTCCGCTCCACAAGCCCAGGATTCCAGACACAGACCCCGGGGCATCTGAAAACCCCGCAACACAAAGAGGATCCATGACCGAGTGCCGGAAATCAACGCACAGCCGTCCCTGCGTAGAAACTAAACAATGGATCACTGTGTGCGGCCCGAGAAATCGACGCACAACCCCTTTGTTTCCACGCTTCTCCTACTCTGCAGCCCATTGCAGAGATTTTTCACGTGAACCAGGTACTTTGTGCTAAAAAGAGACTTTGGGGGTCATTCTGACCTCGGCGGTAAAAGTCGCTTACCGCCGGTCAGAAGGCCGCCATAACACCGCCGTGGCCGCGGTAAACCGCCACGGTCATTCTGACCCGCAACTGGCAAACCGCCAAAAACCCAACATCCGCAAAAATCCGCCACACCAAAGGTCAGCGAAAAAATGGCGCTGACCAAACCTCCACCGTCACGCCAACAGAAATACGCCCATACCATTCCGACCCACAAATCCACGCGGCGGTCTTTCAAACGCAGTATTCCATTGGCGGTACACACCGCCGCAGTCAAAATACACACACCCATAGAAAACTCAGCCACATTGGTCAGTTCGAAATACACACACCTGATACACATACTAACACCACTCCCACACACCCAACACAATATAAAACACACACCCACATCACCCACAAGCCCCTACGACCCGAAATCATTGACGAAGGCTAGAGACAGAGCACAGAATAGAGAATCCCACAACACAGAGGCACACAACACCATCACCCACACAGAATCCACGCACCAAACACCACACACCACCACACGCACCACACTCATCACCACAAACGCCACCCCATACCTCAACCACACCACCCCATGGCACCCCAAAGACACCCCAGGTTCAGTGACGCTGAACTCAGGGTAATGGTGGAGGAAATAGTCCGTGTAGAGCCCCAGCTCTTCGGGGCACAGGTGCAGCACACCACAATTGCCAGGAAGATGGAGCTATGGCAAATGATAGTGGACAGGGTTAACGCGGTGGGACAGCATCCACGCAATCGGGTGGACATCAGGAAGAGATGGAACGACCTACGGGGGAAGGTGCGTTCCATGGTATCAAGGCACAACATTGCGGTGCAGAAGACTGGCGGTGGACCCCCACCTACTCCCCCAGAATTTACCGCGTGGGAGGAGGAAGTCTTGCACATCCTGCATCCTGAGGGCCTCGCAGGAGTAGGCGGAGGAATGGACTCTGGTAAGGCAAATCTTCACTACTGCTTCCCACCCCCACCCCACCTGCATGCCAAATCAGCTCTGTCTCCCTGGAGCCAGACGACCAGCACGGCCCATCGAGGACCTCTGGACAGTCGGTTCCCCACAGACAGCCACAGGCTACACCAGACCCAACCCCCTCTGGGAACACCAGCACAGCTCAGCACCCAGCGGGCCCATGCCTCTGTCTCCAGGGCACGTAAATCAGCGGTGTGTCCACCACTACAGGGCACCCAGGTTGACCCACCACCCCAACAACAACAGGGACCTGGGGGCAGTGGTAGTGGGCACACCGTCCAGGGGACAGAGGCCCAGGAACACAGGGGAACTGGGAGGGCTGCTGTGCGACAGGGGGGGGACAGGCATGTGGAACCGACTCTCCAAGAGGCCCTCTCCTCCATCATGGGAGCATACCACCGCTCCCAGGAGACGATGGCGACGGTACTGGCCCGGTTCCAGGAGATCCAGGAACTGCAGGAGGAACGGTACATGGGGTTCAGGGAGGAACTGGGGAACATCGGTTCCGCAATGGGGACCATCGTCCTGGCCCTTACCCAGATCGTCACCACATTGCGGGACCATGTGGCACCCCAAAGGGCCCCTGTCACTAGCCCAGGCCAGGAACAGCCTACCACCTCCGCCGGCGCTAGTGGACAGGAGGCCCCCACACAACGACAGGCCACCAGAACCCCACCTCCTGCAGAAGAAGAACCACCCCGCAAGCGGAACCTGAGATCTCACAAGAAGACAGAGTAGGATTGCAAGACCCCCGCCAGCCTAAGATACCCCCTGATGTCATCCCACTGTCCCACATTGCCACCCTGTCCAACCTTGAACTGCCCCTGCTCCATCCTTCCACAGGCATATGGACAATGCACCTGTGCGACTGAGAACTGGACTCTGCCATGGACATTACTCCACCCCCACCTATCCCCACTTCCCAATCATTTACCTATATCTAGCACTTAAAATAAATCACTTATTCCACTTAAATAAACAGGAGTCTGCTTGTATTCTTAACAAATGTATTACACATAACGGTTCAATAATGTCCAGTTACTTTGTGATGACAACATACCAATTTCAATAAGCTTTAGTCCATGGGCAAACAAAGCTGAAGTCAGGCAGTGGGTCATACAGCTCTGAAAAGGGAAGGGAAAGTCACAAATCAGTTAACAGGAACTGGGGGGAAACACAGACAGTGGATACGCATGAGGCCTCAAGTAAATGTAAATTGAGGTGGCTGTTTCTTACCTGTGTGCTACTGAAAGTATTGTTGTATGACTGTATCCCTGTTGTCCGTGTCGTCCCCGCCGTCTTCCTCCTCTTCACTCTCCACAGGCTCCACAGCTGCAACAACACCACCATCTGGACCATCCTCCTGCAGAAAAGGCACCTGGGTTTGCAATGCAAGATTGTGAAGCATACAGCAGGCCACTATGATCTGGCATACCTTCTTTGGTGAGTACATGAGGGATCCCCCTGTCATATGCAGGCACCTAAACCTGGCCTTCAGGACCCCAAAGGTCCTTTCTATGATCCTCCTAGTTCACCCATGGGCCTCATTGTACCGTTCCTCTGCCCTGGTCCGGGGATTCCTCACTGGGGTCAGCAGCCACGACAGGTTGGGGTAACCAGAGTCACCAATTAGCCACACACGGTGTCTCTGTAGCTGTTCCATCACATAAGGGATGCTGCTATTTCGCATGACATACGTGTCATGCACTGACCCAGGGAACTTGGCATTTACATGGGAGATGTACTGGTCAGCCAAACAGACCACCTGGACATTCATCGAATGATAACTTTTTCTGTTTCGGTACACCTGCTCACTTTCTTTGGGGGGAACCAAAGCCACATGGGTCCCATCAATGGCACCAATGATGTTGGGGATATGTCCAAGGGCATAGAAATCACCCTTCACTGTAGCCAATTCGCCCACCTCAGGGAAAATAATGTAGCTCCGCATGTATTTCATCAGGGCAGACAACACTCTGGACAAAACCTTAGAAAACATAGGCTGAGACATCCCAGATGATATGGCCACTGTTGTCTGGAAAGACCCACTTGCCAAAAAATGGAGTACTGACAGAACCTGCACCAGAGGGGGAATCCCTGTGGGTTGGCGGATGTGGGACATCAGGTCTGGCTCCAGCTGGTCACATAGTTCATGTATAGTTGCTCTGTCAAGCCGGTATGTAAGTATGATATGTCGTTCTTCCATTGTCGACAGGTCCACCAGCGGTCGGTACACGGGAGGATTCATCCTTCTCCTCGTAAGTCCCAGCGGACGGTGCCTAGGAAGGACAACATGGAGCACAGAGTCAAGCAACCCACAGGTTAGTTCACACAGCTTGCACAGTACACGAATCGCTATGCATGGAACGGCTTGTATGAGTGGCAATGCAAGGCCTAGGCCTGAGTGACGCAGTAGAAATCATGCCATGTGGGCCCTTGAAATGGCGGCTGCCTGACCTGTGAAGTGTGACAGTGGGATGGGAGGTCACTGCGCTGGCGTGGCACACTGTGGCGGTAGGCGGTCGAAGACCGCAGCGCAAAGCAGCATTGGTTAACATTGAACCCTATGGGTCTCAGGAGCCAATGACGATGTGCGCCAGCGGTCGCGGTACGCACCGCCGCGGGCGTGGCCGCCATTTTCTATCTGATTAATCACTCGAGACCTGATCATCCACAGGAGAGGACCTATACTGCAAGTGCTGCTGTGACCTCGGTCTGGGAGATACAATGGCTGCTGCGACTGGGGAAAGGGCCCCTGCCTTCATTGCGGAAGAATTGGAGAAACTTGTTGATGGGGTCCTCCCCCAGTATGCGCTACTCTAAGGTCCTCCAGACCAACAGGTTAGTACACAGGGTGCACGTTGAATGGGCTATGCCTGTGTTGAGTGGGGTGTATGTAAGATGGTGTGGAGGGGAGCGAATGAGGAGTGCAACGCACGAAAGATGAGAGCATGTGCCACATGGCAAGGTTGGGGAGGGGGTGCCACTCACATTGACCAGGCAGAAAACTGATACGATTTCCTTTACCACCCTGTACATGTCACATAGGTCAGCGCCCATCAGAAGATCGACATTTGGCGTGCCATCGCCAAGGACGTCCGGGCCCTGGGGGTCCACAACAGACGGGGCACCCACTGTCGAAAGAAGTGGGAGGACATCCGCCGCGGGACCAGAAAGACCGCCGAGTCTCTGCTGGGGATGGCCTCCCAACGTAGGAGGGGTGCCAGCCGCCAATTGACCCCCCTGATGTCCCGGATCCTGGCGGTGGCCTACCCCGATTTGGATGGGCGCGTGAGGACATCACAGCAGACACAAGGGGGTGAGTATCAGCACATTCTGCTATCTTTGCGCGCAGTGAAGGTGTCTGGGTGGGGGAGGAGGGCTGTGGCTATCTCCAGGCCAGGGCGCATTCTGTAGGCTAGGTCCCTCCGTTAGACACGGCCCTGTGCCCCCGCACCCCACCTCTGTAGGGTGCCAAGTACAGCTAGCCATGGTCGGGCCCCACCCATGTGTGCATTTGTAGGCCTAGTCACAATAACTGAGTAGTGTACCCCCATTGCGCGGCCTAGTTCAGGGGGCTTCTGTATCTGTCCTCTCCGCCAACGGTGTTGCCAATGCATGCACTCAACCTGTCTTCATTTCTCCCCCCCCCATTTTCTTTGTCTTCCTGTTCATGTGTGCATTAGCATCATCAGGCGGAGGAGAAGTGGCATCGGCGCACGAAGAGCTGCATCTAACATGGCCCCGGAGGGCCATACAACAGACTCTGAGTACACCAGGTAGACGGAGGGTGAGTGGAGCTCCACAACGGGGACCCGTGGAGACATCAGTGACACCGACACGTCCTCGGAAGGGAGCTCCCTAGCGGTGGCGGCAACATCCGTGCCCACCGCCACAACAGGTACAGCCGCCACCCAGCGCACCAGCCCCGCCCTCCCAGCAGCCCCTCAGCCTTCGCTCCGTGCCCGCTCGCCCAGGAAGGCGGGCATCTCCTTCGCCCCAGGCACCTCAGGCCCTGCCCCAGTTACCCCTGCTGCCCTCAGTGAGGAGGTCATTGACCTCCTCAGGACACTCATTGTTGGGCAGTCTACCCTTTTGAATGCCATCCAGGGTGTAGAAAGGGAGGTGCATCGGAGCAATGCATACCTGGAGGGCATTCATTCGGGTCAGGCTGCCCATCAGCGATCGTTCAACGCTCTGGCCTCAGCACTGACGGCAGCCATTTTCCCTGTCTCCAGCCTCCCTCTTCTTACTCCCTCCACCCAGTCCCAGTCTCCTGTTCCTCTGCCTATCCCATCCACACCATCAGACCAGCCTGCACACACCTCTACACCCAAGGGCAGCTCATCCAGACATAAGCACCACAGATCACACAAGCATTCACCCAAGCAACATCCAGATGCAGACATGCCAACAGTCACTTACTCCTCTGTGTCCCCCACCTCCTCATCTCCCTCCTCCCTCCCTGTGACGTCTCCACTCACACCTGCATGCACACCACCATCAGCCAGTACTCCATCACCAGCACACCCTCAATTACAGTCCGCACACGTGCAGTCACCACCCCCACTGCCATTTACATGTCCCCTGTGTCCTCTCCCAGTGTGTCTGTCACCCCCTCTTCCAAAGCACACAAACGCAGGCAGCCACCCACCCAACAGCCATCCACCTCACGACAGCCTCCGTCACAAGCACCTGCACCCAAAGACAGCACACTTGACTCTCCTACAACCACATCCTCTTCCTCCACTCCCATACCCACTACAGCTACCCGTCCCTGTCCTTCCCAAGTCGTTTTCCTTTCCAACCTTGAGCTCATTCCAATCCCTGACCCACCCCCTCCATCTGGTAAGAGTAAAAAAAGCACCTCAGCCACCACCAGCCCTGCATCTACTGTGACCATAGTGCAGGGCTATTGGAGTCCACAGATCCTAGGGCCGGAACATCGGCCAGCAGCAAGGGGACAGCCAGCCCCCCCCCTGGGAAGAGGACAAAAAAGAAGAAGGGCCGGCGCGACAAGCCTGAGACGGCTGCCACCAAGGACAGTAGCACTGCCCCGTCACCTGCCACATCATCCAAGGGAGGCAAGGGCCACAGAGCTCCAGCGAAGGAGGGCAAGGGCTGCAGGGCGGAGAAGTCAGGCAGCAGACGAGCTGCCCAGGAGGGCCCCACCAGCCCCATTCCGGGTGTGACGGACGACACCCACGGGCCCACGACTCCATCACAGGAGGGCGCCGCGAACGCAAGTTTGGATGGTGAATGAGCGGGAAGTCTTGCCCAGGTCTGGCTCCCTAGACACACAGGACAAGCACTGCAGAACAGGGCCCCGCCGGGAGGAGCACCGCGGAACAGGGCCCCGCCGGGAGGAGCACCGCTGAACAGGGCACCGCCGGGAGGAGCACCGCTGAACAGGGCCCCGCCGGGACAAGAACCGCTGAACGGGCCCCGCCGGGACAAGAACCCCTGAATGGGCCCCGCCGGGAAGAGCACCGCGGAACAGGGCCCCGCCGGGAGGAGCACCGCTGAACAGGGCACCGCCGGGAGGAGCACCGCTGAACAGGGCCCCGCCGGGACAAGAACCGCTGAACGGGCCCCGCCGGGACAAGAACCCCTGAACGGGCCCCGCCGGGACAAGAACCGCTGAACGGCCCCGCCGGGAGGAGCACCGCTGAACAGGGCCCCGCCGGGAGGAGCACTGCTGAACAGGGCCCCGCCGGGACAAGAACCGCTGAACGGGCCCCGCCGGGACAAGAACCGCTGAACGGGCCCCACCGGGACAAGAACCGCTGAACGGGCCCCGCTGGGACAAGAACCGCTGAACGGGCCCTGCCGGGAGGAGCACCGCTGAACAGGGCCCCGCCGGGAGGAGCACCGCTGAACAGGGCCCCGCCGGGACAAGAACCGCTGAACGGGCCCCGCCGGGACAAGAACCGCTGAACGGGCCCCGCCGGGACAAGAACCGCTGAACAGGCCCCGCCGGGAGGAGCACCGCTGAACAGGGCCCCGCCGGGAGGAGCACCGCTGAACAGGGCCCCGCCGGGACAAGAACCGCTGAACAGGGCCCCGGCGGGACAAGAACCGCACCGCTGGGCCCTTCATCTCAAGCACCGCTCCGCTGGGCCCCGCCGTCTCAAGCACCGCACCGCTGGGCCCTTCATCTCAAGCACCGCTCCGCTGGGCCCCGCCGTCTCAAGCCCCGCTCCGCGGGGCCCTTCATCTCAAGCACCGCTCCGCTGGGCCCTTCCTGTCAAGCACCGCTCCGCTGGGCCCTTCATCTCAAGCACCGCTCCGCTGGGCCCCGCCGTCTCAAGCACCGCTCCGCTGGGCCCTTCATCTCAAGCACCGCTGGCCCATTGACAGTGCCGGTTCTGTGTCGAGCAGGGCTTCAGGAAGCACTCTGGGCACCATGCCTCCTCCAATAACAGTGGAGTCGGTAATCCATCTGATGGACTGTGGCTTTGCACTCCCCAGGATGGTCCAGTGGGCAAGCCTCCCACTGTAGACACTTGAGAGACTGTGGCTTTGCACTCCCCAGGATGGTCCAGTGGGCAAGCCTCCCACTGTAGGGACTTGTGAGACTGTGGCTTTGCACTCCCCAGGATGGTACAGTGGGCAAGCCTCCCACTGTAGGGACTTGTGAGACTGTGGCTTTGCACTCCCAAGGATGGGACAGTGGGCATGGAGGCCCCTCGTGGATCTGGTGTCATGGACTCATGTGGCTGAGGTGCCCCCCCTTCCCTTCCCCCTGAGGTGCCTGTAGTTTTATCATCTGATGCCCCTGCAGTGTTCTCTCCAATGGTATCTGGTCTCCTGTGTGGGCTTTGCCCATGTTTTTGTGCACATTGGCCCACGGACTATGGAACTTTGACGGAATGTGCTGGACTTTTTGACCAAGGATATATTGTTGCCTATGTTCATTTCTTATTTTTGTATCTTTTATATGGCATATTTGCCATTCCTTCAATGGAGCTATTTATACATATATTTTATAGATCATTTAAATTGTGTCTTTGCATTATTCCGGGGGGTTTGTGTGGTGTCACTCTGACTTGTTGCTCGGCATTGGGGTGTAGGTATTTGTGGTGGGGGGGTGGGTGTATGGCGCATGTGTGTGCCCGTAAGCTTTCCTCCTCCCCCCTCGCCTGTGTCGTAGGTGCAGTACTCACCGTTGTCGTCTGCGCCGGCTTTCGTACTCCTGGTAGATGAGCAGGTAGACAATAGCTGGTAGGATGTGTAATTCGGGCTCCATGCTGTCCTCCTTCCTCGTGGAGTGTGTAGAGGTGAGCGTTTTCCTGTTCGTAGTCTGTTTCTGCCGTGTTTTTATCGGCGGGGCTCCCGCCCCGGAAAAGGTGGCGGATTGGTGAGTTGTGATAGGGTGGGCGGTACATTGTCTGCCGCCTGCTTGTTGGCGGTGACCGCCGCGCTGTTTGTCGGTCCCGCCGTGGCGGTCGGAGTGTTAAAGTGGCGGCCTGTGTTGGCGGTTCCCGCCAGGGTTAGGATTCCATTTTTTTGACCGCCGGCCTCTTTGCGGGTTGGCCGCCGCTTTTTCACCGACCGCCAGGGTCAGAATGACCCCCTTTGTTTGCTTTTAAAAGACGTAAGACACTTTATATCACTTTTCAGTGATATTTCTGCATTTACTTATTGCATCTTTGATCGTTTTGACCTGCAAATATCCAGATAAATATTATATATTTTTCTGAACCCTGTGTGGTGTATTTTTGTGGTGCTATATTGTGTTATTGTATGATTTATTGCACAAATACTTTACACATTGCTTTCTAAGTTAAGCCAGACTGCTTAGTGCCAAGCTACAAGAGGCTGGGCACAGGATAATTTGCACTGTGTGTGACTTACCCTGACTAGAGTGAGGGCCCTTGCTTGGACAGGGGGTGACCTGACTGCCAACCAAATAACCCATTTCTAACAGATGGAAATGTTGAAAAGGCATGGGAAAGAAAGAAAGGTTGTGGCTTGACGGTGATACGTTGTTGAAATATGCGCAGTGTGCAGAAGACGGCCAGCATAATGTGTGTGAGAGAAGGGCTGCCAGTGCCGTTATGTTGAAGGAGGTGGGTGGGCAATGGCTGGTAATGCATGTATAGAGGGTGGAGCTTGAAGTGTGAGTGTAAAAATAGAGGATGTGGGCTATGCAGTGGCTTCAGGGCATGCACTTCGGCTCTGCAACAGTTTATTCTGCAAAAAATTGTAATTGCCAGGCATATTACATTGCAATTAATACAGTGCTTCACACCACTAGCGAGGTGCTGAAGTTGGACTGGATGGGGACTGGGCAAAGAGGTAAATTTCCTAAAAAGAGGTGGAAAGAAAAAGAAAACAGTGTTGTATGGGCTGAAGAATTGAGAGAACATTGGTGTTGTTGTACTTTACTTGCCATTTAAAGTATACTTACTAGCAAAAATGTAAAGTACCTCCTATTAAATATGAAATTGTCTTTAATTAGGTGGTGGTGTTCTGTTTTGGAATTAAATATCAGTGTGCACTATGCATTCCGTTGTGAGAGCTAATTGCCATGCTGAAGAATAAAAGTTGGTGCGGATTCAGGCAGCTAAGTAGACGCTGTTGAAGAGCGGGTATGTCCGTGTGCAAGCAACAGGTCTGGGGAAGTACAAGGCTCTCTGATAGTTTCCTGCAGCAGTTGCAACCACGGCTTTGAAATGGGACTGTACTCAAGTACGGAGTACCTGCTCCTGTTTACTTTGAGAGGGAGTACCTGCACCTTTAAGCAGAGGTACAATACTTTTAATTGGAGGGTACTCTGGCATGTGGTACCTGCACTTTTATATATCCATTTCAAGCACTCCTTGAAACATTTCAGAATGCAGAACGTTTTTGAATTTCTTTCCATTTTCCATAAATGTGAACATAAAAGGCAGAGCACAATTTAACTAATGGCGATTGGGTCAGTGGAAAAAATCTTCTGGTTGTAAAAGCAAGTAAATATGTACACCAATGCCTTCACTTTAAGAGCACTCAGATAAATACTGCACTTTACTAGCAGTGCACGCATCCCCTTACGAGGCACTAAAGAGAGTTGAGCGTTGACTGGGAAGTAAACACGATGTAGTGCAACCTTCTTCTTGTCATATAACTAATTATGTTAATAATATGGACAGTGTCTCATTTTGCACATTTCACTTACCCAGTAAGATGGTATTCACTGTATTAACACTTGAAGGATGAACAGCTGAGTTGGCCCAAATTCCTCGCTACCGTGAGGCAACCTCTCCCGAACCTACTTGTATATTCATTTTAAAAGCCCATCTGCAAAGAGAGATGTTTGATTCCTGTGGCAAATCGCAATAGTTTTCAAACCAACATCTGGATCAATCTCCATCTGTCCTCACAGCCCCTTCCAACATAAATACCCCCTCATGCAGGCAGAAGGCCCCTGATATTCATGCACAGACCTAAAAGGAATCTCTCAAGAATTATAAGTAGAAAGTGGTCAGGAGAACAATGTTTAATAAACACAAAAACTATTATTTTATTTGTTACTATTCCTAATTAGTCGTCATGCCTAATATGATATACAGCTGTAGGTCCTCACTAAAACGTTCCCTAAATAACTAATCAAAACATACCATTCACGCCACTCACACATCTAACTCACTACTAAAAAAACAAGAATAAAAAATAGTCAGACTTTACAAATGTGAATATCCCCCTCACCAAGAGAATTTTTTTTTTAATCCAAATATATTACACGACTTTCATGTTCCTATTCTTCAGAATAGCAATACTGTTCCAGTTTCACAAAGATACTTATAGTCTGCTTGGAACACTTTTATGTAATCCGATGAACAAATCCATCAATCACAAAAGTGGAACATTTCAAGTCATGATATGTAAAGTTCAAAGAGAGTAAAAAAATGGAAAATCTGGTCCAATCCCAGTGTCGTGCTGACGTGCGTTTCGGTGTCACGTGACCATATGGTCACCCACCTTCCTAAGGCCAGACGTCCAATGCACAGAACTTTATTTAAAAACAGCGCTACAGGAAGACTGTGGTTTTATCTTCTGCAATCTATGATCACAGAAACTATATGGCTAGACACGTCTTTCAAGTAGGGAAGGGTTACTACGAGTATATGCTGTGCACTAAGGACTGTCTTTGGTGTTCATATTCTTTGATATGAGCTATATGTAGAGTAGGATATGTTTATTTGGATTGAGTTTAGATGTGGTCCCCTGTTGTATACAACATTTTAAAGTAGACGACGGCTTTTGTGGTTACACAATGATATGTATTAAGGACTGTTTTGTGGCGTATACATTTTGCAACATGAGCAAAATGCAGAGTAATTAAAACATTGGATATCTTTTTTGCATTGTAGTTTGCCATACTGCAATAGAGGAGAAATGTTTCGCCCGCCCCTACTCTTATACTACATGCCTTGATGTAGAGCTTCTTGGGTGAGTTATTTAGGGAGATTTATAGTGAGGTACTATAGCTGTACATCATATTAGGAATGACGATTAATTGAGAATATTAACAAATAAATGAATTGTTTTTTTGATTAGTAAACATTGTTCTCCTGACCTCTTTCTTCTTATAACTCTTGAGGGATTCCTTTTAGGAATCAGTTTGGGAGGTGGGTTGCTTTTCTTGCTTTGCTAATTTTGCAAAAATGACATGATTCGTCTGTCAATATTTCAGATGTACTTTGTTTTCACCTACTTTTAATGGTGGTAGGGTTCCACTCAAAGCCAGTTCATGCTAATTTAGTAGATCTTGCTTTGCTTGGAATCCTAGGGATGCATGTGTGGTCCCTACCTGTTATGCCCCATTTGCGTATGTTACCAGAGGTTTGGTGCTGTGTAGGCCATTGGTATTGCACTTTTTGGCACAAATATAGGCCCATATTTATACTTTTTGACGCTAAACTGCGCTAACGCAGTTTAGCGTCAAAAAATTTAGCGCCGTCTAACGCCATTCTGAAGCGCCATGCGGGCGCCGTACTTATGGAATGGCGTTAGCCGGCGCAAGCAGACCGGCGCTGCCTGGTGTGCGTGGAAAAAAACCACGTAGACCAGGCAGCGCCGGCGTTGGGGAAAATAGCGTTAGGGCGTCTTAAAATGGGGCAAGTCAGGTTGAGGCAAAAAAATCGCCTCAACCCGATTTGCGCCATTTTTTACGACGCCCAGACGCCATTTAAATGACTCCTGTCTTAGTAAAGACAGGAGTCATGCCCCCTTGCCCAATGGCCATGCCCAGGGGACTTCTGTCCCCTGGGCATGGTCATTGGGCATAGTGGCATGTAGGGGGGCACAAATAAGGCCCCCCTATGCCACCCATAAAAAAAAAAAAAAAAAATTATACTTACCTGAACTTACCTGAATATCCCTGGGATGGATCCCTCCATCCTTGGGTGTCCTCCTGGGGTGGGCAAGGGTGGCAGGGGGGGTCCCTGGGTGCAGGGGAGGGCACCTCTGGGCTCATTCTGAGCCCACAGGCCCCTTAACGCCTACCCTGACCCAGGCGTTAAAAAGTGGCGCAAATGCAGGGTTTTTTGACCCGACCACTCCCGGGCGTGATTTTTGCCCGGGAGTATAAATACGACGCATTTGCGTCGCCGTCATTTTTTAAGACGGGAACGCCTTCCTTGCATCTCATTAACGCAAGGAAGGCGTTCACGCAAAAAAATGACGCTATTTGCCCATACTTTGGCGCTAGACGCGTCTAACGCCAAAGTATAAATATGGCGTTAGTTTTGCGCCGAATTTGCGTCGAAAAAAATGACGCACATTCGGCGCAAACGGAGTATAAATATGCCCCATAGTTTGCACTGGAAAGTTGATTAATGCTTTGCACCATTTTGTGTCATGTAGCAACGGAAGCAAGCACCTATGCAACTATATGTTGAAGCTTATGTATGACAGGCACACGTCACAGCCTTGAATGTGGGCCGCACTAGTCGTCCTCTCAAGGCGAGGATTTCAGAGCATTTGGGAGCTACAAGACAGGATGATGAGCGTTATCCTATTGCCTTACATATGAGATCATGTATAGCACAGGAGGCCCATAAGGATTTTAATTTTTGGGGATTTGAGCACATAGAAAGAAACCCACGAGGGGGTAGTAGAGAACTAGCATTAAGAAGAAAGGAATTAATATGGATCATGCATTTAAGAGAGGTGGAATATGGACTAAATTCGGATTATGAATTAGAATATTTTCTGGGCGAAAAACAAAGAAGGGGATGAAATCTGATTTGGTTATGACATTATGGGGGTCATTCCGGACCGCCAGGGCCGGGGACCACGGAAGCACCGCCAACAGGCTGGCGGTGCTTCCAGGGCCATTCTGACCGCGGCGGTAAAGCCGCGGTCAGAAAAGGGGAACCGGCGGTTTCCCGCCGGTTTTCCCCTGGCCCAGGGAATCTCCAAGCAGCGCCGCCAGGAACAGGATGGCGGGAACGGGTGTCGTGGGGCCCCCTAACAGGGCCCCATGAAGATTTTCACTGTCTGCTTTGCAGACAGTGAAAATCGCGACGGGTGCTACTGCACCCGTCGCACCCCTGCAACACCGCCGGCTCCATTCGGAGCCGACTTCTATGTTGCAGAGGCTTTCCCGCTGGGCCGGCGGGCGCCCTTTTGGTGGTCGCCCTCCGGCCCAGCGGGAAAGCCAGAATGGCATCCGCGGTCTCCTGACCGCGGAGCGGCCATTTGGCGGTGACCGCATGGCAAAATGACCGCCTATGTGATATCTGATTAGTAATACTGTTGGGATCATGATCTACAGTTACTATTGATTTAAGAATTTTGACATTTGGATTGGAATCTTCGTAATTTCTGAGAATAGGTTTATAATAATTGATGAGAAAGCTCTAACTTGTGGTAATAAATATAGCGTAAAAAAGATCAACATAAGAATAACTATAGTTGCATGACACATATTATGAGAATGGGCTAATATGTAAGTTAGGATATTGAGCATAATTGTAAGGAAGGGACGCTGCAGTAATCCTGTCTGTTTTCAGGCAGACGGACTAGTAATTAATTGATATGTGTTGGGAGTGTGCGCACAAAAGCGCAACTAGGAGTGGAATTAGTCTGCTCTCTATGTTTATAGCTAAAGAGGGTGGGCTTATAAACACAGAGAGAGAGAACGGACTCTCTTTGATAGATTCGGTGTATTTGCAGACTCAACGGAGCTAATGACGCGGCTATGTTGATATGTTCGGGGACCAATTAGGATTGAAGGTACACTAGGGTTTTAATAATTTTTAAACTGACTTTGCAGGATGCCAGATTAAATTAGGGCATCCTGGACAGCAAGAAAGCTATATTAAAAGAACATAGATGGTCAGGTAAGCGGTACGAGGCAGAGAGTGCTCCACTTATATGTCACCTTGTGACTTGAGACACAGTTGAGAACTAATACGGACTTCATATTTACAGATGGTAACTGGCACCACAATGTGCAATGATATAAACAATCAGAACAACAAATTTGATACATGCGATTGACCCCAAGAAATCAGGTATAAGTTCTCTCTATTGACACAATATAGGGAGATAATGTAATTGGATCATTTCACAATTAAGGAGAGGTTTTTTATACAAAAATCTTTCTTAAAAAGATTTTTTCTAATTTTGAGATCTTCACGGAGGTTTCAAATAACATAGATTGTTGGTGCTTCTTTATAAATTATAAGTGGTGATGTATTTTCATGTTGTTTGAAATCACGGCTCTTACTTTTGACTCTGTAATCATTTAGTCACATTGCACGTTAACGCGTGATGGGAAATGTGAAAAGTAATGTATATATATGTACAAAATACATGTTGGACACTGTTTGTTATAGAAAGTCCTGAAGAAGTTGAGGGGTAATCCTCAGACGAAACACGTGTTGATTGGAACGGGAGCAAGTTTGGATTGAGGACTTTATCAAGAAGAATAAAGAAGAATATGAGTCAAATATTGGACTTTGTTTGAATCAAGATTAAGGACTTTTGAATATGTAGTGCTATATTGAATATTACTACATTCAAGGCTGTGATGTGTACCTGTCGTACATATACTTTGGATAGCAGTTTGTTGTTATAATTGCTATGTATTTTTATTTATTTTTTTCCTAGTGATTGGCACCGTCTGCGTAATCAATGTTTTTAAATTGATTGAATTGAAGGAGAGCGCTAAGCACCATATATAAACCGCCCATTGGTAGTAAACGTATATGTTGAAGCTAATACTGTTAAACAAGAATTAGATGTTTCTATTGGTTTAATTGTCATGTCAGCTTCCTTCCATGACAGATGAGCTAAGCCCATGTGGGTGACAGACATTCATGCCTCTTTTACACTTTTTTACATAGTCCTCTTTCTCAGCTATTAAGGTATACCCTAAACCTTTTCTCGATCATGAGAATTATCATTCTGTAATCTATTTCCTCCCTTCATACATATTACAATTAGTGGGTATATGTTGTTGAGCTAAAAGAAATATCTGTTCAGGAAGATGATTAGGCCATTGCAAAGACACCCACAGAATTCCTTGCTCAAATGTCCCACCAATGGGACACCATGGAGCTGGATATCATCCGTGGTAAGCAAGACTGTCAATACTTCTGTTTTGAATTTGACATAGATTTCGCCTTCTTTCATATAAATACAAAATAATTTTGCTAATTCAATTTGTTGAAAGATAACTAATTTCTGCATGAAGCTTCAAAAACATACCTCTTGCTTATGGGGACAATAGGACCTTTCTTTATTTCCACCATCATTAAAGTAAATACTGGTTATTGTACTTGCTTAAACAATCCAGCCCCAACTTCTGCTTTTAAGCTGGTAAAAGTGGCTCGGCATGAGCCATATTCCTGCCAACAGGTAGGATGGGCCTGCATGGTGCTGGCCTAGGCTGCTCTAAATGAGCTCTTCTCCAGGGTACCCAGCATAAAGAGAATAGATAAGGGCATCTTCTTATGATGTCTTCTCTGTTTGGGCCTCTTTGGTGGGTGGAGGGTTAGGGCCTTGGGACAAACAATCTCAGTCTGAATATCCCATTTTATGTACTTTAGAATCCTCCCTCACTATTTTCATCTCATCATAAATGTAAGCTTTACCGTAGGATTACTGATTGCACCAACTCAAATTAATTTCTCTAGTAACAACAAATCCTGAGGCTCTCACCATCTCCATATTTGGGTCAATACCATAGTCTTTTTATTTTGTCCCCAGCACTTCTAGATGAATGCTATTGACTCCACTCTCTATTCTGTACCAAGTATTTGAGATCAGAATCTACCAACAGAGATACACACTCACTCTCAAAATAAGCCCACATCATCCCTAAAACTTGACAATCCTAACCACAATAACACTCTCATGTCCAATACACATCCATCCAATCCCTAAATTCCAACAGTACTACTCACTTTACCCCTCTTAAAATTCAACAGTTGATGCCTGAACATCAAACACTCACTGAACCATCACCCTAATAATAAGTATGTTTGCAGTCAATATGTTTGGGCAAAGATCACTGGGAGTATACCAGCCTATCTACTGGGAGGGGCTGCTACTGCCACAAAGAAGCTTGTAGCTGCGTTTGAGGCAGTTGTCCCTGTGCTTGTCAATTGCTGCCCACTAATGTGTAGTGGTGATGGAAGGTTCTATTTCCTTCTCTTCTTCCATCAATTGTGGGTAAGTCACAGCAATGGCAACCAAGTATCTGAACCACAATCACTTTGTAATTGTCCATCATCATGTTAAAGTTGTTTCTTCAGCATCTGTCTCTAGGAGAAAAACAAGACACTGAATTACACAATGCTGTAAGCCTATTTGTAAAGGCAGGCACACTTGTTGGTTCAGTGCTACATTTATGAGCTGTATACTTGTCTACTTAATTATTATCTTCCTTATGACTTATTTGGACCTTATTATACTTATTTTCTCATGGTTAGGTAGGTTATCTTTACCAGATACTTTTGGATTAAACAAAAGAAAGGTGCAACAGAAGTATATTAGAATGTAAGTATATTACATTTGCAGGGCTTGGGTAAGGTGTACAGTTGGGCTAAGCATGTGATGGTGTTGGGAAGGTTAGGTTGTCTGGGTTTAGTTTGAGCTAGGATTAGAGTAACAGAAGATGTAAATTGAGGGGTAAAGGTAGCAGAAGGTGGAGTGGGTGAATGATGGCACAAGATGTGCTTTAGGGCAGCTATTTATCTGCACCATCAAACTGAAGAGACACACATGATGTAAGTGAAAAAGGTTAGGGTTTGTGTCAAGGACAAAGTCAAAGAGTTTGGTTAGGAGTTGACATTTGTCTTCCAATGATTCAGACCCTTGAGGCCCTCGTTAAATGTGGTTCTTGATTCTGAAAGGTTTGTTAACAGCAGTTACCTGCCACATCTGAATTATTAAATCTGCAAAAACACTAAGGAAACACTGTTAACTTTTACCCAGAGTTTTTGGCAGCTAAAAGCCGCTGAGATCTCTAGTTGAAAGTCTGGGCAAAAATGAGAAAATTGGAGAATAGGACACAGAATTACTGATTTTGCTGGTAATTCCTAATTTCTTATTGGACCCTCAGGATCCAACTTGTAATGGGCTGGATCTTCCCCATCCCAGTTGTTACCAGCACCCCTTTAAGATCGATAACTCTGGGAGTGGGGAAATTATGGCCCTTGCACCTAGCCACTTTTATGAAGGCCAAAGTAGCAAACATATGAACCTTTTTACCCCTACATTTTCATGTTTTACTAAGACATATAGGTTGGTTCAGGCTTTTATACCTCTAGTTTTTTGTGTTAAAGTGTTTACATACAATAGTCCCATCTCTTCAAGAGGCACCATGAAGGTGGAATAAGCAACCTGAATACATGCTGTAACCCCAAACACTGACCCATCCTTATTCCAGCAAAATGAACTACCACACTCTACCATGCAGAAGTGCAGCTACATAATCATAAAAACACAACTGCTCATAATACATGACACAAAAACATTTCCCACAAAGCCTATAATCCCTCAACCATGAAGTAAAGTATAAGGTACATGTTCTATTCTTCACCCCTCTTCTCTCATTTACATGCATATGCACACACACATAACAATGTTGGCCAATTATGCTTTACACAAAAAGGATGCCAGCATAGGACACACTGCAATACACTTCCAACTAATCAAAGGGTCTAGAATTGTGTAACATGCGATGCATATGCTCACACACTTTAGCACCGCATCAGGGTTATGAAGTACTATAACAGAACATGTAATTTGCTTAAATGTGTAATAGCCAAGTGAATTACATGTGTTTGTGGAGTAAGCTATACACTAGTTTGCCTGGGAGCAGCACTAATCAGCTGTGAAAGCCATAATGTGCTACAGACAAATGTAGAGCAAATGAACACAATGAGGTAAATTGCATTGATTTGTAACAGATACAAATCCTGTGGGTGATGGACCCACAATTTCTTAGAATAAATGCCTCTATGTGGATTATGTTAAAGTCTGTCTTAATCGTATTTGTGGAGATAAGTGATACTGTTCTTCCTTTCACTGTGAAAAGAAACTCTACATATATCAAGTTGAGGATGGAGTGATGTCATATAATAAGGATTTGGGTAAGAAAATATTAAATTCACAAATTTGTTATGGTACAAAGTTGAGAAAGTAGTTGCAGTAAATCAATCAGGACTGAAAGGCTTATGATTTTAGCAAAACATCAGTAATGTTTGAGAAGAAGTTGCTTTGAATACAATGGAATGAACTAAACACAGAAAATAGGGAAGAGGTATATATCACCCTCTAGTGCTTTCTCTCTCTATATAATGTCTAACCCTCAAAATGAAAAGTGAGAACCCAAACCTGGAAATATAAAATGACTAAAAATATGGAAATTACCTTCTAAGGAAAAAGACAACCCTCAATCGCAATTTATGACTTGCTCCATCATTGGAATTTTCCCACATCCAAAACACAGAATAATGTTTAGATAAGGTGAGCCAATGAATGTGACCATAGGTTATTTAAATGTAGAATCATAAATGCTTGAAACTTTAAAATTGTCTATCTTAGAGCCCCAATGTAAGATTCTTCAGAGCTACACTAACGTGATTAAAAATATAGTAGCAATGGTTAGTGAGATATTATTGCCCTGCCATCATCTTTATTGTCAACATATTGCAGCCAATTTTGTGTGCTCAAAAGAGTCAAAGATCTTCCTCAGGATATATTGATCCCTGGCTATCTGTCTTGTCCCTTGTGTCCAATAGTCTGATGTACGGACGGACAACAGAAAATACTGCTATATATAGATAGAATAAGGGGTATATGGCTCACTTAATGTTTTTCTTTTTCTTTTTGTACAGGAATTTTTTGTGGGTAAAGGACTCACAATAGTCAATTATTTGACATAATTATAATTAAGAGTGATTCACAGAAGAGAGAATAACATGCCATATTGGAAACACAGTGAGCAGTATGGCACAGCACACAGAGTGGAACACACAGTATGGGGAGGTTTCAGGAAACCTCTTGTTGTATGCTTACCCTCCAATTATTACTGCTTTTGTAGCACAGGGATTGGGGATGACATTTCACTGTAGTTGCACAGTGTAGAAGGACTCGCTTGGTTAGGCCAGTCCTCTGTTTAATTTAACGTACACCATATAACTGTTTAGTAAGATATGAAATAGTATGCATTTATAACACTTGGCCGTAGTAGTAAAATAGTTGTATGTATTTGTTGACACCAAGCTTCTCTGTTCTGTTGAATTATCAATGGCTTTATAGAGAGTAGTGAGCTGAAGCCAGACTAAGGGCCTGATTTAGAGTTTATCAGATGGGGTTACTTCATCACAAACTTGGCAGATATCCCGTCTGCCGTATTACGATCCCTTTATATCCTATGGGAATCGTAATACAGCGGATGGGATATCCTCCACATTTGTGATGGAGTAACCAATCTGCCAAACTCTAAATCAGGCCCTATATCTGAATATTGAGATGGACATGTTTTCCAGGAATTGAAAAACATCTTTTAAGCTTAGGTAAAAGAAATAATATCACAGAAAGAAGCTGGAGTATTAATTGAGGTGAGTAAACACTAAGTAATCACAATCCCCATCAGGGTGAACCACTAAAATCTCTAAATTAACCCTGGCAACTATGACACAAATGAGGTAGGCTTAACTTAGGGGCAAGGTTTAAAGTATTTATGCAATACCAAAACAGTAATAAAGTCTATCTAGAGCACAAGAAAAATTGTAAGCCAATTTAGATAGAGTACATTTTAATAAATAAAATTACACCAAAATAACAAAAATCCATAGTAGAATCCAGAGATATGAATTGTTGAAGTTTAATTTAAGAACATGCACTATAAAACATTAGAGTCCAACCACAGTCACGTTTTTGCACTTGACTGGTACCTAGGTGCAATGTAAGGCTGACTGCAATGGATCCTGGGTCAGATCCAGAAACAAGTTAAACATGGTCAGAAGATTAACCTATGGATGTAGTCTCTGGATTGGTAATCCAAAATCTTCACTGGGCCAAGGCAGCAGGCTCTTATAGAGGAGGGCTTCAAGACATCAGATCGCAGAAGGACAATGTCCCTGCGAACCTTTAGTTGTAAACCTCAGATTCCTTTGGCACCTTCACCTGGAGAAGATTTATATGTTCTGACTTAGTATTTTGAGCTCAGATTCCTCCAGTGGGGCAAGGCTGGGGCCGTAGCCTGCAAGGGCTCCGCAAGGCAGGATACCTTCTCTGTGAGGTTCCACTTAATTTGATTTGGTGTTGTGGAAAAGCTCTGATCAGAAGAAACCTGAATCGTTAGCCTACCAGCAATGCACCTTGGTTGGATCACTTTGGTAGATTTGTTCCAGTCATCTGGAGGCCTTTGGTGCCAAAAAGATTTTAAGCCTCAGATTTTCAGGGATTGAGAGCAGGAGTACATATTAACACCACTCAAGGGTTCAGGACCTTAGGACAACACTTGAGGGTCATGCCTCAGTCCAAAAGATGTCAGCAGCAGAGTCCAGGGCAGGTCCAGTTTTAATGGGTCAGCTGAATGGGCCTCTGGGTTGTTGTGTCCCTGTAGCTTGAAAAGAAGGCCAGCCAACTGACCCTTTGGGCAACCTCTTTGTCCTGGGTACAAGGATAGCAGGTCCAGTCCATCAGGGTTCTTCACAGGTCACTGACAGGTTCAGTCCTCGTCTGGTTCTCCCATATGTCCAGTGGTGTTTTCAGGAGGGCTCTGAGGGTGCCACATTTATGCCTGCCAACCTTCCTAACCAATAGAGTAAAGGTTCACTGGGGTAACCTTATCCACTGTAGCAACATTTCTTGTGTTCCCTACTACAAATCTTTCTTCCCCTGTGTGACCTTCCCAGAAGTATAGGTATGGAAATGAGTGACACCTCCTCTGTAGTCACTCTAAAGCAGTTCTAGACACAACTGTTCTCCCATGGGATTGATGCCTGCCTAACTGAGGGAACAGTGGAAGCGCAGGAGGCCCAGGTGTCAGTTAACATTTGTCTGCGACAGAGTAAAAGGTAACTTTCTAAAAATACCTTTTTCCTGATTAAAAATGTAATTTTACCATTAAATTGGATCTTCAATAACTACTAAACAGAGTCTTTAAATTATATGCCTGGCTGCATCCTAACTAAAATTATCATTATTAAATGTTTTAATATAACTTAGTGTTCTGCTATGGAACAGAAGCCTTGCTTCAGCAGGAATAGGTTTTGGGTCTTTTTGACAGTAGGGAAATTTGGTCACATTAAACTGCTATATGTCTTACTTTTGAATACCATAAACCCGTACTTATGGGTAATAAGGCCTAGAAATGGGGTGTCTTATTGATAACCTGTTTTGACCTGTCAAAAAAGGTTATTTAGACAAGTTGGATTGCAACATTTAGACACCCACAGTCAGGCAACAATTGTAGGTCTGAAGCCATTTTTTACCTTGTTACTGTTGTGGATAGCTCAATAAGTGCTGAACTCCACTAGTGACATTTTGCAGGCCTTGAGGACACTGTGTACCATATACTAGGGACCTATAAGTAACTTTTATTAGCCAATCAGCGGTATGCCAATTTTATTATGTTGAAAGTGGGAGCACAGGCACTTTACCACTGCATAGTAGAGGCAACGTTCACAGGGTTCTACAGCCAGCAAAAGAAGTCAAGGCCAAAATCTGTGGGTACACCATTCACAAGATGACCATTCCTATAACCACCCCATTGAGGGAGCAAAGGTAATGAATCCAAGTAAAACCCTGTCACAGGTGCATTTCTAACTTTATCAAGGGATGATGCCAGACAATTCCACCTCTGATGTATACTAGCAGAGTGGCAGAATACTTGGACACCGGGTGCCAAACCCCAAGTCTGTTTTTGGGGTGTGATGTCAACATGCTGTATGTTTGGTGAAGCATCTGATGTCAGGCAAATAAGTGTCCACTGTTAAGCCAATCAAATTCTCATAACAGCTAGACTATGGCTTTTCTTACTAAGGTGTTTGTATCACATTGTTAAAATGTAGCATACCTATATTAAAGTATGCTTGTGTAATCAGTAAATGTATAGCCCCAAGGAACAAAAGGGGGAATGTTATAAAACATTTTCAAGGGGTAAGTCACAAATATAAGTAACTAGAACCTAACTCAATCCTAAACCTTTTGAACATGAATGTGCATTAATTGAGAAAATATTCAGTTACCTTTGGATTTTAATTATCTAATTCATCCATCTCTGGAAAATAACTTTTTTATTGCTCTCACGAAATTACATTGGCGATTGTGAGTTTTGCCAAGACTAGGTGAGGGCTGAAAAATCATGGACTCGGATCACACAGAGACAGATTGTCTATGAGATGATGTCTGAACTGTATGAACCCTGTTCATTCAGCAAGTACGTATCAAAAGAAGGGGAAATGATGATGCATTTAAATGGTAAAGGGCCCTTATTGTTCCTCACATATGTATATTTAGTAGGAACCACAGGATGTCATTGTTAAGAACAACTGTAGGTTCGTAGAGTAGTAAATCAAGTGTTGTTCACTGTTGAGTAGATGCATTTTGTATTTGAAATGTTATTAGTCATCCAAGCTTTGTCAGTATTTTCCCACTGGAGAATGCATCATCTAGATAAAGATTCATAAGTCTGCTGGAGGATCTTTTGCATTGTGTATTGCTTCTGTGTTTATTTAAGTGGATCTTTACTTTTCTTTTGGTCATTCTAACACACTTAGGCCCTTATTTATACTTTTTGATGCTAAACTATGCTAACGTAATTTAGTGTAAAAAGTATACTGCCGGCTAACACCATCCCATGACGCCAGCCGGGTGTCACGTTAGCGGTGGTAAGGCCCGTTAGCGTCAAAATATATGACGCTAACCGGGTAAGGGAGGTGTAGGGAAACTGGAAGTTGTGCACCAAAGAATGCCGCTAGTCAGGTTAGACTCAAGAAAATGACTCTAACCTGATTAGAGTCATATTTCTGCACACAACCCCCATGGACATGACTCCTGTCTTAGACTTAGATTTATGTCCCCTGGGCATGGCCATTGGTCCCAGTGCCATGTAGGGGGGCCAAAGTTAGGGCCCCTTATGGCACTTAAAAAATATATAATAAACTCACCTCTACTTACCTCTACCTACCTGGGATGGGGTCTCCCATCCTTAGGTGTCTTCCTGGTGTGGGTGGGGGAGTCCCTGGGGCCAAGGAAGGGCACCTGAGGGCTCCTTCCATGGTCTCTGACCATGGAAATGTGGCAACAGGTCCCCTAACGCCTGCCCATACCCAGGCGTTAAATAATGGTGCTGACAAGCTTAGCACCATTATTTGAGGCTCCCATCCCCCCGTGCATGATTTAGAATGGGGGATAAATACGGCACAAGGGCCATAACGTTGTTTTCTTCACAGGAAGTTACATAATAGCACAAGTTGTATGGGATCATAGTGTTGGGGGGTTGGTAGCAGACTGAAGGACATCAGGGGTGTGCTGCAATAAGAGCTGTGGCTATTGGTGGAATTGATTAAGAAGTGGTGTCTGGGGCAATACACAGGGTGATTCCAGGGCAGTTATGTAATGTGCTAATCATAGTGGGTGGAGTGAAGGGGGTCTGTAGCCGGACATTCCAGGGATATAGAGGATGTGTCCACCTTCCCTATCTCCTCATGGAACTGCGTGAGCATGGTGCCCCATGTTTCCACTATGGCCCTTTGTGGAGGTGGTGGACCTCCTCACACTGCACATTTGTGCTTTCAGCTTCTCCCCATCAGAGAAGAGCCACCTGCTATTTTATCAGGAATGGTGGGTGGTAAGCCCATTAGGGTAGGATGATAATGCACCCGGCAAGCAATCATGCCATATTTGCAAAGCGCACCAAACTCTATGTTTCTTCTCTCACTTTAAGACCCCTAGAGCTGCTGCTTCCCAAATACTGAGGTAATTGAATTCTGCGAACAGATGCCAATGTGTCATGGGCTCCTTGCCAATATGACCTGTAGCATTGGCTCCAACCCCTAAAACATGTGTATTATTGGGTAATCCTTGAGTGACATTTTTAACTTACCTTTAAGTCCCTAGTACATGATTCTCTGTGTACCCAGGGTCTGTATGTTAAATATCACTAGTGGACTGCAGCAGCTAATGTGCCACTAGTAAAGTGACAAGGCAAACAATGTCTTCAGGTCTGCCCCTGTGGCCTGAGTGTGCGGTTCTCAAACTAAAAATGAGGCCTGGAAAAATTAACTTTTTGTCAGGCATAAACCCTCACTAAGGGATAACCTTGAGGCCCAAGGAATATAAAAAGTAGGGCATGTTTTCTTAGGCTTCACATGTACTAGCAGTGAAAACTCTTTAAAGTTGTTTTTCACTATGGCAAAGCTGGCTCTTTCATAGAAAAGCACTAGGTTAAATTATAACACCTTATAATGCATACATTCAGTTTGGGAATAGTTATGATCATGATTCAAGGACTCAAATTATTAGGGATTTAAAATCCAATTTGGTGATAAAGTTGGATTTTGAATTACTATTTGGGAAATTACTCTTCAGAGTTAATCACCAACTGTCACCTGACAGCCTGCTGAGTCATGTGACTGGCTCCCCGGAATGGGAAGAAAAGGGCCTTGGCAGAGAGCAGGTGTGATGTCCTCCTGAAAGGATGGCCTGGGGAATTTTTTACCCAACTGAACAAGCTTCAACGTGGTACGACCTGTCACAGGTATAAATAACTCACACTGCCATTGTCCAAGTAACCATCAGTCCCAGTGAGAGGGAAACCTGTTCCAGAGTTGGTTTCCCCATTTCCCTAGACACACCTCAGGAGTTTTTCCAGAGAAAAAAAATTCTGCCATGTTGGGTTTTGGCAGAGCAAGGCACTGAGTTTGTTAGGGGGAAACCCCTAAGGAATTATGTCGAAGTCTGTTGGGAAGTTGGAATTCCTGACTAATGGTCAGAAGGATTCCCTCACCCACAAGCTAGTATCGGGCATAAAAGTGGCACCCCTGAGAATCTTCTTCAGAACACTGCTTGGCCTGAGAAGTATCGTGCATAAAGGTGGCACCCCTGAGATTCTTCTTCAGAACACTGCTGGACCTGAGAAAGACAGAAGAAAGGCACCTTTAGACTTCACAAATAAGACTGCACCAATTGTAACCTGTGTAAAGGAACCCCAAGGACTGAACATACTCACACATGAGCCCAAAACAGAAGGGTGGTCTTCAAAGGGCAGTTTGCTAGTCTCCTGTTAAGCTACATGGACACAAAAGCTGAAAGAAGCCCACCTTCCTGAAGAGCCCAGTTGACCAGTTCCAACTTGACCTGCTCTGGTCCCTACTTGTGGCTTCCTATGGAATGAGTCCTGGCCTTAAGTGGTGTCCCTAAGGTTTTGGGACTTAAAAACATTTTGAAGGGATTTTACCGAAAGAACCAGAGGCTACCACCGGACTAATGTATAGCCACAGCTGCCAATATTAAACTGTTTTTCAGACTTAAAATGCTGGTTTGTCCCCTGGAACCAACGCTGAGCCACCAATCTACAGGCGATATCCACCTGGATCTGATCTTCAGACTTTGCTCACTCTGAGTTTCTCCACCTTCAACGTCAGGAGCCATGAAATGCCATTACTTAGGCTCTCACTGAAATACTGCACTGTTGCAAGCTGCTTCTTTGGATCCAGGTGGACCACAACCCAACAATAACCTTGTTGATGAAGGGTTTCTCCAAGAAAAAGACTAAGGTCCTGATTTAGAGCTAGGCGGATGGGGTTACTCCATCACAAACGTGATGGATATCCCATCCCCCATATTACAATTCCATTATAGCCTATGGAAATTGTAATATGGCAGACAGGATAAGGTTATATAATGGAATTATGCATGCCTAAACAACAAGGTCATAGCAATGACAGTGTCTTTACCACGCATGCCTTTACAACAAATGTCATTGTAAAAGCATATTTGGTAAAGGAACATGGGTAGAAAATTCTCCCTGCCCTGTCCCCTAACACCTGATACCCTACCCTGTAATCCACACTGGCCCTTCCACCCCCTGACCTGAGCTCTAACCCCCCAACCCTGAGCCCTAAAAGTAACCCCACCCTGCCCTTAAAATTACCATGACCACTCCTGAATCCTAAAACTGACCCCACCTCGTACCAAAAACTAGCCCAACCCCCTGCCCGAAGCCTAAAACCCAGTCTTTGCCCTTAAAACTGCCCCCACCCCACCCCATCCTGAACCATAAAACTGAAACTGCCCTGTCCTAAAAACTCCCCAACATCCCCCTGAAACTAAAACCTGGTCACTGTCCTTAAAACTACCCCTCCCCCACGCCCTGAACCCTAAAACAGACTCCACCCTGTCCTAAAAACTACTCCAGCCCCCCACCCGCACTAAATATGCCTCCCACCCCTAAAAACTACAACCCCACAACCCCGGTCCCAGACCCACTTACCTCTCCTGTTTGTTTCAGCTAGCCAGTAACCCCGCCCTGCCATTAAAAATATCCCAATCCCCTACCCTGAACCCTAAAACTGACCCCTGCCCTGTCCTAAAAACTACCTTTTCTCCCCACCCAGAGGCCTAAAACCCAGTCACTGGCCTTAAAACTACCCTGACCCCCACCCCAAATGCTAAAACTGCCCCCACTCTGTTCCAAAAAATACCCAGTCCTCCCCCACCGTGAGGCCTAAAACCCAGTCACTGCCTTTAAAACTACTCGACCCTCACCCTGCCCTGAACCCTAAAACTGACATTGTCCTGTCCTAAAAGCTAACCAACTCCCCCTCCCTGAGGCATAAACCTGTCTGTCCTTAAAATGATCCTGCCCCCCCAGCCTGAACCCTAAAACAGAAGTCACCCTGCCCTTAAAATTTCTCAAATCCCCCCACCCGCCGTGAGGCTTAAATTGGCCTCCCATTCCTAAAAACGACACAATCCGGAAACCAGGTCCCAGCAACACTTACCTCTCCTGTTTCTTACAGCTAGCCAGTAACCCCACCCTGCCATTAAAACTACCCCATCCCCTCACCCTAAACCCACTAAATTGACCCCTGCCCTAAAACTACCCCTTTTTCCCCACCCTGAGGCATAAATTATGCTCACTGTCCTTAAAACTACCCCGACTCACCCCGAGCCATGAAACGGCCTCCCACCACTACAAACTATCCCCAAAACCAGCCCCACTTACCTCTTCTGTTACTTCCAGCTAGCCACTAACTGTGTCCTGCCCTTAAAACTACCCTGACCCACCCTGAACCCTAAAATTGACCCTGCCCTGTCCTTAAAACTTCCTTGACCCATGCCCTCCCTCCCTGAGGCCTAAAACCCAGTCACTGCCCTTAAACTTCCCTGACCCCCCACCCTGAACCCTAAGATTGACCAAGCCCTGCCCTAAATACTACCTCAACCCCCTCGTCCTGAGGCCTCAAACACAGTCATTGTCCTGAAACCTACCCTGACACCCCAACCTAAACCACAAAAACAGACTCTGCCATGCCCTTAAAACTACCCCACCCCTTCACCCTGAGACCTAAAACAGCCTCCCTCTCTGAAAAACTACCTCCTGCAAACCCGGCCACAATCCCTCTTACCTCTCCTGTTCCTTCCAGCTAGCCAGTAACTCTACCCTGTCCTTAAAGCTACCCTGACCCACCCACCGTAAACCATAAAAACAAAACTGTCCTGTCCTAAAAACTACCTCTCCTCCCCTGAGGCCTAAAACTCAGTCACTGTCTTTAAAATTAACCCGAACCCCCCCACCCTGAACCCTAAAACTGAACCCGCCCTGTCTTAAAGACTACCCTGACCCCCTCACCCTGAGGCCTAAAACCCTGACACTCTCCTTAAAATTACCCTGACTCCCCCTCCCGAATCCTAAAACAGACCCCACCCAACCCTTAAAACTACCCCAACCCCTCACCTGCCAATAGCCCTAAAACCGCCTTCCACCTCTAAAAACTAACCCCCCAAATCTGGCCCCAGCCCCACTTACCTTTCCTGTTCCTTCCAGCTAGACAATAACCACGCGCTGCCCTTAAAACTACCCTGACCATCCTGCCCGGACCCTTAAAAGCGACGTGCATGGTCCTAAAAACCACCCTGACTCGTGCCACCCACACTCTGAGGCCTAAAACCCATCCACTGCTCTCAAAACGACCAGACCCATGCCCTAAACCCTGAACCTGACCCCACCCTTCCCTTAAAACTACCCGACTCCCATGCCCTGAGCCCTAAAATGGCCTCCTAACCCTAAAAACTACCCCCCATACCCGGCTCTAGCCCCACATACCTCTCCGGTTCCATTGAGCTAGACTGGTCTTTGCTCCTTCCTGTGTGGCCCAGATAGCTAGACCGCTCTCTCTGCCTTAACCATGCAGATGTGTGGTTCAGGCACATGTGTGGTGAAGGCAGAGTCACTGTTGAGGCAATCTTTCTTGTGCTTGTGTGGAAACTGCACATTTGTTCTGCCCACATTGTTAAGGCTGTTTCCCACTGGATATCTGGCACATTTGTGACAGAGTAACCCATCTGCCAAACTCTAAATTAGGCCCCAAGTCATAAGGTAAACTTTCCAACAGGCCAACCTTGGTATCTATATCCGACCTATGCTACAACTCTGTCAGCCCAAACATTAGGCTTTAACAAGGTCTAGCGAGATCAGTCCAGTTGACACTTTGTGCTTTTTGGCCCTAAAATCATTGAAAACTTTGAAAAATCATATCCTACATCAAACGTTTTTGTTGTTTAGGTGTCTATTTCCTCAGTTAAGTTTACTCTATCTTTATATAATGTTCGTGGATTTTTCTTGTGTTGTGTTTTCTACTTGTTAACCACTTTGGTACTGATAAATGCTTTAAACATTTCTCCTGTGAACTCTTTCTGCTGTGCAATACATCTAAGAAAGTTTAAGCTAAGGTTTAAATTATTGAGACCTAAATGGACCTAGTAAGGATTAGTGCCATTGTTACTTAAAGGGGACTGCCATCAGCTTTATTGAATAACCCATTTTCTTACATTCTGCCAATGAAATTTCCCCTTGCCACACAAGTGAAATGTCAATAAATTAAAGCCATAGTTTGATGTTATTGTTATAATTATTTTGATTATAGAAGTTAACTTCCTCTTCAAACCTGTTGTAAGAGATTGGGGTATTGCCTGATGGGGGTTTAAGGCCCACTCAGGCAACAAGCACAATACTTGTTAGAATGAACCACAAAAGTCACTAAATTAAACTGTGCTTAACCCCCTGGTAGCTTTGCGTAAAAGCAGTCAGGCTTAAATTATGGGCAATGTTTAAAAGTATTTAAGTACCACACAAATGCTAATAAAGTGAAAACACAACACAAGAAAAATCTCAAACCATTTTAGAAAAATAGAGAATATTTTAAAGAATAAAATGACACAAAAATGAATAAAATCTAATCAGTAGAACCAAAGTGCTGGGTTTTTACATTATTTAGTGCAAGATACTGCCTAAAATCCCCACACACCAGCCACAGTTATCTGGTCGCACAAGACCGGGGCAAAGTCCAAAGTTAAGGCTGATCACAATGGAGTGTGGGTCAGAGACACAAGGTGGATTGAGCTCAGAATCAACTTACCTTCTGACTTAGAAGACATTTTGAAGAAAAGTTCTGAGGAGGAGACGTCATCATCGGGGAGCCACTGGACAGAGTCTCGGTGAAGATTTATACCTTCATACTTTGACACTTTTATGGAAGTCAAAAATCTCCAGCAGGATGAAGCTGCATTTTGTAACCAATGAGGGATCCACAAGGCTGGATACCTTTGTCAAGAGGTCGCGTTGAACAGGATATCGTGCAATGGAGAAGAACATAGCGGGAGCTACTGTGAAGTCTGACTGACTGGTGATGCACCTTGGGTAGATCAGCTGGCACGTAGGTCTCAGTCTTCTGTTGATTTTCAGGACACTTTTTGGTGAAATGTTTTCTAAGTCCCAGCTTTTAGGGTTAGGCAGCAGCATCCCTAACACCACTGCCAAGAGTCCAGGACTTGGGGGAATACCACTTGAGAAGGTTAGTACTCAATAAATCAGAGGCCAGGTACAGAGTTCAAGGTCTCTTGGTCTTCATATGTCCCTGTAGCTACACAGGTGACCAGTCAAGTAGTCCTTGGAGTCACTCTAGTAGTCCTGGGATTACGTAGCAGGGCAGTCCTCTCGAGAGCAAGGCAGGACTCAAGCAGCAGTGAAGTCCTCTAGGGCTCCAGGCAGTCCTTCAGAAGTCTTCCATGGGTCCTAGAGTGTCCTGAAGAAGTGTTCTGAGGGTCCCATATTTATATCTCCTATCCGCCTTTGAAGTGGTGGAATCTTCTAGGTAACTTCCATGTCTGGTTCTGAAAAGATGTTTCCTTCACCTTTTCAAGGTTTCAAGAAGTCGGGGATGACAGGCGATTTTTGTCAGGTTTCTTTGTGAATGTGCTGGAGGAAGTCTTTTAAAATGCAAGTTGGGCAGGGAGCAGCTCTGACCCCAGCAACCCAGTCCAGATGGTCCATACTGCTGTCACCTAGGGCCAGAAGTATGAAAAAAAATTGCACTCGCAAACTGTGCGAATCGCAAAAATCAGCCGTTTGCGAGTGCAAAAACGTGGTCTGCGATGCCTGAAAGGCATTCGCAGACCAAAAATAGGAAATAGGAAATCGCAAAAATTGCGATTTTTTGCGTTGCGACCTGGTTTTGCGAGTCACATTTTGCGATTCGGTATTTCCAGTAGGAAATTGCGAGGCGCAAAATGTGATTCGCAAATTTCAAGTCGCAATTTGATGCATCAAAAAATCACAATTTGCGAATTTTCACAGAATGGCATTTTGCACATGCAAAATACCACTAAGTGAAAGCAGGTGGTAAGCAGGTGCAACCTATATAAAGAGGCCCAGAATGCCTCAGACTCTTTTCCACAATGGCTGCACTCTACGTCATGGCGAGGAGGATGAGGATCTTGGCAGGTTTGAGGAGAGGGAGGAGGAGACAGGAGCGCATTTTCAGAGTGCGCATTACACTATTTGACCTGACAGAGGAGGAAATATTTGAGAGGTATAGGTTGAACTCAGCCATGATACTTGGGGGCATATTTATACTCCGTTTGCGCCGAATTTGCGTCGTTTTTTTCGACGCAAATTCGGCGCAAAACTAACGCCATATTTATACTTTGGCGTTAGACGCGTTTAGCGCCTAAGTATGAGGAATGAGCGTCATTGTTTTGCGTGAACGCCTTCCTTGCGTTAATGAGATGCAAGGTAGGCGTTCCCGTCTAAAAAAAATGACTGCGACGCAAATGCGTCGTATTTATACTCCCGGGCAAAAATCACGCCCGGGAGTGGGCGGGGCAAAAAACCCCGCATTTGCGCCTCTTTTTAACGCCTGGGTCAGGGCAGGCGTTAAGGGACCTGTGGGCTCAAAATGAGCCCACAGCTGCCCTCCCATGCCCCCAGGGACCCCCCCTGCCACCCTTGCCCACCCCAGGAGGACACCCAAGGATGGAGGGACCCATCCCAGGGACATTCAGGTAAGTTCAGGTAAGTATAATTTTGTTTTAAAAAATTTTTTTGGGCATAGGGGGGCCTGACTTGTGCCCCCCTACATGCCACAATGCCCAATGACCATGCCCAGGGGACATAAGTCCCCTGGGCATGGCCATTGGGCAAGGGGGCATGACTCCTGTCTTTACTAAGACAGGAGTCATGTAAATGGCGTCTGGGCGTCGTTAAAAATGGCGCAAATCGGGTGGAGGCGATTTTTTTGCCTCTACCTGACTTGCCCCATTTTCAGACGCCCTAACGCCATTTTCCCCAACGCTGGCGCTGCCTGGCGTACGTGGTTTTTTTCCATGCACACCAGGCAGCGCCAGTCTGCTAGCGCCGGCTAACGCCATTCAATAAATACGGCGCCCGCATGGCGCTTCAGAATGGCGTTAGCCGGCGCTAATCTTTTGCGTCAAAAAGTATAAATATGGCCCTTGATCTGATAGCTGAGCTACAACCCATACTGCAGCGCAGAACACTAAGGACTCACAGCATACCCACCCATGTGCAGGTATTATGCTCCTTACACCTACTTGCGTTAGGGAGCTATCAAGAGGTCATAGCAGCGGCTGGGGGGGTTTCACAGAGTACCCTCTCCAGATTTTTCAATGCATTTATCAACGCCATGCTACGCAAACTCCAACAGTACATCAGATTCCCCCACACCCCACAGGAAATACAGCAGACAAAAAATGAGTTTTACCAGATAGCACAGTTCCCCCACATCCTAGGTGCCACAGATGGCACACATGTGGCAATCTGTCCACCATCAGCCACAGAGTATGTGTACCGAAACCGTAAATACCAACATTCCATGCCGATTCAGGTGATATGCAATGCCTCCTATATCATAACTGATCTCGTGGCCAGGTACCCAGGGAGCACACATGATTCGTACATCTTTCGCCACAGCGGCATTCACACAAGACTGCTAGCTGGGGAGTTTGGTGAAGGATATCTACTAGGTAATGTCACGCTGTACACTGGTGCATAGATGGGGAACCCATGTCAGATGGCTCAGTTACTCATCACACCTTCTGTCTCTTCCAGGAGACAGTGCCTACGCAGTGCACACCTACATGATGACGCCCTACCTCAATCCCACAACACCTGCAGAACAGAGATACAATGCAGCACACAGGGCAACCCGCAACGTGGTGGAGCTCACATTTGGACTGCTGAAGAGTCGCTTCCGTTGCCTCCACAAAAGTGGAGGGGCACTACAGTACAGTCCAGAAACCACATGTAGAATAGTGGCTACTTGTGCAATCTTGCACAATATAGCTACAACCAGGGGCATAGCTATAGAAATCAGTGACACTGAATCAGATGAGGATGACGATCTCATACCACCTCTACAGCCAGCAGACAGGACCAGTGCAGCAGAGGGAAGGCAAAGGAGTGCCGACATCACACACAACCATTTCAGACGTGAGTATGAATGACACAAATCCACTGACAACTGTATCTGTGGTGATATAAATTTATTACCTTACGTCAGGTAATGAATGAGTGATAAATAAAGTAAACAGGTGATATTAGAAACGCAAATTAACAAATGAACTGAGTCACGCACTATTCCGTCATAGTGGCATCAGCAGTGTAATGGCGGCAAGAGTCACTTTCTCCTCCCATGCACATCACTCGGGTGCCCAGTTAACTCACTGGCACCTTGATTGTCACCTTCAGTGGCAGTGCTGCACCTGGCAATGCACCGTCTGGTGTCTGCTGCTGGTACGGCAACACTACTGAGACTTGAACTGTCCTCAGTGTCCCCCAAGGCTACCTCACTGAGAGTGGCAGATCTCTGTCCCATTACCTGTTCAATCACATTTGTGATGTGCACAAGTCCCTGGACAACGTCCCTGCTGGTATGTGCAGCCTCCACTTGTGCCGCCACTGCGCGACGGGTGATTAGTGCTGTTGAGTTCGCCATCCTGTTGGAGGACCTGCAGTAGCTGCCAAACATTGTCCGGAATCTGTGTTCCTGTCTGCACCGGCTAACCCTTTCATGGCGCAGCTCCTGGCAGAGGTCACGGACTGCACTAGTTAGGTCCCCTAGTGTCCTCAGAAGCCTGCACCTGTCCCTCACGCAGCTGTGAAATGTTGTTATTTAGTGCGTCCAGGTGCCGATGCAGGACCATCATGTGTCGGTTGTGCAGTCACAGGTTCCGGTCCAAACTGAGTATGCACTTGTTTTGCAGGTGCTGCTGCTGCAACATAGCAGCCTCAAGGCCCCCGAACAAGGACGGACCCTCACCTCCCTCATGAGGTTGCTGCTGGGACTCTGTTGCAATCCTGCGTGGTGCTGGCTGACCCCTGCCCTCCAGAATCTGGCTGCGCCTGTCTGGTGCAGACGGTGTGCTTGTCCCTTCCTGCTGCACATCCGAGTTGCCGCTTAACTCTGGCAGTGTTAGTGCCCTGGGCCTGCGGCGGACAGTGGAGATGTGGAGGGACCCACTGGTATTAGTGTCCGAGGGCTGATGGGTGTCCGTCTCCCCTACACATGGACTGTGTGTGGCTGCTGGGCCTGGCCCACCTGCAACAACAATATGCAGCATGTCAGTTCTGTATGTTACATTATCTGTCTAAAATGGCAATAAAGGTACAGGTACTGCTCTACACGGTGTTGTATGTGTTGTGTTACCTTGGGTGTCACTATACTTCATTACATTGTTATGCTACTGTCTGTACTAGTTTGTGGACTGCAACTCCCATAATGCATTGTTGTCCTGCTTCTAAGATGTGGACTGGACCACTTCACACACTGCTTCACATTACATGCTAATTCCTAGGGGCCTTTTGTACATACACATATCGGGTTCACAAACAACATTGCACTTACCTTGGCTGGTACTCGGTGTACCGGAGGTGTCGATGTCTGTGACCCCTGTCACAGCTTCAGGGAGGAGTGTGGATTCCACCAGGTCCTCCAATGGTGTGGATGGTGCTTCGGTTGGTGGTCCGCCACCTGTACCCCTGGCCTCCGCAAGTCTCCCTGTCACCCTCTCCTTTGCACGGGAGCGCAGGTCGTACCACCTTTTTTTAATCTCCTCTATGGAGTGCTGTGCCACTCCAATGGTGCAGATTTTTGCTTGAATGTCCAGCCATAATCTTCTTTTTTCGCTCTCAGGAACCTGGAGTGAAGATTTCTCAAACAGGCGATCATGGCTCCTCACCACCTCTTCAGTTAGGACCTCAAGCTCCTGTTCACTAAATTTAAGCTTGCGCTTCCTTTCTGCCTTCTCCTGTGATGGTCCTGGGGTCTCCATCCTGGCTCAGGTGTTTCTGCTTGTAGGAGGCTGGCCTGGCTTGTAGTGGGTACCAAGGGGTACTTACACTCTGTACCAGGTCCAGATGTCCCTTATCAGTGTAGAAGAGATGTTTCTAGCAGCCTAGGCTGATAGAAGGTAGCTATAGCAGAGCAGCTTAGGCTGAACTAGGAGACATGCAAAGCTCCTACTATACCACTGGTGTCATATGTACAATATCATAAGAAAACACAATACACAGATATACTAAAAATAAAGGTACTTTATTTTTATGACAATATGCCAAAAGTATCTCAGTGAGTACCCTCAGTATGAGGATGCCAAATATACACAAGATATATGTACACAATACCAAAAATATGCAGTAATAGCAAAAGGAAGTAATGCAAGCAATGTAAAGTTACAGTAGATTGCAACAGGAGCACATAGGTATAGGGGCAACACAAACCATATACTCCAAAAGTGGAATGCAAACCATGAATGGACCCCAAACCTATGTGAGTTTGTAAAGGGTCGCTGGGACTGTAAGAAAACAGTGAGGGTTAGAAAAATAGCCCACCCCAAGACCCTGAAAAGTAGGTGTAGAGTGCACCTATAACCCCCAGAGAGCACAGAAGTCGTGATAGGGGGATTCTGCAAGGAAGACCAACACCAGCAAAGCAACAACAGTGGATTTCCGGACCTGAGTACCTGTGAAACAAGGGGACCAAGTCCAAGAGTCGTGACTATGTCGAGAGTGGGCAGATGCCCAGGAAATGCCAGCTGAGGGTGCAAAGAAGCTGCCACCTGATGGAAGAAGCTTTGGTTTCTGCAAGAACGAAGAGGACTAGGAACTTCCCCTTTGGAGGATGGATGTCCCACGTCGTGAAGAAGCTTGCAGAGGTGTTCCCACGCAGAAAGACTGCAAACAAGCCTTGCTAGCTGCAAGGGACGCAGTTAGGGTTTTTGGATGCTGCTGTGGCCCAGGAGGGACCAGGATGTCGCCACTTGGATGAGGAGACAGAGGGGGCGCCCAGCAAGTCAGGGAGCCCTCACAGAAGCAGGCAGCACCCGCAGAAGTACCGGAACAGGCACTTGGAAGAGGAGTGAACCGGAGTCCACCCGAAGTCAGAAAAGGGAGTCCCACGATGCCGGAGGACAACTCAGAAGGTTGTCACTGCAGGTTAGAGTGTCGGGGACCCAGGCTTGGCTGTGCATGAAGGAAATCCTGGAAGAGTGCACAGGAGCCGGAGCAGCTGCAAATCACGCAGTAGCCAGCAATGCAGTCTAGCGTGGGGAGGCAAGGACTTACCTCCACCAAACTTGAAGAGTCACGGAACTGTGGGAGTCACTTGGACAGAGTTGCTGAGTTCCAGGGACCACGCTCGTCGTGCTGAGAGGGGATCCAGAGGACCGGTGATGCAGTCTTTTGTTGCCTGCAGTTGCAGGGGGAAGATTCCGTCAACCCACGGGTGATTTCTTCAGAGCGCCTGGTGCAAGAAGGAGGCAGGCTACCCCCAGAGCATGCACCACCAGGAAACAGGCGAGAAAGCCAGCAGGATGAAGCCATACAAGGTTGCAGTAGTCGTCTTTGCTACTTTGTTGTGGTTTTGCAGGCGTCCTGAGCAGTTAGCGGTCGATCCTTTGGCAGAAGGTGAAGAGGGAGATGCAGAGGAACTCTGATGAGCTCTTGCATTCGGTATCTGAAAAATTCCCCAAAGCAGAGACCCTAAATAGCCAGAAAAGGAGGTTTGGCTACCTAGGAAGGAGGATAGGCTAGTAACACAGGTAAGAGCCTATCAGAAGGAGTCTCTGATGTCACCTGCTGGCCCTGGCCACTCAGAGCAGTCCAGTGTGCCAGCACACCTCTGAATCCAAGATGGCAGAGGTCTGGGGCACGCTGGAGGAGCTCTGGGCACCTCCCCTGGGAGGTGCAGGTCAGGGGAGTGATCACTCCCCTTTCCTTTGTCCAGTTTCACGCCAGAGCAGGGCTGGGGGATCCCTGAACCGGTGTAGACTGGCTTATGCAGAGATGGGCACCATCTGTGCCCATCAAAGCATTTCCAGAGGCTGGGGGAGGCTACTCCTCCCCAGCCCTGACACCTTTTTCCAAAGGGAGAGGGTGTAACACCCTCTCTCTGAGGAAGTCCTTTTGTTCTGCCTTCCTGGGCCAGGCCTGGCTGGACCCCAGGAGGGCAGAAACCTGTCTGAGGGGTTGACAGCAGCAGCAGCTGCAGTGAAACCCCGGGAAAGGCAGTTTGGCAGTACCTGGGTCTGTGCTAGAGACTAGGGGGATCATGGAATTGTCACCCCAATGCCATTCTGGCATTGGGGTGACAATTCCATGATCTTAGACATGTTACGTGGCCATGTTCGGAGTTACCATTGTGACGCTATACATAGGTAGTGACCTATGTATAGTGCACGCGTGAAATGGTGTCCCCGCACTCACAAAGTCTGGGGAATTTGCCCTGAACGATGTGGGGGCACCTTGGCTAGTGCCAGGGTGCCCACACACTAAGTTACTTACCACCAAACCTTCACCAGGTGAAGGTTAGACATATAGGTGACTTATAAGTTACTTAAGTGCAGTGGTAAATGGCTGTGAAATAACATGAACGTTATTTCACTCAGGCTGCAGTGGCAGGTCTGTGTAAGAATTGTCAGACCTCCCTATGGGTGGCAAAATAAATGCTGCAGCCCTTAGGATCTCCTGGAACCCCAATACCCTGGGTACCTCAGTACCATATACTAGGGAATTATAAGGGTGTTCCAGTATGCCAATGTGAATTGGTGAAATTGGTCACTAGCCTGTTAGTGACAATTTAGAAAGCAGAGAGAGCATAACCACTGAGGCTCTGGTTAGCAGAGCCTCAGTGAGACAGTTAGTCATCACACAGGGAACACATACAGGGCACACTTATGAGCACTGGGGCCCTGGCTGGCAGGGTCCCAGTGACACATACACTAAAACAACATATATACAGTGAAATATGGGGGTAACATGCCAGACAAGATGGTACTTTCCTACACTGCTCCTGCTGAGTGCTGCTCTGTGTGGCTGGGCTGCTCTCTCTCAGGATGCTGGTTTGGGTGTGGCACCTGAAACTGTCTGGGATGACTCGTTTCCTGCTGGTGATGTCATCAGGCTCCCCCAGGAGTGCATTCTCGAACTTTCTCGCAATTTGCGATTTTTTACCGAATCGCAAAAAAAACGCAAATTGCGAGAATGCAAATTGCGATTCAGTAAATGGGCCTCGCAAACCAGAAATAGCGATTTTTAAGAAATCGCAATTTCCGAATCGCAATTTTGTTACATGGCCAATTGCGACTCGGAAATAGAGATTTCTTAAAAATCGCTATTTGCGATTCGCAAGCTCATGTTTTCATACATATGGCCCCTAGTCCCTTATGTCTGACTGTCTAGGAGGTGTACACAAAGTCCCACAGCTATACCATTCACAGTCATGTGAACAAGGACACTGGCAAAGGCACAAAAATGGTTAGGGAAGGAAATGCCAACTTTCTAAAAATAGCATTTTCAGAATTGTGATTTAAAGTCTTTACCATTAAAGAGAATTTTAAATACAGTTCATTTGAATCTAAACATGACTACCTGCTCCCCATCAAAATGTTGCACTTATTAAATGTAATATGGTAACCCAATGTTATAGGAGAAATATGCCTTGTAGTAGTGAAAAACAAATGTAGGGGCTTCCAGGAGATGTAAAACTTAAAAACTTAAAACACATGTCTAAATCTTTAAATACAATGCACCCTGCTCTATAGGCTTATTAGGGCCTAGCTTTCGGAGATGACATATGTATTAAAAAGGAAGATTAGGCCCGGAAAAAAGTTTATTTTGCAAGGTCAGATTGGCAGGTTAAAGCTGCACTACAGGCTGCAATTGCAACCTGAGACATGTTTTAAAGTGCTACTTGAGTGGGTGACACAGTGAATGCTGCCTTCCCACTAATAGCATTTAATTTACAGGTCCTGGGTACATGTGGTATCATACAGATTGGTGCTACAACTGAATTAAATGTGCCAATCGGCTATAGGACAATTTGACCATGCTTTAGAGCACAAGCACATTAGCACTGGTTATCAGTGGTGCAGATTCCAAATGCCAACAATAATGAAATTCAGATAACAGGAGGAGTGATGTTAAAAGGTTTGGGAGAAGACCCCACAAGGGATGTCAGGTCTAAGATTTGATTTTTTGCATGTTCAGATGTGCCCATCTTGGTGCAAACATGCTGCCCTTTTATGTTCCGTTGGCCTGAAGATACACAGTCCCTTCAAACACAAAAATCTTTTCATGAAAGCAATTCTAGCCAGATTGAGTAGGACCTGTCTAGTATCCCTGTAGTTCCAGTCAGAATTACAAATAATTCCTTCTATAACCCTAAGTATCTCCTCTTGAGGAATGCTAGTGTACAATAACTCAATAGCCAAGCTGAAAAGGATTTGATGAGCTTGATTAAATTAATAATGAGAATGTCCTAATTATCTTTTAAAAAGGAAAGTATACTTTTTATGGGTGAGCTCAAAGCCCTCTGTCAATTCTGTAATCTCTCTTTGGGCTTCAAACCACACCCATGTCACATCAGTCACTTACCTTGGTTCGTGAGCTTGCCTTTTAAAATCCGCTTGCTTTCATTTGTGAAAGGCATGCATACGTCATGCCTTTTCCGGTGTTTATCCCACCTACACAGCACCGGTAAACTACTGCAAACATACGAAGCTCGATGTTTTCCTCCTGGGGTCCGGATTACTTTATCGGTTTATTTTCCAAGCAGCTCGATCGCGCTACATTTTACATAGTGCAATCGCACTGTGTTTTTTTTCTTTACAATGCTAATAGCTCTATCTCGAGCAAATGCGAGACCCGTTGCAATGAAAATAATTGTTTTAAGAAGTCATCAATTAATTGCAAAAGTGTTTCAAGAATAGAACCAATCACTGAGTCAAAAAGGCGGTGACAGCCTTTTGATTGTCTAGTGGACTTATGTTTTTAAGGAAGAGTATAAACATATGGTGCTCTGGGGTCCACATTTACTAAGAAATCTGCTTAATTATTTTAAACCCACCCAATGCCAAGTCCACTAGTTCACTTATCTCATTGTGTAAACACATAGGGGGTCATTAAGAGTTTGGCGGTCTCAGGACTGCCATGGTGGTGGTCATACCGCCAACAGGCTGGCTGAGAAGACTGCCAAATTATGACCATGGTGGAACCTGAACTACACATCTTCCCACTGCTCCTGCTCACCCAACAACTTTGGAACCAGTGACGACGACAACAGCAACCATGAGTACCAACACTTATTGGTTGCTGTTGTACAATGTCAAACCACCTATGTACACACAACATACAAATCAAGAATGGGGGAGAGGGTGAAACACACACATAACCTCACACTTTCAACGCACACTCACACACAGCCACATACACACCCGCACATACATAGTACACTCACTATAGCCATCACACACACACACATAAACGTCAAAAACACACACCAACCCCGAGATACACAGCACCGGCACAGTCACACACAACATCACACAATACCACCAAATGACACAACTACAGCACAATTGCAACACCAGAAAAGCATTGCCAAGCACCCACAATAGACACTACCCCTTAATAAATCATACATACAAAACTACGTACCAATACCACAATCACACACCAAAGCAACAAGGCATACAATATACCCCACAATCACACATCACAACGTATCTTACATTCTAGTCTCCACACACACTCATGCACACAGTTCAACCACGCAAAGGCACACAACACTGCAACAAACACATGTCAACACAAACACCACTCAATACCACAACAACAACAAGTCCCCAACATGTACATGTCCATCACACAACACACACCCATCAGTGAGGGACAAATGATCTGCACACAACCACACATGCTAACCAGACAAAACAGGTAGAACAACCACCAGTGACACACAAATGCTCACACACAATGTCAGCCAAGACCAAATCTGTCCTAAGTAAAAAAATGCAGGGCAAAGATATAATGTTGAAAACAACAACCGGTTGGTCCAAATGTATAATATTTGTAAAAAATATACTAATAAAGTCCAAGGCCAGAGGCCAGTCCAAGAAATGAATGTGCACCATACACACAAAGCAAGCGTTTGTACCCCCAACTTGACTCCTGAATGCCATGTAAGCTTCACAGTTAGGTGCATCAAGGGGACAGGCAGGCACCTCAGGGATTAGGGGGTGCTTTATGAGGGGTTTGGGCTTTGGATGGTGAGGAGGACCTTCGGCTTTTGGCTTGGGAGGGGTAATAGGTTGAGGCTTAGTGGAGGGTTGGATACTCTTGGGAGGGGTTGACTTATTGGCAGGGGAAGGGCATGGGTACTTTCTGGGGGCAGGGAAAGTCTTGGAGGTAGAAGGGCCGGACATGGGGAGGGACACAAAATGTTTAGAGGTATCACTGGGTGGAAGAGGAGTAGGGGAAAAGGGCGAACTCTGAAAGGAAAGCTTTCTTTGACACAAGTGTATGGTCATGGCAAAAGGGTTTGGGTATGGAGGGAGAGGGAGTGGTTGTCTGCGGTGATGTTGTGGATGTCCTGGATACATGTTTGTGCGAGGTATGCTTGTGGGTAGTGGATGTCTGTTGGATGGGTGTGTATGGGCATTGATGTGTATTGGAAGAAGGAGGCATGGAGGTGCTGAGAGATGCAGTGGTGGATGGGTGACTGTTGTGATGGTGACTGCAGGTATGGCGGATATGCTGCATGTAGGCATGTCTGTGGTTGTGGTGTCTGCGGATGTGGGGACTGGGGTGGATGTCTGAAGGTCTGCTATTGTGATGTCTGTGGGTTAGATAGGTACAGTGGCTGGATTTGTGACTGTTGGTGTGGTGTCTGCAGGTGTGTCAGGTGTTGTGTCTGTGATGCTGGGGTTGGTGGTTTAACAGGGCAGATGGTGACTGTTGATGTGTACACAGGTGTATATTGCTTGTGTGTATGCCAGTGGTGTGTCTTGTGGTGCTTGTGTTCATCTGAGCTACCCTTGGATGTTGAGGTGGATGCCTGCTTGTCTGTGTGCTTTGGCTGGGCTGGAGAAGAGGCTTTTGGGATTAAGAAGAGGAAGGTGGAGGGGAAACAGAAGACATAGGTGGGCTGACTGCTGTCAGTGTGGAGGCCAGAGCCTGAAAGGATCTCTGTAGACCTGCCAGTGCACCATGAATGGTCTCCAGGAATGCATTACTCTGGTGGACTTTAGTCCCTGGATGGCATTCATGATGGTCGGCTGACCTACAGAGATCGACCTCTGGAGGTCAAAAGCCTCCTCACTGAGGGCAGCAGGGCTGACAGGACATGGGGCAGAGGCGCCTGTGGCAAAGGAGACGCCCACCTTCTTAGGTGAGTGCGCACGGCCAACTTGGTGGGGAGCTAGATGGAGGGCAGTGGTAGAAAGGGGGTGGCAGACAATGATGGTGCTGAGGTAGTCCCAGATAGGTCTGTCACCGCCAGGGAGTGTCCACTGGGGGAGGATTCTGAGGATGATGATGTAGATCCTGTCTCCCCCGTGGCAGTCCCTTGCCCTCCAGACCACTGGGTCCTTCACTATTGGTGTTCTCAGCACTCCAGGTCCTGTGGCCGGCAGCATCCCCACTCACACAGAGAGAGGGGGAGAGAGAGAGAGAGGGTCATCACATTCTTCACACACACCTTTCAGAGCCTATATCATGTCAAAATATGATACTTCCAACTACCCCATTTGTCATCTGTCTAAGAGACATCAGAAGCCAAGTATTTGAGCACTACTAGAGCATCCCATCAAATAACCTGTAACTCTAAGGTATCATGCTCATCATAGCCTGGCAAAAGAAAAGATTTTATGTCTATACAGCTCATCACTGTTCATCATTTTTTCAGGCTATGAAAATGCAGGTGACAGATAACATGCTATCATGCCTACTCCGACTCCACACCTGCACAATCCATCAACAAAAGTCATGTTCCATGAAAGGAAAGTCATATAATTTCACATACAACACAGCACCTAGCCTTCCAATCACATGCCTAGCTGATCCTTCTGTACATAACTGGCAGAATGGCATCATTCTCCGATGAATACACAACATGCGGCAGTCCCATACAGTGGCCATCACAATTTGACATTCCATGTCTGGAAAACAGCTATGTAAATACTTGTAAAAAATCTTACAGGATCACATGTAGTCACTATTCTGAGACATTGTCAAATACACAACTCCATGCACTGCAAATGGGGGCTACCAATCACGCATGAAACATCCACAGAGAGCATAGTTACTGCAACAAAACTATGGACAGCATACAATTTGCTAGGAGGGCTCATGACATTCCACCTGACATGCTGATTCAGAGCCACTACAAGACAACATGAGTACACCTACATCACTTACAGCTGTCTTGACAGGTGATTCCCACTAGCTAAGTCCTGACAAAATACTTACACAACTGAAAACCAATGTCCACAGGAATTGTACATACACCTACATGAATGCTACTTTACCGACATCACAAAATAGCATGTCACACATATATATTTGTGTTGTTATCACATTGTGTTCACAGGTGACTCTGGCTATGCAAAACGTCCTTGGCCGTTGACTACAGTGAGGAACCCAACCACACCAGGGGAGGTCTGCTACAATGAGGCCCATGGGATGGCAAGGCATGTAGTTGAGCAGACCTTTGGGCTCTTGAAGGCAAGATATAGGTGCCTGGACTTATCTGGAGGAGCCCTCCTCTACTCACCCCACAAGGTATGTCAAATAATAGTTGCCTGCTGCATGCTCCACAATCTAGCCCTGAGACATCAGATACCATTGTTAGCAGATGAGGGGGAGGCAGCTGAACCTGTGGGTAGAAATGCTGATATGCCTAGTGATGAAGAGCCAGAGGAAGATGCACCAGGAGAACTGACAGACATATATGTGAAGTAGACCTACTGTTGGCATGTAATTGTACAACCAAATGCAGATGGCTGGCATCAGACATCCTTTCTTGCATCATCTGTAGGGTTGTAGTGAGCTCCAATGCATATGAGTGAGTTTTGAATTCTGACTGAAAGTTTGTATTGTGTACAGGACAGATTGTTCTGCAGTCTCATATATTACAGCAGATGCAAACTTACACTTCTGGAAATGACTTCTCAGATGTGAGGTATGTTTTGTGCAATGTCCTATCCTTTTTCCCTTTCACTCGCAGAGTTGCCTAGATCCTGCCTGGCTCTGCAACCTTGGCTTGAGAAATACTGTGTCAGAAGAAGATGGGAATTGCTGACAGACATGAAAAATGTACATGACAGATACATGGTAATATCAGCATTGTTTAAGTGAGGTGCAACCTTAATTATTTAATCGTCATAACACTGGGTTGGAAAAGGCTTTAACCACTTCTTTCACCTGTGGGGTAGAGGAAGATGTCAAATGGCACATTATGTGTCTAGAGAAGTATCTGGCACATGTGCAAAGGTTGGATCATAGCCTTTCGCTTCACAATCCTACAGGTATGGGGCCAATGTTGGTGAATGGTTTCAGTACTGGGTACCTCAGTTATCATCTTTGGTGTGTTCAATGACATATGTGATTTAGAAGCTATGGTATGGGTATTTGAAGAGCCTAAACCAGGTGATAGAGAGGACCTATCAGTGTCCCCCTGCTTTGTAGGTAGATTACCATAAGCCTGACTTCTGTATCCTCTGTATTTGCATTGTATGACACCATTGCATACATCCTGATGGTACTCTTAGTCATGCTCTATGTGCTGATTGCAACACTTACTATAACTTTGTGTAGAACTGGATTTCAACCTCTTTGACATCTTTCCTGTAACATTTCTGTTGTAATGAGTCTCCTGCTGATGGAGTCTTTGTTTGATGTCGATTACAATGGTTGTTCGATACAGGGGGACATGACCACACCAGAGTTGGCATGCATAACTAATGTACATGGATTATAAAGGACACATACACAGGACCTGTGTTTAAGTGTGATTTATTGTGCATATCAAAAGGCAATCTGTAACATTGATACTAAAATTAATTAACATAACAGTGATGGGTGACATCATGGTGGATGATATCATCAGGGTAGCTGCTACACCAGCTGGTAACACAAGTCCAGTGTCCTTGTAACAAGGGAAAACGGAGCTAGGTTTCAAAACAGTCAACTGGGTGTATCTGTGGCACACAAGGGGGACTAATCAGGAGAGGTTCACATCCTGGCAGAGGGTTTCGTCTTAGCATCTTCTCCTGCTGGATGTCTCGGGAGATGTCCATGTTTGCGGGGGCTTCTTCAGCTACAGAGGGAGTGGTATGACTTTTCCCTGGCAGGGCCTCCATTCCCCTAGAAGCCGAAAGATGTTGAAGGGGCAGATGTTTCATTGCTAGTGGAAGAGGCCAGATGTTGTGTAGAGAAATTAATCAGGGTGGGATTGATGCCCCTCAGCACCCCTGCAATGGTAGCTATGTGGGCATTTTGTACTTGCCACTGCTGCATGACTTTCTGGTGGTGGTCCCTCTGCAGCCTTTGATTTTCCTCCAATATAGTGACGACTTAGACATCCTGTCTAGGGAACATTGATAGGCTCCCAAGATGTAGGAGATGGTTTCCTGGTTAGTTGTGTCCCTTTGAGGGCCCATCCTCTGTCCAACAGCATCCCTCCCATGCATCCTACCCCCATGTGCCAGGGCCCCAGACACAGTGTGCCCACTCCAAATAGATGCAGGCCCATCATTGTCAGGGGTGTCAGGTTTAGACTCCGCTACCTGTACTTTGGGACACACAATAGATGATACAGTCCTTGGGGCACAGGTTTGGGGGTGAATGGTTGCCTCTGATGTTGATGCAACAGGGTTGGTCGGAGTTGATATGGGCAGGGTGAGGCTGAGAATCATTGACTGACCAGGTTTCCCAGATGGGCCAGGTGGTTCATCGGTGTCCAGACATCCAAAGGTGTTGTCCTCACCGGGGCCTTCATCCAGAGGGGGACTGACAGTCTCTGGTATCCTCTCCATGGAGGCAAAGGCAAGGTTAACTGTGGAGGCAGTAAGACACAGATTTTAGGTTAAAATGTGTGTTTTGGTGCATTTTTGGGAGATGCAGACAGTGCCTTAATTCCCTGCAATGACATTGACAGCTCCTGCACAGCATACCTTAGTTGTACATACAACTCTGTGAGTCGATTTCCATACTGCATGTTAAGAGTTGTTAGACTAGGTGGTACAGATTGCACTGCAGATGGGATCTGATATTGTTTGATTATTGACAGGACTGTTCATCTCTGTTCCCTGGTGAATAGTCAGGCATGTTAGATGTCCCACATCAGAGCTGCACAATTCACAATGGTGTCCTTGTAAGAAAACAGTATATGGGTATGCAAGAAACATTGACCTGTATCTAGATGTATTACATGTGCATCAACTCAACCATCTGACTTTCCAACCCAGGCCAGTCTATTTCTGGCTTGGGATATTTGATTTGTGGCCAGTATGAATGATAACTCAGCTGTAGCTGTGTTTTAGTTTGGTTGTTATTGTGAGTATACCATTGCATTGCTGTCATCGCCATGTACTGTTCTACACTAGAACAATCTAGATGGTGTAGCTAGTAATGTAGTTGTACATGCATTACATAGGATGTGAACTGCACATTCCAGGTTTTCACAATGAGTTAGTCTATTCTGGGAGTCATATTGATCTGATTAGCCAATAGTTAATGTGCCATTTCCAAGGTCTGTGAGGGCAGTTGGGCTCAGTGGAGAAGTGGTATACCAGAGAGGGGCATGAGGTGATTTGGTGAGAGGTGTAGTGGCTAAAATAGTTCACTAGGGTGGATTTGGATTGTGAGGGAGCATGCAGGATAAGTCAATTGTGTGACATAAATGTTGTGGGTACTTATCAGACTCCAGTCCCCCAGGTATGCCTGACAGGCCTCCAGGATTCAGTATGTCCAAGACCTTCTCCTACCATGATATGAAAGTAAGGGGAGGAGATGGGGCCTCACCACTAGTCTTCGGTACGGCTAGCTGGTTCCTGGATGCCATGGAACAAACCTTCCCACGTAGGTTGTTCCACTTCTTCCTGATGTCCACCCTTGGCATGGATGACTGCCTACAGAATTTATCCTGTTGATTATCCTTTTGTCACAGGACAATAGTTGTTTTGTTGGGCTTGTGCTTGGGCTTGTGCTCCAAACAGGTGTGACTCTACCCTTACTATTTCATCCACCATGACCCTCAACTCGTCATCAGTGGAACATGGGTGTTTTTGTAGGAACATGGTAGTGGTTGTGCAGACAGTGTGTGAGGGTGTTGTGAGTATAAGGGTGCTGTGTTGTGTAATTGGTGAGGTGTGGGTGCTACAATATGAGTGGGAGACGGTTGTAGCAGATTGTGTGTGCTAGTGATGCGTATTGTGATTGTTGTGCTGATATGAGGTGTGTGCTGAGTGAAATGTGAATGTGTGCCTATAGTGTACAAGTACAAATTATTTTCTTTTTTGCTTCTCAGTTTATGTATATGACATTCTAGATGCAAAGGTTTGTGCGTTGTGTACGGGTGTGTTATATAGTACAGTGAGTAGGTGTGTCTGGTGTGTGGATGTGTGTCAGGTGTGAGGGATTCAAACTATCCAATGTGGTGTTGTGTTCTGACAGAAATGAGTTGAGACCGCCGCATTTTGCACCGCCAATATTTTTCGGCCATGGAAGGACCACTGTGGTGATTTGTGGGTGGAATTTTGTCGGGCTGGTGGTGTTGATGGTGGAAGGACCTCTTTTCTGTCTTCCAGTGTCCTGGTGGTTTCAAAATTATGTCTGTTTTTTGGCAGACTTCACAGTGTAACTCCTAATATGGCGGTCAGATTACCACCAACATGGCAGTCTTTTGGTTGGCTGCCACCGCATTAGTCTTCCCAAAAGACCACCAAACTCATAATGAGACCCATAGTCTGTGTCTATGTTAAGGAAGCTGTAGTCCTGTGTGTCATCTATCTAATTCCTCTGTGAGCTGTGCCTCATTGTATGCTACCTATCATGTTTTTTTTATTATTGGTTTCCTTAGTGTGCACCACTCTTGATTATAATTATGTCAAATAATGGTTATTGTGTGTCCAATACCTACAAAAAAATATGGAGTACAGAAAAACACTTAGGGGCATATTTATACTTTTTAGTGCAAAACTGCACTTGTGCAGTTTTGCACCAAAACGTTTAGCACCGCCTTGCGCCATTCCTGAGCACCAGCCGGGTGCCATAATTATGGAATGGCACAAGCCGGTGCAAAGGGTGGGCTAGCATTAAAATAAAATATGTTAGCCGAGTGGGACTAGCGGTATCGGAGAATGGGGTTTTGCACCAAAAAATGACATTAGGCTGGTTAGATTAAAAAAAGATAACTCTAACTAGCCTAGTGTCATTTTTTTGGTGCAAAACCATCCATATCACATGACTCCTGTCTTAGAAAAGACAGGAGTCATGCCCTCCATCCCAGTGGCCAACACAGGGGACCAGTGTCCCCTGGGCATGGCCATTGGACCCTGTGCCATGCAGGGGGCACCACATTTGTCCACCAATGGCACTTTAAAAATAAAATGACTTACCTATACTTAACCCTACTTACATGGGATGGGGTATTAATATGCCCCTAGGTGAGTAATATTGTGGGCCCTTCCTTACACTAGAATATTGAAAACAAGGGCTAAGACAGATAGCCAAGGATCCATATGCACTGATGAAGGCCATTGACCCTTTTGTGCATACAGAATTGGCTGAAACATGTCGACAATAGGATTAATGTTGGGGCAGTAACATCCCTCTATCACAACAATAATTTTAATCCTGTTAGGGTTGCCTGGAATAAACCTACAGTGGGGCTCTAACCCTAGACCATTTTATCCTTTCAAGCTTTTTCAATCTCAAGTTTAAGTTTACCACTCTCCCACTCGACGGTAGAGTCCATCTGAACTAAGCCCATCTACACATTATTATGTATTTCAGATTTGGGAAAAGCGAAATGATGAAGCATGCCACAAATTGTGGGATGTTTTTCCTAAAGAAGGAGATTTCTACCTTTTGAGTCTGTTAATATACTGTACTAATTTTTGATGCCCACTGCTCATGCAATGGACAATAAATTAGAGAACTCTGCCTCTTTGATCCACATACCATTCAAGTATTGTTTGAGAGATGGGTCTTGCCCTGGGAAGGTGCCCTGCGGGATACAGTGTATCCAGACAGCTCAGCAATGGGCAGATAAAGAGCTGTTGCTCCATGAGTATTAACCTTCCAGAAAAAAAGAAGAGTGCATTCTGAGTGGAGATGAATACAAAAAACTAAATTTCATTTGAGTAGATCAAGCTAGCCTTAATGATCCATTCAATCTGCTGGTTGTTAACAGATGAGAAGCTACCAAACATGCTATGTATGTTTGCAATGTTTCATTCACAAAAAAACAGAAGGTGCTGAAGGTAGATGCCTTCCACGACATGTTTCCGTTTTCTCCTACTAAATATTGTCAGTGATCGATCAATGTTATTCTCTACAGTATATGTAAGGATTGGTCGGATGCTGTTGTTTGAACATTCTAACCAGTGTATTTCATCATGAAGTCAGCAAAAAATGCAGAGCGTATCCTCTTCTATGTTGTATTGGCCGTCATTGATGTTGTGGTCAAGGCAATGAGGGATGGACTGAACTCAAAAGTGATGACTTTTGTAAATGCTTTACATCAATGGAGTGGCAGCTTTCCTGTGTGCTCTCACCCTCAGCCTTTTTCTATTTCTGTAGAGTGCATTTCATGGAATGTTGATGTTGGGGACTGTGATGCAGAATTTTACTCTCTCAATTGTGCATTCTCTGACCTCTACACATGGTGTAAAAATGGATAAATATAATTGACATACTTATGATTGAGTAAAGTCATAAACATATGGCATAGAGAAATGCACCATCGGTATAAAAGATAAATGTGACTCATGGGCTACAGTGCAGTATTTGCATCACACATCTGAGTGACGGAAATACATAGCTTCAGGCCCACCACTGTACAATGCAATGAATGCAGCATATATCACAGCAGCAGTATCCGAATAGAAACCCTATTGACATGTTGAAACACCTATTTTTAAACATTCTTTAAGTAATTCTTAAGTGTGCATTATTGTTTGATATGATGAGTGCTTAATGAATAAGGGTGGAACAGGCAAATTACCAAGAAAAGTATGATCTAGAGACCTGCTGCAAAATGTTATTTTTACTATATTGACTACTAAATTTTGCATTGAAAAAAACAAATCAAATTGGGCAAATGTCACAAAGTTTATTCAAAGTTTGTTTTTCATATCTTTCAAAAAACTGTTTCAAATTTGTATTTATTGGTTCTTGACACAGATGTCAATCACTTGTCAACATCTGACGCAGGATAAGGGCAAAGAGTGATTGGTTATAGGGATTGCCCAAAGAGTGTAGTATACAAAAACAGAAATATATAATAGAACTCTCAACATTAGTAGTTATACAGTGTTATTTATAAAATGACAAGAACCACACATATTTGAAACTACGTACAATGGTCTTTGGGCTAAATTGAATTGTTCAAAATTAGCAGAAACGTTTTTTTGTGCTGCGTTTGCGTGTTTTTTTCACGTAAATTTAGCACAAACCTAACTCCATATTTATATTTTGATGTTAGACATGTCTAACGTCAAAATATAGGAGTTTGAACCATTTTTTGGATGAGTGACATAGCTTGCGTCAATGAGATGCAAGGTAGGAGTTTCTATCCAAAAATCTGTGCTATCCCCATAGCCCCATATTTATCCCCTGTGCTAAAATGATGCACAGGTGGGAGAAGGGGTTAATAATGATGCTAAGCCTGCTTAGCAGCATTATTTAACGCATGGGTCAGACCAGGCATTAGGGGACCTGTGGACCCATTTCCATGGTTAAACACCATGGTATGGGTCCACAGGTGCCCTCTCCAAGCTCGAGGAACACCCCTACCAGAGGGACACCGGAGGATGGGGGACCCCAACCCAAGTAAGTGCAGGTAAGTATTTTTTTCTATATTTATTTGCCATCAGCCCTAACTTGGGGCCCCCTGCATGGCACAGGGTGCAATGGCCATGCCCAGGGGACACTTGTCCTCTGTGCTGGCCATTGGGGTGGTAGGCATGACTCCTGTCTTCCCCAAGACAGGAGTCATGTTTTTGGTGGTTGTGCGGCAGGAAATGACGCTAGTCTGGCTAGAGGCATTTTTTTGCCTCTAACCAGGCTAGTGTCATTTTCTGACGCACCCGGCTAGTGTCTTTTTTTAAGATGCTAGCCCAAGTTTAGCACCATTCAATAAATAAGGCGCCCGGCTGGAGTTGTGAAATGACGCAAGCCGGCGCAAAACATTTTGCAGCAAAACTGCTTTAGTGCAGTTTTGTGGCCAAAAGTATAATTATGGGCCTAAATCTGCAACATTCTGGACTCTTGTACTTTCAGCAAGAAATAGGTAAAGAAGGACCTGTGAACACTGTGAACATCACAGCATATGGACCTTGACATTATATATTTCCCAAGATTCCCATGAGTCACCATGATGTCACACTCAGGCACCTCATCCGTGATTGGCTCACATCTCTTTTTTACATCAATACGAACAAGGAAGGGTTATTCACATGCCCAGGAAGAATAGTAGCAGTCTGCTCCACCATGCTTTATGACCCCTCTGTGTTAGCGTGCATCACAAGTTAAACAAGGAAAATAAATAATCCTCTAAAGGTATAGAGATCTTACACCTCTTTGATAATGACATATTTTTTACTACATAGTCTCCTTTTTTACTTTTTCTTTTAATCCATAGTGCCTTCTTATTCATGCTTCTAAAATAGATATGAAATTAATTGTTCAGCTCCTAGAGTGTGAGTTGGTATACATACCTGCAATGCATCAACAATTACATTTAGAGGTGTATTCCTTTTGTTCACAGCGCACAATTATCACCAGGACTAGGACTAGGTTTAGATATGCACTGGATACGCTTACGTGGCATATCTTCTCTGGGACCACGAATAAACAATATGAATATACCATTGATTGCTACTACTTTATATGTAAAGCGTTCTCATCTACAATATTATACCCGGAAGATGACCTCGATGTAATTTGCATGCCCTACTCAAAAGAGGTTAAAATGTTTCAGTGGTATTAATCGAGGTTGAGTGTTTGTGTAACAGAACATTTTCCTTAGAAATCTAGTAGAAAGGCCACATGAGCTATTGGCTCTGTGAACATTCAATAAAGCAAAACATCTGCCTGTGGGACCCTATTGACCGCATTAACATACTCAACCACAGAAAAGTGATTCAATATTCAGCTTTTCTGTGATTTACTTTTGCAGAACACTGAGTTTTCATGTTTGCACTTATGTGATGCTTATATCTTGAGAGTCAGTTTCAAAGTAGATTCTTAAATTGTGTCATTTATATTTGTTGTTTGTTATGTCTTTCAATATGTTTGCCTTCTAAATTACTTTATTTTTTTTCAAATAGATTTAAGCTCAAGGTTTGAGTGGCATGCATAATACCAATTAATCCTTAAACAATGCTAAAAGAAATACATGTATGCACATTAATTCAATACCCCGTGTATGTTTATCATTATTTATAGTTTATATTATGAGTTATAGTTTAGTCCATTGCTAGTGGAGTACTGTTTTTTTCTACACTGTTCAGATGTGAGCACAATGCATTTTTTATTAATATTCTTGTTGTGCACTCTTTTCACATCTTTCAACTTGTTCTTAACCTATAATCTCTATGATGGGAACTATTTACTTGCAAAAGAGTAACTAGTACAATGAGTGTAATGCTGATACACTGTGTGTCAGTATTATTGAGCCTGTATAGTCTTTACTGCAGGATTGTGTTGTATGCCAAATGCAGTAGAAGTTGTATGTCTTATAGTTTCTCTATTTCTTTGGATAATTGATTCCTCTTTGCAAGTTCCCAGATTGTAGAATTGTACTCCTTTCAATCCTCGATCCTTCTACCTTAATATGTGGTTCACACCTGACTGTTTCAGCCTATCTACTGAACTTATACATAGAACCCCATAGCACTATACTGCAGGGCATAACCATCTACTTTTGTTACCATGAAAGTGATTTACAGCTGAATGTGACAGTCTCCAACCTGGACTTTTTATCTAACTTGAAAAAATGTTATCAATAAAGAAATTAACTGGATGAGTGAATTCTTATCAACATTGAGCCCAACAAGATTCTCATTTCTTTGCTCCAATAACTAGGTCCTCCCCTTGGTGATACTCAGCCAAAACACAACATTTTGATTTAAACTTTTTCCTGCTTGGGTTCTTGCCTTCAACAGGGAATTGAAGACTATTGTCTTCAAACTTGACCTCTTGACTAGTCTTACTTCCTTATTTTTCTTTCGTCCTGGCTACTTGCTGTTAAACTATTTCTTTTGTCATGACTGTTGATTAACTCTTCCTTTTTTACAATACCTATTGTAAAGCACTTCACTGCCCACACGGCTAAGTTATGGCTACATAAGGTCTATAAATTAATAATGAAACTATATTGTATGAAAGATGTCTGTGTGAGTGCTTTTATGCAAATGACTCTACGCCAGTGAGCCCTGACACATCTATGATATTATAAAAAGAACTGTGAAGAGAATTAGAGGCATTTAGGAAGAGAAGGTCGAAGAGATGACACTCAGCAGTAGGACCAGGGATGGCAGAGGCCTGGTGCCAGAGATTTTATGTGTAACTCAGACAGAAGTCTTTGTACAACTATAAGTAAGGCAGCCTACATTTTGCAAATTAGCCAGGGACTCTCTCAGGCTTACACTTACAGAGGTATCAAATTCCTCAACACCAGCTAAGTTTCAGTGAACCAAACTCATTTCCTCTTTATTACATTGATGAGAATTAAAGGGGGACGCTGAGATATTATTTCAGGTCAGCCGCCAGGATGCAATCAGTGAGGTAATTGAGTCATCCACTTGCCTTGCCTGAAGTATTACTATAGGGGGGTTCATGGAGGATGAAAATGGAGTTGAACAGGTGCTATTATTGAGATCAGGGGTCTAAGCAGAAAAATCCTGATAACTTATTCAATGACAGACTCATTGCCGTCATAAGGAAGAGATGTCAACTCAAAGTTTGTGCCAACATCTGGGGTGTGATTAATTAAGGAAAACAATGTGGTACTGCACATAGCAGTTATTGATATAGAATGATGAGATAGCCATTGGATGCGATTATAGGGTTCCATATAAGAGGCAAACATAAACTATGTAAGTAATGTGTGGGCCCAACAGGTTTCTGTGGTCTGTGCATTTTTAGTTGCTGGGTTACACAAAAGAATGTTTTACATCTAAAGAGATAGTGTGGAAGGATCTGGTGTTGTAGTGGACCCTATTTGAATTTATTAGGAATCAGGAGATAACTTAGCCCTCTGGCTTGCAGGCCTGTGCCCCATCATCTAATGACTTTTAATCTACTTAACCAGCTCTTTTTTAGCACATTTAATTATTTCTTCCAAAATGGCTGCTATGTTTATAGTTAGGAAGATGTTTTAATTTCATGTTATCAGTGCAACTCTATGAAGGCGTCACTATCAGCATCAAAAATAAGTGATATACGTTGAAATTCATGTACTTTCCCACTTATGTGTGACAGTAATATAATGTACCTTTTCAGGGAATTTTTTGTATAATTGCTGCCTCAAGCATGCCTTCTCATCTATTGCTTGGGAACATATCTGCGTTAGAGGTCCTACAAGATCTGTATAAATACATTTCATGCAGACATGGTTATCAGAGGGATTCCTACCAGATGCCATCAACGCTATCTGTGCTACACGTCGCCTTGATGCTGACCCAGCCTTCGTGTCACCACGGAGTCTGATCTAGAGACCTGATTCCAATGTAACGAGGGTTCGGGCCTCTTCTCATGGACATGGCACTGGCACATTAGGTTTAACACACCTAACTCTCTTTAGGTTAGAGATTAGGTTCATCATGCTAGGGTATTAGGGCCTATTTCAAATGTCATGTTATTGCAGGATGGTATGGTTCTTTATATTCATGACCCTTGTCTTTACAATACTGCTTCTTGCATTGTTCATCATCCTAATCATTGCAGCCCATGCAATTTACAGTAGAATGCAGTCTTGTTAATAAAACATATTGAAAACTTTACTGAATCTCCTTCATTGCCTGTGTGAGACTGAGACTTGTTGCTCATCTGAGAAAAGGGTAATGTCCACTTAACAACGACTCCCCTGAGATGTCACACTCTTGAGTCCATGCATAAAGGCTGCCACAAATCACCTTTTACTATTTGGGTTTTTGGTGAGGTACTGCTTATTAGCCAAAGGGGTTGGACAACAATTAAGACTTTATGTAGGATTGGTCTGGTTGCCTACAAAAAGAAGTGCTGTCATCCCTATACCAGCAGTCTTGCCTAAAGCAAGAGTCCAACTACGACAGTGTGGAAACTTAGTTTCAGGTATGATGTATTCGATCGCCAGGCACAAATGAACAGACTGATTAAATAAACCCTCAATTTTAAGTTAGGCAAAGTGGAGTCCATGTATTTGAAGAGACAAAGGTGGTCATAACAACATTGGCGGTAAAAGCCGCTTACCACCGTGCAGAAGACCTTCAACACACCGCCGCGCCCGCGGAAATCCGCCACAGCCATTATGACCCACAGTACGGAATCTGCCAATATTCAGACACCCACACAAGTCCACCACACCAAAGGTCAGTGATAAACTGGCAAAAACAAATCCTCCACCGTCACGCCAACAGAAATACGCCCACACTATCACAACCCACGAATCCACACGGCGGTCTTTTAACCGCGGTATTCCATTGGCGGTACACACCGCCGTGCTCAAAATACACACACTTTTACAAAACACAGCCACATTGGACAATTCGAAATACACACACCTGATACACATACACACACCACTCCCACACACCCAATAAAATATAAAACACACACCTACATCACCCACAAACCCCTATGACCACAATTGAGAAAGAAGCACAGAGAGAGACACCACCATCAACAATACTAGCATCCACAGGCACACAACACCATCACCCACATAACTTCCACGCACCTCACACAACACCCCACTACATATCAGCACACTTATCACCACACACACCACCCCACACATCACCCACACCACCCTATGGCACGGCAAAGACACCCCAGGTTCTCGGAGGAGGAGTTCAGGGTCATTGTGGAAGAAATTGTCCGGGTAGAGCCACAGCTATTCGGATCACAGGTGCAGCACACCTCCATTGCAAGGAATATGGAGCTATGGCGAAGAATAGTGGACAGGGTCAACGCAGTGGGACAGCACCCAAGAAATCGGGATGACATCAGGAAGAGGTGGAACGACCTACAGGGGAAGGTGCGTTCCGTGGTCTCAAGACACCACCTGGCGGTTCAGCGGACTGGCGGCGGACCCCCACCTCCTCCCCCACAACTAACAACATGGGAGGAGCAGGTCTTGGCAATTCTGCATCCTGAGGGCCTCACAGGACTAGATGGAGGAATGGACACTGGTAAGTCAAATCTTAACTATTACATCCCCCACCCTACCTGCATGCCATCACAATCCCCCACCCTCACCCTCACCCCATCACTCCTACTCCTCACAAATGTTCCACTATCACAACCCACACATCCCAACACCAAGCCCTGCATGCAACAACAAAGCATGGACACCCATCACTAAAGCATGCCCACTGCACATACCCATACACCCCCCTAAACCATCATCACACAAGGTCCCACACAGGAATGCAAGCACTGGGGTACACGGGCACCCACCCATTGCACACCATGGCACACACAGATGTAATAAACATCCTTTTATACCCCAGCAGGAAAAATAACGACGCAAGTCTGTGTGTGCTGGGGAGAAATCGACGCATACACCATTTTTCCACGTATCTCTTCTTCTGCTGCCCTCTGCGGAGATTTTCCACTCCAAACCAGGTACTTTGTGCTTGAAAGAGACTTTGTTTGCTTTTTAAGGACTCAAGACACTTTATATCACTTTTCAGTGATATCTTTACAAATTCACATTGCAACTTTATTCGTTTTGACCTACAATTATCCTGATAAATATTATATATTTTTCTAAACACTGTGTGGTGTATTTCTGTGGTGTTATATGGTGGTATTGTATGATTTATTGCACAAATACTTTACACATTGCCTTCTAAGTTAAGCCTGACTGCTCGTGCAAAGCTACCAGAGGGTGGGCACAGGCTAATTTTGGATTGTGTGTGACTTACCCTGACTAGAGTGAGGGTTCTTGCTTGGACAGAGGGTAACCTGACTGCCGACCAAAAACCCAATTTCTAACAGGTCCCATCAATGGCACCTATGATGTTGGGGATATGTCCCAGGGCATAGAAGTCTCCTTTCACTGTAGACAAATCCTCCACCTGAGGGAAAACGATGTAGCTCCGCATGTGTTTCAGAAGGGCAGACAACACTCAGGACAACACGTTGGAAAACATAGGCTGGGACATTCCTGATGCAATGGCCACAGTTGTTTGAAATGGCCCACTTGCAAGGAAATGGAGCACTGACAGCACCTGCACTTTAGGGGGGATTCCTGTGGGATGGCGGATAGCTGACATCAGGTTTGGCTCCAACTGGGTACACAGTTCATGGATTGTGGCACGGTCAAGCCTGTATGTGATGATCACATGTCTTTCCTTCATTGTTGACAGGTCCACCAGCGGTCGGTACACCGGAGGATGCCGCCATCTCCTCACATGTCCCAGCGGACGGTGCCTATGAAGGACAACAGCGAGCACAGAGTCAACCAACTCAGAGGTAAGTACCCACAGCTTACACAGAACACGAATCATAATCCAAAAAGTGGTCTGTATGTGTGTTGAGTCTAGGCCTATGTATGTGTGACGCAGTTAAAAATGAAGCCGTTGTACACCGTCGCAGTAGGCGGTAGAAGACCGCGGCGCAATACTGCATTGGTTAACATTGGACCCTATGGGTCCCATGAGCCAATGACGATGTACGCCGGCGGTGACGGTACATACCGCCGCGGACGTGACCGCTATTTTCTATCTGTTCAATTACTCGATACCTGATCTTCGACAGGAGAGGACCTACACTGCAAGTGCTGCTGTGACCTTGGTCAGGAAGAGACAATGGCTCGAGTGTCTGGGGAAAGGGCCCCTGCATTCACATCGGAGGAGTTGGAGAAACTCGTGGACGGGGTCCTCCCCCAGTGCACGCTACTCTATGGTCCTCCAGACAAACAGGTAAGTACTCTGGGAGCATGCTGTATGGGCTATGCCTGTGTGGAGTGGGGTGGATGTAAGAAGGGGGGGATATTGCGGTGTGCATGAAACGACGGTGAGCACATGTGCCACATGGCAAGGGTAGAGATGGGGGCCAATGACTGTGATGGTGCAGTTGGGAATAAGTTTCTCTTCCCCCAGTACAATTTATGTAGGTCAGCGCCCACCAGAAAAAGATATTTGTCGTGCCATCGCCAAGGACGTCCTAACCCTGGGGGTCTACCACAGACGGAGCACCCACTGCCGGAAAAGATGGGAGGACATTCGCCGCTGGAGCAAGAAGACGGCGGAGGCTCAGCTGGGGATGGCCTCCCAACATGGGAGGGGTGCCCATCGCACCATGACCCCCTTGATGTTCAGGATCCTGGCGGTGGCGTACCCGGAGTTGGATGGGCACTTGAGAGCATCACAGCAGCCACAAGGGGGTGAGTACACTCTCATCCTCCTGATTTTGCACGCAGTGGAGGGATCTGGGTGGGGGAGGTGGGCTGTGGGTTTCCTTGGGCCAGGGCGAGTTTCGTAGGCAAGGTCCATCCATAAGGCAGGCCATGTGGCACCCCACCCCACCTCTGTAGAGTGCCAAGTACACCTAGCCATGCCCCTGTGTCATCCATGTGTGCAGATGTCATCCACAGCCTAGTAGGCCATTTCCCAGGGATTGAACAGTGGAGCCCAAGAGCGCGGAGTAGTGCAGGGGGCTTCTGTGTCTGTTGTTTCCGCCAATGGTAGCGGTAATGCATGCACTCCACATGTCTTTCTTCTGTCGTCCCCCCCTTTTTGTGGTCTCCCTGTTCTTGTGTGCAATAGCATCATCAGGCGGAGGAGCAGTGGCACCGGAGCACGAGGGAGCTGCATCCCACATGGCCATGGAGGACCAAACTACTGACTCGGACTTCACCAGTGGGACGGAGGGCGAGGGGAGCCTCACGGCGGGGACAGGAGCTGAGACCAGCGACACAGACTCGTCCTCTGATGGGAGCTCCCTTGTGGTGGCGGCAACATCTGTGACTCCCCATCTACAGGTACAGCCGCCATCCCCCCTACCAGCACCGCACTCCCAGCAGCCCCTCAGCCTTTGCCCCGTGCCCGCTCACCCAGGAGGGTGGGCATCACCTTCGTCCCAGGCACCTCGGGCCCTGCCCCAGTCACCCCTGTTGCCCTCAGTGAGGAGGCCATTGACCTCCTCAGGTCCCTCACTGTTGGGCAGTCTACCATTTTGAATGCATCCAGGGTGTAGAAAGGCAGTTGCAACAAACAAATGCATTCCTGGAGGGCATTCATTCTGGTCAGGCGGCCCTTCAGCGAGCTTTTCAGACTCTGGCCTCAGCACTGATGGCAGCCATTGTCCCTGTCTCTAGCCTCCACCCTCCAACTTCCTCCACCCAGATCCAATTCCCTGTACCCCAGCCTATCACAAGCACACCTACAGACCAACATGCACATACGTCAACACACAAGGGAAGCTCTGGTAAACATAAGCACCACACATCCCACAGGCACTCATGCAAGCATCACACACATGCAGACACACCAACATCCACTGCCTCCACTGTGTCCCCCTCCTCCTCGTCTCCCTCCTCCCTCCCAGTCCTGTCTCCACTCACACCTGCATGCACTACATCTACAGCCACTACTGCCATCACCAGCACCACCGCACCCCGCTCACGTGCAGTCACCACCCCCACTACCATTCACACGTCTCCTGTGTCCTCTCCCAGTGTGTCTCCCAAGATACACAAACGCAGGTACACACCCACCCAACAGCCATCCACCTCACGTCAGCCTCCAGCCCATGCACCTTCACGCAACGTCAGCAAACGAACACCTCCTACAACCACAACCTCTTCCTCCACTCCCAAACCCCCTCCAGCTACCCGTTCCAGTGTCTCCAAAAAACTTTGCCTGTCCAACCTTGACCTCTTTCCCACACCTCCCCCACCCTGTCCGTCTCCTAGGTCCCGAACTAGCACCTTAGCCACAACATCTCCGGGACCAGTGGTGCCTGTAGTCACCAGAATCTGGAGTGCACCGGCCACCAGGGTAGCCAGTGTGGCACGGAGCCACAGCACGGACAGTCCCCCACCTGTGAAGCATCAAAAGTTGGCCAGTGCCCGGCGGGAGAGGGGAAGACTCCAGCCACCAATGCCGCTCCCAGGGGTCCTGGTAGGAGTGTGGAGTCAGCTGCGACACCTTCCAAGGTGAGGAAGGGCCAAAAGAAACCAGGAAAGTCTGAGAAGAGCAGCACGGCGGAGGAGACCGTCCTCATCCCCGCTGCCCAGGAGCCCACCGCCATCATCCCCGCTGCCCAGGAGGCCACCGCCATCATCCCAGCTGCCCAGGAGGCCACTGCCATCATCCCCGCTGCACAGGAGCCCACCGCCATCATCCCCGCTGCCCAGGAGGCCACCGCCATCATCCCCGCTGCCCAGGAGGCCACCAACATCACCCCCGCTGCCCAGGAGGCCACAGCCATCATCCCCGCTGGGACAGAGAGGAACGCCAGCACAAGCCCCGCTGGGACAGAGAGGACCGCCAGCACAAGCCCTGCTGGGACAGAGAGGACCGCCAGCATAAGCCCAGCTGGGCTAGAGAGGACTGCCAGCTCAAGCCCCGCTGGGACAGAGAAAACCGCCACCACAAGTCCCGCTGGGACAGAGAGGACCGCCAGCACAAGCCCCGCTGGGACACAGAGGACTGCCAGCAAAAGCCCCGCTGGGACAGAGAGCAGCTGAGTCACTGCAAAGGAGCCAGCCGCCTCAAGCACTGCTGAACAGGGCACAGCCACTCCAAGGACCGCTGAACAGGGCACCGCCGCTCCAAGCACCGCTGAACAGGGCACCGCCGCTCCAAGCACCGCTGAACAGGGCACCGCCGCCTCAAGCACTGCTGAACAGGGCACCGCCGCCTCAAGCACTGCTGAACAGGGCACCGCTGCCTCAAGCACTGCTGGCCCATGAGCGCCAAGGGCACTGACGCTACTGAGTCCGTCACAAGCAGGATGAAGCACTCTGGGCACCATGCCCCCTCCAGAACCAGTGGAGAGATACATCCACTACCTCTGTCCTTGGCAGGATGAAGCACTCTGGGCACCATGCCCCCTCCAGAACCAGTGAAAAGATACATCCACTACCTCTGTCCTTAGCAGGATGAAGCACTCTGGGCACCATGCCCCCTCCAGAACCAGAACCAGTGGAGACTGTCATCCACTTGAGAGACTGTGGCTTTGCACTCCCCAGGATTGAACAGTGGGCAACCCACCCACTGTAGAGACTTGAGAGACTGTGGCTTTGCACTCCCCAGGAATAAACAGTGTGCAACCCACCCACTGTAGAGACTTGAGAGACTGTGCCCACCCGACACCAGCATTTAACTGTGGGCATGTGGCCCTCTCGTGGATTTGGTGTTGTGCACTCAACCGGCTGAGGTGCCCCCCTTTCCCTCCCCCTGAGGTGCCTGTTTTCTTGCTCTCTGATGCCTCTGCAGTGTTCTCTCCGTCATGGTCGGGGAACTTGTGTGCGCCTCGCCCATACCGTGTGGGCCCAGTGTTCCACGGACTTCATTGGAGCACTACCTGGACTACTAAGCTTGGTGTATATTTTGTTTATGGTGTATATATATATTTTTGCATACTTGATTTTAATATATTACAATGGTTACACTCATTTCCTTTTGTCTTTGAATCCTTTGGGGGGGGTTTAGGGGTTTAACTATAAGGTATAAATATGTATTAGTGTGTGTGTTGTAGTGGGTGAGGGTGGGGGTGTTGCATTTGTGTGTCCCTGTTTTTTCCCTCCCCCTCCCCTGTGTCGTAGGTGCATTACTCACGTGGTTGTCGCCGCCGGCGTTCATGCTCCTGATAAAGGAGCAGGAAGACTATCGCAGGGAGAATTTGGAGTTCCGGCTCCATGGTGTCCTGGTTCCCCGTGGGGTGAGTAGAGGTGAGCGTTTTCCATTCGAAGTCCTGTTTCCACCGTGTTTTTATCCGCAGTGAATCCGCCCCGGAAAAGGTGGCGGATTGGTAGGTTGTGATACCGTGGGCGGTACTTTGTCCCTCCGCCTGTCTGTTGGCGGTGACCGCCAAGCTGTTTGTCTGTACCGCCGTGGCGGTCGGAGTGTTAAAGTGGCTGTCCGCCACGGTCGTAATTCCAAATTTGTTACCGCCGGCCTGTTGGCGGTCTTACTGCCGCTTTAACACCGACCGCCAGGGTTGGAATGACCACCAAAGTGTCTGATTTAGTGTTAAGAGGGGAGGTTAATCCTTCACGAACATGCCAGATGCCATTCATCTTATTACAAGGGATACTGTATCCAATGGCACTTGTGTTCAGTAAAGCTCTGCCAAACTGTATATCAGGGCCAAACGTTTAAGATTTGACATGTGGGTATATTTTTTAGGTCAGTTTATCCTCAACCATACTACTTGAGAGACTAAGGGACAGATTTATCATAGGACTGCATTGCCTTTGTGTCACGCAAGATACTGCAAGAGAAATTCAATCCCTAAGTCAGATTTATCAAACCGCAGAAGACCACTCCATGGCCATGCATGACTTGGCAAATCCAAGTAACGCAAGGTAGTGTTAGTTGTTGTATTGTGTTACTCTGTGCAGGGAAAGCATTTCCAGGGTGACGCTTTGGTGTTTCCATGCATCCATCCATGTATTTTGGTGCTGCAAAAAATTGGGTTGTTGGTTGCGGGGATTGAAACCCTACTCAAGCAGCAATCACAGTCCTTATCAGGGTGAAGTCACAAGCCAACCCCAACTTAACCTGTACCAACCCTGCCAAAAAGCCTTAAGAGTCAGTTGTGCTTATTTGATTGCACTAGACCAGAGCAAAGTCACAAGTTCAGGCTGACCCCTATGGAGCCTGGGCTGGCTGCAGAGATCTGTTAGGCCCGCTGTGCAAAGTACTTTAAACCCTTGTTGTGGAAGATTGCGAGATCCTGCGTTGAGGGTGTATCTTGTAGCAGAGTTTTCGAGGAGCTGCAAGGCTTTGAAGCGAGGTCCTACATTGTTGTTGATGATGATGTTGCTGAGGGACTTGCAATGCAAAGTCCTACATCAAAGATGTGTTGCGCTCCAGTTAGTTCCTAAGACGTTGTGGTGCTTGTGATGCAGAGTCCCGCACTCTTGTTGAGGATGCCGTTGAGGAGGGGCTTGTGATGCGAAGATCTGTATCAAGGATGCGTCATGCAGTGGTGGTTGTGAGGAGAAGTCTTGTGTCGGTGTTGTGTCTGCAGCGGTTCAATAATGATTTTTTTGTTAGTCGATGGATCATGCATTGGTTCCATTGCAAAATTTTGTGAGACAATGCATCATGCTGCATGGGCTCTGTTGGGACAAAAGCTCTGCTGGCAGAACACCTTTAGGCCCACTTCCAAGGGTTCAGGACTGCGGTGGTCCCACTTGGGAGGACAGGACTCACAGCTGGCAGATTCCTGGTGCAGGGTACAAGGTTGGTGGAGCCAGTTCTGTCCCTGTGGCTCTTATCAGGAGACCAGCCCACGAGTCCTATTAGTCACTATGGTGGTCCTGGGTTCAAGATTCAGGTCCAGTCCTTCTCAATCAGGCAGAAGGGCAGCATGGCAGCACAGAAGGGCAGCAGAGTGGCAGTCCATCTTATAGCAAAGCAGCACAGCAGTCCTTCTCTGAGTCTTCCACATATCCAAAGGTGTACTAAAGAGTTGGGTTTGAGGTTGGAGAATGTTCTGGAGGTTCCCACACTCCTGCAGTGTCAGGCATTTCCTTCCTGCCTGCTCTGGCCCCAGTCTGTTTGGGGTCACAAAAGACTATACACAAATGCCAACTGCCAGCTACACTTAGTCATGTGACCCAGGGTAGGATGCAGGCACCAAATGACAACGTCTGCCACCGCATCCTATGCACACACCTTCACAACGCAGGGATCTGGGACAAGGCTCTGGAGTGGACCACCTCCTTCCTCTCCGGCAGAACCCAGAGCGTCCGCCTCCCCCCTTTCCACTCTGAAGCCTCCAAGATCATCTGCGGCGTTCCCCAAGGTACGTCCCTCAGCCCTACACTTTTTAACATCTACATGGCCCGCTCGCCCGCGTCGCCCGGCTCCACAACCTCTACATCATCTCCTACGCCGACGACACCCAACCTATCCTCTCCCTCACCAAGGACCCCCCAACCTCCACGAAGGAATGAAGGCCGTCACCAAATGGATGAGGAACAGCAAACTGAAGTTGAACTCAGATAGACGGAGGTCCTCATCTTCGGCGCCAACCCCTCAGCCTGGGATGACTCCTGGTGGCCGACTGCTCTGGGAGCAGCCCCAACACCCACCAACCATGCATGCAACCTGGGCATCATCTTCGACTCAACACTCTCCTTGACCAAGCAAGTCAGTGCTGTCTCCTCAACCTGCTTCAACACCCTCTGCATGCTCCGCAAGATCTACAGACGGGTCCCCACAGATACAAGATGAACAGTCACCCAAGCCCTCTTCAGCAGCAAACTTGACTACGGAAACACCCTCTACGAAGGAGCCCCAGCCAAACTCCTCAAACGACTGCAACACATACAAATCTCCGCCGCACGCCTGATCCTCGATGCCCACCGCCACAGCCACATCACCCCCCCTTCTGTGAGACCTACACTGGCTCCCCGTCAACAAAAGGATAACCTTCAAGCTCCTCACCCACGCACACAAGGCGCTCCACAACACTGGTCCAGCCTACCTCAACAGACGACTCACCTTCTACACCCCATCCCGCCAACTCCGCTCAGCTGACCTCGCCCTCGACGCCAACCCCCGCATCCAAAGCGCAACACCGGAGGCAGATCCTTCTCCCACCTCACCGCCAAGACCTGGAACACCCTTCCCTTGCTTTGCCCCTACAACAGACTGAAGACCTGCTGACTTTCAGGAAGCGGCTCAAAACCTGGCTTTTTGAGCAGTAGCAGCACGCAACCTCCCCCCCACCCCCCCCCCCAGCGCCTTGAGACCCTCACGGGTGGTAGTGCGATCTACAAATACACTGATTGATTGATTGATTGATTGATTGATATGGCTAGAACAGGAAAATGCCAATTTTCTAAAGGCGGCATTTTCAGAATTGTGACATAAAATTTGACTTAACTATTACAGATGGTTTAAAAATATAATTGTTTAGACTCCAAACTCTGTCAGACTATCTGCTCCCAATTAAAAGTTATCACTTATCAAATGTAATAAGTTATTCTATGGGAGATGTAGGCCTTGCAGTTGCCAAAAAAACAAGTGTTTTTACTACCAGAGCATGTAAAACTTAAAAGTACATTTCTATCTTTTTAAATCAATTGCACTCAGCCTCCTGGACTGTTCAGGGACTACTCTAGAGGTGACATATGTATTAAAAAGGGGGGTTGGGCCTGGCGAAAGATTTTTGTTGGGTCAAAATGACAGTTTAAAACTGCACACACATCCTTCAATGGGAGGCCTAAGACATCTTTACAGGGTTACTTAAGTGGGTGACACAATCAGTGCTGCCGGCTCAGTAGTAGCATTTATTTTATAGGCCCTGGGTACATGTGGCACCACTTTACTTGGGATGCACAAATGAACTTAATGTGCCAATTGGGTGTAAGTCATTTCTAGCTTGTTTGTGAGAGAAAGCACAAGCACTTTAGCAATGGTTAGCAGTAAGGTCAACAAAACGAGGTCAGCAAAATTAGGAGGGGTGAAGGCAAAAGGTTTGGGAATGACCCTGCAGAGATGGCCACGTCCAACAGGCACATTCCCAGATTTACCAAGACTGGTAATCCTGTGAATGTCAAAATTGTATGCCTTCCCAATAGAGGCCAAATGAGAGAAGTATATTTATCTTTATTTCTCCTATTTATTTCTTATTTACAAGTGTGCTGCATTCTGGAGAATGCAGTGCACTCAGAAAGAGGAAAAAATCCTCTGATGATTGTTTTGTTCTGCAGAAAGTTGTCCCTTCCTGCACAAAAACAAACCTGTCTGCAACACAGGCACCATTGCACCATGGTATAAGTGAGTCAGCTCATGATAGATATCCTCCTCATAGATATGGTACATTCCTGCCCTCTCCATTTGCCACAGTACGGCATAGCAAGTTGTCTTGGCTGTGTTACTCTGAGTCAAATGTTGATAAATCTACAACAAGGAGACCATTATATAACTTTTCCTAGGGCCCACAGGAGCACATAATGGTGAGATCTGACACCCAGCACCAATCTGAGAGCAGGACTCCCCACATTTTAGTCACGTTGGCCATAGAAACTCTCCAGGTGGCAACATATTCTCGCACAGATTTACTACTTTTTCATGCAACTCAGACCATCAAGAAAGTTGCTATGGTGTGCTGTAGTGCGTGGGTGCCTGCATTGCATGCAGAATTGTTTTTGTGCAGGAAGAACCTTCCTGTACAAAAACAATTCTGAAAGGCACTTTCCTCTATGTGGAAAAAGGAAAAAAGGAGAAATTGAAATATTTCTCTTTGTTTCGCCTGCTCTAGGGAGGTGTAAAGTTTTTGTGCTGCACCAGGGATACGTGATTTTGTAAATCTGTGGCAGCGTCAAAATCCATGGGTGTTGTATGGAAAAACCCACCACAACGTCCAAGGAACGCCTCCCTGTGCAGAGTAAGGCAACGCAGGGACTTGCGCAGCTTTTTCTGACTAGATATCTATGAGGCACGCAAAGCCACACAAAGTGCCTTTGCGTCACCTCGTAGATATGGTAGAGAGGCTTGACGGCTGGTGCATCAAAAAAAGTGATGCACAAGCAGCACAATCCTCTCATATATGCCCCAGGGTGCAGGAAAGAGCAATAAGTCAGGAATATCAAACACTCTCTCCAGCTCTGCTGCAGAGGATCAGGATCAACTGGTAAATTGAGTGCCAGTACTCTAGAGCAGTAGTGGTTCCCAACTTGTGGTCCAAGGACCCCTAGGGTTCTGGGAAGCATCCTCAGGGGTCTGTGACTGCTTAGAAAATGAACTAGTATTAACAGATTAATAAAGTGTAGATACATAAAGTGGCTAAATGTACCATTGAAAAAATTAAAACATACTGTAAACGTCAAGTAATTTGAAATTGGAGGCTAAAAATTAAATCAGTATCCTCACATTGATTTGTGGGAGCAGTGCAGGTGCAACAAAGGGAACATAGTATGGGTGATGTGTGGCTTCAATCGATTTTAGAAAAGCTCCAAACTTCCTATTAAAATTATAATTTTTAAATTTTGATTGAAAACTAAATAAAATGTGTTATTATGTGTTTGATGGAATGCTTGTTTCTGTATTTTTAGGGTTGAGCGCGCAAGTGCTCTGGTCCCTGTTGTAATCTCTCTGTGGGCTTTTATTCATGCCCATGTCATGCCTGTCACTTTCATTGGTTTGTGGCCTTGCTTTTAAAACTTGCTTGATTTCATTAGTGAAAGGCATGCACACGTCATGCCTTTTCCGATGTTTAGCCCTCTCGAGCGCACCGGCCAACTACTGAAAACATAGGAGGCTCAATGTTTTCTGATTGGCTTCTGGGCTACTTTTTCTTTTTACAGTATTTTGTAGCAAGCGCGATTTCACTGGGCAGTAATCAAGTGCTTTTCATGACTACCAGTCTAATTCTATTGTTTATCCTAGCCCTCATTTATGAATTGAAGGTTATACACAGGTCAATCGCGTTCATTTTGTTTTCTCGTGGCGCTTTAAATCACCTCCCTTATGTGAAATTGTACCACTTTTAATTTTCAGTTAATGAGGCAAGAGATGCCCGGTTAGGAGTTTACAACGCTAATAGCTCTGGCTCATTATTATTAAACAGTTGAATATTGTCATGACATTCACGAAATCAATATATTTCTAGTTTTTGGAAAGTTAAAACAATAAATGTGGCCAGGAGTTGTGTGGGGCAACCTCAAAGCCCTGTTTTAAATATAACTATCAAAGCACAGTTTAAGAGGTCCCGATATGGAAAACGTATACGCTATCAGTCTGAAAATCACCTAGAAGAAATGCGTGCCTGACTCAAATGACACTGTTATTCCCTGGATAGGTGGGATACATCTTTTGGGGCTGCCACTATCTGATTTACTTATTCAAGTATTTATTAATGCATTGTGTTTTTTTATTTATCTTACGACTAGCGCTCAGAAGTGGCTTCGCAGATGTGTAGCTCTTTGTAAAACGCACAATAGATAAACAATGTGTTTCATATACCGCCAAACGATGACTGGACGTGGGAGCGCTGGGAACAGACCCTGTCGTTAGCTGAAATGTCCTACTTTTCATGAGCTGGGGATCGGTTTGCTGCTGTTTATTTTTGACGGGCCTCCCATCCTCTGCTGCGCATTGATGACATGCACACGAGTTGCAGTACACGTGGGGCTGCCGCTCAGCAGCCCCAGGTTTAATATATGACCTTGGGCAAACTCCCGCCCTCGTGCCCTCCAAGAGCAACAAAGTATGGGAGAGCCCAGGTGGCTCTCTACATCCCTCCTATGGTTTAATAAGAAAGAGCTAGAACGGGAAACAAAAGAAAAGACACAATGAAACAAACTACACCAACAAAATGCCTCCATTGCAACAGCCCCTTCACATAATGGGCTCGTTCCGGCAGGATGTCATCCAGGGCAGGAGGTCCGTATACGCTGTCCTTGTGCAGGGTTCACCTGATTGAACGATCTTGGCTCAACAAACAAAGTCTTTCAGACGTCTGCTGGGCTCAGGGTTAGGTCAGGGATGATACGTCTCACTCCGACCAATCAACACCCCATCGTTCATTTCGCCTGACCGGTTTGCCCCTGTATGAGGCAGCGCCTGTTGGATGTCGGCCGGTCCACCTGCTCTGCCTTCCGGTGCAACGGCACCCTCTTCTTCCTCTTCCTCACATTCGGTTACCGGCATGACACCAGCTCGTTTGAAGTGTGATGCATTTCTCGTCACTCATCGTTCACCCCATCGGACGGGCACCATGGACCCTCAGACCATGATCACCTCCCATGCCTCCTGCTCAGATGGTGTCTGAAACTTTCCTCCGGAGCGTCAGTTTTTCACGACTACACGATCGCCCACCTGAAGATCACAACAACAGGTTCTCCTCCTCACATTCGCTTTTTGATTTGTTAGCAGCCGGTGTTGTTGTGTGGCCTCCACATCCAGTTCTGGAGATTCCCATTGGGGATCATCCAGAATGCAGTCTTGCGGGGCTGTCTCGAACATCAGTGCCGCTGGAGCACAGCCAGTCGTGCTGTGAGGTGTCTGCCGATAGGCTCTGAGGAACTGGTGCAGACAGTGTTCTCCATCTTCCCTTCGCTCCACCCCAGTTCTCAACATGCGGTTGAGGATCCTCATGAACCTTTCTACATTACCATTAGCCTGGGGCCAGTATGGCATGATCTTGCGGTGACATATGGCGAGCTTGTCAAGGTACGGTTTAAACTCTTGTCCCTGAAAAGGGGGCCCATTGTCTGTTCTGATTTTGTCAGGAAGCCCAAAGACTGCGAAGGTTTTGTCAAGCACTGGTCTCACATTTTCAAAAGAAGTGGATACCACCACTTCTACGACGGGAAACTTGGTGTATGAATCGATCATGACCGCTGTTGGTCTTCCATCGGGAAAACTTCCAAAGTCCATACTCAGTTTTGACCATGATTTCCGGCTGGGAGGTTCGGTGACTATTGGACAAACAGGCGGCTCCATAGAGGTGATTATACACGAGTGGCAGCTCCCAACCAGAGCGTCTACCTTTGCGTCCATGCTAGGGAACCACACCTTGGCTCTGAGACGTGGTTTTGTCTTGGCAGCTCCCTGGTGACCCTGATGAGCGAGCTACACCATTCGTCTCCATAGACAGCGAGGCAGTACTATTCTTCGCCCCCGTAGGACAAGTCCCTCGCTGCCCACTGATAACTCGTCCGTTATCCACAATCCTTCCATGGTCGCCTTTTCCTCAGGATCAGTTGTCTTCACTCGACCTAGGAAATGTTTCCACCGCCGCCTGCTGAGCACTTCTTTGACTCGGATGAGCACCTGATCTGTTTCAGCAGCCTCAGCAATGTCCGTCACTGTCAGAGCCAAGGGACAGGCCGATTGGACCACCATACTCACGATGTTATCCGTGCTCTCCTCATCCCCTTCTTGGGATTCATCGAGTGTACTTGTGGAGGGGTGCCTAGACAGATAATTAGCCAGGTTATTCACGCCAGGCCTGTAAACGACTCTGAACTGGTAGGGTTGGAGCAGTACAGCCCAGCGTTCGATCCTTGGGGGAGCCAGGCACATGGTCCCTGCAAATAATGAGACCAGTGGCTTGTGATCTGTCACAACTTGGAATTCCTGTCCTTAGAGGTACAAGTGGAAATGCTTGCACGCCCATCAAATCGGAAACGCCTCCCTTTTTATCTGAACATAGCGGGTCTCTACAGCCGACAAGGCTCTGCTGTCATATGCCACTGGGGCCCACTCCTGATGACGCTGTTCTTGCATAAGAACTGCACCCAGGCCCACCGGATTAGCGTCCACCACCACCTCTGTCCGCTTCCGGGGTTTGAAGTATGCCATGGTCAATTTGTCGAGTAGCGCCACCTTCACCTCCTGGAATGCTTTGTATGCAGCAGGGCTCCATTCCCATTGGTGATTCGCCTTAGTAAGCTGTCTGAGTGGCTCTGCCATCGGGGCTAGCTGAGGTATGAATCTGTGTCTCGGAGTAGATTAAGATGTCATCACTTAGGTTGATGACCCCGGACAGTCCTGACAGTGTTTCTCTGATGGCATTCTGAAACACCTCCGATGCTGAGGACACCCCAAAGCTCAACCTTTTGTATCATTGTAATCACACATGGTTCGAGAAGGTAGTAATGTTTCTTCTGTCCGGGTCCAGCTCTAGCTGGTGGTAGCCAGAGTTTATGTCCAACTTTGAAAACCACTATTCGCCATTTAGATCCGCTGTTATGTCATTCATGGTCGGTGTGATGTGACGCTCTCTCCGGATGGCTCGATTAGGGAGACGTATGTCCACACAGAGGTGTATGGCCTCTGGCTGCTTGGGCTTGGGCGCAATCACTAACGGCGAGACCCATGGGGTAGGCCCATCAACTTTTTCAATCACTCCTAGGTCTTCCAACAGCTGAAGTTCCCTCTCCACTTCCGGACATAGATGAAAAGGCACCTGACGGTGTCTGAGCGTGACTGGTATTACCTCTGGGTCAGCGTGCAACTTAACACGCTTGCCTCTGAGTCTCCCCAATCCTGCAAACAGCTGTGGAAATTTGCTGAGAAGGGATTCAGCATGTGATTCATACATCTGACGAGCGAAAAAGATGAGTTCTAGGTCTTCTGCTGTGTGGCATCCCAGCAGGGAGCCTCGATCTCATTTGACCACATAGAATTTCGCACCTGTAGATAGTTGTCCATTGGTTACTGATACCTCGATTGTGCCTTGCAGAGGAAGCGGGTCATGTCTGCCATACGTGTAGATCTTGGTGTTACTCGGGGTCAGGCATGGTGTAGGGGATAGTTGCCAATACGTGGCATTTTCCATCACATTGACCGATGCCCTTGTGTTAATGAGCATCATTGTGGGGGTGTTATTTATCCTCACTGTGCTCATGGGGGTGGTAGCCTCTTGTGCTGCCTCCCACTGTGTGAACGAGATGACGAAAATGTCCTCTTCCTCGTCTTCTTCATAGATTGGCATTTTGGCAGCCATCTACCCATGAGGTACATTGTCTTCTGTGCTTACATATTTTACAGTGGCCTCTTTCCCTTTGGATTCCCATTGTTTGCCTCTTCCCGTCAGGCACACCTTGGCAAAGTGATTGTTTTTGCCACACCTGTTGTACGATTTTCCTCCTGCCGGGCACCCACTCGATGACTTGTGCTCATAGCCACAGCTGATACACGCCCCTTCTCCCGGTCTCAAGGCAGGCGGCCGCTGCGCGGAGGGTTGGCGGGGCTGGATGGCGTCCACCTGTTCCTCCTTCACTGGGGAAGGGCACACCGCTGATGCTGCAGACAGGGATTGCCCTCTCACTGCGGTCATGGAGTCAGCATGGACAGCAGACAGTTCATAGGAGCGTGCTTGAGTTAGAATTTCATCTAGGGAGATACCTGGTTGACGCATGATCAGTTTCCAGAGCATGTTGGACCGGAACCCCTGGATGATCTGGGCTCTGATCTCCTCGTGTTGGTATAGGCCCACACACGTGCTGGCAAGCTTTCTTAGGCGGGGGTAGAACACATCTACTGACTCAACGTCCGTTCACTGAGCCTGACGCAATTTGACACCCTCATAAGCAGGGTTCAGCTGAGGGTCAAAGTGCTTGTTGAGCGCTGCCACAGCAGCATTATAATCCGTCCTGTCACCTGTGTCGGGGAGCGAGTCAAAAAGTTCATGGAGTTCATCGCCTCCCATAAGTAGCATCAGTGACCTGCGCACCGTCCCATCTGTCTCTCTCGTGGCGCAAAAATAATTGGCCAAACGGCCTAACCAGAGGTGCCAACGTGCTGCTGCCATGGCAGGGTCTATTAATTAAATAAATGGGGGTAGTGCGGCTACAGAGGAGTGGGCACTGGGGGAGGCAGGTGCCGGTTCCTGCTCTTGTTCCTGCTGTGGGGCACTCATGCTGCTGTTTTCCACAGTCGCAACTGTTGGTTGACCTCAATATAATAATGTATTGTCTCTCCGTTATTTCTTTTTTATTTTTTGTAGGTGCTCAGGCTCACCTTCTAGTGAAGGGTGTGTGACAGGGGTCCACAATGCAGGCTGTGGTGGCTGTTCCTGGACATGGATTGGTGTTGTCACCTTTCTTCTTATTTTCAGTTTTCTGTTTTTTTTTTTAAACAATGGGTCTGGAATCCAGATGTTCCCTCAATGTGCTAACAGTTTGGCACTGCCTGCACTCCTCACCGTTGCGCGTGCCCTTCAGATTCCTGCAGGTACCGCGCCAGACGCCCTCTGGGGTCTTCTTTTCTGAACCGGCCTTCCGAGCCGGAGCCGGGGCACAGGACTCCTCACCCACCTGAGGAGAGTGACCCTGCGCCGGCACTGCGGGCCCGCCGATGCACACCCGATGCAGTGAGGGCGCTCGTACCGTTCACCGGGGTGGTACGACATCCAGGTAGGGCGGCCCCACCTTCCTCTGCAACCTGTTCGATTCGTGTTAGCTGTGCGGCCAGGAGAGCAGCGCTCGCATCTCCTTGACACTGGGGGGGGGGGTCCGCCGGTAGGCTCAAACATGTGGGCGCAGGAGGCTCCGCATGGAAATGGCTGTTTTTTTTTTTTCCATTTTCTGGCCTCGTCACCAGTGTAGACGGGCCCTCCACCCTCCGCTGCGCATAGAGGACACGCACACGAGTTGCAGTACATGTGGGACTGCCGCTCAGCAGCCCCAGGTTTATAATATAACCTTGGGCAAATGCCCACCCTCGTGCCCTCCGAGAGCAACAAAGTATGGGAGAGCCCAGGTGGCTCTCTACGTTTATGCCTGAATAAAGATCCTACTTGAGTGCAGCTGAAGTGGCTGCCCGTGTACCGGGTGGGTAAACATGCCTCTGTAAAGAGCAGCAGGCCTGCTGGCCCTGGACATTTTTCAGCGTGACTGCACGGCGGGGCACCTCTTGCCAAGAGCTGGCAAGGGCAGATAGTTTTACAGCCAAGCTGGTTTTTAGTGATCTTGTGGTTAGGGGTCACGGAGTTGCAGTTGGAGCGGGCAAAAGGTCAGGTAGAAAGAGAGATGTAAAAGAAATCCCCCGTGACACTACGGCATCGTATCTTTCCCTTACAAAAATATGATCTGATAATGAAAATGGGCCTAGAACGTCTCCTTGGCTGATAGGGTTAACCAGATGTGATATGTGCACCCGGTGCATAGTTACCAGCTTCTCAACGCAAATACCTCTGTCCATTTGAAAGCTGTCATTTAAGAAAACGGTGCACTTTGGGAGTTGTAGTCATGGTTCAATTCAATTGAACAAACTGGACTACTGACATATGCAAAAACAATGGAAGTCCGGGTGCTAGAAAAGCTGTGCGCTGGTGAGTTGGATCATCTGGCAGGCCCATACCAACTGGTGGTATGCCATGAGGAAAGCCTTTCCTGGCTAGCTCTAGATTTTTAGCCAACCACGATTTCATGCTGGAACCCATAGTCCGATAACTGAAATATAAACTACAAATTACAGAATCCAAAATTCTCTTGGCTAAAAAAACAGCAAAGGACGTCTAAACGGAACCTTCATTGCATGAGACTATTCGGCAGCTCTGACTGTTGTTCCCATGATGCCTTTGTGAACTACTATTTAGTTCATTTTACATAATTGGGCTGATCGAAGATTGCAGCCTCCTTTAATTGAGTGCACAGGTTTCCAATGTCCCATGCCCGAGTAGGGCATCCGGTCCAAGTTGATTCTTTGCTGCCTGCCATTGTAGTACGGAACTTTAAATTGGAGAAACATGACTGCAAGTACCAAAATGCAACGGGTAAAATATGGAATCAGTGAACCACTCAAGCATGGACCTGGTAAACGTGAGAGCTTTGATGATGTCAGAAATGTATCTCGTTGTCTTTTTGGCCTTTTAGCTTGTCCTGCTTTTCTTTTTTTAATTCTACATCTTATAATCCTGCTATCAGGACGGGTGAAACAGAATTACAAGTACCAGAATTCCAAGTGACAGACGGCTGAATGAACTGATCCCCCCTGATATGGGATAAACTGCGATCTGCTCTGTGAATGTAAGGAGCTGAGCTTTCAGACAAGGGCACCCTATAGCTCCGAACTGGCCTCAGATCATGAGAGTGACATGCAACCAGTCCTCATTTCCAGCCAGCGGCTCGAAGCATGCTGGAGGAGCTAGCAGTCCATTCATGGAAAGATAGAAGTGACATTACAAGACTCAACATATTTGGAACTGTTCGATGAATACCACGAGGTGGAAGGGGGTCGTGTTCATAGCTTTGCAGTGTTCATTATTGCTTCGCGAGGGACAAACTCAGATGGGCACTGAAGATTCCCACAATTATTTTTCATGAGGTTGTTTTTTAACACTGTATCCAAACAGAAAGGACAGTAGCTTGTTCATTGGTTGCACTGCTAACTAGAGTTGGCTTTGCAATGAGGATTGTATGTATGTACTCATGCTTCAGGCTAAGGCCCCATCTGAGCTTTTTCTGCGGATTCTTTATAGGAAAAAGACAACAATGTGTTGAAAAAACAGTGGGTTCCAAAACAGTGGGTACCACTTAACTCTCCCAGGTTTTCCAGGTCCATGCGTGATGTGCTGCTACAGACCAGTTTTTAGGTCGAGCATAACAGCGTGCAAGCGCTGCTTTTCTGATGGGTTGTTATCTACTTGGGCTTTTAGCCACGCCCACCTCACGCCCATCACTATCGCTCATTCATTGGCTTGCCCTTCAAAAATCCTTTATCATTGGCAAATGCTTTACGTTGGTCCCTCCTTGGGGCGGTTTGGTTACCACCTTGACATCAACCCTGTCACATAGCTAATTGCACTTTTGCCGGTAAGTTTGACTGCAAGCGAACTTCTTTTTCCTGTAGTGTGTCTCCTTCACACTCATGACGGCCATGGCTCTTTGAATCGGCTGGCTTATATGAAACTGTTTTACTTTTCATTTTCAATTTATGTGGCAAGAAAAGTCCAGTTAGGCATTTACAAGGCTAATAGCTCTAACTTGAGCAAATGCAAGACCCATTGCATTGTAAATGCTTGTTTGTGTATTGTTATATGGTTCAAATCATCTACAATGTTTAGGCCTAGGTCCCCGGATTCCAATGATGATTCAGTGGGGGTACTTGGTCTCTAGTAGTGATAAAATGGGGATCCACATAAGTCAAAAGGTTGATAGCCACTGTTCTAGAGGTGAAAATTAAGCAGGGACTGTGGGGCATGGGTTGTTTGAAGAAGATAGCTGTCGGTAAAAGAAAAATACATCATCACCATTAGCTTTACAGTGTCAGGAGTGGTCTGGCGGAAGACGTGCAGATATAACATCCCTCTTGAATCTGATTCTCCGTTTTATTTACGAATGTTAACTGATGAATAGTGAAACATTTCTACACCGCGACACATCCATATCTGTAAACAGGCGTGCGTTCCCACGTCTCTCTCTCCGATGGAAAATACTGACGAAGCATCAGGCTGCAGCGGGGAATCCCTCCCGCTGCACTTCCACTTGCGAGTGGCGTACACTGCCATCTAGCAGTGGAAAATATAGTGCCACTGATAAAATCACAGAATTTTGCTGGCAGGTAAAAAACAAGTCGCCAGCGACAAAATGGGAGTAGTTTATTTTGGAAAAAGCTATTCTTTCCCCTATAAACACATTTTGCCTAATGTTTAAAAAGAAAAATGTTTTACACGTTTGTTTACATACTTTATATGTATATATGTCGCTTTCTTTTTCTGTAAATAAAATGTCCCTAATGTTCCCCTTTAGAATAGTGCGTTTCCTCTTGATGATGCTAATACCAATGACAAGTTTAGTAATGATAATAATATTCATCACCATCATAAGGAATTAAAAGCAGTGATATCTTATACTATGTGTTTTCAAAGTGCTTGCTGCACCCGAAAGCCCTTTCAAGCCACTGAAGAGTATGCTAATATTATTACTGCTACTACTAATAACAATAATAAAAGTAATTTTCTGCAAGCTGTTGCCCCTCTTATCGTAGTGTACCTTTCTGCTTTCTGTCGAAGATAACAGATTGCGGGGTTTCTTAAATAATTCCGAGCTACTATTCTATTTCCGTTCGATAAACTGCAATTGCCGCAGTTTAATAAAAAGTGTAGTCTGATCTGCCTCAAACTCGCTCGAGGAATGCGTTGTAATTGCCTTCGGTGAAGAGAAAGCTCTTTCCACAAATATTCATGCATGTATTTCCTGCTTCGGTTCTGACTGTTTTACCCTCCGTGACCGAGTGATGTTTGCGCCTACCATTAATCATGTAGCCTGTTTGACCCTTGATAGCACAGGGATTTGAGCCCTCTTCAAGCAGTGAGTGGCCGGATCACGCATCCCCGGTTATGATGCCTCTCGGCAATCACCTTCCTCCCCCTGAGGAAAGCACGTATTGGTTCGCACAGGCACTTGTACGCCTCCCCAGATATGTTTGTTCTGAAACGTGTGCATGCGTGCGTGCAGTTTGCAAATCTCTTGATGCTCCAGGCTCATGCCCTTACAGACGTCCGTCACCCTAGGATCAAAACGATCCCAGTGTGTGACAAAAATAGCTGACTGTCCGAGCGCATCTCAGTCAGATGCAAATTAAATATTCTTAATGCCACCTCCCTGTAAGGCTCTACGTTTCTGTGATGGCTATAGAAATCCCAAGCAAGTCTTTCTGATTGGTGTACAGAAACATACTTTGATTGGATGAACGCATTAAGGTTGCTTGGAGACAGTTACATAGAATCATAACTCTTATATTGCTTTTTGAGGACCAATCACAAAATGCGGGGGGGGGGGGAACTTTTACTTTCATGTAGCGAGAAAACCCCTCGTTTTTGCGTGCCCCGATGCTGTGTCTGGAATATTTTATAGCTAGAAGAAAAAAATACAGGAGACTCTTGTATGTACTGCTGCGAGCAGCTAGATGGTCTGTTCTCGAACAGCCTCGCATTCGTTTCAATTTGTCTTTCTTGTCTGTCAATTCTGAAGCACAAAATCAATCAGGAGGTGCGGAATAGATCATGTACCCGGGATTAATAAAGCGGACAGGGTTGATTTACACATCAGAACAGGCACGGGTCTGCTTAAACCTAGGGATAGGTATCCATGGAGACCAGCAAATAAAATACTCAGCGGCCACTTCAGCAGCGCTGCTCCTCATTGAGAAACTATGGCCAGAGCACTGAAAGGAAAGAAAATGCACGCGCGGGAGAAGAGCTCGAGGTGGAGGGGCGGGGTTGGCGTTCACAAAGAGTGTATGTTACTAGCTTTAAAAACGTCGTTTATAAATATCCTCGCTCTGTGGGATTGTTCCATGGTCCCTACTGACACTTTAGTGGCAAGCAATTCCCTGCTTATTATTATTACTTTGCTGTGATGGATCGGTTCAGTCATTAATATTACAGAGGGAATTTATTTACACAAGCAATGAGGGCGCGTGTGTTGGGAGTTAAATAGATGGTGCATCCACCAAACTACGATTCCGTGTACGCTGTATCAGTGCACGCGCACTAAAAAATTACGGGAGTCACTCAGAAAAAAAAAAAATGTTTATGCATTGGGGAACGATTACTTCTCCAATGTTTTCTGATGGCATGGATGTGTGTACATTATCAAAGGGACAGATGTGTGTATAGGACACGATACATTGGCTCATTTGGATTTAGATTTATAGTCCCAAGCAGAAAATCAGATTCGTTAAACTCAAATTGTTCTTTTTAATACACAAGGAATGTGCATTCGGCTGTCCCAATATTTGTTGACTAGGGGATGAATTAATAAATGTATCTGAATACTGAAAACAGAGGAGCTCTTAGTGCTTTCCAAATGATAATGTAAAGACACCTTTTCTACAGTGCCGCTTCTAAATGCTTGTTGGATACTGCTTGAGGGGAGCCACCGTGTAAAGATGCTACATGTATGCTGCAAAGAATGCTTGCACTAGAACAAATATGGAATGTATGATGGAACAACTAATGCGAGAACCACGCATGCCTGAACATCGCATTGTTTTCACACATGCCTTTACCACGCATGCCTTTACGACGATTCTTCATTGTAGAAACATGCCTGGTAAAGGCATGTGTGGAACAGTATGCGTTGGTCTAGCATGCCACCCCCACCCACTCTAAAAACATAACTACCTGACCACACCACCCTAAAAACACAACTACCCTGACCCCCCTATCCGCCCTAAAAACATAACTACCCCGACCCCCCTGCCCTAAAAACACTAGCATCCTGGCCCCCCACCTGCCCTAAAACCACAAGTACCGCAACCCCCCACCACCTACCCTAAAAACACAAGTACCCTGACCCCCCCACCAGCCCTAATAGCATAACTACTGCAACCCCTACCACCCACCCTAAAAACACAAGAATCCCTACCCCTCACCTACCCTAAAAAACATAACTACCGACCCCCCACCTTCCGCCCTAAAAACATAACTACCCAACCCCCACCACCCACCCTAAAATCATAACTACACGACCACCCCCACCAGGCCCCTTTAAAGAAAAATGGCACCACTGCTCAAAAAAACATAACTACCCGACCCCCCACTCCCACCCTAAAAACATAACTGCCAGACCCCTCCCTAAAAACACAACTACCCCATCCACCCACCCCACCCACCTTAAAAACACTACTACGATGCCCCCACCTGCCTTACAAACACTACTACTCGACCCCCCACTCGCACAAAAAAACATAACTACCCTGACCCCCCACCACCTGCCCTAAAAACATAACTAGCCAGACCACCCGCCCTAAAAACATAACTACCCTACCCCCACCTGCCCTAAAAACACAAGTACCCCAGCCCCATCACTCACCCTAAAAACACTACTACCCGAGCCTCCCCACCCACCCTAAAAACATAACTACCCCGACCCCCCACCTGCCCTAAACACATAAGACCCCACCCCCACCTGCCCTAAAAACACAAGTACCCTGACCCCCCACCACCCACGCTAAAAACACTACAACCCCAACCACCTAAAAACATAACTACCCCAACCACCCGCCCTAAAAACATAACTACCTGACTCCCGCACTTGTCCTAAAAAACATAACAAGCCCGACCCCCCACCCCGCCCCTTTAAAAAAATGGCCCAACGCCCCCAACTCTGCCCTAGACCCACTTACCTGACCGCGTCCTCTCCCGATGAACTTTCCCTTTTTCTATCCCTTAACCACACATGTGCGTTGTTCAGCACATGCGTGGTCAAGGTAGAGAAAAAGCCCTGTGTTGTTCCGGCAAACTACGTTCTCCTTGCATTGTAAATAACAGCATTGTTTTGGACTTGTTCTAGACGTTTCCCCTCTACCTCGCTTCTCTTTATACCTGGAATGTTCATGGTAACCCACCTTTTTCAACCCTACCACTCAGCCTACCTCTCAACTCAAACACCCTGTTCTCTTATTCTCTTAGCTCGATGTTTCCTTGTCTTAGCATCCATCTTCTCCCAAGTTCTATCTCATCACTGTTTCTACATCTACCTTCCTCTTATCACTGTTTCTAGAACCATCATCTGTTAAGTCGACCTCTTCATCTTTTCTTCCTTCTGCTCTCTTTTCTATAACCCTCCCTTCTCTATCGATCTTCTCTTTACTTCTACCTTTTCCAGTTTCAACTCAACCTTTCTCAGGCAGTTTCAAATGCTCTCCACTCCTACCTATCTATCACATTCAGTACACCTCAGCCTTCCAACATTTTTCTCACTAAGGCTAGAATGCTCCCCTGCTTCACAATGCCACTTCTAATAACCCATTTTCTCATCCATTTATTTCCAAAATATATGTAGTTGTTCTTATCTCTTATTTTCCTCACTTGTATCGGTATCTGTATCGCCATGATCTCTACCTTAACTGGTGACTTATAAATCTTTTTTCACTCACTTAAAATTGCATTTCCCAATTTCCATTTCTCAACTCCCTCCTTTTTTAAAATATATATTTTTACTCTTATGCCTCTCATTTCATCATCTCTCTGTAGCCTCCATTTGGTGTCAATAATGTTTATCTGTTGGGCATAATGTTTGTCTTCTACATTTCCAATGCTCTGACATGCACACACTCAGCTTGTCTTCAGGACACCAGTTTATCTCACACCTACCTCTGTCTCTTTTTCTTTAAAAAATATTTTTTCTTTTAGTGCTTCTTTTTCCTTCTTTACCCATGGATGTCATTTAGGGGCGGCATCTGTCACCCATAGCTTGCTCTTTGAAATCCTTGCCACTACCTGTGCAAAATCCTGGCCTCAGAGGTGGCAAAATCAGTGCCAGGAACACAGTGGCAGCTTATCGTTGTGGACAAATATTATGATATTCACTATTAATGTAATACAAATTGAGTACAATTAGCTGGAATATGACCTTCCCAGGAAGGGGAGGTAAGTAACAACATGCTTTTGAATATGTATTGGGTGCATGCTTGTGGGTGAGAGTGTATTTATGTAAGAGTGTGCGTAAGTGTGAATGTGTTTATGTCTAAGCATCTTACTGCTACATTTGGAAGGTTTCTCCTCAGCCATCAAAAAGTTTAGCCTAAAAGTTTCCTTCATGCCTCACCCTTTATAGGATCAATCTCTTCCAGTAACACTCTCATCTTCATCTTAATGCTTCATTCTCTCAAATTAATCCCTAATTCATTCTCATCTTTGTGGCCCCAATGCCACTCTCTCACACCTAGGTCTTTAGCTCCCACATTACTGTAACATCGTCACAAAGGAATTTCAGCTGCAGAGTATGAAGTATCTACATATCGACAAGGAATGTTTATAGCAATACCAGTATGTGTGAAATTCATGTTCTTATCTCTGCATCTACTTACCTTCAAGATGTAAATATTTTAAGGTAAGTATAAGCGGAGGTACGATCAGTTTCCCTGCACTTACCTTTATATCACTCCTTGATAAAATAGTAATAAACACTACCTTGAACTCAATAGCCTTGCAGTCCGATGTTAAAACCTCGATTTTCTGTTCACACAACTGTGGTTTCACACTCATTTCTACTTTGGTTGTATTGTTTCTCTGTCCACCTCTTTCTATTGCATTATGCCTTTAAACTCTTATGAGATGAGAACTATTTAATCCAACTTCCATCTGTACCACATTTCTCTCTGTTTATTTATCATTTCCAACACTACCTCACTCTTTTGACATTTCGTTTGCTTCTGGTCTCAGCTCACATTCTTCCCTTGCAGTTCCATTTTGAGCACTACTCTACCACGGTCTTCCTCCCCCCTGTGTCGTTCTCAGGCTACTACTCACCTTGACCTCTACCTCTGTCCTATTGTGACTCCCAAATTTCCCATCTTGACCCCTTCTGTCTCTGCACAGAATTACATCTGAATACAGAGGTTTCACATTTTGGGGGTGATTCTCACCCTGGCGGGCGGCGGAGGCCGCCCGCCAGAGTTCCCCCCACCAAAATACCGCTCCGCGGTCAATAGACCGCTGAGGGTATTTTGGGTTTTGCACTGGGCTGGCGGGCGACCGCCAAAAGGCCGCCCGCCAGCCTAGTGCAAAACAGCCTTCCCACTAGGACGCCGGCTCAGAATTGAGCCAGCGGAGTGGGAATGTGCGACGGGTGCAGTGGCACCCGTCGCGTATTTCAGTGTCTGCGCCGCCATGGAGGATTCTACAGGGCAGCGGAAAACCGGCGGGAGACCGCCGGTTTTCCCTTTCTGACCGCGGCTGAACCGCCGCGGTCAGAATGCCCTGCGGGGCACCGCCAGCTTGTTGGCGGTGCTTCCGCCAACCCTGGCCCCGGCAGTCCATGACCGCCGGGGTCAGAATGACCCCCTTTATGTTATGTTAACGAAATAATATAGCGCATAGCTACCCTAGGGCCTCCCAGCGCTTAAAAAGATCCTCCATAACACCTCCATAGAAAAAGATTAATACAGCCAAGTTTTCAGTCGCTGCCGGAAAGCTAGTTTATGGTCAGTTTGAAGTAGGGGCAGAGGTAGCGAGTTCCACAGTTTATTGCCTAGATGTGACATAGATCTTCCGCCCTATCTGGTCTTTTTTACTGAGGGAATTACTGCCAGGGGAGCCGAAACCGACCTAAGATGATGCGTGGGTTTATAGAAAGTGGCCAAAGATCGCAGCTGTGGGGACCCTTTGCCATGTAAGGCTCTATTAATATAACATAAAGCCTTGAATTTTATTCGCTGCTCTAATGGGAGACAGTGCAGAGTAAGAAATGCCGATTTGACTGATTCATGTTTCAATATATTAAAGAGCAATCTAGCGGCAGTATTCTGCACAGTTGGAGTCTCTTTATCACATACTTTGGAGAACCAAGAAATAGAGCATTCCCATAATCAAGGCGTGAGCTGATCAATGCCTGTATGATTAGTCTCTTTGTTATAAATGGAAGGATTTTAAATACTTTCTTAAGGAGTCTAAATATGCCAAAGCAGACCGCAGATGTTTTCTTTGCCTGCTGATTCATAGATAATCCCAGATCAAGCCAGGCCCCAAGGCTCTTGATATGTTCCTTGGGGGCTGGAATATCTCCTAAAAGATGCAGAACAGAGGGAGAATGGTTTAATTGAGCCTGAGAGCCCAAAAACATGACCTCTGTTTTATCTCCATTCAGTTTAAGTTGACAGTCGGACATCCAGTTAGATATATCCTGTAGGCAAGGGCCAAGTGAAGATTCAAGTGAGTTCTGTCCTGAGGTCAGAGAGACCACTAGTTGTGTATCATCTGCATATGATATCAGAGAGAGGCCATAGGGTTCCACTACCTCGGAAAGAGGTAACATATGGACATTAAACAGTGAGGGGCTAAGAGATGAGCCCTGAGGTACTCCCCATCTCTATAAAAACATCTTGAATAAAAAAGATCGATTGAGTACCTAAAATGTTCTTGTCTTTAGAAACTCATGGGACACATGTGTTTTCCATTTGAACCCACTGAGCTCTGCATTTTGTTGTGGACTACTAAGCCATCTTACACAGAGAGAAAGAGGGAAGGGAGGTTTCAACCTCCATACTACCTCCCAAAGTTGTAAAGCGGCTGGTATGAGGCCTGAGCAGGTGTCTCACATTGATGCTCCCTTTGACGAATGTGTGGCTTCAAGGGGTATCACCACCACCCCAGACCAGGAGCATGCTGCCCTTAAAGTTTAGGGTACTTCCATGTTTTGAATAATACTCAGGTAAACCTTGAATATGTTGTATATGACCTTCTCACTAGTAAGATAGGATAAGTTCCAACTCACACAAGAATTGATAGGGATCTCAGGCCCTGAAGAATGCCCCTGACCAGTTATGGCTTAGCGTGAGGGCAGAAATGTGTTGGCCTTAATGATTATAGCAACGGAAATAGTCATTATTTTCAGAAACCATCCATTTCCTGTTTTTAATTTTACCAACAGACACCACTATTAAAGGTGTGATTTACACTGGTTATCTGTTAAGTAATTTTATTTAGACGACTGGATTGCTGTATTATCCAGAAAAACTACATATATCAACTGCCTCTGGGCTTAGCTAACCACGAGGTTGAGTCCTCCCAGGTGGCACTGTCCTACCTGGGTGGGAATAGGTGGTCAATGATGAACCATTACACTATTATGTGTGTAGGACCACCTATTCCATAAGGAGGAACCCTCAGCATAGGATTCCAAATTAACTGTCTTCATGAACTATCCCAAAAGATACAAACAGGATCATAATAAAAGAGGTCGCAACCAAACGTTGGTCCTGTCTTTCGTCCCCTCCATAATTTTTGTGTTCCTGGTGGACTACTAAGCAACATTCACCCACATGTGCTATACTAAAATGACTCGCTTTGTTCAACCAGTGCTGCACTATTTTGTAGCTGGTGTGAATATCTTAGAAGTCTTAGGGCAATACACTAAAGAATAAGAAATGTAGGTCATTTTGGGGAATTGTGGAGCAGGATGTTTGTCCACACAAGTTACAGTGAATATCATGAAGTTTGAAGCTACCCTACCCCAGCTATCCTTGCCATGGACTAATGCTTTATATGAATACAAATAAACAATTTGTTAATCTGAATCAGAGCAAAGTTAGAAGCAGTTAAAAGAAATAAAAGTCCTAAATGCAATTTATCTTGAAAACATCAGATCCATAACCAGATTTGAGTTTCCTGATTTTGTTTGGGTGTTTAGGAGACATAACATGTTAATTGCCTGTAATAGATTAAGGGTCATTTAGATCTTGCTGCCAAACCTCGACAGACCTGAGTACTCCGTCAAGTAGACGGTGTTCTGCCTGTCGTATTTAGATGTATTGCAGCTGAGCTGAAGACTGCCACAATGGAGCTCTCTTTCTAGTTGTCAGTTAGGCTGGTTCCCACTGACCATATTTAGATGCTTCAGCTCTGCAGACGGTGTACTGGCGGCAGACTGCTGATGGAGGGAGCCCGTCGTTGAAAAGAATGGACATTTGACAATGGCAGTGGCTTTGGAATACAGGTATGTCACACACACACTGTACCTTAGCCACATGTGTCTCCTGCATGATGCACGATTCAACACACCACTATGCATTGCAACACCACACAAGTGGTACATGCTGAAAACACACATTGTCATACATCCATGACACAAAATACACACACCATTGACACTGCACCCACACACGACACAACCAAAACAACCAACGCAACTACACACTGATCTACGCACACACTCACGTAAGGCACAACTACACACATCACAGTGCCCGCCACACAACAGCACTCACCTGAATGTTGCGCACAGCAACACAACATATAATCAAGGAATGGACCGTTATCACCAAGATCCAAATCATGCCTTAAGTGTATTCGTTTGGTTCCAAGTTGTGACTGGAACCATTTACACCTCTAAACACCCATAGGTGAGCCACCTTCCAGCCCAGAACATTAAAGATAACACACGCACTCAGAATAACAGTTGCAAGAGCACTTTCCCCCCTCTGACTTTACAAGTCACACTCGCATCACTGCTTCTCCCAGTCTTTATCTTAATCCATCAACCTATTTCTCACACGTCAATCTCTTACAATTTAATTTGTTTCAGTCTATTTTCCAGGTCCAGGGTCAACTCCTTTCAGTGCTTCTCTTCCAATCTGCTCAACCCCATACCCTGAAGGGCTATCTCATTCCCATCTCTAATGTTTCCTCTTCCGATCTACCTGTTCTCATTTCCCTTAGTTCATCTCTATCACAATGTATTTCCGTATCATCTTCAGATCGACCTTCCTTGTTCCTAACCACACGCTAGTGCTTCAGGATCTCCTTCAGCTCTGCCTCATTCATTCTCTTACCAGCATCCCAGAATGTGTCCATTTTATAGGGTTTTACTCATAATAACAAAGTACTAATGCGGATTTACCACACGTCAACGTCGAAATCACATGCATTTTTGCCGGTCCTCCAGAACCATGCAGTTCCTAGGTTTGGATGTAACCGAAGCGTACTGCCCAAAGGGTTAATGCTCGAACATATTCCACTGTGGTCCGGCACATTGCCAAAGTGCGCCTTTTGCTCTAATATCTCTCGTTTGGTTGTTGTTCTGCTTATCAGTCCCATTAAATCTCTCTCATGCTGTTCCACATCATTATTATCGTTATGTGCACCTCTCGTTTAACTTTGTTACTGTTTTCCATGACGGTTTCCATTGCGTTGCTGTCCTGCACAAAGTACGTTATGCAGTCCACGAGGTTCGAGTACATTATTTAGAATCAAATAAATTAGTAAGCACGATATGGATGCCTTCCAATTCCCGTGTTTCCGTCTGTGGCTAGTAATGAGCTGAATACGTTTCAAAGGTGTCTGCAGTGGACTGACTTTCACCAAAGGAGTCTTGTTCTTATCAAAACCAAAATTCATTGAACCGAGAACTAAGCTACATTTGAGGTTTCAGCCTCGCAGTAAGTGGGCGCGTCCTAATTAGCTTTAGAAGAATCATCGACAACGTTCTCAGTTGTGAGAGACCTGTGCAGGCAGGATGTTATTTTGCACAGCCTGCAAGGCAAGTCGACTGTTTTTCCACATAAAGAGAGACGCACTGCCGGGGAGTACTGAACGTTTTCCCCTTCTGGTGGAGCTGCAGTTCAAGATATTGGCGCCTCTCGAACACTAGGACGGTAAAGACATATTTTTGAAAGAAGATCAGTACAGAGCAAGTCTTAAAACGATGCTCGTAAATATTAAACGGAAACGAAAATGTCGCGAGTGCAGAAAGTGTGGCAAGGCCAAAAAAATATATATATATTCTACTACGTGTATGATGTTCCTAATCCAATAAATAAAGTTAACTGTTAGTATCTCAGGCAGATACTCTAACCAGTAGGGCCTCCTCAAGGGATTTTTTGGGGACACAAACTGGACCACTGAAAAACCTGTTGGGAATAATCAATCAAACAAAGTTCTAGGTCAGTAGTTTCCAACCTGTCCCCAAAGCCTCCTCAGTGGCTCAGTGATGGTTTAGAAAATTAACTAATATTAGCAGATTAATAACGTCTATATAAATATAGTGGCTAAATGTACCAACGAAAAATGTAAAACTTACCGTAAATATCAAGAAGTTTGAAATTGGAAGCTTAAAATTAAATTAGTATCCTCAGATTGATTGGGTGCGGACAGCTGCATCAAACTGAATATAGTATGGATGATTTGTGGTTTCAATTGAATTTAGAAAAGCGCCAACCTTCCTTTAAAATTACCTTTTTTATTTTATTTGTTTGCAAATTAAATAAAATGTGTTAACATTTGTGGATGTGTGTGATGAAATTCTTGTTTCTCTATTTTTGTGTGTATTGTTTTGCACTTCAAATCATCCACAATGTTTAAGGCTGGGTCGGCGAGGGGGTTCCAAGATTTCAATAATGATAAAGTGGGGGTCCAGAGAAGTCAAAAGATTGGGAACCACTGTTCTAGATACATGATGTGTATGTGTGTATATCTATATAGCTAAATATATATATATATATATATATGTGTGTGTGTGTGTGTGTGTGTACGTTTGCTTGTGTTTAAATTTGACATCATATGAATTTGTGTGTATATGTCTGCTTGTGTGTGTTTGTCCACACATACAAACAAAATAAAATATAAACATTTTAAGACAAACAACGCAGCTTTGCTCTGAAAGGTAGTTGGCCAAATTACTGTGTGTGTCAAGATGCAACGTCTGTTTTAGTTGCTGGGTTGCCCCTGGCACATTGAACAGCTGTGGTGGCCAGAAGATGGCGTGGCCAAGACAAACAGAGCGGGGGCACGCGCATATCTTGCTCCCCACTAGAGACACCAGTGACCTTGATCCCTTCCCTCTTCTAAACCCAAAGCATATTTCAAATCTATTTGTACAGCTGTACATGTATCTGTATGCCTTTCTAAAGACGAATCACAAAATACTGTTGCCCCAGTTGCCTCTCGTTAGATGCTGTTAGCATACATCAAAATACCAAAAAGTATAAACAGTACGCATCCTGCACATCAATCATTATGACAGAAAATGCATCTTTTTCTAACTTAGTCAGAGCTCCTTCCTCGCTTGTCATCCAGAATGTTTGCAAAGCCAGCAGAAAAGCAGTACAAAGTTTGAATTGTGCTGAGGTAAGGCATCTTCCATTAATTTAACTTTTTTTGGTAAATTCTGCTTCTCAAAACTTCTAATCCAGTGTTAGAAATGGGGTCTCAAGTTGGTAGAGTTATACACCCTTGTCCAAGTTGGGACCACAATCCTAGTCAGGGTAAGTCACACACAATCCAAATTATCCTGTACCACCCCCCACCCCCCCCAGGTAGCTTGGCACTGAACAGTCATGCTTAACTTAGAAGACAATGTGTAAAGTATTTGTGCAATAAATCATACAGTAACACAGTGAAACCACAACAAAAATACACCACAAAAGTTTAGAAAAATAGATAATGTTTATCTCAATAAAATAGGGTCAAAATGACAAAGATTCGATAAGCACAAGTTGAAATATCACTTTTAAAAGCTTTAAAAGAGTCTCAATTCTTAGCAATAGGCAAGAGTCTCTTTGTTACATACAGTACCTGGTATGCGTCAAAATTAACGATGCATGGAGACCGTAGAACAGGAGATGTGTGAAAAAATAGGATGTTGAATCTAATTTTACGACGCAGAACAGACAATCATTTTTTCTTTCCACACTGCAAGGGGTTTATGTCGTTTCTCGGTGTGCAGTCTTGGTTCCTCACTTGATGCGGAGATATTTGACGCCCAGGGATGATGTGACAAAATCATTGATACACTAGAAGTTGTTACTGGCGCTGCATCGATCCAGTAGGCGATGTGCCAAATGTTCCGTCTTAAGGCAGGCACTGCGTCGAATGTTCAGTCGAGAAGTTGGCTGTGCGGTGATTTCTCCATCGCAATGCAGGCTTCGTGTCGATTTCGGCAGGTGGTGCATCGATTTTTGATACACAAGGAGTTTCCTGAAGAGATGAAGTCTTTTTGGGGGAGCACTTTTGGGGAAGGCAGAGTCCTTATCAGCAAATTTAGATGACAGCAGGGCATCAGCAGGGCTGCAGTTCTTCTCAGTAAGGGCAGCCAGGCAGCTCTTATGACAGGGTGCAGGTGTAGGTTCAGAAGTGTCTGGTTTGCTGGGGTCAGAGACACAGTTTATATACCCAAAAATCCCTTTAAAGTGGGGAAGACTTCAAAGAGTGATGATGAAGTGAACACATTCCCCTTTCAGTTCAGTCCTGTCTTCCAGGGTCCCAGTAGGGGGTTTAGCAGTCCATTGTGTAAGGGCAGGCCACTGGCCTTTGAAATGTAAGTGTCAGGCCCTTCCAACCCAGAAAGACCCATTCAATATGCAGATTAATGCAGGTGTGACAGAGTGTCCTGTGTTTGTGGTTGTCTGGGTGAAATGCACAAGGGAGCTGTCAACCAGCACAGACCAGACATTGACTGGAGACAGGATGTAAGTGCAGAGAAATGCTCACTTTCTAAAAGTGGCATTTCTAAAATAGTAATATAAAATCTACCCTCAACAATAAGCAGGATTTTCCATTACCATTCTGGCCATACTAAATATGAACTGGGTACCCTTTTCAGATCAGAATCTAATACTCAAAAAGTATATGAGGGCAGACCTAATTCTAGTCTATGAAAGGAACATGCCTCACAGTAGAAGAAAACACATTTAGGAGTTTTTCCACTACCAGGACATATTAAACACATATGTACATGTCCTGCCTTTTAGCTACATAGCACCCTGCCTTATGGGTTACTTAGGGCCTACCTTAGGGGTGACATATGTAGGAAAAGAGGAGTTTAAGGCTTGGCAAGTACTTTTAAATGCCAAGTCGAAGTGGCAGTGAAACTGCACACACAGGCCTAGTAATGGTAGGCCTGAGACATGGTTAAGGGGCTGCTTATGTGGGTGGCACAATCAGTACTGCAGGCCCACTAGTAGCAGTTCATTTACATGCCGTGGGCACATGTAGTGCACTCTACTAGGGACTTATAAGTAAATCAAATATGCCAATTGGGGATGAACCAATGTTACCATGTTTAAGGGAGAGAGCGTATGCACTTTAGCACAGGTTAGCAGTAGTAAAGTGTGCAAAGTCCTAAAACCAGCAATACCAGTGTCAGAAAATTGTGGGGAGGTAGGCAAAAAGTTGTCGGATAAGCCCCCCTACGGCTGTCAGGTCTAACACCCAGCAATTCATACTAGAAAAAGAAATGATATTAACATATAATTAAAGTACATATGCATAAAAACCCAAGTGTAAAGTAAAAAATATTATAACACTTTATATATGTAAAGAATTATGAAAGAGGCTAAAAATTAAGTTGGTACTATTAATTTGATTCATAGGAAGACTGCAAGTATAGCAAACAGTATCTCCCATGGAAAATGGATTGGTGACCTCATTTGAAGCACTGGTGTGTGCCAACCAAAACTGAGCATGTATCAGGAGCAAAAAAAGGTGAAGCGATATGCTAGAGTCTAGCATGTCACTTTGTCTATTAGAAATGAAACCACATTTTGAAAAGCTCTAACCACCCCACTAAAATGTCAATTTTTGTATATTGTTTGCTTGTAAATCATATAAAATGTTTTATAATTATGGGATTTTTGTGCTTGTTTATGTATATTTGCTTCAGTATTTTAGTGTGCAGTTATGAATTTCAAATTGTAGAAATTGCTTAGGTTAGGGTCCCAGGTTTCTAGTAATGATTCAGTGGGAGTCCTCAGAAGTCTAAAAGCTCAGAACCATTGTTCTAATGTGTACTAAATTAACCAGTGCTATGATAAACACCTGCGCCACAGAGCTCAGCTTATTTGTTGTAGATTGAATTGTGCACATGCATCACCTGTATCCTCTATATAGGCCAAGACTGCCCATTTAGCAGGGGATGCTCCTCCGCAATGGCAGAGGAGCTCCACCCCCCTGGTAAAGAGCCAGGAGATGAAAAATGAAACAATAGTACCCCTATCATTTTATTTATCATCTGCTGGCTCAGCCAGCAGTGTAGGGAGGAGGAGGATGAGAGAGTGCACAAAGTGCATATGAGTGTTTGCCTGGCCGTCTCAGGCCGGCCAAACACACATGTGAACTTAGCTGTGTTGAACAGCTTGGCTGGAGAACCTGCGCAGGCTACAGGGCTGAGTCTGAGTGGTAGTCCGAGCCTCTCCAACCAATCCTGGCGCTACTTTCATGCTAGATATAGAATGAAAGTAGCAGCAGGTATGTTGGGGAGCCTTCTCTGGTGTCCCAGTGAATGCTGGGACACCAGAAGAGGTTTGACAAGTGAGGCGACAGGAGATAGCGGCAGGAACGGAAAGGCAAGTGTTTTTTAATTTTTTTTATTTCCTTCTTTCCCTCGTCTCCATCGTACCCCTGACCCCCATTGAGATTTGCAGCTGCAGCCGCTGTCATTTAGGGGCACATTTATGATGATTGCACGCAGTGCAGTGCAGTGCAGTGCAGCAAGCCACCTTTCTGTGCTGCACTGCTTGATAGGGAAATGGCAGGAATTAGCTGCATTTAAGACAATACAGCACATTCCTCCCTTTTTCCCTGTGCTGGCACCGTTTTAGCAGGCTAGTGCCAATGCAGGCAACTTGGTGCAAGGGGGGCTGCATTGCATGTAGGAATGTTTTGGCCGGGAAGCATACCCCTGCACAAAATTAATCCTGAGAGGCATATTCCTCTTTCTATGTATGCTGCAAAGTGCATCACACACAGAAAGAGAAAGAAATGAGGAGAAATACAGATATTTCTCCTTGTTATTACCCAAACATGAGAAGGCATTTATTTTTGATGCATTCCCAGGTCTACCAGTTCTGGTACATCTGGGAATCCACTGAAATCCATTCGAGTTGTGTGGGAATATCCATGCATTGCCCATGGAAAGCCTTCCCAGGGCAGATTAAGACAATGCAATGATTTGTGCTGAAGGTGTCCCTAGCTGCACAAAAACAATCCTGCATGCAAGGCAGGCACCCTTGCACCATGGGTCAAGGGTCCCAGCATTGGCGCTAGGCTTCCAAAATGATGCCAGTGCAAGGGAAAAGGCAGGAATGGAGCGTATTGCCTTAAATATGGCACATACCTGCCCTTTCCCTGGGATGCAGTGCAATGCAGCAAGGTGACTTGCTGCGCCGCACTGCGTGACATCCCAATAAATATGCCCCTGAATATGAATCATGCTGCACTTTGTATGTGATAGGCACTCTTACACACTGGCTATGTGTTCATTGGAATTTGTAACCCAAAATGCCGTCATACATGTGTCCCATGCTCAACACTGTCCACCAATTTCAGAAGTGCAGGATCTGCACAGGGGACTCTGTGAGGTGAGGTGAACTCCTGACAGCTGAATCTCAACAGTACACTTTGGACTTTATCATGGTGCACTAATTTGTCAAGATATCTAATGAGGATGTGAGCTGCACATATCTTTAGTGAAAATGTGTGCAGTAACCTTCCATTGACTGATGGCATTTTTACACCACTTTACAATGCATTCTGGGTCTTATAGATTGCATGTCATGTCATTCACATGTGCTCCACATTTCAATGATGAAGATCTATGTTTGGATAAGGTGGAATAAAGGGATGTATGCATAAATGCACACATCCCTTGATTCCATAAATGCCTTGTAGATGTTAAATGTAATGCAATGTTAAATTGGTGAACCCTCCACTAAAGTGTATGTTTGACTTGTGCTCATTTTATGTTACATGGCATGATTTTTTCCACAGCTGTCTCAAATAGTTGAAGAGCTAGAGCAGTGTGTTTTTACCACTATAGACAGTAGACAATGACTGCTTGTCACAGGAACTTTGAAGGTATGTTTTGCTATTGGCTGGAAATAAAGCAGCATGTGATAACATATCAAAATTAAACAACTGATAGCTAATAACATACATAAAGCAATATAACAACCTAGTTAAACATAACAGGGAACATCACAAAAGTACAATAAAAAAAGAGCACAACACAACAACCACAGTACAATAGAACAAAATCATATTGCAATGATGCAGCACAAAAACACACCTGTATAAAAACAACGAAACACATTGCCATCACAACAAAATTCCAAGAAACTATATTGAAATGTTCTTGCCACTTATTACATCCTGCAGAATCCTATTTTCATAGTAAGACTGCAAATGGTGTTTAGTGTAGGAACTGCCTTAACTTATGACAAAGGGCATAACATAGCACCAGTAAAAAAGGTTTTATTGTCTAGCCCCAAAAGTGCACATATGTGCTTGTGACATATTACCACCTCCAGAAACCTATTTTCACAAAACAGTGATGAAAGATGTTCGGAGCAAGCAGTAGCTTAAATTACTCCATGAAACAGCACCTGTCAATTTTTTTTTGTTGATCTGGCACCAAAAGAGAAACAATTGAATGTAGGAAAACAAGATATAATTTTTCAAAGGTTCAGGTCCTTTTAGCTCCAAAAAGTGTGAAGCAGCAGCCACAGGTATCTGGTTATGCTTGATGGGGGTCAAATAAAAAAAATGAAGACTGACTGTATTGGAGCACGGCTCATAGACAGGGACCAGTTTACTTTCTGGCTTAATCGTTTTTCTGGAGAACAGTCCTCATCGATGAGTTGGCCGGTAAGTGATGGTGCCAGCAGGATGAAAGGAAGGGGTTGTCAGCAGCAGCTGACTGAAGCACAGGGCCTCAGTGGAAGCCACAGTTCCAGCAGGAAGTTTGAGGCACTTGAAGTCAATGGCAGGAAAATTCCTAGTGGCCGAAGGTTGAAGTAGGTGCCAAGGAAGGGATTGTCATGGTCAGGTTACATCTCTGTGTTGGTCCTAGTGAAACCCTCTATGTTTGGTCTTATAAACTTTTCTGTAAGTCAGGATGATTTCAAAGGGGCAAACCAGCAATTTGAGCCTGATCAGCAGTTTGACACGGGTAGCTGCGACTTGGTGGTGGTCTGGTGGTAACATCAGTTTCTTTTTGCAAAAAGTTCAGAAAAAGGTCCAAGGGCCAGTCTTGCAATTTTAGAGGGGGGAAGAGCACACTTTAACAGCATTAAAGGGTCCATGACATTTTGGGAACTACTTGGTGTTAGGGCTTAAGCTCGCTGAAGCCACCAGCAGGGTCAGGGAAAATCTAGTTTGCACTTGTCAGCTGGACTCAGTAGATGTTTGGGCTTCTTGCAGTTTTTATGTTCCTGGATCTGAACAGGATGCTAGCCAACTAGCAATTGGAGCCCACTCTTCGGTCCTGAGGACATGCAGAGAGGAGGTCCAACCCTGGGGCTTCCCTCAATAGATTCAACAGCCAGTACAGTCCTTCTTCTGCCTTCCACATGTCCAGAGGTGTTCTGAAGAAGCCACTATTGTGTCAACCTGTGGTAAGGGAAACTCTACCACCTAACCATTGGGGTAAACACTCTCCGAGGTGACCATACCCATTTTTGTGTATATCTGTGTATTTTACTGTAAACTATCCCACAGTACATTACTCCTCTCCACCTAAAACCAATATGGTAGTTTCTTTCTTCCCTTGTGTAGAGTTCTGAGCACACCCTTGAGGTGTGTCTATGGAAATGACAAAAATCCCCCTGGAAACTAGTTCTGTGATAGGTTTTTCCCACGCTTGTATTGGTACCACCCTGGCTACTTGGACAATGGTGGGGCCAGGCCTAGGTGAGTTACATCTGCCTCTGCCAGGAGATATCCCTTTGAAGCTTGTGTAGCTGATGGGTACACCACCCTTCATCCGGCCATCCTGTCAGGAGGAAGTCACATCTTCTCCCACCAAATGCCCTTTTCTTCTCTTTCTTGGGAGTCATTCACACCTCCCAGCAGGTTGCAAGGTGAGAGTTGGGGATTAACTTTTAAAGGCATTAGGCAGGAAAATACCAGCTTTCTAAAAGTGGCATTTGCAAAATAATTGCTCAAAATCCAACTTGACCATTAAATTGTATTTCAAATGACTATTGTTTGAGTCCTTCAGTCATGGTTCCAGTTATTTCCAAATTTAGGTAATGCATAATAAGGTGTCTTAAAGTAACCCAGTATTTTCTATGGGAGAGTTAGCCTTCCCACAATGAAGAACGACTTTGGAGATTTTTTACTGCCAGGACATGTAAAACCTTAGGACACATGTCCTACCTTTTAAATGCATCCTGCCCTGTGAGCATTTAGATCTTAAATTAGGGGTGACTTCTAAGTATTAAAAAAGATGGTTCAGGTCTGGCAAGAGGTTTGTAGTGGATCCTATTTAGTTTTAATTGGACTCAGGAGTTTAGCTTATCCTTATGGCTTGCAGGCCTGTGCCGTCGCCACCTAGTGACTAGCTTGCTCTGTCTTAGCCTATTTATTTAATTATTTCTTTCAAAATAGCTGCTATGTTTATAGTTAGTGAAATGCTTTGATGTTATGTAATCAGTGCCTCTGTGAAGGCGTAATTATCAGCATCAAAGTTGAGTGAGATACGTAGATATTCACATCATGTCCCTTTCTCACTTATGTGTGACAGGAACATAATGTACTTTTGGAGGGAATTGTTTATATAATTGCCGCCCCAAACATGCCTCCTTATCTATTATTTGGGAACATACCTGCATGAGGGGTCCTACTAAATCTGTCTAAATACATCTCACGCAGGCAAGGTTATCAGGGATATTCCTATCAGATGCCATCAATGCTATCTATGCCACACGTCGCTTTGATGCAGACCCAGCTCGTGTCCCCACAGAGTCTGATCTAGAGACCTCATTCCAAGTTAACAAGGGTTGGGGGGGCTCTTCTCATGGACACAGGACTGCCAGATTAGGTTTATTACACCTAGCTCTCTTCAGGTTAGAGATTAGGCTCTCCGTGATAGGGATCTTTTACATTTCATGTTATTGCAAGATGGCGGGGGTCTTTGTATTCACGACTCTCATCTTTACAATTCTGCTTCTTGCATGATTCATTATCCTTATCATTGAAGCTCATGCATTTTACAGTAGATTGCAGACTTGTTAACAAAAGCTATAGAAAACTTTCTTGCATCTCCTTCATTGCCTCTGTGCGACTGCGACTTGTTGCTCATGTGGGAAAAGGGTACTCTACTATAACCACATCTCCCCTGAGATGTCGCACTCTTGAGCTCTTGAGTCCATGCATAAAGGCTGCCAGAAATCACTTTTTTACTGTTTGGGTATATGGTGAGGTACTGCCTTTGTAAAACAGCCCAATCAGGCTGGAGGGGAAGGCCTGAAGAAATGTTTTTTTTCACTTTAGAAGTACCACATTGAGTGCAGCAGTCCACTAGTGACATTTAATGTACAGGCATTGAAACACTGGGTACCTCATTTTAGGGGCTTATAGCTAAGTTACATGTGCCAATTAAGAATATTAACCAATTTTACATGTTTTTAGAGGTCAGAGCACATGCACTGGGGCCTGGTTAGTAGCATCCAAGTGTACAGAGTGCAAAAACCAACAACGTCAGTTACAAAATGGAGTTGGTCATTCAAAATGAGGCATTTTCTTACACCTAACACCCAGCATGTCCACACTTCTTCCATTGAAAATCTTGCCCATTTGAATGTGTGGGCCTATCACCTTAGATAGGAAAGGCTGTGGAAATGTCAAGAGGTCAGGTATTTCTTGCATGTGGGTAGTTGCAGTATTTGGACACTGAGATGGCTGGCACCTGGGAAAACCAACCAACCACAGATATTTCAGAAGACCAGATACGGGTAGGTGTACAGAGTACTATGGCATGCGTGGATTCAGGCACATTTTCACACCCAGAATGCCCTGAAACTTTAAAACTATGCATACAACAACAGACGTCCTCTCACATTTCATGGAGGATATTTTTAATATTCAGGCTAGGGGTCAACAGTCCCTGTGGTAAACCTTCCACCCATGGGCATGTCTGAAGACTACCAAATCAGGGACATCCAGAAGTGTATGGCTTGCTTAGTTACCTGTGGGTTTTCCTAGCTAGTATATCCCACAAATGTCATAACTATGCCTAAAACCCAATTCCTTTCACTTTCCATGGAGTGGGGTGCCCCGCAGTATTTGGGACGAGCGTCAGGCAACAACCAGGGAAACATAGCAGTCCTAGGCATTTCTGAAAACTAATGATCAGAGGGAATCTCAGATGGATCCAACTAAGTTTGATTATCAAGATCACCATGGAAATGTCAAACTCATTTTCACATTCATATTTATGTGACAGAAAACTGTAGAACACACAGCCAATTAAAACATCTGGATGACAAGCCACCTCAAATTGAACAAAAACAAAACAGAGATCATCATCTTTGGCCCCAACAAGAAAGCATGGAATGACTCCTGGTGGCCCACCACCCTCGGACTACCCCCAGCACCCACCACCCACGCACGCAACCTTGGTATCATACTGGACTCAACCCTCTCCAGGACCAAGCCAATCAATGCCATATCATCCTCCTCTTTCAACACCGTTTGCAAATGGATACCCCTAGAAATAAGAAGAACAGTCACCCATGCCGTCATAAGCAGCAGACTGGACTACAGAAATGCCCTCTATGCTGGGACCACAGCCAAACTTCAAAGAAAACTCCAGCGAATCCAGAACGCAGCCCCACGACTCATCCTCAAAACCCCTCGCCACGAACACATATCCACACACCTCAGATCACTGCACTGGTTACCCATCAACAAAAGGATCATTTTCAAAGTCCTCGTCCACGCTCACAAGGCCCTCAACGACACTGGACCGACCTACCTCAAAGAACGAGTAAACTTCCACATACCTACTCGCCAGCTCCGCTCCGCCGACCTCGCCACAGTCCCCCGCATCCAATGCACCACCTACGGCAGCAGATCGTTCTCCCACCTCGCCGCCAAGACCTGGAACTCCCTTCCCACCAACCTACGCAAGACCCAAGACCTACTAACTTTCAGAAAGCACCTAAAAACATGGCTTTTCAAGCAGTAACCGGCCACTACCCCCCTCCCCAGCGCCTTGAGACCCTACCGGGTGAGTAGTGCGCTTAAGAAATTACTTGATTGATTGATTGATTGACCATCGTGCATTTCCACAGTTTTCACATTAGTGGTTAGGCCCATAGTACAGGACAGGAACCAGAGAAAGCTGTGATCTTCTGATGTAATAACAATGTGGTTTTCTCATGGGTTACAGGTTTGATCCATTTATTTCTTGTTTGTTAGGCACACCCGTACATGTGGAGTAATGGCTTGATCTGGAGAAAAGTGGGAATGTACGAGTGTAGGACATTTCTGTTTATTGGGGAAAGTGTGTTTTTTCATCTTTACTTTCACATTTACAAGGCATTGAGAGACTTGTTAGTAAGTCATGTCACCAGAGTTTTCTGAATCACTACTGTTAAAAAATTATCACAATTGACAAGGATCCATAGGTATTAGCCAGCCCCAAGCTGGGACGCTTTTGCCACCCTGCATTGTAAGGAATATGAAATTGGGTGTTTTTTGGCAGCACTTTGATGTTCACATGGGATTAGAGGTAAAACAAAACCAAGGTGGGATCTACGTAAGCACACAACCCCGAATTCACCTTGGTATATTGTTTTCTGAACTGCCCAGGGCTGGCTGGTTTCCCTCCATGCCTGGCATCCCTGTATTTGCATACTTGTTATGTTTCAAGTATTCATACACTGTGTTTGGATAAAATATTGGAAAAAAAATATTGTGATACAAAAGTATCATGTCAAGAATATTGGGATGTCAGAACTATCGTTAAGAGGAATATCAAAGGCCAAAATATTCTTTTTAGTGTTGTTTTTAATTTTGTTGTGAAGAATACTGATGAAGAAAATATTGTTGAATGTAATATCCTTTATAAGTGTTTATTAGTATTTACTTTATTGAAGTGTGCTTGATTGTTTATCTTTATTAATTTTTAATTTGTGATTTTAGTAAGATCATTTATCAGTTATGAAAATGTTGAAAGTTATATTTTTATTTGCATTAATGTGAATACATAATGGTTTTATACTTTTTTTTTAATAGCTAGCGATTAGATTTTTAGGGGATGGGGTGGGGAGAATTTTAAAAAGTGTACATTTTTAAATACATTTTATGGTAATAATTATATTGATATGCAAAATTATATTCTACAAGTTGTAAATCTATATTGTTACATTCAAATCAAATCAAATCATTAACATTTATAAAGCGCGCTACTCACCCGTGCGGGTCTCAAGGCGCTAGGGGGGAAAGGGGGGGTTATCGCTGCTCGAACAGCCAAGTCTTTAGGAGTCTCCGGAAAGCGGAGTGGTCCTGGGTGGTCCTGAGGCTGGTGGGGAGGGAGTTCCAGGTCTTGGCCGCCAGGAAGGAGAAAGATCTCCCACCCGCCGTGGAGCGGCGGGTGCGAGGGACGGCAGCAAGTGCGAGGCCAGCGGAGCGGAGGGGGCGGGTGGGGACGTAGAAGCTGAGGCGTCTGTTGAGGTATTCCGGTCCCTTGTTGTGGAGGGCTTTGTGTGCGTGGGTGAGAAGACGGAAGGTGATCCTTTTGCTGACTGGGAGCCAATGCAGGTGTCTCAGGTGTGCGGAGATGTGGCTGTTGCGGGGTACGTCGAGGATGAGGCGGGCCGAGGCGTTTTGGATGCGTTGCAGGCGGTTTTGGAGTTTGGCGGTGGTCCCGGCGTAGAGGGTGTTGCCGTAGTCCAGGCGACTCGTGACAAGGGCGTGGGTCACGGTTTTTCTGGTGTCGGCGGGGATCCAGCGGAAGATCTTGCGGAGCATGCGGAGAGTGAGGAAGCAGGCGGAGGACACGGCGTTGACTTGCTTGGTCATGGTGAGAAGAGGGTCCAAGATGAAGCCGAGGTTGCGGGCGTGGTCTGCGGGGGTCGGTGCGGTGCCGAGGGCCGTGGGCCACCAGGAGTCGTCCCAGGCGGACGGGGTGTTGCCGAGGATGAGGACTTCCGTTTTTTCAGAGTTCAGCTTTAGGCGGCTGAGCCTCATCCAATCTGCGACGTCCTTCATACCCTCTTGTAGGTTGGTCTTGGCGCTGGCGGGGTCCTTGGTGAGGGAGAGTACAAGTTGGGTGTCGTCGGCGTAGGAGGTGATGATGATGTCGTGCTTGCGTACGATGTCGGCGAGGGGGCTCATGTAGACATTGAAGAGTGTCGGGCTGAGCGATGAGCCTTGAGGTACGCCGCAGATGATCTTGGTGGGTTCTGAGCGAAACGGAGGGAGGTAAACTCTTTGGGAGCGGTTAGCGAGGAAGGAGGCGATCCAGTCCAGGGCCTGGCCTTGGATCCCGGTGGAGCGTAGGCGGGTGATTAGGGTGCGGTGACAGACGGTGTCAAAGGCAGCCGAGAGGTCGAGGAGAATGAGGGCGACTGTTTCACCGTTGTCCATCAGGGTTCTGATGTCGTCTGTGACTGAGATGAGGGCGGTTTCCGTGCTGTGGTTGGTTCGGAATCCGGTTTGTGAAGGGTCGAGCAGGTTGTTGTCTTCCAGGAAGGTGGTCAGCTGTTTGTTGACGGTCTTTTCTATTACCTTGGCTGGGAAAGGTAGAAGAGAGATGGGGCGGAAGTTTTTCAGGTCGCTTGGGTCAGCCGTAGGTTTCTTTAGTAGGGCGTTGACTTCAGCGTGCTTCCAGCATTCGGGGAAGGTAGCAGAAGAAAAAGAAGAGTTGATGACGGTCTGGAGGTGCGGGGCGATGATGTCGTCGGCTTTGTTAAAGATGAAGTGCGGGCAGGGGTCCGAAGGGGCGCCGGAGTGGATAGAGTTCATGATGGATTTGGTTTCTTCCGTGTTGATGTGGGTCCAGTTGTTGAGGGTGATGTCCGGGGAAGCGGGTTCAGTGGTGTATGGTTGGGTCTGGTGTCCGAAGCTGTCGTGGAGGTCGCTGATCTTGCGATGGAAGAAAGTGGCGAGGGATTCGCACAAATCCTGTGAGGGCGTGACGGCGTTGGCGCTGGCGCTGGGGTTGGAGAACTCTTTGACGATGCTGAAGAGTTCTCTGCTGTTGTGGCTGTTTTTGTCTAGTCTGTCGGTGAAAAAGTTCCTTTTGGCAGTGCGGATCAGGTGGTGGTGTTCGCGTGTAGCGTTCTTGAGGGCGGTCATGTTGTCAGCGGTGTGGTCCTTGCGCCAGGCCTTCTCAAGGGCACGACAAGTTTTCTTTGATTCTTTGAGGGTGTCAGAGAACCAGAGAGGTTTTTTGGTGTTGGTCTGTCGATGCGTGCGTTTGAGGGGAGCAAGGTTGTCAGCGCAGTTGGAGATCCAGTTTGTGAGGTTGAGAGCTGCGTCGTTGGGGTCGGTGGTGAGGGTGGGTTGGTTGGCGGCGAGAGCGGAGAAGAGTTGCTCTTCAGGGATCTTGTTCCACTGTCGACGAGGGATGGGTTGAGTGCGGAGGTGGGAGGTCTCGCGTCGGAATGTGAAGTGGACGCAGCTGTGGTCGGTCCAGTGTAGGGCAGAGGTGTGGCTGAAGAAGACGTGTTTGCTGGCGGAGAAGATAGGGTCGAGCGTGTGTCCGGCGATGTGGGTGGCGGTGTTCACCAGTTGTTTGAGGCCGAGGTTGGCGAGGTTGTCGAGCAGGGTGGTGGTGTTGGGGTCGTTGTTTTGTTCCAGATGGAAGTTGAGGTCGCCTAGGAGGATGTAGTCCGGTGAGGCGAGGGCGTGCGGGGAGATGAAGTCGGCGATGGCGTCGCTGAAAGAGGCGCGAGGTCCGGGAGGACGGTAGACGAGGGATCCTCTGAGGGTGGTCCTTGGGTCGGTGCGAATCTGAAAATGCAGGTGTTCAGCGGCGAGGGGGGGGTCTTCGGTGGAGGTGGTGACGCTGATGGAGTCTTTGAAGATGATGGCGACACCTCCTCCTACTTGGTTGGTGCGGTCTTTTCTGGAGATCTTGTAGCCTTCGGGGATGGCGGGTAGCGATGTCTGGAGCAGAGGAGGCGTTCATCCATGTCTCCGTGATGAAGGCGACGTCCGGGGCTGTGGAGTCCAGGAGGTCCCAAAGTTCAACGGCGTGCTTGTGGACGGAACGAGCGTTGACCAGGATGCACTTGAGGTGGTTGATGGCGCGTGGGCTTGTGGTCGTGGTAGTTGTGTGGTGGAAGATGCGTTTGCAGGAGTTGCAGGCGAAGGGTCCATGGGTGCGTTTGGGGTGAGCTAGGAAGCAGGTTTTGGAGCGCCCTGGGTTGAGGGCGTGGAGGGTGGTGGGGTCGTAGCGGATCAGCGGGGCTTGGGGGAGCTGGGGACCAGGGGTCGTGGCGCTGGGCGCGGGCCAGGTGCGGATGGGCGCAGACGGGCTCGCCTCTTGTGCGCCTCTGGCGCGCCAGCGGCGTGCCCGCTGCGCGCGCCCGCTGCGCTCTCGCGCAGCGGCCGCCATAAGAGGTAGGAGGGGGGGGGAGGGGTCAGCTGGGGGCGAATGGGAGCTGGGGGGCGGGGGCGTGCAGGAGGTCGCGGCGGGAAAGCGCGAGGGAGGGGGGGGACAGGTAGAGTGAGAGGAGCTGGGGAGGGGGTTTAGGGTGGAGGAGGGTGAGTGTTAGGAGGTTTGGAGATTAGGGAGAGAGATAGGAGTAGGGTTGTGAAGATAGGGGAGGGGGGGTTGTAGAGGTGGGTGAGGGAGAGAGGTAGAGTGAGAGGATAGGGAGATAGGTAGTAGAGGGGGTGGCGGGAGGGGGGGAGAGATAGAGAAATAGATAGAGAAAATAGAGAAGTCGATAGATAGGGAAATAGATAGATAGACAGATAGGTAGGTAGGAGGAGGAGGAGAGTGGGGGAGTTAGATAGTGAGATAGGGAGCTAGAGAGATAGGAAGATAGGAGGAGTGAGGGAGGTAGATATCGAACGGGTTAGCTAGGGTTGAGAGAGGGGGAGGCGAGTGAGGGAGGGGGATGAGGAAGGAGCAGGAGGGCAGGCTCGGGGGAAGAAGACGGAGGAGGTAGAAGAGCCGAAGACAGGAGAACAGAGGACAGAAGAACAGAAGACAGAAGAACAGAAGACCGGAAGAGCAGAAGACAGAAGAACAGAAGAACAGAAGACAGAAGCACAGAAGATCGGAAGAGCAGAAGAACAGAGAAGAACAGAGAAGAACAGAGAAGAACACAGAAGAACACAGAAGAACACAGAAGAAACGAGAAGAAGAACACAGAAGACCGGAAGAACACAGAAGAACAGAAGGGAAGAACAGAAGAACAGAAGAGAAGAACAGAAGAACACAGAAGAAGATTGCAGAGGGGGAGCGAGGAGGAAGAGACAGAGAGGAGGAAAAGAAGCAGGAGCAGGAGAGAAGGTGAGTGGCGCAGGGCAGGGCGAGGGGCTGGGAGGAGGGGGGTACTTACAGTTAGGTGGGTCTCAGGAACACAGGAACTCGGGAACTTGGAGGAGCTGCAGCGGCAGGGGGAGCGACCTACCCTTGGGTCAAGGGTCGCTACCACTGTCGCGCAGCGGCCGCCATAAGAGGTAGGAGGGGGGGGGGAGGGGTCAGCTGGGGGCGAATGGGAGCTGGGGGGCGGGGGCGTGCAGGAGGTCGCGGCGGGAAAGCGCGAGGGAGGGGGGGGGACAGGTAGAGTGAGAGGAGCTGGGGGAGGGGGTTTAGGGTGGAGGAGGGTGAGTGTTAGGAGGTTTGGAGATTAGGGAGAGAGATAGGAGTAGGGTTGTGAAGATAGGGGAGGGGGGGTTGTAGAGGTGGGTGAGGGAGAGAGGTAGAGTGAGAGGATAGGGAGATAGGTAGTAGAGGGGGTGGCGGGAGGGGGGAGAGATAGAGAAATAGATAGAGAAAATAGATAGAGAAGTCGATAGATAGGGAAATAGATAGATAGACAGATAGGTAGGTAGGAGGAGGTGGAGAGTGGGGGAGTTAGATAGTGAGATAGGGAGCTAGAGAGATAGGAAGATAGGAGGAGTGAGGGAGGTAGATAGCGAACGGGTTAGCTAGGGGTGAGAGAGGGGGAGGCGAGTGAGGGAGGGGGATGAGGAAGGAGCAGGAGGGCAGGCTCGGGGGAAGAAGACGGAGGAGGTAGAAGAGCCGAAGACAGGAGAACAGAGGACAGAAGAACAGAAGACAGAAGAACAGAAGACCGGAAGAGCAGAAGACAGAAGAACAGAAGAACAGAAGACAGAAGCACAGAAGATCGGAAGAGCAGAAGAACAGAGAAGAACACAGAAGAACAGAGAAGAACACAGAAGAACACAGAAGAACACAGAAGAAACGAGAAGAAGAACACAGAAGACCGGAAGAACACAGAAGAACAGAAGGGAAGAACAGAAGAACAGAAGAGAAGAACAGAAGAACACAGAAGAAGATTGCAGAGGGGGAGCGAGGAGGAAGAGACAGAGAGGAGGAAAAGAAGCAGGAGCAGGAGAGAAGGTGAGTGGCGCAGGGCAGGGCGAGGGGCTGGGAGGAGGGGGGTACTTACAGTTAGGTGGGTCTCAGGAACACAGGAACTCGGGAACTTGGAGGAGCTGCAGCGGCAGGGGGAGCGACCTACCCTTGGGTCAAGGGTCGCTACCACTGTCGCGCAGCGGCCGCCATAAGAGGTAGGAGGGGGGGGGAGGGGTCAGCTGGGGGCGAATGGGAGCTGGGGGGCGGGGGCGTGCAGGAGGTCGCGGCGGGAAAGCGCGAGGGAGGGGGGGACAGGTAGAGTGAGAGGAGCTGGGGGAGGGGGTTTAGGGTGGAGGAGGGTGAGTGTTAGGAGGTTTGGAGATTAGGGAGAGAGATAGGAGTAGGGTTGTGAAGATAGGGGAGGGGGGGTTGTAGAGGTGGGTGAGGGAGAGAGGTAGAGTGAGAGGATAGGGAGATAGGTAGTAGAGGGGGTGGCGGGAGGGGGGGAGAGATAGAGAAATAGATAGAGAAAATAGATAGAGAAGTCGATAGATAGGGAAATAGATAGATAGACAGATAGGTAGGTAGGAGGAGGTGGAGAGTGGCGGAGTTAGATAGTGAGATAGGGAGCTAGAGAGATAGGAAGATAGGAGGAGTGAGGGAGGTAGATAGCGAACGGGTTAGCTAGGGGTGAGAGAGGGGGAGGCGAGTGAGGGAGGGGGATGAGGAAGGAGCAGGAGGGCAGGCTCGGGGGAAGAAGACGGAGGACGTAGAAGAGCCGAAGACAGGAGAACAGAGGACAGAAGAACAGAAGACAGAAGAACAGAAGACCGGAAGAGCAGAAGACAGAAGAACAGAAGAACAGAAGATCGGAAGAGCAGAAGAACAGAGAAGAACACCGAAGAACAGAGAAGAACACAGAAGAACACAGAAGAACACAGAAGAAACGAGAAGAAGAACACAGAAGACCGGAAGAACACAGAAGAACAGAAGGGAAGAACAGAAGAACAGAAGAGAAGAACAGAAGAACACAGAAGAAGATTGCAGAGGGGGAGCGAGGAGGAAGAGACAGAGAGGAGGAAAAGAAGCAGGAGCAGGAGAGAAGGTGAGTGGCGCAGGGCAGGGCGAGGGGCTGGGAGGAGGGGGGTACTTACAGTTAGGTGGGTCTCAGGAACACAGGAACTCGGGAACTTGGAGGAGCTGCAGCGGCAGGGGGAGCGACCTACCCTTGTTAATTAATACATTTTAATCTTATAGTGATTGAAATATATATTAATGGTATTTCAATGCAAAACAAGATATAATATCAATAATTTTTTTAAACTATAAAGTGATTAAAATATTAAAAAACTTTTGTAATAAAATAAAATAATTATAAAATAGTTTTATGTAAAAGTTAAAATATAATGTTTCTGGCTAATATTCTTAATAATAAAACATTTTCATGTATGTTGTATTTGTTGTATTTTAATAACTTTTAAAATAATATTAAATAATGTAGATGTTAATGTATTAAATGTAAAGAAAAACATTTCAAATATAAAAACATTGTGAATTATTAAAATATCATAAAAAGTAAAAAATATTTGAATACACTAAAATAATCAGACATTAGTCTGTATAAACATTTAAACTTTTATAAATGCTCAGCATTTTAAAAAAAATACAAATATTTTTAGTTTATTTTGTTTGAAAATTATACGTTTATATTAAATTTACATTTTTATCTTTTGATTAAAATGGATTTTTTTTTTTTTTTTTTCTGACTGCAAATTTTGGATTATGATTTTATAGGTTTTTTAGATACAGTTTAGTAATGGTAGTACATACTTTAATATTTATATTAATGATTGTCAAAATGTTTTTTTAATGTGTTTTGAGGCTTAAATATGTATATAAGGTTTGCAGTGTTGGATAGTTTGTTTACAGAATTAATTTTATTGCATTCTCTAGTTAAACACTGTGTGTGTTTATGGAGTATTGATTGTACATATAAAAGTTTAATTTGTATTACCTCCCCTAATAAAATATTTTAGATTTAAGTGTATGCAGTAAATGCCACCTCTTTAGTGTCTAAAACCTTCTTCAACTAGCCTTAGATTGCAGTGGGAATAGTAAATGTAACCGCTTTAGTGTCCAACATCTTCCCCTAATATGGTTAAATTGAAGTGGGAATAGTAAAAGTCATCTCATTAGTGTCTAACACTTTTCCCAAAATGGTTAGACTGGAGTGGGAATAGCAAATGTCCCCCCTTTAGTGTCCAACACTTCCCAAAATGTGGTTAGATTGGAGTAGAAATACTAAATGCTACTCTTTTAGTGCCCAATGTCTTTCCAAATTGATTTTGATTGGAGCGGGAATAAGAAATGTCACCCCTTTAGTGTCCAACACTTCCTTCAAATATGGTTAGATTGCAGTGGGAATGGTAAATGTCACCCCTTTAGTGCCCAACATCTTCCCAAATTGCTTTAGATTAGAGTGGGAATAGTAAATGCCACCCCTTTGGTGTCCAGCATTTACACCAGTATGGTTTAGATTCAAGTGGGAATAGTAAATATTACCACTTTAGTGTCCAACATCTTCTCCTAAAATGATTAGATTGGAGTGGGACTATTGCAAGACACCATTGTTTTGCCCAACACCTTCCCTAAATTGTTGTAGATTGGAGTGGGGGTAATACATATCACCCCTTTACTGTCCAACACGTCCTCCCAATTAGGTTAGATTGGAGTAGAAATAGCAAATGTAACCCTTTATTGTCCAACACTTTCCCCCAATATGGTTTATTGGAGTGGAATTAGTAAATGTTACCCCTTTAGTGTCAAAAACTGTCCCCCATTGTGGTTGGATGGCAGCGGGAATAGTAAATGTCATCCCTTTAGTGCCCAGCCCCTTTTCTCAATATGGTTAGATTAGAGTGTAAATAGTAAATGTCACCCCTTTACTATTCAGCACTTCACCCAGTATGGATTAGATTGGAGTGAGAATAGTAAATGTTGCTCTTTTAGTGTTCAACATCTTCTTCCTAAAGTGGTTAGATTGGAATGGGAATAGTACATGACAGTATTGTAGTATCCAACAGCTTACCAGAATCAGTTTAAATTGGAGTGGGAATAGTAAAATACACTCCTTTAGTGTCCTGCACGTTCACCCAGTATGTTTATATTGGAGTGGAATAATAAATGTCACCACATTAGTGTTCAACACATTCCCCCTATATGGTTAGGTTGGAGTAGGAATAGTATATGTCAGCCCTTTAGTATCCAACACCTTCCCCCAATATGTTGAGATTGGAGTAGAAATTGTAAATGTCACCCATTTAGGGCCTCATTATGAGTTTGGCAGCTCAATGACTGTCATGTTGGTGGTCAGACTGCCAACAGGCTCGCAGAGAGGACCCCCAAATTATGAGTTTGGCTGTGATGCCAATGGAATACAGCCAAAGCACCGCCGGCACCGCCAGTGGGGTCAGACCGCCGCAGACCATTGGAGCCAGCAACAGACCAGCTGAGAACATGTTCCCATCGGACTCATTACGAGGTTGCACACCACCAACATTTCCACTGTGGTCAGACCACCACAGAAACATAGGTGGAAACAAACTGGATAAGGGGAGACACTCACCTCCAGGAAGCCATACTCAACCAAGCTGCCTTTGAACCACAACTAGACATCATCCTGCGGTTCCTGCTCGCAGAAAGACAACAGAATCATCGCCGAAGGGGACGAAACAACCATAAGTACACACACACTCACCTGTTACATTTGTATATTGGCAAATTTTGTATAGACACATACCATACCATAGGGAGGGGATGTGAGGGCTATACTCAAACATAACAGTACAGTGACATACACACACGAATACAGCAACAAATATACCACACATACACAGCACGCACCCTGCAGCCAATACACACACACACACACCACAAGTCAAGAACAAACAGCACAAGCCTAGTCCTACAATACCATACAACTACACCACAACTGCACAATCATAAATACCTTGTCAAACAATTATATCTGACACTGGCCAGTGACTCATCACACAAACAACACTATGTACAACCAACTGGGAATGAACACACACAATTAGACCCTCATGCAACTTAGCAATCAAGACACATATCACACACACAACACATCATACCTATCATAACATGCCCAATGCACCCACACACACAGTCAAAGCACACAAAGTCACACACTACAATAACAACCACATGTCAATACAAAAAAACACCAGACCATGACAACAACATGTCAGCAATATACACATGCCCATCACACAATACACACTCTATCCCTGGGGTACAAAAGCACTGCACATACCCTCATATACTGTTCAAACAACATATGAAGCACAAGCACCACACACACACAAATCCTGGGATGCAACCACTGTCAGCCAGGAGCAACTGAAACCTAGGAAAGGAAAAGCAGGACAAAGATGTAACTAGAAAACCAACAACTGGTTGGTCAGAATATATTTCTAATACTTTTAAAACAGGGAAAGGTACAAGGCTGTTGGCCATTCCATGTTGACCAATGTCCATTGCACCAAAGGCACAAAGTAGTGCCCCAAATTATCTCCTGACTGCCATATAACCTCCACAGGTATGGGCATTAAGGGTGCAGGCAAGCACCTCAGAGACTTTTGGAGGGTGGTAGGGGATGAGGGGTTTGGGCTTAGGCTGGGGAGGAAGGGTTTGGGCTTTGGCTTGGTAGGGGGGTATTTTTGTTTTGGCTTGGGGAGGGATGGGTCTTCTTGAGAGGGGTTAACTTCTTGGCAGGGGAGGGGCTTGGGTACTGGCAGGGGGCCCTTTGGAGGTAGAAGAGATGTCCTTGGGGAGGGAAACAGATCACTTAGGGTTGTCACGGAGAGAACAGTAGGGGAATGGTTAAACTCTGAGAGGAAAGCTTTATTAGACACAGGGGACGATCATAACAAAAGGGTTTGGGTGTGGAGGTAGAGGGAGTGGTTGTAAGAGGTGTTGTGGATGTCTTGGGTGCATGTTTGTGGGAAATATGCTTGCGGTTGGTGGGTGTATGTTGGGTGGGTGAGTGTGGGTGTTTATGTGTCTTGGGCTGAGGGGTAGTGGAGATGCTGGGGGATGTTTGGGCGGATGGGTGGCTGTCTGTTAAGTTGGTGGCTGCATGTTTGGTGGATGTGCTGCATGTAGGTGTGACTGTGGTTGTGGTGTCTGCGGGTATGATAAGTGTGGTGTCCGTATCACTGAATGGTGGTGCAGGTGTGTCAGGTATTGTGCCTGTGATGCTGGGACTGGTGTGGGTGTCAGGGCTGGTGGTGACTGTTGCTGTGTGTGCTTATGTATGTTGCTTGTGTGAATGCAGGTGGTGTGTCTTGTGGTGCTTTGATTTGTCTGCACTACTCTTGGATGTTGAGGTGGATGCATGCCTGTCTGTGTGCTTTAGGTGGGTCGGGAGAGGGGGGATTTGAATTGAGGGCAGCAGGGCTAACACGGACTGGGACAGAGGTGCCTGTTGCGCAGGAGACGCCCACCCTCTTGGATGGGCGTGCCCTGCCAACTGGGTGGGGAGCTACCAGGAGTGTGGTGATAAAAAGGGGGGGTGGCGGACAGAGATGGTGCTGGGGTGGTCCCAGATGGGTCCACCACTGCCAGGGAGTGGACACTGGAGGAGGATTCCGAGGATAATGTACAGGATCTGGTCTCCGCCATAGCGCTCACTTGACCCTCCAGGGTCCCTCAGTGTCGGTGTTCTCATAACTGGAGGTCCTAATGCGGCAGCTTACCCACTCAGTTTGCTCCATCTCATTCTGCTGCTGATACTGATGTTGCAAAACGGAATGTGAGATACAGTCATCACATTTTCTACATACCACTTCTATCATACTTTGCAAATCAGCAGCATTACATCCAGTTGACTAACACCCCCGGATAGTACCAGTCAAGTGCCAAAATCATGTCACAACAATATACACTGTATGTCTCTCTATAAAAACATATTTACACACAGGCTAAGCTACCTATCTCACACCTACAATACCATTATATCAGTAGACCTGTCACACTGATTATTCCATGACAAGGTGTCTTTGCCACATGCTACAGGGTCCTTATTCACAGCAACATAGTCAAGCAACAATCAAGCAATAATTCAGAAATGTGACATTGAGTTCCACAATTGAAATACACAAGCTTCAAAACATACTAACAAATAAGCCTAATGTCATGTACCAGGCAATGAAACATTTTGTATAGTATACTCAGGACATCCTGGTGTACACAAGCCATAACCACTTCATGTTACATAGTGAACAACGTGCACAATGGATATATCCATTAATGCAACTCCTCTAGTTGCCATACTGTAAATATTTTTTTGATGAAGGATTCTAAATAAATGTCACCTACACATGTACCAATAGTGATGATTTAAAGATTTGCAGTACATGGGGGACAAAGGCATCTAAGCCATTGTCCTCCTGAAAACAAAGTACATCGGTCATATAAGGGCCTTATATGCTCAGAGCATTTAACCACACACAATAACAGCGAGTACATCTTGTGTTTCTTGTCAATGGACCACTGTCATGTGCATGAATGTGACATTGAAATTTACCTAATCATGCAATCAGACCATCAATAGCTCAATGTCTGACTGGGTGGCAACATCACTATCCACACATCAGACATGACTACCTTTCCATCTGTCTGTGAACAATTTCTGAGAGACAAATGGCATCTGATGCTACCATGACAGCTACACCCACCATGATACAAGCCAAATGTCTGAATACACATACCATGCCACTCACATGTGTATGTGAATTACCATACATGCACCACATTGGTTTCAGTGCAAACAATAGCTTTCAATACAGCCAGGACTCAGTCAACATAACCTAGTTAGCAATCAAAAGTATGTATATAACTCTTTACAATGTGGAATAATGGCAGAACCTTTAACTTTACACATGATGTTAGCAAACAAAAAGTATAGGATTTAAACTGGAATAAGATTTTAGCTACAGTATGGCTAAGTAAAATGCTGGGTAGCCACTTACCACCTACTAAACATGAACATGGTACTAACTTTCATTGTCCTGACAACAACGTATGTGATCCAATAGTACATAGTTCCCAGCATGTAGGTTGTCCACTCAGAAGAGACATTGCAAAGATCTATGTACATCTCTCTCTCACCAAGGGAGTTCACCTTGTAACAGGTCTGAATAAGTGAAGCAAGTATGTCAAATGAAATGTCAGATGGACATCACAGCCTCACATGATGCTGTCACACATCTGTAACCTTTTGAAAAGTAGGAATTACTTCAAATTGTCTGACTCACTGTTGCACATATACATAGATCAAGCCACATTGCAATGGACAGAGAGAAAGGACCTGGACAACTTACCATCATGATATTTGCATTATTGATCTGTAGTTGGGAATGAACAACCAACAGGGAATAAAATGCTGTATCATGGTACATACATGACACTGTCATATCTGCATCACCATATGCTTTTGTACAGAGGGGACAACATAGGTGAGTAATATGTCCCTATACACATTAGGATGTGCACACCTGTGTCCCATTGTTGGGGACTGTGCATTAATGTGTTGACTGGAGATATTTGACCCTTTGTACTTGCCATATTGTCAAAGCTAACAATCTGTCACATCAGATACTAACCTGCTAAAGGGGTGAAATTGTGTTAGGTCTGTACTTGCCCTCTTGTGTCTGCTTGGCCGCCCTCAAACACCCATCCAACGCAGGGTAGACCACCACTAAAATGCAGGCCATTAGGCGGGTGAAGATCCGACGGGCACCCTGCCCTCTTTGGGAGGACATCCCCAGCTGGGCCTCTGCGGTCTTCCGGGCCCAGCATCTCATATTCTCCCACCGCTTCCTATAGTGGGTGCTCCAGTGGCTGTAGACCCACAGGTTCAACACTTTCTTGATGAGGACACACCATATCAAATCAAATCAAAAACATTTATAAAGCGCTCTACTCACCCGTGAGGGTCTCAAGGCGCTAGGGGAGGAGGTTACTGCTGCTCGAAGAGCCAGGTTTTGAGCTGCCTCCGGAATGCAGGGTGGTCCTGGGTGGTCCTGGGGTTGGCGGGGAGGGAGTTCCATGTCTTGGCTGCCAGGTAGGAGAAGGATTTCCCACCGGCCGTGGTGCGGCGGATGCGAGGGACGGCAGCGAGTGCGAGGTTGGCGGAGCGAAGTTGACGGGTGGGCGTGTAGAAGCTGAGGCGACGGTTGAGGTATTCGGGTCCCTTGTTGTGGAGGGCTTTGTGTGCGTCGGTGAGGAGCCGGAAGGTGATCCTTTTGTTGACGGGAAGCCAGTGCAGGTGTCTCAGGTGGGCGGACATGTGGCTGTTGTGGGGTATGTCGAGGACGAGTCGGGCGGAGGCGTTTTGTATTCGCTGCAGACGTTTCTGGAGTTTAGCGGTGGTTCCTGCGTATAGGGTGTTTCCTAGTCCAGGCGGCTTCTGACGAGGGCGTGGGTCACAGTTTTTCTGGTGTCGACGGGGATCCAGCGGAAGATCTTTCGGAGCATGCGGAGAGTGAGGAAGCAGGAAGATGATACGGTATTGACTTGTTTGGTCATGGTGAGAAGCGGGTCCAGGATGAAACCGAGGTTGCGTGCGTGGTCTGAGGGGGTTGGTGCGGTGCCTAGAGCCTAGGGCCGTGGGCCACCAAGAGTCGTCCCAGGCAGACGGGGTGTTTCCGAGGATGAGGACTTTCGTTTTTTCTGAGTTCAGTTTGAGACGGCTGAGTTTCATCCATTCTGCGACGTCTTTCATTCCATCTTGCAGGTTGGTCTTGGTGCCAGTGGGGTTCTTGGTGAGGGAAAGTATCAGCTGAGTGTCGTCGGCATAGGAGGTGATGATGATGTGTTTGGGTACGATGTCGGCGAGGGGGCTCATGTAGACATTGAAGAGAGTCGGGCTGAGCGAGGAGCCTTGTGGGACGCCGCAGATGATCTCGGTGGGGTCTGAGCGGAATGGAGGGAGGTAGACTCTTTGGGAGTGGTTGGAGAGGAAAGAGGTGATCCAGTCCAGGGCCAGTCCGAGGCAGCCGAGAGGTCGAGGAGGATAAGGGCGACTGTTTCTCCGTTGTCCATCAGAGTTCTGATGTCGTCTGTGACTGAGATGAGGGCGCTTTCTGTGCTGTGATTGGCTCGGAATCCGGACTGAGAGGGGTCGAGTAGGTTGTTGTCTTCAAGGAAGTTGGTCAGTTGCTTGTTGACGGTCTTCTCGATGACTTTGGTAGGGAAGGGGAGGAGCGAGATGGGGTGGAAGTTCTTCAGGTCGCTGGGGTCCGCCGTAGGTTTCTTCAGCAGGGCTTTGACTTCCGCGTGTTTCCAGCTCTGGGGGAAGGTGGCAGAAGCAAACGAGCTGCTGATGATGGTCTGGAGATGCGGGGCGATGATGACGTCGGCTTTGTTGAAGATGAAGTGTGGGCAGGGGTCCGAGGGGGCACCGGAGTGGATGAGTTCATGGTAGGTTTGGTCTCCTCCGTGCTGATGTGAGTCCAGGCGTTGAGGGTGATGGCTGGGATTGTAGGTTCTGTGGTGGTTGGCTGGGTCTGGAGTCCGAAGCTGTCGTGTAGGTCGGTGATCTTACGATGGAAGAAGGTAGCGAGGGAGTTGCAGAGGTCTTGTGAGGGCGTGATGGAGTTGGAGTTGGCGTTAGGATTGGAGAGCTCTTTGACAATGTTGAAGAGTTCTTTGCTGTTGTGAGTGTTCTTGCGCAGTTGGTGATCCAATGAGTGAGGCTGAGGGCTGCGTTGTTGGGGTCGGTGGAGAAGGTGGGTTGGTTGTCGCTGAGAGTGGAGAGAAGCTGTTCCGTGGGGATTTTGTTCCAATGTCTGTGTGGGGTGGGTTGTGTGCGGAGGTGGAGAGTCTTGCATCTGAAGGTGAAGTGGACACATCTGTGGTCGGTCCAGTGTATTACGGAGGCATTGCTGAAGGATACGTGGTTGCTGGCGGAGAAGATGGGGTCGAGCGTGTGTCCGGTGATGTGGGTGGGGGTGTTCACCAGTTGTTTGAGACCGAGGTTGGCGAGGTTGTCGAGCAGGGTTGTGGTGTTGGGGTCGTTGTTCTGCTCCAGGTGGAAGTTGAGGTCACCGAGGAGGATGTAGTCCGGCGAGACAAGGGCGTGCGGGGAGATGAAGTCAGCGATAGATTCGCTGAAGAGGGCGCGTGGTCCAGGGGGTCTGTAGATGAGAGTTCCTCTGAGGGTGGTCCTGGGGTCGGTGTGGACCTGGAAGTGCATGTGTTCGGTGGCGAGGGGGGTGTCTTCGGTGGAGGTGGTGACGTTGATGGAGTCCTTGAAAACGATGGCGATTCCTCCACCGACTTGGTTGGTGCGGTCTCTCCTGGTGATCTTGTAGCCGTCGGGGATGGCTGTGGCGATGTCGGGGGCCGAGGAGGCGTTCATCCAGGTCACAGTGATGAAGGCGACGTCCGGTGCGGTGGAGTCCAGGAGGTCCCATAGTTCAATGGCGTGCTTGTGGACAGAGCGTGCATTGATGAGGATGCATTTGAGGTGGTTATTGACGCGTGGGCTGGCGGGCGGGGTGCAGTCGTGGTGGAAGGTGAATTTGCAGGTGCGGCATGCGAAGGGTCCATGGGTGCGTTTAAGCTTGGCTTGGAAGCAGGTTCTGGAGCGTCCCGGGTTGAGAGCGTGGAGGGAGGTGGGGTCGTAGCGGTGCTGCGGGGTTTGGGAGTGCTGGGGGCCAGGGGTCGTGGCGCTGGGCGAGGTCCAGGCGCGGACGGGCGCAGATGGGCTTGCCTTTGGCGCGCCAGGGGGGGTGACGAATGGGAGCAGGGGGGGCGGGGCCAAGCGGGAGGTGGCAGCGGGAATGCAGAGGGCAGGGGGGTCAGGTAGAGGGGAAGGGAAAAAGAGATAGGGAAGGGGGGATTACAGAGGAGGAGAGGAGTCAGGAAGAAGAAGAGAGGAGAAGAAGAGGAAGGAGAGAAGAGTCAAGAAGAAGAGGAGAGTACACAGAAGAGGAGGAGAGGAGAGTCAAGAAGAAGAGGAGAGTCCACAGAAGAGGAGGAGAGGAGAGGAGAGTCAAGAAGAAGAGGAGAGACCAGAGAAGAGGAGGAGAGAAGAGTCAAGAAGAAGAGGAGAGTCCACAGAAAAGGAGGAGAGGAGAGTCAAGAAGGAGAGGAGAGTCAAGAAGAAGAGGAGAGACCAGAGAAGAGGAGGAGAGAAGAGTCAAGAAGAAGAGGAGAGTCCACAGAAGAGGAGGAGAGGAGAGTCAAGAAGAAGAGGAGAGACCAGAGAAGCAGAGGAGGGAAGAGTCCAGAAGATGAGGAGAAGGCCATAGAAGAAGAGAAGGAACACGCAGAGAAGAGTACAGAAGAAGAAAAGAGCACGCAGGACGGGGTGCAGAGGAGGAGAAGAGCACAGAAGAAGAAAGAACACGCAGGACGGGGTGCAGAGGAGGAGAAGAGCACAGAAGAAGAAAGAACACGCAGGACGGGGTGCAGAGGATAAATGAAGAACACAGATGAAGAGCAAAGCAGGAAGAGAACGCGGTGAGGAAGAGGAGAAATGAAGAACACAGATGAAGAGCAAAGCAGGAAGAGAACGCGGTGAGGAAGAGGAGAAATGAAGAACACAGATGAAGAGCAAAGCAGGAAGAGAACGCGGTGAGGAAGAGGAGAAATGAAGAACACAGATGAAGAGCAAAGCAGGAAGAGAACGCAGTGAGGAAGAGGAGAAATGAAGAACACAGATGAAGAGCAAAGGAGGAAGAGAACGCGGTGAGGAAGAGGAGAAATGAAGAACACAGTTGAGGAGCAAAGCAGGAAGAGAACGCGGTGAGGAAGAGGAGCGGGGCACAGAGGAAGAGCAGAACACGCAGCAAGTGGGCTGCAGAAGAGGAGCAGAGAGCGGAGGAAGATGGCTACCAGAAGGAGGAGCAGAAAGCGAAGGGAAATGGACAGCAGAGGTGCGGAGAAAGGTTGGAGGAGAGAGCGGAAGGCAGAAGACAGGAGTTCAGGGAAAGAGAGGTGAGTAGCGCGGGGCTGGGCAAGGGGCTGGGCGGGGGGAGTACTTACGGTTTTAACTGGTCTTACTGGGAGGTGTCAGGAGCCTGGGCAGGTGGAGCTGCAGCGGCAGGGGGAGCGACCTACCCTAGGGTCAAGGGTCGCTGACCATATCATACCATATCACCTTCTTCTGATTGGCGTTGACCTGCATGGATGACACAGAAAAGAATGGAATGTTGTTAGAAATGGGGTCTTTGGTTGACAGTCAGATTACCCCCTGTTCAAGCAAGGACCCTCAATCTAGTCAGGGTAAAAGAGAATCACCCTCTGCTAACCCCTGCTTACCCCCTTGGTAGCTTGGGAAAGCAGTAGGCTTAACTGCAGAGTGCTAGGTTCTAAAGTATTTGTACCAACAACACAGTAACTCGGTAAAAACACTACAGAATGACACAACACAGGTTTAGAAAAATAGTAAATATTTATCTAAACAAAACAAGACCAAAACAACAAAAATCCACAGTACACAAGTCAAGTTATCAATAAAAAAGCAAAAAGAGTCTTTAAGTAGTTTTAAACACACACTAGTGCTGCTAGCATGAAAATGTACCTGGTGCGCGTCAAAAATAACCCGGCACGGATGGGTGTGCATCAAAAAGGGCTTGCGATGCATCAATATCACTCATGAGTGTGACCTTGCGTTGTTTCCCCCTTCTGTCGGCGTGCGTCGGTTCTCCTCTCCGCAGGAGACCGATGCGTCGATTCGATCCGCACACGGGTCCAGGCAGGCCTTGCGTTGTTTTGGCCCACACACGATGGTTCACATCAGAAATCCAGCCGCACGATGATCCAAAAACCCCACAGCGTGGGATGTGATCTCCCAGCCTCCATCAGTGATGCTGTGTATCATTTCTCCTGCTCCGTGCCTCGATTCTTCGGTCGCATTTCCGGCGAGCGTTGATTCTCAGCTGCGGAGCCAGCGGCGCATCATTTTTTCAGCGGCAGATCGGAGTTGCGTCGATCGAATCCCTGCACGGCGCTGGATTTCTTCCTTTTAGGCTGCCAGCTTCTCCTTTCAGGGACCCAGGAACTGGATGGGCACCACAGGGCAGAGCACAGTCACAGACAGGGCAACTCTTCTTCCTCAGCTCTTCTCCAGGCTGAGGTTCCTCTTGTTTCCAGAAGGGTTTCTAAAGTCTGTGGTTTTGGGTGCCCTTCTTATTCCCAATGTCTCCTTTGAAGTAGGCCTACTTCAAAGTAAAATTTCTTTTGAATGTGAAATCCTGCCTTGCCCAGGCCAGGCCCCAGACACTCACCAGGGAGTTGGAGACTGCATTGTGTGAGGACAGGCACAGCCCTTTCATGTGTGAGTGACCACTCCTCCCCTCCCTCCTAGCACAGATGGCTTATCAGGATATGCAGGCTACACCCCAGCTCCCTTTGTGTCACTGTCTAGTGTGAGGTGAAAACAGCCCAACTGTAAAACTGACACAGACAGGGAATCCACAAACAGGCAGAGTCACAGAAATGGCATAAGCAAGAAAATGCCCACTTTCTAAAAGTGGCATTTTCAAACACACAGGGGGTTATTACAACTTTGGAGGAGGTGTTAATCCGTCCCAAATGTGACGGATATACCACCAGCCGTATTACGAGTTCCATAGGATATAATGGACTCGTAATATGGCTGGGGGTATATCCGTCACTTTACCGTCACTTTTGGGACGGATTAACACCTCCTCCAAAGTTATAATAACCTCCAATCTGTCCTACCTTAACCATACACTGCACTCTGCCCTTGGGACTACCTAGGGCCTACCTTAGGGGTGTCTGACATGTAAGGTTTAGGCCTGGCAAGTGGGTACACTTGATTAGTTATGACTAACATAACTTTAGTTGCATAGTCATGACACCAATGTCAATCAGAAATATGGCATTTGTGTCTTATCAATCTGAAACATGGTATGAATGTCATTACTGCAGAGACTCTTAGTGACATGCTTCTCCATTTTTAAATCATGAGTGAGGAAAGGGAATGTGATTGCAGTAAGAAGCTATCAATTGCCTAGGTACGTACTGTGCCCAATGTTTCAGCAGTTTCATGGGACATGTCAGAGCATTATGTGTGACAAATGTTTTTTAATAGTTACAATGGACAGAATGAATCATGGAGAATCAACATGGCATCCAAATCTACCACCTGCATAAGCATACGATCATGAATCTCTGTTGTCAGTTGGAGCTAGATCTGATGCCTGTCATTCGTAATCCTTATGGCATACCACCCATTGTACAAGTCATGTCAGTGCTGCACTTCCTGGCCACAGGCTCCTTTCAAAATAACGTGGGCCTCAGTGCAGATATATCTTAGCCTATGTTCAGTCTGATTTTGAAGGCTGTACTGTCTGCATTGTTAAAACAAATGGATAGCTACACCAGATTCCCACAACATGAACATTTTGCCCATGCGAAGGCTGATTTTTATGCTTTCGCACACATCCCAAATGTGGTGGGTTCCATTGATGGCGCTCATGTAGCCTCGGGTACCCCAAAAGCCAATGAACATGTGTATAGAAACAGGAAAAAAATCCATTCGATTAATGTCCAAGTAGTCTGTTTGGCTGACCTCTACATTTCACAAGTTTGTGCAAGGTACTTGGGGTCACTCCATGATGCCTACATTATGTGGAAAAGCAATATCCCACTGCTAATGACACAACAGTGCACAGAGAGGGTTGGGCTGGTTGGTAAGTCATACATGTCATGTGTGTATGCAACTTTTATCTACAAATGTTAGACAGCTAACAAAGATTTACCTTTGCCTCTTTGTAACTATTTCCTAAAGGGGACTCTGGCTATTCAAGCCGCCTTTGGTTGTTGACACCTGTGAGGTACCCAACCACTCCAGGGGAAGTCCTCTTCAATGAGGCCCACAGAAGGACAAGGCGTGTGAGTCTGGTGGAGCCTCTACTCACCCACCAAAGTATGTCAAATTATTGTTGCCTGCTGTATGCTCCACAGCCTCACCCTGAGATGCTAAATCCCATTGATACCAGATGAGGGGGAGCCAGCAGTTCTAGTGGGTGAGAATGTAGATGTGCCAAATGAGGTTAGCTTTGATGAGCATGAAGCTGGAGACATGCAGGCAGATCTCATCAATAAGTACTTCACCAGACTATGGGGGTCATTACAACATTGGCGGTATAAGGCGCTTACCGCCGTGCAGAAGACCGCCAATACACCGCCGCGGGCACGGTAGACCGCCACAGCTATTATGACACACATCAGGGAATCCGCCGAAATTCAGACACCCACACAACACCGCCACACCAAAGGTCAGCAATAAACTGTCGGAAACAAATCCTCCACCTCCACGCCAACAGAAACACACCCATGCTATTACGACCCACGAATCCACGCGGCGGGCTTTCAACCGCGGTATTCCATTGGCGGTACACACCGCTGCGCTCAAAATACACACACATCTCCATAACACCGCCACATTGGACAATTACAAATACACACACCTGATACACATACACACACCACTCCCACACACCCAATACAATATAAAACACCCACCCACATCACCCACAAACCCCTACGACCAGATTTTCTGAGAGAAGTCCAGAGACAGCACAGCTATTGACAACCCCATCACACAGAGGCACACAACACCATCACCCACACTACATCCATGCACAAAACACCACATACCACTACACTCACCACACTCATCAACATATTCACCACCCCACATATCACACACAACACCCCATTTCACGCCAAAGACACCCCCGCTTCTCCGAGGAGGAGCTCAGGGTCATGGTGGAGGAAATCCTACGGGTAGAGCCACAGCTATTTGGCTCACAGGTACAGCACACATCAATAGCCATGAAGATGGAGCTATGGCACAGAATAGTCAACAGGGTCAACGCCGTGGGACAGCACCCAAGAAATAGGGAGGACATGAAGAGGTGGAACGACCTACAGGGGAAGGTGCGTTCAATGGTATCCAGGCACAACATCGCAGTGCAGCGGACTGGCGGCGGACCCCCACCTCCTCCCCCACAATTAACAACATGGGAGGAGTAAGTCCTGACCATCTTGCATCCTGAGGGCCTCGGAGGAGTTGGTGGAGGATGGGACACTGGTAAGTCAAATCTTATCTGTCATATCCCCCACCCTACCTGCATGCTATCACACACCCCCACCCTCACACCCTCCCATATCACCCCAAATCCTCACTAATCTCCCCATGACACCAACCACCCATCCCAACACCAAGCCCTGCATGACACAACTAAGCATGGACACCCCTCACTAAAGCATGCCCACTGCACATACCCAGAACACCCCCCCAACCATCACCAAACAAGCCCCCACACAGGAATGCCTGCACTGGGGATCACGCACACCCAACCATTTCACACCATGAAACACACACATGCAATAATCATGTTCTTATACCCCTGCAGGAACCCGAAGGAACGTCACCACACCAGAGGGTCCAGAGAACACCACTCCACCCCCAGAAGAGGCCCACAGTGACAACAGCAGCTCTGCCCCACTGGATCCTGATGACCAGCCCGGACCATCGTGGGCCTCAGGACAGTCGGTTCCCCTTGCCCAGCCACAGCCCAACACCGAGCTGCCACCCTCTGGTAACACCGGCACAGCACCAACCCAGCGGGCCCAAACCTCCCTACCCAGGACAGGTCAATCAGCGGTGTGTTCACCACTACAGGGCACCCAGGGTAACCCACCACCCCAACAACAACAGGGACCTGGGGGCAGTGGTAGTGGGCACACGGTCCAGGGGACAGAGCCACAGGAACACCGGGGAACTGGGAGGGCTTCTGTGCGACAGAGGGAGGACAGGCCAAGGGAACCAACTCTCCACGAGGCCCTATCCTCCATCATGGGAGCCTACCACCACTCCCAGGAGACGATGGCGACGGTCCTGGACAAGTTGCAGGAGACCCTGCGTCTGCAGGACGAACTGTATTTGGGGTATAGGGAGGAGCACAGGACCATCAGCTCTGCCCTGGGCACCATCGTAGGGGTGCTGACGGACATTCAAAAGACCTTGAGGGACACCGTGGCACTCCAAGGGGCCCATGACACTAGCCAGGACGACGAACTGCCCACCACCTCCGCTGGCGCTAGTGGACAGGACGCCCCCCCACAGGACCACCACACCAGCACCCCACCCCCTGCAGACGGACAACCACCACGCAAGCAGGCCCTGAGATCCAGGAACAGGACACAGCAAGATGGCAAGACCCCCGCCAGGAAATAAGACCACCCTGATTGTCCCCCCACTGTCCCACATTGTCACCCTGTCCAGATTGGAACTGCCCCAGCTCCACCTCCAATGCCCAGATGGGCAGTGCACCTGTGAGACTAATAGACTGGACTCTGCCATGGACATTCCTCCGCCATCACCCATCACCATTTTACAACCTTCCTTGATTTTTTTAGCACTTAAAAAAACACCCTTGAAAGCCAAAAAAATCTGGAGTCAGTCTATGATTTGGAACTTTGTATTATCAATTACAGTGTCATAATGGGTTACCCATTGTAAGGCTAACATACCAATGTCACACATCACAAGCCCTTGAAGGATGCAAGCAGTTGACACATAGGTTACCACACTTGTGAAACTGAAATGGAAGGGTACAACTCAATTAACAAATAGTGAGTGAAATGTAGGTACAGGATAGAGGTAGACGTGTGAAAGTTAATGTAATGTTAAACCAGAAAATGTTCTCACCTGTGTCTCACTGGAAATATTGCTGTATAACTGACTCCCTGTTGTCGTTTTCGTCATCCTCAGCTTCATCCTCATCACTGTCCACTGGCTCCACAGGCTCCACAGCTGCCACAACACCGTCATCTGGATCTTCCTCCTGCATAACAGGCACCTGGCGTCGCAATGCCAAATTATGGAGCATGGAGCAGGCGATGATGATGTCGCACACCTTCTTCGGTGAGTAGAATAGGGATCCACCTGTCATATGGAGGCACCTGAACCTGACCTTAAGAAGGCCGAAGGTGCGTTCGATCACCCTCCTAGTCCGCCCATGGGCATCATTGTACCGTTCCTCTGCCCTGGTCCTGGGATTCCTCACTGGGGTCAATAGCCAGGAAAGGTTGGGGTGACCACAGTCCCCCAATAGCCATACACGGTGCCTCTGGAGTTGACCCATCATATCAGGGATGCTGCTATTCCGCAGGATGTAGGCGTCATGCACAGAGCCAGGGAACATTGCATTTACCTGCAAGATGTACTGGTCTGCCAAACAGACCAACTGGACATTCATCGAATGATAATTCTTCCTGTTCCTGTATACCTGTTCACTCCTGCGGGGGGGACCAGAGCTACATGGGTCCCATCAATGGCACCTTTGACGTTCGGGATATGTCCAAGGGCATAGAAGTCACCTTTCACTGTAGGCAAATCCCCCACCTCAGGGAAAATGATGTATCTCCTTACGTGTTTCAGCAGAGCAGACAACACTATGGACAAGACGTTGGAAAACATAGGCTGGGACATCACTGATGCCATGGCCACAGTTGTCTGAAAAGACCCACTTGCAAGGAAATGGAGCACTGACAGCACCTGCACGTCAGGGGTGATTCCAGTCGGATGGCGGATTGGTGACATCAGGTCTGGCTCCAACTGGGTACATAGTTCCTGGATTGTGGCACGGTCAAACCTGTAGGTGACGATGATATGTCTTTCTTCCATTGTCAACAGGTCCACCAGCGGTCGGTACACCGGAGGATTCCGCCATTTTCTCATATGTCCCAGCTGACGGTGCTTAAGAAGGACAGCAGCGAAGAACCAGTCACTATTCCTCCAGGTCTGTACCCACAGTTACACACAAGACTACACCAGACAAAAAGCCCTTCCTGTATGTGTGTTGAGTATAGGCCTAGCTATGCGTGATGCAGTAGTAAATTAAGCCATGTGGGGCCCTGAAATGGCGGCTACCTGACCTCTAAACTGGGACAATGGGATTGTGGGGTAACTGCGCTGGTGTTGCACACCGTTGCGATAGGCAGTCGTAGACCGCGGCGCAATGCTGCATTGGTTAACATTGGACCCTATGGGTCCCAGGAGCCAATGAACAGGTGCGCCGGCGGCGATGATGCGCACCGCCGCGGACGTCACCGCCGCGGACGTCACCGCCATTTTCTATCTGTTCACTCACTAGATACCTGACCTTCAACAGGAGAGGACCTACACTGCTAGTGCTGCTGTGAACTCGGTCTGGAAGCGACGATGGCTGCTGCGTCTGGGGAAGGGGCCCCTGCCTTCAGTGCACAGGAGTTGGAGAAACTTGTGGATGGGGTCCTCCCCAGTACACGCTACTCTACGGTCCTCCAGACCAACAGGTCAGTACACAGGGAGCATGTTGAATGGGCTAGCCCTGGGTGGAGAGGGCTGGGTGGAAGAGGGAAGGGGGCAGAGTACATAGAACAGTTATGCATGGGAATGAATGGGCCACATGGCCAGAGTAGGGAGGGGGCCACTCACATTGACGGTGCAGTTGGTAATGACTGTTCCTCTTTCCTTGTGCATGTCATGTAGGTCAGCACCCACCAGAAGAGGGACATTTGGCTTGCCATCGCCAAGGAGGTCCGGACCCTGGGGGCCCACCAGAGACGGGGCACCCACTGCCATAAGAGATGGGAAGACATTCGCCGCTGCAGCAAGAAGACGGCGGAGGCTCAGCTGGGGATGGCCTCCCAACGTGGGAGGGGTGCTCGTCACACCATGACCCCCCTGATGTTCAGGATCCTGGCAGTGGCCTACCCAGATTTGGATGGGCGCTTGAGGACATCACAGCAGACACAAGGGGGTGAGTACAACCTCATTCTGCGGACTTTGCGTGCAGTGGAGGTGTCTGGGTGGGGGAGGTGGGCTGTGGGTGTCCCTAGGCCAGGGCAAGTTAGCTAGGCAAGGCCCCTCCGTAATGTAGGCCATGTGGCACTCAACCCCACCTCAGCAGAGTGCCAAGTTGAGGTATAGTTGCCCCTGTGGCATCCATGTGCGCAGATTTCCACCATTGCCATGTAGGCCATGTTCCAGAAATTGCATGTGCAGAGGTCAGGAGCACGGCGTTATGCAGGGGGCAGCTGCGTCTGTCTTGTCCGCCAACGGTAGCGGCATGCCATGCACTAAAACTCTCTTTGTTCTGTCTCCCCCCCCTTTTCCTGCTCTCCCTGTCCTTTTGTACATCAGCAGGTACAGTGGCACCGGAGCACGAGGGAGATGCATCCCACATGGCCATGGAGAGCCACACCACAGACTGTGAATGCACCAGTGGGACAGAGGGTGAGGGGAGCTTCACGTCGGCCACCGGATCACCAAGCAGCGTCACAGACTCGTCCGCCGATGGGAGCTCCCTTGTGGTCACGGCACCATCTGTGCCCCCCACTTCTACAGGTACAGCCGCCACCTCCCCTACCAGCACTGCCCTCCCAGCAGCCCCTCAGCGTTCGCCCCGTGCCCGCTCACCCAGGAGGGTGGGCATCACCTTCGCCCCAGGCACCTCAGGCCCTGCCCCAGTCACCCCTGCTGCCCTCAGTGAGGAGGCCATTGACCTCCTCAGGTCACTCACTGTTGGGCAGTCTACCATTGTGAATGCCATCCAGGGTGTAGAAAGGCAGTTGCAACACGGTAATGCATTCCTGGAGGGCATTCATTCTGGTCAGGCTGTCCTTCAGCGAACCCTGCAATCTCTGGCCTCAGCACTGATGGCAGCCATTGTCCCTGTGTCCAGCCTCCCCCCTCCAACCTCCTCCACCCAGACCCAATCTCCTGTACCCCAGCCCATCCCAAGCACACCTACAGACCAGCATGCACACAAGTCAACACACACAAGTAGCTCAAGCAAACATAGGCACCACAGACACCACAGGCACTCACGCAAGCCTACCCCACATACAGACACAGAGAAATCCACTGTCTCCACTGTGTCCCCCTCCTCCTCTTCTCCCTCCTCCCTCCCAGTCTCGTCTACACACATACCTGCATGCACCACATCTACAGGCACTAGGACTTGCACCAGAACACCCAGCACTAAAAGCCGCTCACCTGCACTCACCACCTCCACTCCCATTTACACGTCCCCTGTGTCCTCTCCCAATGTGTCTGTGACGCCCCCTCCCAAAGTACACAAACGCCGGCAATCACTCACCCAACATCCATCCACCTCACAACAGCCTCCAGTACCTGCACCTGCACCCAAAACACCTAAAGTGACACCTCCTACAACCACCTCCTCTTCCTCCACTCCCAGACCCCTCCAGCTACCCATCCCAGTGTCCGTCAGAAACTGTCCCTATGTCAAATTGACCTTTTTGCCCCCACCCCCCCCTCCAATTCATCAGTCCCGTTGTAGCGCCTCAGGCAAAAAGCCTCCAGTACCGGTGGTGCGTGTTCCAGGTTTTTGGAGTGCACCGGCCACCAGGGCAGGCAGTAGGACCCGGAGCCAAGGCACTGGCAGCCCACCCCCTGTAAAGGCTCAGAAATTGGAGAGTGGACGACGGGACCGTCTTAAGACTCCTGGTGGGAAAACAAGTGACATGGGATCGAAGGCGATTGATGAGTCAGCTGTAACTCCAAAAAAGGTGGGGAAGGTCCAGAGGAAGTCTGCCCAGCCTGTTGTGAGTGTCACGGCGGAGAAGTGCACCATCATTTCCGGCGGTCCAGACACAACCGCCAGCACCGTCGTCACTGGTCCAGAAACCAACGCCAGAGTCACAGCCCAGGAGGGCACAAGTATCGTCACTGGTCCAGACACCACCGCCGGAGTCACAGCCCAGGAGGGCACAAGTATCGTCACTGGTCCAGAAACCACCGCCGGAGTCACAGCCCAGGAGGGCACAAGTATCGTCACTGGTCCAGAAACCACCGCCGGAGTCACAGCTCAGGAGGGCACAAGAATCGTCACTGGTCCAGAAACGACCGCCAGAGTCACAGCCCAGGAGGGCACAAGTTTCTTCACTGGTCCAGAAACTACCGCCAGAGTCACAGCCCAGGAGGGCACAAGTTTCGTCACTTGGCCAGAAACCACCGCCGGAGTCACAGCCCAGGAGGGCACAAGTATCGTCACTGGTCCAGAAACCACCGCCAGAGTCACAGCCCAGGAGGGCCCAAGTATCGTCACTGGTCCAGAAACCACAGCCGGAGTCACAGCCCAGGAGGGGCCAGGATGCCACAGCCCCGCTGGGCAATGATGGAACGTCATGCCACACACCAATGCCCATTGTAGATATCGTCATGCCACACACCAATGCCCATTGTAGAGTTCGTCATGCCACACACCAATGCCCATTGTAGAGATCGTAATGCCACACACCTATGCCCAGTGTAGAGATCGTCATGCCACACACCAATGCCCAGTGTAGAGATCGTCATGCCACACACCAATGTCCGTATCAGAAGCGCCATGTCAAAGCACCACTGAACAGGGCAAAGACCGCCATGGCAAAGCACCGCTGAACAGGGCAAAGACCGGCATGGCAAAGCACCGCTGAACAGTCCATAGACCGCCATGGCAAAGCACCGCTGAACAGGGCACAGACCGCCATTACAAAGCACCACTGAACAGTCCATAGACCGCCATGGCAAAGCACCGCTGAACAGTCCATAGACCGCCATGGCAAAGCACCGCTGAACAGTCCATAGACCGCCATGGCAAAGCACCGCTGAACAGTCCATAGACCGCCATGGCAAAGCATCGCTGAACAGTCCATAGACACCGCTGAACAGTCCATAGACCGCCATGGCAAAGCACCACTGAACAGGGCAAAGACCGCCATGGGAAAGCACCGCTGAACAGGGCAAAGACCGCCATGGCAAAGCACCGCTGAACAGTCCATAGACCGCCATGGCAAAGCACCGCTGAACAGTCCATAGACCGCCATGGCAAAGCACCACTGAACAGGGCAAAGACCGCCATGGCAAAGCACCGCTGAACGGGGCAAAGACCGCCATGGCAAGGCACCGCTGAACAGTCCATAGACCGCCATGGAAAAGCACCGCTGAACAGTCCATAGACCGCCATGGTAAAGCACCGCTGAACAGGGCAAAGACCGCCATGGCAAAGCACCGCTGAACAGTCCATAGACCGCCATGGCAAAGCACCGCTGAACAGGGCATGCACCTTGTAGGAATGAATGGACCGCCACATCAGGCATCCTTATCCCATGTGCAGCTGGGACAGTGACAGGACAGGTACTTTCACGGGGAGACTCATCCAGTCTGGGCAACAGTCCCCCTCCAGAACCAGTGGAGACCTGCATCTACTTGAGAGACTGTGGCTTTTCACTCCCCAGGATGGCACAGTGGGCAAGCCACCCACTGTAGCGACTTGAGAGACTGTGGCTTTGCACTCCCCAGGATTGAACAGTGGGCAAACCACCCACTGTAGAGACTTGAGAGACTGTGGCTTTGCACTCCCCAGGATTGAACAGTGGGCAAACCACCTACTGTGGAGACTTGAGAGACTGTGGCTTTGCACTCCCCAGGATTGAACAGTGGGCAAACCACCCACTGTAGAGACTTGAGAGACTTTGGCTTTGTACTCCCCAGGATACATCAATGGGCATGGAGCCCCGTCGTGAATCTGGCTTCACATTCATGTGGCTGAGGTGCCCCCCCTTCTCTTCCCCCTGAGGTGCCTGTAGTGTTTCTATCTGATGCCCCGGCAGTGTTCTCTCCGATTTTGGTCAGGCATCTATAGTGGGCCTCGCCCATGCATATTTTGGACTGTTGGTGCACGGACATTGTTTTGTACATATCTGCACTACTTCTCGGATTGTATGTGTAAATAAGAGTGATTTTGAGATATATATCTGTATATTTTTGTATGACATGTATATTGGCACATTACAATGTTTGCCCGAATTTCGCATTGTCTTTGCATTCTTCCGGGGAGATTGTGGGTTGTTACTGTGATTTTTGTGACTGCATTGGTGTGTATATTGTGATATGCGAGGGTGGGGGTGTTTGGTGGGTGTCCCCCTAACTTTTGCCTCCCCCGTGTCGTAGGTGCAGTACTCACCAGTATCTTCTGCCCCTACGTAGCTGTTGGTCGTAAAGGAGCAGAAAAACAAGGGCAGGTAGGATTTGTAATTCCGGCTCCATGGTGTCCTCCTTCCTCGTGGGATGTGCTAAGGTGAGCGTTTTCCCATTGCAAAAGCTGTTTCAGCCGTGTTTTTATCCACGGTGATTCCGCCCCGGAAAAGGTGGCGGATTGGCGGGTTGTAATAGTGTGGGCAGTACATTGTCTCCCGCCTGTCTGTTGGCGGTAACCGGCGCGCTGCTTGTCTGTACCGCCGTGGCGGGCAGTGTGTTAAAGTGGCTGTCTTTGTTTGCGGTTTCCGCCAGGGTCATAATTCCCTTTTTTTGTCCGCTGGCCTGTTTGCGGTATTACCGCACCTTTAACACCGCCCGCCAGGGTTGTAATGACCACCTATAGGTACGTCGTGTCCTGTAATATTACTAACTCAGTGGTGTAGTGAGGGTTAGGTATGCTTGATAAAGGTATTAATATGACCACCAGACAGGTCATAAGTATCTTCAAAGTACATTCCACGGATGTGCATGCTTAATAATGCATTTGGTAGTGTGCAACATTTTGACCGCCATAGTCTACGTTTATCACAATGCACAATCAGAGTTACCATTGTATATAGGACATAGCTGTATGATATTTTACAATCAATTTCTACCAATACCTTATGTATTACATTTTAATTTTGCAGATTCCTTCACCAGGTCATCCCCATTTGGGAATATCTGACAGTGACACAGGCAGCTGGGATTTGAAGAGTAACATATGAAGTGAACATGGATTGAACCAGGTACTGTTAGGCATGAGATTTGTGGTGTGTGAGTTCTATGCCAAGACTCTCAGGATGATAGTGTCCTATTCCACACTATGGACCTGTTTGCCATAGCAGGTAAGCCCAAGGTTGCCATGTGATTGGTTTTGTGTCTCTGACACATGTCATCCTGTGCAATTCATACCCTCATCCACCTTTTTTGTAAGTAGCTCTCACCGTATTTCAATATTTCAGGCCACTGTGCATGTGTACCTAGACTGATATAGGTGAGTAGCATGCCTACTAAAACCTGTCCATGGTAATTGGGTAAGTGGCAGATTTCATGACTGGGGAAAATTGTACAGACCTCTGTCAGTATTTTAGGGTATGATAATTGGAGAGGTATGGTATGGGTATTTGATAAGGCTTTAGCTGATTATACAGTGTATCATTCTGTTTACCCATTTGGATAGTGAAAGACTGGCATGCCTCTTATTTATGTTGTCTGTGAGGTGCTAGTTGTTCACACCTATGCCGAGTCATTAAAGTGAGCAGCAGTAATTTACTGTGTGATGATTTGCATTTTCCCAACCTATATTCAAGAAAGTGCAATGAAAGTGATAATAGGTTTGACCATCAGTATCATCAAATGCAATATGTACCATGATTAAACAGTACATATGCAATGTGACTTTTAAAAAGTTGGCACATTTGTACATTTGTTTTAGTGAAAGAGGTATTATTATACAAAGCAAAAAAATTACACTCACACATGATCTGTGGTTTAGTAGTGCTTAATGAGGAGTGCACATTAATATGTGTGAATTGGATGAAATAAAATGCTTATAAACAGTGAAGGGTTCAGTCATGGTGGAAGAAATCATCAGGGTGGCTGCAACAACATTTTGAGTCTCAGATTCAGTGTTCTTGTACCATTGGAAAATTGAGATTAGTTGTAGGTCGGTCAACAGGGTCTATCAGTGGCAAACAAGGGGAACCAATCGGTAGAGGTTCACTTCCTGGCAGTTGTTAAAGTCTTGGCACCTGCTCCTCTTGGATGTTTAGGTGGACATGCACATTTGCAGGGGGGTTGTCAGCTACAGAGGCTGGAGTATCTAAGGCATGTCCTTTCCCTGTTAGGGCCCACATTCCACTGGCTGCCACAAATGTTGAAGGGAAAGATGTCAGATTGCTAATGGAAGGGGCTAGCTGTTCTGGACATAACCTGCTCAGGGTGGTATTCATGTCTCTCAGCACCCCTGTAATGGCAGCCAAATGGGTATTTTGGGCCTCCCACTTCTGCATCACTTCCTGGTGGTTGTCCCTCTGCAGCTGCTTGATCTACCCCATCATGGAAAGTACCAGGCTCATCACATCTTGGGATTATTGGTAAGCTGCCAAGACTTGGGAGATGGTGTCCTGGCCAGTTGCATCCATAGGAGCCTCCATCCTCTGGCCCACACCATCCCTCCCATGCACCCTTAACCCCATGTGCCTGTGTCACTGGTACTGTTTGCCCACTCCCACAGGTGCCAGGTTCTTCAGTGTCTGCGTTTACGACTGGTGACTCAGGTACCTGTACTTGGGGGCACATGATGGTTGACAATGTCCTTGGAACACAGGATTGGGGCGAATGGTTGTTACACATAACACACACATCAACACTTACTGGAGTTGTCTGGGTCCTCAAATCGAGCCACCTCACCAACAGTGTAGGCTGCCGGTCCACCTGTAAGGCATGGAAGGGAGAAATGTGCTCAATGTCCGTGCACTGTACAACAATTCCAAAGACAAATACTATGTGTAAGATTACATCAGCAAAAAGCCTCTCAGACATGATGATACTGCATCCTATATAGCACAGCTAACATGTACATACCATGGGTCTCCAGTGAGTGTTACACACATATCTGCCCACATGCAGTGGCCCTAACTATCATGTGGTGGCAAACATGCTTCTTCATTAGTGAGCAGAGATAATAATGGAGTATATTCGTCTTATCATGTGTATCCAAGAGAGACATCCAAAGCCACTTTCCGTGAGGACTGCATTACCAGTCAACCAGCCATTGTGACCATGACAAATTTATGACACACAGGTACAATGTACAGAGGGGAAGGGACATTTGTTAGCCCTCATGTTGTTACAGTTTCTTCATTTGATGTGGCACAGCTATGATAAGTTGCACCAACCATAGAGATATGAACCCATGTGCATACCTTTGGCCAGCCATCCCTAATCGAAATGTGGCACAACTAACTCCAAATACCAGTCTAAGATGTTAGCTGACCACATCTAGAACTTATTCCCTATGTGTTCAAATCCAGATCAGACATGTATCCGAAATGAAGGAGGGACACAATAATCCCTAAGAGTTTTGGAATTTCCATGATCGGTTTCCTTACACACTCACCAGACACACATGAGACATATGTTCGGGCCACATTGCTATCATCAATTGACGTGAAGCCTGCACTCATTTTCAGCCTCATGTAGTGTTTCAAAAGTCAGTCTAGCTGTTGCGTCAACAAATGATGGTAAATATTTGGACATGGCTATACCTCACAGGCAACTGTGGCCTATATCTATACATAATTGGCTCCTGATTTGTGTTGCTGTTTGACACAAAGGCGGCACTAACTTACATAATTTAAATGTATTCAGTAAGTTTGCGGAGCTCTTGCTTCCTAACAGCTAGCAATATTGGTCCTTAACAAAGTAGATATATGACCCTGTATGTTTCAGTAGCGTTCCACACACTCAACAACATTGCCGGCAGATATTGTAAAAATCAGCTGATGTCACTACAGAGCATTTTATACATGTACATTTACATGATTTGTACTCACCAACAGGGTCACCAATCACAATCCCCAGGTGGTCCAGCAGATCTTGCTCCCTGGAGATAAGGTCAGCCCAGCAGTGCTTCAGCTGGTGGTCGTTTCTTGGTGTCCTATAAATCCGTTGCAGATGATGCAACACCTTTGCCCACCTCAGCCTCCATGCCTCAGTGTGATACCCCTGTATCACCCACCCACCTGCCTCAATCATTAGGGGTAGGAAATGGCACACCAGCCATATAAATCCACCCAGCTCCTCCTCTCCCATCTTGCCAAGACGAGGCCTACCCAACATCTTAGCAGCAACAGAGAAATAGGGACTAAAGGTGAACAAAGGAGAATAGGGGGAAAGTAGAACAGGAAAAACTTCAAATAAACAACTAACACGGCCCAACTATCCCCAAACTAACACTACCCACAACAGACTCCCCAAAAAAAACAAAGACAATATTTTACAACACAAATGAGCACAAATAACACTCAGACAGGATACTACAACAGGTTTTAATCACAAAAAGACAATAAGAAGACACCACAGGAGACAAAAGCACAATTTGAACAGACAAAACTCTGAACACAGCCACGCAGTCAGGAAATATTACAGACGGCAAAGTGAAAGTGAAAGTACACCCACTGTACATAATCTGTAAACAGGATATCCTATTACATCACTTCCTGCCTAAAATGGCAGACGTTTTTATCGTCATGCGTCAAAATATTTTGATGCATACAGTCTGCGCGTCATTTTTTTTGACGCACAGGAGTAGATTTGAGTCCGCATCCATATGTTTGAAAATAGTTTTACACTTAACCAATTTTCTGAGGTACAGTGTGGAAGATACAGCTCAGAGGCAATGGTTATTTCAGGGCATTATGCGCCGTTTTTCGGCCATAAGCGTCATTTTTTTGCGCATAAGCGACAAAACTTCAGGCATTAACTGGGTTTGGGTCATTTTAACATTTTATTGTTATATTACAGTTGTGACAATACTGAGATAGGCTGATTGCACCCACTTTGGTCATGACGGTGTATGGGCACATGTGACACATCATACTACTGCGGACCATGATCCGCTACTTCATGTACATGATTTTCACTCTTGACTGACGCACTAGATCGACAAACGTGTGGCCTACATATCTGTATTGCACAAATTGGGTATGTTTGGCGTCAGGAGAGGATAGCAAGGTGACACACATAAGTACAATACCTCAATGCCTATGGCTCAATTTGTGTGCATTTGCTACTAATATTGTTGTTGACCCACTGTGTAAGCATCACAAGATGCATTATTGCAAATATGCTTGTATGAATGTGGAGTCAATGTGTCCAACCCTCAGATGCAAGTCAGTGTGGAAATGAGAGAGGACATGTGTTAGTCATACATGTAGCAACATCTGCTGTGTGCACTTTCTAGTTTTTGGGTAACGTAAACACCACAAATGACAAAAAGCATGCACCGGATAGATAGCAGACACTTGTTCATGTCAATGGTCCAAAACTTGCCCATCACATGTCCTGGAAATTTGGATACTGCTTCCTAGGCACTTGTTAGTGAACCCACCATGAGTCAGGCACATGTACAGACTAAGTTGGTCATTCCAAGTTTGGCGGGCGGGCCATTCAGACTTTCCCGCTGGGCCGGCGGGCACCAGCCAAGGGAGCGCCCGCCAGGCCAGCGGGAAAGGCCCTGCAACACAGAAGCCGGCTCCGAATGGAGCCGGCGGTGTTGCAGGGGTGCGACGGGTGCATTTGCACCCGTCGCGATTTTCACTGTCTGCTATGCAGACAGTGAAAATCATGCTGGGGCCCTGTTAGGGGGCCCCACGACACCCGTTCCCGCCATCCTGTTCCTGGCGGTAAAAACCACCAGAAACAGGCTGGCGGGAAGGGGGTCGGAATCCCCATAGGTTCAGCCCAGCCAGGGGAAATCCGGCGGGAAACCGCCAGATCCCCTTTTCTGACCGCGACTTTACTGCCGCGGTCAGAATGGGCAGGAAAGCACCGCCAGTCTGTTGGCGGTGCTTTCTGTTCTTCACGGCCCTGGCGGGTTTGACCGCCAGGGTCGGAATGACCCCCTAAGTGGGTACCGTGTTATTGACACGGAAAGTCAAAGGTGAATCACAATTGTAATATCACGCCACAGTTGTGGTCACATGACTGAGCCACAACTCTCCTGTGGCAGTGGTGGACCAGCAGACCAAGCAGCACGTGGCCACATATTTCCAGTGATCAATTGCACAGAGGTGTCTGGTTCATGTATGTGGTCCAGTGTTGATCCTGTATATTTTTAAGGGTCTATGTTGTCACAGTTACGTCCAGGTCTAGTCATGAGTCAGTTGCGGCTATTCCTGTATCTACTGAGTATCCTTCTGAGATCAATGGAAGTAAAGCCAATGAGGATATAAGAACCTACCTGGGGATGGTCCTATCCTGTCACTGCAGACATGTTATGAGACTGTCAACAGGGCAACCTTGGTGTGCTGAGTGAGATCATATCTCAGGAGTCTTGTACCGGCAAGTGTCATTACAACATTTGTACGCAGGTTGGCCTGTAAAGTTCCCACTGCATCTGGGAACATCATAGCCTCTGTGTTGATTAATCTTGCAGCTAATCACCACGCACAGCCCATCAATATGTTGTCAGAATTGTGATTCAGCGTGTGAACTGTCAGGGACTTTTCATGCACATTATCTGACATTGATGGTTCTGCTGGAGGCACCATACCCAATCCCTGCATACGGCCATGGTACACTGTCACATTTTGTCGGTCATGCATACATGAGACAAGGTATAGGCCATGATTTGGGCATTTGGAGACAAGTTCCCAATTATGGTACAATAAAGAAGCAGATTATGCTAAGTAACTTATTTGAGTATGCATTGAAGAACCACCTGACATACCCCCAGAGGAATGTGAGGGTTGGGAAAGCATGTATGATACATATGTAGCCACAAGAAACCTTTAGGGTAACGCACAGACAGGTGCCAGTCAGGCTGACAGGATGCAGGGTAAATCAGGATCCAGCAATTTCACAAGGTACATACTCAGTGGTCTGACTAAGACTGGTCGGAGGAAGAACAAGACAGTTGACATGGAAAACTGTGTTTGTCCTGTGTTTTGGAAGGTGACACATAAACCCAAGGGCTGGGTGAAACAGCTTATTTTTCTAGCAATGCATAACAGTGTAATAGACAAATTAGCAGCTTCTATGCTGTTCCAAGCATCTGCAAGGGCAGTGCATGTTCAAATGGCTGGTCTGCATGGAGGTGCTCACAGGTGTGTGCTGCATCAGTTTCTCACAAGTCCTGTAGGTGAGATTTGAGTTCAAATGGCCAACAGTACCTTTCACATGGGAAGCAAACTACAGGTGATAACAGGGCTTAGAGACTACAAGCCAGTGCATTATTTAACCTGACGTCCATGCAGACAGATGTACAATGACTATGGCATACCATACTAAAGGGTGAAACACACTGGATCAATATTGTTAGTCTGTGTGTGTGTAGAGGAGGGAATATCTGGGTACACATATTAGCATTCCAGGGACCTCTTAAAACATGTGGGGTGCGACTAGGAACATGGGTGTGTCAGGACTTAGGACATGGGCTGACATGTACATGGAATGTCATGTGCGCAATGCTTGTCATAGGTGTTGCACTTGTGCTCTCTATGGTCTGCTTATATGGAATTCTAGTCACAGATAGTCCTTGCAAAGATAGGTGCTGTACGACTTACTGCTGTCAAGAGTCTGGTTATACATTCCTGTTACCAATGCAATAGCACATCCACTGCCTCATGTATGAGGCATTTTTTTCCCTTATTGACTGATGGTGTCTTAGTTGTGTGCCATATGCTTCGATGAACCATGTTGCCAACATGTATGTGTGAAATAGGTGTGGTCCTCTGCTATTGCCCTTCAAAGGTGAAATGTACAGGATATATGTCATTTACAGTGTGTGTGAATGTGACTGTTGAATAACACACATCACAATTGCTTTGGAAATGTCTGTGTCCTGATCGGTATATCAGCAATGCTCCATGAGGCTACACTCTTATTCTGATAGTTAGAGATAAAGGTGAGCAAAAATTATTACCCAGACCATGATATGGTGATTATTATAGGTTTTTATTTACATATGTTGATACAGTGGTGATGGTGAGTTGTTTCAAAAGAAATTGTTGACAATATGTTGGCGCCTATGCAATCCAGCAGCTGTGTTTGGTTGGTCCCCCTCATGTTGCAGGCCAGCATCCTTCTCTTCCTCCTCTTCAGGCATCTGTGGCTCTGGTTCTAATAGGGGAATGTTCCTTCGTACACAAATGTTGTGCAGGATGGCACATGTTAAAATTATCTTGCAGACCATTTCTGGTGAGTATAGGAGGCTGCCACTAGTGATGTTGAGGCACCTGAATCTCGACTTCAGGATGCCAAAGGTCCTCTTGACTATGGTGCATGTCCTCCTATGTGCCTCATTGTAGGCACGCTCTGCTGCAGTGCTTGGGTTGCCAAATGGTGTCATAATCCATGGCTGGATCCCATACTCCTGATCAGCTGAAATAGAAAATGAATGAGATCATGTTGATGTAGCTTGCTCCATTAATATCATCTTGCATGGCAGTAGTTGTCTTGTGTTGTCTGTAACTCTTTTGTGTTATTGTGTTGATTCCTAGGCTCCTAGGATGTACCATCAGCATTGTGTTGTTTCCTTGGCTGAACGAGTGTTTGTCTGCTGACAGGTTGTCAGCAGTATGTTTTGGGAGTTGCAGAACAGTGTGTACTCCCTAGCATTGTGACTTGTGATACAGGTGTTCCTGTGTCTTCACTGGGGGTGAGATATTAGTTCCATACACAGATTCAATTTGACAGTGGTGGTAACACGTTAGCATCTATGTACCCTGGACATCCCATACCTTTAGACATATGCAATGGATTAATTTAAACATCAGTGAGACGCTTACATTTTGCAAGGTGACAATTAGCCAAACCTCTCCCTACGTTGTGATCAGTGACGTCTTAACATTTGACCGTACACTAGGTTCACTGCAGACCTATCAAACATGCCTAGCGGTGTCACAACCTCAGTGTGTTCCTGTTCACATGTTGCTGTCGTGGTGTATGTGTTGTTTGTCCTAGAGGGTTGCTGTGCAGTGTGTATATGAGTAGGTTTCTGTACTTACCAACAAGTAGTCCATTTCCATATCGTCCATCCTGGAAGTGTTGATTGATGGTACGGTGACGGAAGATGAATGAATCATGTACACTCCCAGGATACTTTGCCACGATGTTGGTGATCAATCCCTGGTGATCCACAATGGCCTGCACATTGATAGAGTGTGTGTGCTTCCTGTTGCGGTATAGATGTTCAGTTGCAGCAGGTGGCACAAGGCGTACATGTGTGCAGTCAATGGCACCAAGGACGTGTGTAAATCCATTAATGACGTAAAACCCCTGTTTTGTCTCCTGCTGCTTCTGCTGTGTGTTTGGGAAGCAGATGTGGCCTGGTGTGAGTTTGATGATGGCATCCACTACCTTGGGCAGGAAGGTGGAGAATGATGGCTGTAATGTCCAAGCAACCAGGGCGCCAGTGGTTTGAAAGGAGCCACTTGCCAACATGTGTAATACAGCTAGCAGCTTGGTTTCTGTTGGGATGGTGCGGGGTGTCTGCAAGCTGGGTGCCAACTGTGGCTCAATTTTGCGCAGCAGCTGCTGAATGCTTTGCCAGTTCAACCAGCACCTTTGGATGATGCAATGTTTCCTGAGGCCATGAAGGGTTCTCCTGGTGCGGAATATCCTCCCCTGCCTTCTGCTTTGCCTTAGGATTCCCTGCTGGTGTTGTGGAAGCTGGTGTTGTTGTTGCTGTGCTCTGCGTCTGCGTGCACGCTGGATGAGAAGCACCTCCATGTCTTCCTTTTGCTGCTCTGCTGGTGCTTCGGTGTGTTTTGATTAAATGCAGGTGTGTTTGCCCCATTTTAACACCTGTCCTGACCCAGGCATTACTTTTTGACACAAATCGGGCTGTTCATCATTTTCCAACTCCGCCTTCCGGCCGTGAGGGATTTTTGCGCGGTAGCATAAATATGACGCACGGGTGTTTGTGTCATTTTTTGGACGGGAACGCCTAACTTGCATATCATTAACGCAAGGCGGTTTCCCGCATCCAGAAAATGATGCACACTGTGTGATTTTGACGTCCGTGGGCTCGGGTGTCGAAGTTTAAATATGGGGCAAGGTTTGCGCCGAATGTGCGTCAAGATTTTTGACGCACATTCGGCGCAGACGGAGTATAAAAATGCCCGCAGTTTTTGTGAATTATGCAACAAGTGGCATCAGACTTTAACTGGTATACATGCTATGTGACATGCACACAGAGACTTTACTTAATTCCCTGATCCGACCTTGACAATTGCTTCCAAATCTGGGTTAGAGCTATATGGGAAACAGAGGTTTCCTATATCATACACTTTGCTACAAGATATTGGAGTATGTTCGTGGTTGTATGTCTGATCACAGACTCATATCTTCTCTGCCAAATAAATTTTAATTTTAAATTATCTCCAAGTTAGGTGTATGGCATCATAGTGTCAACTAACAACTGCACAATGTACAATGGTAACAGAGCTGGCTAACAGTATGGCAGCAAGCATTATATGTGGGCCTCTGTATGGGTGTACTCCAAGTACATCCAGCTTTCTACATGTGTGTGTGCCCCCCAGGTGAGTACTTATATTGTTTGAATGGAGATTTAAAGGCCAGTTTAGCAGGGAACACAGCTTTAGCTGTGTGTTGGATGGTATTGTACTGGCAGTTGCCCATAGCATTGCTGTTAGTGCCATAGTCTGTTAAATGTTGGAGCATTCAGGTGTATCAAGTTGTTTGTTACTTTAACAGGTAAGGCAATTCTACTTGTAGTACACTGTTCTGGTTTTCTTTATGGTGGAATAGTGCCTGCTGGGAGTTGTAGTACTATCAGTCCCTGTGTTATCCATACACAGACACTGGGGCCCAAGGTGAGCTTAGTTGACATGTGGGATGGCAGAGAGTGGTATTTGGACAGTTGGACACAGGGATGGTAAGTGGTTCAGCAGTCAAGATGTTAAAAGATGATCAGTGATCATACAAGACAAAAGGTTAGGGTGATATCATTGGTGTTGTGACTTACCAGGCTCCACTCCCCCAAGTATCCCTGTCAAGCCCTAAGGATGCAGGATGTCCAAGATCTTTTCCTCCCACGATGTGAACTGTGGGGGAGGAGGTGGGGGCCCACCGCCTGTCTTGCTGATCACCAGCTGGTGCCTGGTGGCCATGGAATGCACCTTTCCCCTGAGGTCGCTGCACCTCTTCCTGATGTCCTTCCTTGTGCATGGATAGTTGCCTACAGAATTAACCCTGTTAAAAAGTCTTTGCCATATCTCTATTTTCCTGGTGATGGATGTTTGCTGGACTTGTTCTCCCAAAAGTGTGGCTGTACTCTGATGATTTCGCCCACCATGACCCTCAATTCATCACCTGTGAAAAGGGAATGTTTTTGTGGGCGCATGGTAGTGGTGGACAAGAAGGTAAGGATGTAAAAACAAAAGGGAATTTAAATTGGTGATGGAGTGTGGCTGCTGTGATGTGAGAGAATGACCGGTGGTGTCTAATGTGTTGGGTACTTATTATTGTGTTGGGTGTGTTGTGCAGGTGTGTGATGTGTGCAATGTGAAGTGTATAGCGGTGTCTGATCCATGGATAATGATATTTGAGTGTGGCCTTTTTTGAGCTGTGCATGGCTTTCTGGTTGCAAAGTATTGTGGGGTGTAAAGGGGTGTGTTTTAAAGGGCAATGTGTAGGTGTGTCAGATGTGTGGATGTGTATCAGGTGTGTGGTTTTCAAATTATCCAGTGTGGTGCAGTGTATTACTGTGGTGACAGCTGACTGCCTCGATTTGCAGCGCTATTGGTTTACCAACATGGAAGAACTGCTATTGTGATTTGCGGGTCGTAATATCTTCATGGTTTTTTGGTGGGCTGGCAGTGGTGGTGGTGGGATGTCTCTTTTCCGACTTCCAGAGTCCTGGGGGTGTTAGGATTCTGGCTGTCTTTTGGCAGGATTGACTGTGTAACTCGTAATACAGCAGTTCTATGACCACCAACATGGCGGTCTATTGGCAGCGACCACCATGGCGGTCTTACTTTCAGACCTCCAATCTCGTAATGAGACCTGAAGGGTCTTCAACTATTTCAAGCTATTTTATATTGGAGTGGGAATAGTAAATGACCCCCTTTTAGTGTCTAACACATTCTTAAAAATGGTTTGTGTTGGAGTGTGATTATTTAATTTGATAATTGTTTGTCTGTAACCCTGTCTTTTAATTGTATTTATGTGTAGTAGAAATAAGTTATGTTATTTTATTAATATTGTTGATGTTTAGAAATATAATAAGTAATAGTTGTATGTTTGTGGGCAATATTATTAATTTAAAAATTTATAGACGTAACATATTTTGCTCATTTTGTTTTCAAAGTTTCTTTATTGTACAATTTTACATTTTTAAACTTATACATTTAAACTTTTAAAAAGTTATATAAATTATATAATCTAAGTAAATATTATTTTCATTATTTCTTGCACGCTGTAAATTTTCCAAATTAATTCTAAAAATTTTCACAGTTTCTTAACAACTCTTACATTGTTTTACATACATATTTTATACATCATTTAACCATTTTTTATCAGTATATAATAATTAAATATATATATGTTATACTATTATTTAATTTATCCTTTACATTTTCGTAACTTTGCTATTTTTAGTCTATTTTTCCTGAACCAGGTCAAGAGAAGGTGCTGTAACAGCTAATCCTTTTTTAAGGAATGAATAATCTTTATTGTACAGTTAATTAAAACCATTACAATGTTGTGCCGTATATTGCCAGTGTAAAATCAAAATTGTTTTTTTTTTAACATATGAAAAATGCATGAAGATTACACTTATTAAATAAATACAGTATAAAACTGTAACCTTAGTCCTTGTTTGTCCCCCTCCTGTCTCATTGTTCTGTTCATTTTCCTAAAAATTTCATCTCAGATGTCTTCAATATTTTCACCATATGTGAGTTCAGGATTGGGTCACCTGGTTTTAGGCATGCTATTACTGCTTGTCTGCATGGCCTTATACCACGTTCATTAAAAAGCGATTTTAGCAAGCCGTTTATCTCTTGCTCTAAGGCAGGGCACAGACATAAAAGGTGAATCATATTCCTCTTCCCCTTATTACATAACCTACAATTTTCATTAGGGCTCTCTTTTCCCCCTAAATAGTCTTTATAATCACCAGGTAACTTCCCTAGTCGAATATACAGAAATTCCATTCTTAGAACAGGGGACCAGCCTTCTTCGAAATAGAGCTGCTGTTGTAGCCATTCATGCTCATTTAGTACCCCCCAGGCATGCGATCTTTTTGATAATATTTATTTTTCATTCAATAGAGATAGCATCTTGGTTTTGTTCTTTACTACTCTTTTGAAACATACTACAGATAGTTTACTTTCCCAGCTTTCGTGCAGCCCTTAATCATTTATTGCCTTGTTCAGATAGGGCGCAGCCAGATGCTCACTATTTCTTTGGAGTTCTTGCCACAGAACCTGACACAGCTCATTCCTCTTATTAGTTTTTATTCTATGCCAAGTTTTCATGTAGGCCCCTTTTCTATCTATTGTCTTGTTTATTAGCCCGAACTCCAAACGTATCTGTGCTGACGATGCGTTTGGAGGAAGATGAAATAACTGTCTATAGGTTCCTATTATACTTATAGTTAGACATTGTGCATCGCACCCTCACAGTGCCACACTGCCATACGTTAAGGTAGGTGCCAGTTTGGCTGATATCACCTTTAATAATGGTAAGATGCTAGGGCCATTTAAGGTTTTTTTTAGGGTTCAGAGAGCTATGCGCAGTGTTAGACCTTTCCTTTTTAACTCCTCCCTATGTTGGGCAAAACACCCCCGTTCATCAAACCGTACTCCGAGGTAGCAATAGGAATGAACTAATTCCACCTGTTCTCCGTTCATGAACCATCTATATTTTTTATTTATCCTACGGCTACATTCCATTACCTTGGTCTTTTCTAAGTTTACTATCAGACCATTTTATTTTGAGTAGTTTGATAGCCCTCCCAGTAGTCTTTGAAGCCCGACCTGCGTTTGGCTTATCAGAACCACATCATCTGCATATAGCAGATTAGATATAGTTATCTGGCCTAATCTCAGTGTATGTGAGTTTACAGTTTTTAGTTCTTGTGATAGGTCTGCTAAAAACAAATTAAAAAGATAGGGTGCCAGGACACAGCCTTGCTTTAGTCCTTGAAAGGTATCTATTTTTCTTGACAGGACAGACCCGTCCCCTATCCGTATCCTCACCCAAGTATCAGTGTACATGAGCTGTATTGCTTTAAGAAGACTGGATGAAATGCCCAATGCTGTGAGCTTCCTCCATAGTAAATTTTGATTTACGGAGTCAAAGGCTAATTTAAAATCAACAAAGCAAAGGAACATTGGTAACTTCTTTTGAGTTTGTTTATCCATTAACAAGGATAATGGTAATATATTAGTTTCTGTTCCTACTCCTTGTGTTAATCTGGTTTGATTTAGTGGGACAATCTTTCTATCCATTGGCCATTATCGTCGTTCCCCTAGAAGTAGGCTAGCAAAATACTTTGCTTCTGTATCTTGTAGCGTAATTAATCTGTAATTTTCTGGTGCATCTCTGTTACTTTTCTTATAAAAAGGGTTTATAATAGAACCCCGTCCTGAATCTGGTACTATTTGCTGTTGTAGCACACAGTTATAAACTGTGGTTGATACTGGTATCCACAAATCTGTGTTTGACAAATAAAAATCTTGAGGAAGGCCATTTGGTCCTGGAGCACCGTCCTTCCTGGATTTTAATTCTATTTTCCTTGTTTGATCCTACTGGAAGCTGTCTATAATGCTATCTTTGGTTTCTATGCCCCCTTTGCTGATGTCTTCACTTTTAGGCTTTTCCTCCCCAGGCCTTATTACTGTTGGTTTAAATATTCCATTTAAAGATTGGACCCATGTCTGTTCTGCTATTCGAATTTACTACTGGCCTTTGAGGCCCACTTATTCCATTTACAGTTTTCCAGAACTGCCATGCATTTTTTTTTAAAAACAAAAATAGCATCTGTGCCCAGAACTCATAATTTCTTTCCCTTTTTTCTTCCCAGACCCGTCCTTGCAAACCTTTATTTACTTTACGGAAGATATGCTGTAGATATTTATTTTGAGGGTCTTTCCTAATTTGCCTTTGCAGTTTGTTCCTTTCTTTCCGTAACTTCTGAACAAATATGGATAGTTTTATTCTTCCCCAAGTCTCCTCCACTAGTCTTTCTCGCAGGCCCTTATGGAGCTTCTTTGCAACTCCCTTTTCTCTTATACTGTTTAGGAAAATCCCCCACTGTTTAACTTTATTGCCATATCTATTTGCTAGTTTTTTTAAACTATAGTTTCAGCTATCTGTTTTACTTGGGCGTACACTTCACTAGACCATATTAGCCTTCAGTAGTTTATTGTGGTGTCTTCCCCCGCCCACGTGGGTATCTGTTGGTGATATTGTATTTGTGTTGAAAGAACCATTCTCTGTTGTACATGATCGCTACTTGATGTTTTTTTTATACTAAAGGATTTTATCCTTCCTCAGAGATTTAGCATTACTATTGTGTAATCTATTATGGAACAAGCAGAGGGTGAGAAATAGGTCCACTCTGGTGGGGTGTCTGATTGAAATCTCCCATTTAGGGTTCTCATACCTAGGGACTCCAAGTCCTTTATTAAGGAGTTCGCCCTTTTATCATATGTTCTTCTCAAGTGGCCCCTATTACTTTGGGGGGGAATTGACCATACATAATCTTGCTGGATTACTTGTTCTTCACGTTCCGAAATGTGCATCAAGTCCATATTGAAGTCTCCTGTTAATATTATGTCTGGTACATTCGGTTCCTGTAATACGTCCATTATAACCTCACGTAACTCATAGTGGACTTTATTTTTTAATTTGGGGGAAAATACACATTCATTATATACAATGGAGTGTTTATGTCTATGTTATTTGCTATGGGTACTTGGATTGCTTCTATTCTGAGAGCTATTTCTATAAAAATTGCTAAGCCTCCTTTTTCGTCTGCCTTGTTTTTTTATTATTGTTGCCGGACTATAATGTCCTGCATACCCTACTATATCGAAAGGTTTGGTCGTCCATGTTTCCTGGAGGCATATTATTTAGCTTCATTTTAGCATCACAGATATATCTTTCTTCTGGGACTTAGTTTGGGCTCCGCTAATGTTCCATGAACTAACATCTAAAATGTCATGCCATCTGTTTTCCTCATTATACCCATTAGTTCATGTCCTACACTTCCCATGTAGAGACTCAGTTATCCAACCTGCGTTCACTATTATTGGTCTTCCTTTTCCTCTATGCTATATGATTCTTGACTCTCCTCAGGCTTTTCCATCCTTCCTCTCACGTCCCTAAGAACTGAATACAATTGACCTCCCCCGTTCTTGGGTCTTACTATAATAAACGGTTCAGGGTACATATCTTTTGGGGGTAATGATAATTGTGTTCTCCAGGCTGCAAAAATTGCTTTTTCTCTTATCACTGCTTGGGCCAGTGAGCTATTTTAAAATGAAGCCATAGTGGCTTCATGCACACTTCCCTCTGTAAGTCCTTTTTTAAGGGTTTTGAAGTTAGGTGTGGTGGACAGGGAAGGTCTACAAGTTAAAGTATTGTTTGTGGCTTTTGTAGATATATTAAAAGAAATGTTTTTCACTAGTTTGTAGTTTGGGGTTTTCATACACTATTTTAGTAATGTATTGTAATGTTACATTTCCTTATGTTACTTCTATTTTGATGGTTACGTGTGATGTATATGCCTTTTCTGAAATTTAATGTGTTTGGTAGGTGAGTTTTCTAATTTTCTAATTTTCTTTACAAGTATGTGCATACAAATGTGTCCTATGGGCATTGGGTGTTTCCATTTTTTTTAAAGGAAGTACATTTTTGTTTGTAATAAACCAGTGCTTTTAACTTTGATTTCTTTTTTATCAGGTTTCCTGGAACATTTCATTTCCTAAAACATGTTTTCTGTTTTTTATGGTTCCTGCATACTTTGGATTGCTTTGAGGGATTTCTATTGGATTTTTACTATTTTTTTACTTTTTTTTAGCTTTCTGCATACTCTTCTTTCCCTTTTTGGTGGATTACTTTTTTTGTGAAAATGTATATAGAGGAAGATGTGCAGCAACCAAATTGTAAGGACTTAATTATGAGTCTGGTCGTCCCACCGTGGGATCGCCAAACTCCATGGCATGGTGGCCCCCCCTGAGGGTATTATAATGTTCCCACTGGATTCACTGACGAGAACATTGTAATACCCGTTCTCGCTGGGCTGACCAGCGGGCACAGTGCTATGATATTGGCCTTGGCTCCTTAAGGGGAGCCGAGGCAATACTGTAGAACACAGCACCCTCAGACTGCATTCCGAGGGTGCTGGGAAGGGGGGACCCCAGCACACCCTTCATGCCAGCTTTTCCATGAAGGGTGTGACCACCATGAAAAGGCTGGTGGTAAGGTGAGTTGTAATCAGCCAGCTGGCTCTGAGTACAACTCAAACTACCATCACCCCATCAGGAACAATGTTCCCAGCGGAAACGGGGGTCTTCTGGTGGGTCCCCCCGCGAGGGTTGTAATGTGGTGGTTGGACCATCACAGTTGCGGCAATCCAAGAGTCACTATGAGGCTGTTAGTCCTTGGACTGGCAGCCTCGTAATGAGGCCCTACATTTTTATTGTTTCCTCTCTTTTGTGTGGGTAATGTAATGTTTTACTGTTTGAGTAAATATTTTGTGATTGTTATTTAAAATTGTTTGGTTTATGTATTGTTTCAATTTATGTGATGCGTTGAATTTGCTTTTAGTTTCTTGGTTGGTGACCATTACATACTTCATTTAAATAATTTCTTTATAATTTTATTATCTGAGACTTCACCCAGTGTGGCACCACCAGTTTTGAGCAGTGCAACTGGTACGCCCAAACTGGGGACTGACATGGTGAGAGGGGTCCTAACCTCAGGGGAGGCACTGTGTTTAGCAATAGCTTAGGATTTAAAATCACCTGCTGCAGAGTTCCTTGTACATCCAGCCTTCAGGCAGCAGTACAAATGTTATGATGACTCTTGTGAGTATGTTCCTACTAGATAAAGAGATGGAGTTTTATCTACTGGCAGTTTTGACTCACCATAAGTTAGTGCAGAGAGTTAATATGCCGGCTGCAAAGATTGTGTACTATGGAGATCACAGATCTGTATTCTATATGGATAGCAGAGTGGATAACTGCTTTTATCACAGAGGTTTTTTGTTGCTGCACTTCATAAGATACAATGTACAAGTGACTGTTATGAACTGTCATCAAAGAGCTGCTTCTAAACTCTTTAAAATAAGTTAGGATGGTATGTTTTTGCCTAGACTTTGATTCTTCATTCCTAATGCTGCTAAAAAGAGTTTGTTTGGGTAGATGTAAATTCTTTTTGGTAAAGTCAGCCTTTACAAGTGCTTTAAAGCAAATTAAATGTGTATGAGAAAGGGGATATGAAGAGATGAGAGGCTCTTTTCCCTGTGATAGTGAGGTAAATCAAGGACAAGTTCATTGAGGGGTGCCAAAAGCTGATTGTCACGATGGGATGCCACCAGCGCAAACGCCTGTGATGTTGGCGATGAGGCAAGGTGAAGTAATTCTGTGTCTTTTTTAGTGTTTTTTAGTGTCTTTGGAGAACTTGCAGATTTAGGAAAGAAGATAAGGTAAGGTGGATTCGTCTTTATTTACTGTTACACACATATCTCAAGTATACCACTGCCGACTGTTTTAGAACAACAAATTTGCCTTCTACACAGGATAGTGTTTTCAAAAGACAGTTTTATCCTGTAGCAGAAATAGGTGGTCATTACAACACTGGCGGACGGTGTTAAAGGTGCGGTAATACCGCAAACAGGCCGGCGAACAAAAAAAGAGAATTATGACCCTGGCGGAAACCGCCAACAAAGACAGCCACTTTAACACACCGCCCGTCACGGCGGTACAGACAAGCAGCGCGGCGGTCACCGCCAACAGACAGGCGGAAGACAATGTACCGCCCATAGTATCACAACCCGCCAATCCGCCACCTTTTCCGGTGCGGATTCACCGTGGATAAAAACACGGCGGAAACAGTTTCTGCAATGGGAAAACGCTCACCTGAACACATCCCACGAGGAAGGAGGACTCCATGGAGCCGGAATTACAAATCCTACCGGCCCTTGTATTCCTACTCATCTACGAAGAGCAACGCTGGCGCCGGCGAAGACAACAGTGAGTACTGCACCTACGACATAGGCGAGGGGGGAGGCAAAAGTTAGGGGGACACACACGCAACACCCCCACCCTCACCCGCCACCATCGCATAGTACACACACACACCAATGCATTCACAAAAATCTCAGGAACAACCCCCCCGGAAGAATGCAAAGACAAAACAAAATCAGTTCAAACATTGTAATGTATCAATATACATGTCTCAAAAATATACAGATATATCATTAAATCAGTCAAAAGTATATACATTACGAGAAGTAGTGCAGATATGCACATATCAATGTCCGTGCACCACTAGTCCAAAAATGCATGGGCGAGGCCCACGAAAGATACCTGTCCACAAACGGAGAGAACACTGCCAGGGCATCAGATAGAAATACTACAGGCACCTCAGGGGGAAGGGAAAGGGGGGCACCTCAGCCGGATGACTGCAAAGCCAGATCCACGACGGGGCTCCATGCCCATTGATGTATCCTGGGGAGTGCAAAGCCACAGTCTCTCAAGTCTCTACAGTGGGTGGGCTGCCCACTGGACCATCCTGGGGAGTGCAAAGCCACAGTCTCTCAAGTCTCACAAGTGGGTGGGTTGCCCACTGGACCATCCTGGGGAGTGCAAAGCCACAGTCTCTCAAGTCTCTACAGTGGGTGGCTTACCCACTGGACCATCCTGGGGAGTGCAAAGCCACAGTCTCTCAAGTAGATAACAGCCTCCACTGGTTCGGTAGGGGGACTGGTGCCCAGACTGGATTAGACTCCCCATGACAATTCCTATCCCGTCACTGTCCCAGCTGCACATGGGATAATGATGCGTGATGTGGTGGCCCTTTCATTCTTCCCCGGTGCATGCCCTGTTCAGAGGTGCTTTGCCATGGTGGTCCCTGGACTGTTCAGCGGTGCTTTGCCATGGCGGTCCCTGGACTGTTCAGCAGTGCTTTGCCATGGCGGTCCCTGGACTGTTCAGCGGTGCTTTGCCATGGCGGTTCTGGACTGTTCAGCGGTGCTTTGCCAAGGCGGTCCCTGGAATGTTCAGCGGTGCTTTACCATGGCGGTTCTGGACTGTTCAGCGGTGCTTTGCCATGGCGGTCCCTGGACTGTTCAGCGGTGCTTTGCCATGGCGGTCCCTGGACTGTTCAGCGGTGTTTTGCCATGGCGGTTCTGGACTGTTCAGCGGTGCTTTGCCATGGCGGTCCCTGGACTGTTCAGCGGTGCTTTGCCATGTCGGTCCCTGGACTGTTCAGCGGTGCTTTGCCATGGCGGTCCCTGGATTGTTCAGCGGTGCTTTTCCATGGCGGTCCCTGGACTGTTCAGCGGTGCTCTGCCATGGCGGTCCCTGGACTGTTCAGTTGTGCTTTGCCATGGCGGTCCCTGGACTGTTCAGCGGTGCTCTGCTATGGCGGTTCTGGACTGTTCAGCAGTGCTTTGCCATGGCGGTCCCTGGACTGTTCAGCGGTGCTTTGCCATGGCGGTCCCTGGACTGTTCAGCAGTGCTTTGCCATGGGGGTCTCTGGACTGGGCATTGGTGTGTGGCATGACGTTCTCTGGACTGGGCATTGGTGTGTGGCATGATGTTCTGTGGACTGGGCATTGGTGTGTGGCATGACGTTCCCTCATTGCCCAGCGCGTCTGTGGCAGCTGGAGCCCTCCTGGGCACTGACTCCGGCAGTGGTCTCCTGACCAGTGATGATACTTGGGCCCTCCTGGGCTATGACTCCGGCGGTTGTCTCCTGACCATTGACGATACTTGGGCCCTCCTGGGCACTGACTCCGGCGGTGGTCTCCTGACCAGTGACGATACTTGGGCCCTCCTGGGCACTGACTCCGGCGGTTGTCTCCTGACCAGTGACGATACTTGGGCCCTCCTGGGCTATGACTCCGGCGGTGGTCTCCTGAGCAGTGACGATACTTGGGCCCTCCTGGGCACTGACTCCGGCGGTGGCGGTGGTCTCCTGACCAGTGACAATACTTGGGCCCTCCTGGGCACTGACTCCGGCGGTGCTCTCCTGACCAGTGACGATACTGGGGCCCTCCTGGGCACTGACTCCGGCGGTGGCGGTGGTCTCCTGACCAGTGACGATACTTGGACCCCCCGGGCACTGACTCCGGCGGTGGTCTCCTGACCAGTGACGATACTTGGGCCCTCCTGGGCACTGACTCCGGCGGTGGTCTCCTGACCAGTGACGATACTGGGGCCCTCCTGGGCACTGACTCCGGTGGTGGCGGTGGTCTCCTGACCAGTGACGATACTTGGGCCCTCCTGGGCACTGACTCCGGTGGTGGCTGTGGTCTCCTGACCAGTGACGATACTTGGGCCCTCCTGGGCAATGACTCTGGCGGTGGTCTCTGGACCAGTAACGACGGTGCTGGCGGTGTCGTCCCGACTGCCGGGAAGGATGCCGCCCTTCTCCGCCGTGATGCTCACACGGCATACCAGGAAACAACACATATGCAGGATAAGTTGAATGGGGGAACAAAATGGCTAAATGTCAAGTGCAAGAAGGGGGAGGCACATATCTACTACACAATGCATGTCAGCCCTGCAAATCAGGCAGTTGAAAGGGCAAAGGGGCACGGCACGGGACTCCCTGCATTGCCCATGCCAGGTGCATGGGCTGTGCAGGGGCATCCATGAGCACAGCACAACACAACACCAACAACCTTTGCATGTGGGTACACCGCCATGCCAAGGCTGGTGGAAATGCTGAAACAGACCAGGAGGGTAGGGTAGAACGTAAAACTGGTCTGGTGTCAAAGGACAGCTGGTATTGTCAGAATGTAAGCTAGAGGACAATTCCCCATCTCAGACCTTTGTCTCAAGCGGCAGTCTCCATTGACAACATTTGCCACAACTACCTGTGATGTGTACGCTGGTGAGTCAGGAAATGGCAGTTAGGTGCCCATGGACAAACCCACTCGAAATTATAGTTCAGTATGACTACGTGATCAATCTCCATCAATCCCTATCCAAGTGCTAATCCTGTCAACTGCTCATGTCCATAGACTCAATAACCATCAGGCACTGCCACATACATAATGATGTACACAGCAGTAATCTCCTACCCATGCTACCCATCCCTGGGTTTACCCCTGTGCCTGTGTCACAATTGCTGAAATGCCACCATGCAACATCTCAGGTATCATAGTGCTAAGACAACTGCATTGAGGGGGGGGGCCAATGTGTGTAGGAAGGCAAACACACCCGCACAGCAAGAGGAAATGAAACTCTGCCAGGTCCATCAGTGCAATTCAATGTAGCACACCTACGCAAACATCAACATAAGAAACTACCAATGGTAACACCTGTATTGTCTCATGGAAATGCCATGCATGGTGTGGTGCTAGGTCTCAGCACTGCATAGGTGTATATGAAAAATGATAGACTGGGACTGGGCCATATTGTTATGTGTGGTGCTGTGGCATCAGCACATAAACAGTTATTACAAGGCCTCACCATGCAAATGGAAGCAGAGGGAGGGTTGATGAGGACAAGAAAGTGGCAAGCCACAATTTGGACAGAACCCACACCTAGAAGATGTGACGCAGACAATTGCCCAAACTGCCCACACTACATGTGACATGCAGGTGGAGCATAGGGCTGAGAGACTGCAAACATTAATGACTGGAACAATGCATGGGAACCAAGATGACAATGTACCACCAATAGGAAGTCAGTGATGTCACATTACAACTGGCACAACACAGAAACACTAATTGTACAATATCTCAATGCAGAAGACGATGGGTCTCCTGTGGATCTGCCTGTCCTGGACTACCCTGATGAACTGGATGACCAGCTAACAACCATCAGCCAGAAACCCTCCAAGATGTCCTTGGAACCCTCCAGATACCACCTCCATTCGCAAGGAGGAACATTCATGTAGCAGCCATCCCAGAGGACCCACCCACCACCCCAATAGTAAGACCTGCAAGCTCAAAGACAGCTGAGGACTCTGATGACAGAGGGACCACCTTTGAGAGGACAGTAGTGGGAGTACAGCGGGAGCTGGCCAATGAAGTGTGGGTGGGGATGCAAACTATGGCAGCCAGCCTTGAGGGGATGCGCATGTGCATGATGACATCCTCAGAACAGACAGCAGCCAAACAAGTCACACAATCCCTACTGCAAGGAGTCCAACAGTGTGTGAGGGATATAACCACTGTTGTGAGGGAGTTGCCACAACACCTGCCCTCCCATTCTTGCTGCTTCATGCATGACAACAAGCTGAACTCCATTCACCGGGAACTGGCCTCCCTCAGGGCAGACATGGCTGCCTACCACAGGGATGTTGCTGCCATACTCAATATACAGCAGCTCCTCCATGCTGCAGTGATGCCATATGTAGTTCCACAGATGGCAGCTGGCGGGAATTTGGGCCAGATGTACGAAGTCACAAAGGGGCTGATTCAGAGAATCGGCCCGTTTGTGACTAGAAAATTGCCTTTTGAGATGTACAAAGCCCAAACTGTGATTCGTTAACTTGTTACCAAATTGCAGTTTGGGTTTTGCGTTTCGGTATTAGGAAGGGGCGTGTCATGGGCGTCCCTTCCTAATACTGAATCTAAATTGTTTGTGACCGCGAATGCGGATGCAAAACAATCGCAGTTAGCACCAATTTCAAATTGGTGCTAACTCATTTGCATGGGGCCCCTTCCCCTTTGTGAATGCATGCTAAAACTTTTTTTCAGAGCGGCTCTGAAAAATTAAAAGAAAACTTTTAACTTTTGTTTTCGAAATGTATTCCGTTTTACTTTAACGAAAACGGTCTGCATTTCAAAAAAATTAATACTGCTTTATCTAAAGCAGTCACAGACATGGTGGTCTGCTGACACCAGCAGGCCACCATCCCTGTGAGTGCCGCCATTCCAATGGGGTCGCAAATTGCAACCTACCTCATTGACACAGTTAGTACATCGAGTTTTGCAACTCGCAGTTTGCAAGTCGCAAAACCAGATCTTCGAACATGTAACCCATCATATCCACTTCTCCAACCACTGAAGTGAGTGCTGACCCCTCATACACACCAGCATCACCATCTGGGGCAGAGGAGATGTCACACACATCAGAGGATGAAGATGTGGAACAGATCATCTTCACACGTAGGATTACCCGGTAGCACCAGCCCATGCCGCATGGGCACTGATTTTCCTTTGTCCTGTGCTTGACAACATGCCAGTGTTGCTAGAGTTGGTGACATGCACTCTTCATGGACACACTGTTAACCTTTCCACTATGGACTGCAATTGTCTCTCACTACTCAATTGGCAATTCATGTTCTTCTGCAATGAACAACACTTCATCTCAGCATGTCCAATGACATGTCCCTCAACCTTGCACTTGATTTGCGTCACAATAGAATGCTTTACATTATTGGGGTCACAGACCTGGAATATGTAAATATTGCACTACAGCACTTTAAAATAAACAGCACCTACACACCCACTTTGTCTCTGTGTAATGTGACATATCTACTTTGCTGAGATTTGTGATGTGTGTAACATGTCTATGGTCAATGAGTGTCAATACTAGACAGATATCTACACACAAGGGCCCTGATTTATACTATTTTTGCACTTGCAAAGGTTTTGACGCAAAAGTAGCGTAAACGTACAAAATATAATTGTATTTTGTAAGTTTGCGCCACTTTTGCATCAAAAACTGACACAAATGTGGTGCAAAAATTGTATAAATCAGGGCCAAGGTATCTACAAGATGAAAGTCAATGGTGACCACATCCCCTACAAGCAAGTCACTGTGTATGTGACATTTGCTTTAAACCATAAATGTCTCACCACAACATACAGCAGGAATGGCTGTATAACCGTGTTCGGCCAATAACATCAGCTGGGAGTACAAGTAAAACACATTGGTGTGAAATTTGTATACTTGACCTCATCTGAAATTGATACTACTCAGTTTAACAGTGTTGACATGAACTTCAGGCTGCAGGCAGACATCCCACAGTGCCCAACATCACGACACAGGATCAAAACTATTTCAGCTTACAAAGCACACCTACCTGTTCATTACATGGGAACTATAGTCACGTTGAGTGGTGGGTACAATGGATGGCAGATTCATTGAGATTTAGATTTGTTGTAGCTGCCAATGGGACAGCTCATTTGGAAGTGGGATTTAACATGTCAAGAGAGGGATGTGGATGGAGGATGGAATTCACAGGCCAACAGGCAATTGGCAATGTACAGCCATGCAAAGACCCTGAGCCCCAAGCATATGACACATGCAGTAAGGGAGTGACTAAATCTTTAATAACTATGTATGAAACAGAACTTAAAACTATGTAACACACCTATGCTGACCTAATCCATCCTAACTATACATTACTCACAACTGGCCCTAACTACCCTATGCTAAGCTTACTTACCACATTTAACAACACACTGTAAACATTTGCCCCCACCCCTCTTATGTGACAAGACACATGCAAGACAACATATACTAACCTAAACATATACTACCTAATACTAAACAAATATGTTTTTTGTATTAAATCAAATACACAAAAGCCCCAACATTAACCCTCACCCACCCACCCACAAACTAACATGTAATAATATGAAAAAACGCCTCCAAAACCTACTTATCCTATCTAAACAACTACCCTACTCTAACCTATCACTAAACCCCTTAAACACATTACAAAACAGGATGAGGAATGAGGAGGGAGGGGACTGAATTAGGGGTGAGGGAGGCAAGAGTTCACAGGTTTGCCCTCCTCATTGTCTTTTTAATTGCCTTCATCCTCCGCATATTTTTGTCCACATCCTTCTGAATGGTGTTAAGCTTTTTTAACACCTTCTTCATGTCCCTCTGGAACTCAGCAATTACAGCCATGTCCATTGCAGCAGGTGTGGTGGTCTGTGTTGAAGAGGTTGATGATGCAGCAGGTGTGGTGGTCTGTGGTGCAGAGACTGACGGTGCAGCAGTTGGGGCAGAGGTGACGGTGGCTACTGTGGACTGTGTGCAGTTGTGGTGGTGGCTACAACCTTTATGGCCAATGCCGGTTCACCTTGGCTGAAAGCCCGCCAATCTCCTGTGGCTCGCTTTCTATTGATAACGTCTTGCCATCTTTCGGTATCCAGACTCCACATACAAGATGTGTCGGTATCTCACTGCCCACTTCTGGAAAGCCCTGATTTCCGCTTGATCCATGTTGGCAGCTTTAACAATGAGACAGGTAACCATCAGTGTCATCATTGGGTGATGTATGTACAGATGAAAATCTAACACTCTGCCTCAATTTGCACATGCAGTCCAAATCACAGTCTAGATAATACAATGTAATGGGAACGCTGCCTACCCATCATGTTGTTTACACCACAGCAAAGCACAACAAGAGTTGGACCAAATAAAGGGATCTGTGCATTGATGTAGTGCAATGTGTCACAATGCAAAGGCAGCAACTACTTCACAAGGGCCTGCCCGACTAATCTTTATCATCTGAGTCAACTTCAAAGCACACAAGACCAGTGACTTGTAGACGTAATTGGCAGGATGGTATGCAGTTGCTAATCATAAGGGATCAGTGTTGTTTGGGACACATACCTGCTTGAATGAGATGACTGTCATCTACAATGTGACCATCACATCTACCTACATATATGTTGTTTCCCTACCCCTGTGCCTTAGGGGGGATGGACTTGCAATACATCATCACAACTGTCGTGGACAACCTCAAAATCATGTCCACTTGTACATGGATTTAGTGAGTGTAACACATGTGAGGAGGGCTGCCACCTAGGAATAAGGTATCCGTAGGTCATTCACATCTACTTTCATGTGTCTAGTTGTGGACAACCATCAATACAATTCACATTGATGCCAGCACACATCTGGCCTTGGCCTGCATGCATGCCTATTGTATACCACATACATGTCACGTAAATGGAGTACAACCTGTGGGGATAGATGCTGAGTGACCGTTACCCACACAGTCCTACATGTACATTACAATACAGTGATGCACAATTTTGTATGGAAAAATTATGCATCACTGTGTTGTGAGAATGAGGGTATGACCCAGTGCCAATATACTGACACTGGAGCACTTCCAAGTCACATTTGGGCCTACATGTGGCTAGTAATCACCTTGTTCACACGCTGCTACCTATTGCGCAGCACAAGACTCCCAAGATATGACTCTCCGCCTGTGAATGTCTAACTCTTGCACAGAACACTATGTCAACATCCAGTCAAGTAATATATCAGATCACATGCCTGCTCATCATATCTTGCAATGAGTGCAACACACAAGAGTCACTCACACAACAGCTGCAATCACTACACAGGACAGACATTATCACACTTACTAGAGACGTCTGGGTCCTGAAATCGGGCCACTTTTCCGATGGTATATGGGCAGGTCCACCTGTAAGACATGGAAAGGAAATATATGCCCAATGTAATATCACTGTACAAACGTGTGGACAACATATCACAGTTGGTAATATTTTGCATGAGTGAGCTGGTGATCCTTTATGTAGACAGTCCAACAGACATTCCACTGCAAACTCACATTAACACTGACACTCCAGTGAGTGATAGCCACACATCTGCACACATGCACTGGGCCTAACAATCATGAGGTGCTAAACCCAACTACAACCATTTGTGGGTAATCTATTTCAGATGCTACTCCATGTCATGATTTTTATTTGGGTGACAATTTCAATGGCACTTCCCTGGTGCACTGCAATACAAGTGACTCAGGTACTGTGACACTGAGTTATTGTGTGATGGACATGTGGCTCAATTTTCAGTCTGCAATTATCATGCATTCAGTGGTCCGGGACAGGTGTGGCACAGTTGTATATAGGTAACAAATGCCACATTGGCAGTGTCCCCTAAGTCGTGTATGACCACTTTGCCAACATAATGGCAGGGTCATGTGTGTGTAATGACAATGTAGCGCTAAACATGGATTGGCTACTTTGCTGTCCTTATGCAGTGAAATGTGATATGCTGACAGTGTCTTACCTGATCATCATTGACAGAATGCATGGGCACAGCTGTTGTCATTCCACCTGAAATGTGTGACTAAGTGCCACATGTATGAAGATCAGGTTTTGTGAGTCACACATTGCGGGACTTAGCAACTCAAAATTTGTGAGTAGGATAATCTGATGTACAACACTGTCAATTACAATGTTTCCAAATCACAAATGGGGTAGCAGATGACCTACCTCATGAATTTTAATGAGGTAGGTCTCATTTTCCAAACCCCTTGGGAATGGCAGCACTCACAGTAATGCTGGCTTGCTGGGCTCAGCAGACCACCATGTCTGTGACTCCTTTCAAATTGAGATGTATTTTAATTTTAAATATGCAGCCTTGTTTCATTAAGGGTAAACAGAAAGCATGTCAAAAAACAATTGTTAGACCTTACAGCCTTGGGGTGTGTGGAGGTGGTCACCCCTAACTTTTTGCCTGCCTCCATCCACTTTTTAGATACTGTTTTTGCTGGTTTTAAGACTCTGCACACTTTACCACTCCTAACCAGTGCTAAAGAGCGCATGCTGTCTCCCTTTAAACATGGTAACATTGCATCATACCCAATTGGATTATTAAATTTACTTATAAGTCCATAGTAGTGTGCACTATGCATGCCAAGGGCCTGTAGATTAAATGCTACTAGTGGGCCTGCAGCACTGATTGTGCCATCCACTTAAGTAGCTCCTTAACCTTGTCTCAGGCCTGCCATTGCAAGGCCCGTGTGTGCAGTTTCACTGTCAATTCGACTTGGCATTTAAATGTGCTTGCAAAGCCTAAAACCCTCCTTTTTCTACATATAAGTCACCTCTAATGTATGCCCTAGATAACCCACAGGGCAGGGTTCTGTGTAGTCAAAAGACAGGACATGTAACTATGTAGTTTACATGTCTTGGTAGTGAAAAAAACTCCTAAATTCATTTTTACACTGCAGATTGTCTGGGTTTCCCCAAGTGCCGGTTGACCTAGGGTCCAAAATCTAGAGCTACCCACACTGGAAAAAAGGATCAGTTTTCGGTTGAAAAATGTGATGCTTCTATGTTGTGTTTTCCTGTTGCGGTCACTAGCTCTATTCACACAAGTGAGGTGCTATTTTATTGGGAGACATCAGGGAATGCTGGGTGGATATAAATCTGTTGCTCTCCACAGATTCCACAACATTGCATCTCAGAAACATGGGTAAAATGTGTTTGTTTAGTCAAAGTTTGAGGTATGCAAGTAATTTTGGGTAAAAACCGTAGTGAGACCCATGCAAGACAGCCCACTCTGGATACCCACAGGTGTCTGGTTTAAAAAAATGTACAGATTGTCTAGGTTTCCTGTTGCAATTGGCCCTTTCTGCAGGGTTATCCCCAAATGTTTTGCATTTCTCTCCTTATTTTTCTAATCCTCTTCTTGTTGCTTTTGGACTCTAGCACTTTACCACTGGTGATCAGTGTTAAAGTGCATGTGCTCTCACCCCTAAAAATGGGTATAATTGGCTTACACCTGTTCGGCATATTTAATTTACCTGTGAGTCCCTTGTAAAGTGGCATACCATATAACTAGGGCCTGTAAATTAAATGCTACTAGTGGTCCTGCAGCGCTGGTTGCGCAACCCATAGAAGTAGCCTTTCAGACATGTCCCCGGCTCTGCCACTGCAAGGCCTGTCTGCGCAGCTTACTGCCACATTGACTTGGCATCTCAAACCACTTGCCAAGGCCTAAACTCCCTTTTTACTATACATACGTCACCCATAGAGGAGGCCCTAGATAGCCCTATAGGCAGGGTGCTGTGTATGTAAAAGGCAGGACATGTACTTAAATGTTTTTTACATGTCCTAGTAGTGGCTAACAGCCTATTTTGTTTTCCACTACTGTGAGGGCTGTTCCTCTCATAGGTAAGCATTGGGAAGTTCCTTATATATGTTTAAGTGGTTATTTCGGATATTTGAGGAGTAGCGCATGCATGTTTGGTATGTTTGGAATGGCAGTGCTTTGCAGCCTGACTCCAATGCACATCTAGGGCGGACTGATAGCTCGCTTGGTGCATACTTTCCAGACAGCCACAACACAGGAGGGGTTGGGTGTGACAGAAGAGGCATGTGCATACTGATGGTCATCCTGGGCTGGAGAGAGGGAGGGTTGTTCACACCTTTAATGTCAATGGGCTGGTTCCTGTCCTCACACAATGGGTTGAATTGTTCCCCACTGATGTCTGGAGCCAGGGCTGGGTTGAAAGGGCCTGCATTACACTTAAAAGAGTTCTTTTGCAGTCACCCCTTTCTTCAAAGACATTTTTGATTACAAGTTCAGGGGCTCTGACCCCATGTTTCTTAGAGCAGCTTAGGAACTGAGACCAAACCCCTGTCAGAAGGACTGCTGTGCTGCTCAGAGGACTCATCTGGACTGATCTTCTGCGGTTACCTTGCTGTCCGCTATTTTCTGGATGGCCTAAAGGACTCACTGAATTGTTTTTCTGTTTGTTGTCCTACTGTCAGCTGCTCCCTGACTTTGTGCCCACTGGGCACTGCTGAGCTGCCAGGAGGAACCGTCATTTGAACTAACTGATCTGTTGGGTGCTGGCCTGCCTGCCTGTTAGGCTGCTGGAGAGACTGTTGCCCTGCAACAAGGACTCTTGTGCTGACCTGCCTGCTTGCCCGGTGTCCCCCTCAAGTGTTCTCCTGGGGCTGATCTGCCCCAGAATTGGCTGTGGGGCCCTGAGTCCCCACAATTAGTGCATGGTGAGAGCTTTATAGTTCACTTCCGTTTTCTCACTAGCACATAGTAAGCTCTTTATGTTTCCCGAGGATCTGTGTGGTTACCATTACAGGCGTGTTGCCTGCACGATTTGGCCAGTTGAGTGCTTCCCTTGAGTATTTTTTAGTGCAGGCTGAGTGCCCTGCAATTGCCCCAGCGTGCATTGAGCACCTCATGTGACCCCACCAATTCCATGCTCCACGAAGTGAAGAAGGGACATCTGTGGTATTCTAGGTTAGAATGGGGTTTAGAATGTGAGGGTCTCCCAGGAGACAACGACAGTTGGAGGACTGGAGTAGGAGAAAGAGAACAGGGAGAGAAACTTTCTGTGGGCTGAGGTGTTTCCGTTATTACGAATATCTTCTAAATAAACACACTATACCTTAAGAAGATCCGTGTACCGGCAAATCTTTCACTGGCGACGACGTGGGATGAATTCGTATTGAGACGTACTTGAAGAAACACCTCAACCGGGACTGTGTGATTGATTGTATCTTTAGCTGCCTTGCTTTTGGGTACTCGGAGCGGCTCCGCGCACCTCCGGAGCTGCTGCTTTCGAAGCCCCTGGGTGTCTTTGTTTTTTTCCTGTTTTGGGGTGTGCCACGTGTGTGTGGAGCAGACAAACAGACTCTTGTGCTATGCTCAGGTAACGAGCGCACGCGCTGTGGAGCAGACAAACAGACTCTCGTGCTATGCTCAGGTAACGAGCGCACGCGCTGTGATTTTTTTCTCTCCCTTCTACTTCCTGTTTTAACGCACACGTTTTACATAGCGTGTCAAGCCTCGCTTTCACCCAGACATTGTGCCATCTGTTTCGAGTGGTTTACAAGTTTACAATTGCACTTGTGTAATCATCCTGGCAGACATATTGGAACGGCATTTCTACTACAACTACTAAGATCACTCTCACAGTTACAAGTACAAATTTTACAAAATGCAGAATGTTACCTGCCCATCGTTTTTTTTGACGTCACCTGTTGAACCACTGATTCCATGGAGAAAATGGAAAAGTGTTTTTGCACACTATGCTCGAGTTTGTGGCACATCCTTAAGTGCAGAAAGGAAAATTTCTCTTCTGATGCATTATTTAGGTCCTGAAGGACAGGAAGTTTTTGAAAATCTACCTGAACTTACAATTGACGATGCTGGTGACCTCAATGATTTCGAAATTTGTATAAAAAAGCTTGACTTACACTACCTACCTAAAATTTCAACAGTCTTAGAGAGATATCATTTTGGGAAAAGACTGCAAAGATCTGGAGAATCTGTTGAAGAGTACATTACAGTACTCAGAAAGTTAGCTTCCACGTGTGGTTTTGGGAGTAGTAAGGATGAGCGTCTGAGAGATCAATTCATGTTGGGCTGCAACATCGACAAAGCAAAAGAATCCTTTTGGACTAAAGACAATCCGTCACTTCATGAAGTTGTATCTATTGCAAAAACACATGAACATAGTTTAGCTTGTCTTGATGAGATTAGGAAAACAAATTCTCAAGCAAGGGATGATGAAATTCATTATGTCAGTCAAGGATGTAGTCTACGAGATAAAATGGGCTCTCAAAAAGTAGTAAAAGATAATTTTAGTGACCCAAGGGTTAAGAAAAATGTACAGGGAAAATGTTATAGGTGTGGTGAGTTTGGTCACTATGCCAATTTCAAAGGGTGTTTAGGTTGGAAAGTTGTCTGTAAAATTTGTGGCAAAAAGGGTCATTTTGCTTCATGTTGTAAAGATATTAATTTAAAAAAGAAAAATGTTCAAGAAATAACGCTGGAGGATGAAGATTCTCCAAAGGAGTTTGTATTACAAATAAAAAATGGAATTAGTGGGCCAGTAGAAGTTGTGTTTATTGAGGGAGTTTCTATACCTTGATGTTTGATTCTGGAGCTAAGATCACTCTAATTCCTTTGAGTATTTTTGAAAAACATTTGAGAACTGGTGTTAAGTTGTTCAGACCAGATATTTCTCCAAAAGGATATGGGGGTGAACCCATTAAGCTGTTGGGTTATTTCATTGGTTCCATTCAGTATATAGATAGGTTCACAGCTGGTAAAATTTACATCTCAGTAAGAGGAGATTCTCTCATTAGTTGGTCTCATCAGAGAGATTTAAGGGTTTATCTTGATCCCAATGAGTCTCCTTCAGTTAGGTTGAAAGATTTAAATTGTATTAATACTGTGGATAATGGTAGACCGTCTTATGAACAAGAGTTCTCAAGTCTTTTTCATCCTGAACTAGGCTGTTTGAAGGGCTATGTTCATGAAATCAGGTTGAGGAAGGGTGTAATTCCAGTAGTCAGCAAAGTGAGAGGTGTTCACTTGATGGTGAGAGAGAAGATGAAAAAAGAATTAGAAAAACTAGAACAAAATGGTATCATTGAAAAGGTGGAAGCCACTGAGTGGTTGGCTCCAGTAGTGATGGCAGTAAAGGCTAATGGTGAGCCAAGACTATGTATTGACTTGAGAGAGCTGAATAAATGTGTGATAAGAGATCACTATCCCTTACCTAATATTAACGAAATGTTAACTCTTCTTAGTGGTGCTAAATGTTTTTCTTCCATTGACTTGACCTCCGCGTACCATCAGATTAAACTTCATCAGGATTCTCAAGACTTGACTGCTTTCATAACGCCCTTTGGTACTTACAAGTTCCTTCGGATGCCTTTTGGTTTAGTTTCTGCGGCTGCAGTTTTTCAACGAGCTATGGAGAAAGTTCTTGAAGGAATCCAAGGGGTCAAAATATATCAAGATGATATATTAGTGCATGGTGAGAACATTTCTGAATACAACATGCGGGTTCGCCAAGTTCTTCTGCGATTAAGGGAAAGTGGCCTAACGTTGAAAGCGGAGAAATGCAAGTTTAATCTGGAAAAAATTGATTATTTAGGTCACAAGATCTCTGCTCTTGGTATTGAACCAAGAAAGGACTTAGTGGATACAATTGAAAATCTTGCGAGTCCTACGTCAAAAGAGGAAGTAATGAAGTTCTTAGGGATGGCCGAATTCTACAGTAAATTTGTAGACAACTTTGCAGAAAAGACCAAAACCATTAGGGAACTAGTAAGGAAGGGTGTTACGTTTCAATGGGATAAAGCATGTGAAGATGAATTTAAGAATGTGAAACATCTCTTGAAGTGTGCTCCATGCTTGCAAAGCTTTGATTCAAGTCATCAAACCATCATCATGGCTGATGCTAGTGCAAAAGGTCTTGGTGCTGTTTTACTTCAAACCCATAATGGTGTAGAGAAAACCATACTGTTCATCTCAAGGTGTTTAAGGGGGGCAGAATCAAATTATTCGGTAATTGAGAAGGAAGCACTGGCTGTATTTTGGGCTGTGAACAAACTAAGGAAGTTTGTTTGGGGTAACAAATTTCTTGTGAAAACTGACCACAAACCACTGAAGGAAATTTTTGAGAAGAAAGGGCTGGATATCATTTCGGGTAGGATCAGGAAATGGGTAGTGGCTCTTCAGGAATTTTCTTTTGAGGTACAATATATACCAGGTGCGCAGAATCTTATTGCTGATTGTTTTTCCAGACTTGTGAATGAAGTTTCAGAATCTGAGGATCAATTTGTTGAGTATCTTGATGAATTTGATGTTTGTTTGATTAGGGAAGGAATAATTAGAGAGAGTGAATGGAGGAGTAATTTATGTAATGATGCAATAGTGCAAAAGGTTCTTAAAAAAATCAAATATGGTTGGGATGGCACTGAAAAACAAGATCAGCATTTGTGCGGTTTTTCAGAGACGAGTTGTCCTCTCAAGAAGGTCTATTATTGAGAGGTACTAAACTTATTCCTCCAGAGAAATTAAGGGATGAGCTAATATCCTTAGCGCATGAGAGTCATCCAGGGATATCGAAGACAAAGGAAAGATTGAGACTTGCATATTGGTGGCCGGGCATGGATGTTCAAATTGAGCGGTGTGTTAGGAAATGTGTGGAATGTTCCAGAGCTGACAAAACCTTGATGTGTAGAGTTCAACCCATGGTGGTGAGGGAACTACCCAGTAAACCGTGGCAGGAGGTTTCTTTAGACATCCTGGGACCTATTAGATATTCTGACATCGACAAGTATGTTTTGGTTTTGATAGACATGTATTCTAGATGGCCTGAGATTGGGATCACCTGTTCAGTAGAAACTCAGGTTGTCATAGATTTTCTTAATCAGATCTTTGATAGGGAGGGGATTCCTTCTTCCATTCTCACTGACAATGGTGTGCAACTTGTTTCTCAAAACATGGAGAGATTCCTTAGTGACAAGGGAATTATACATAAGAGGGCTTCTCTCTATCATCCTGAGACTAATGGCATGGTGGAGAGATTAAACAGGGTGTTAAAGGAAACCATTCAATTAGCTCTGGCTAATAACAAATGTTGGAGAGAGGAGATTTGGAACAAAATCAAGAATTACAGACTAACTCCACATACAAGTACAGGTCTTACACCTTTTGAATTGTTTAGGCACAGAAAACCTAATACGCAGATGTGTCCATCTTGGGTTAACGACAAGGTGGGGTTAGAGCCTAACCTGGGGTGTAGTTTAGAACATAAAATGGACAGGGAAATTAGGAAAACTCTTGAAAGAAAGTCGGATTTTGACAGACAGAAGGCGGTAAAGAAAATTGTGATCTCAGTGGGTGATGTTGTCAAAGTGAGAAATCCGCGATTTGGTTTATCTAACACTCATTCTAAATTCTCTTCTCCTCTCAAAGTGATAAAAGTTATGAAGAATGCTGTAAAGACAGAGGATCATAGGATTTGGAACGTTGGGAGGATTGTAAAAATCTCTGGGGATGGTGATGGAAAATCTGGGAAAGTAGGTGAAAAGAAATGTGAGCAAGGGGATAACCATACTGCACTAAGAAGAAGCTCAAGGGTCTCTAGACATCCTAAGTCTCTAGATGATTTTGTTATCTCAATGTAAGAATATGTGCAACAGGGTTATTTCATTACTCTAGGGAGAGTTGCACTTATTCTTTTCTTGCTTTATATGTGTTTCAATGAGTGCACTGTATTTTGCATTATTTAATGTAATGATTTTGTTATCTCAATGTAAGAATATGTGCAACAGGGTTATCTCATTACTCTAGGGAGAGTTGCACTTATTCTTTTCTTGCTTTATATGTGTTTCAATGAGTGCACTGTATTTTGCATTATTTAATGTTTCAATTTCAATTTTTATATTGTACTATATGTTGGGGGTACTAATTTGTAGCATTGGGTTAAGAGTACATTTCTGTTTTTTAAGTTTTGTTAATGAGGGGAAGATGTGTGGTATTCTAGGTTAGAATGGGGTTTAGAATGTGAGGGTCTCCCAGGAGACAACGACAGTTGGAGGACTGGAGTAGGAGAAAGAGAACAGGGAGAGAAACTGTCTGTGTGCTGAGGTGTTTCCGTTATTACGAATATCTTCTAAATAAACACACTATACCTTAAGAAGATCCGTGTACCGGCAAATCTTTCAACATCCTTCTACAGCATCACTCCTTTTTTGGTGCTTATGAGCGGGGCCCAGCCAACAAAGGGGAATCAACCTGTGGCATCCATGCCACACTTGTACTCCAAGGAGGAGTAACACCTCCTGCCTGCTGCTTGGCCCGACGCTGCCCTGCACACTTCCATGCGGCCGCCCAAAATTGGTGCTGCTTGTTCAGAGCAAGCCGCGATGGACCTTCGTTCCCAACACTGATAGACCATGGCCATTTCCCTATCCTCTGAAGCTGACACATGCACCTTCAAGGACTGCTCCAATTGAGTGTCTAAGACATTGTGGCCGACGGTTCCTGACCTCGCCACAACTTGGGAGTAGTGGCGATTTCCCATTCTGGTGGGGGGAACCTCTGTGGAGGACCCCAAGGGAGGCGTGGGACCACCATCTAGATGTAATAACTGCCATATTTAACCAATATCTTGGGGACACTATGAGGTCACTGCTTTATCAGTCATATGCATGCAGTTGTTCCTGTGTTCTACGGGATGATTATGAGTACACTTATTCTGTAGACCATCGTGATTACCATGTCCGCACTAGTAGGAGGGCAGGTGTTCTCAGAGCTATGGTTTCATGCTGTTGCTTATGTGTTTTTGCCACCGCATTTCCTGCCCAGATGTTATTATGTATGTCAGTTGATAACTGCAGTGTCAGGATGATGAGTACTACTCCAGAAATTACACAATATGCACAGTATTTATGGTTCATGATGTTCTTGGTCTTGTGAGATGTATACAATATAAGCAACATTTTTTTTTACATAATCGGGTGTGGTGTCTCTTTTGTGGTGTTTTCATTGTGTCACTTAAGTGTGTTGCTTAAATGCTTTACACATTGCCTCTGTGAATAAGCCTGACTGTTCTGTGCCAACCTACCAGGGGGTAAGCACAGGTTATCTTTTATGTGTAAACTTCTTGCCCTGACTAGAGTGGTAAGTTCTGCCTGGTTTAGATGTGTACCCTATACAACCAGAAACCTGATTTCTAACATTTCCCTATGTGCCGAATGAGCTCCAGTTCAAAATCTAGAGATACCCACATTGGTGGAAACATGCAATGCAACCATGCTGCTTTTTGGGCATTTCCTGTTCCAGCCACTAGGTATACTCAGACAAGTGAGATATCATTTTTATCAGGAGAGATGGTGTATGCCAGGTGGATGGAAGTCTTTGGCTTCCATTAGATTCCGGAAATCTCCATCCCAGAAATGTGAGGACATTTTTTTTTTTGTCAAAGTTTGAGGTTTGCAAGGGATTGTGGATAATTAAACCTGGTGAAACCCACACAAATCATCCCATCCTGGATACCCCTAGGTATACGGAAATGTATAGGATGGCTAGGTTTCCCTATGTGCCCGCTGAGCTAGAGTCCAAAATCCAGAGCTACGAACGATGAAAAAAAACTCAGTTTTCAGTGAAAAATATGATGTGTCCATGTTGGGTCTAGGGAAGATTCCTGATGGGGCCATTAAGCCTACCCACCCATCTGAGGTACAGTGTTTATTGAGAGACATGGGGAAACAGCGGGGGATGGAAGCCCATGGCTCCCTGCATATTCCAGAGCTTTCCATTAAAGAAATATGTGGGAAATGTGTTTTTTTAGTCACAGTTTGAGGTTTTCCGGGGATTCAGGGTGCAAAATTGTGGTGAAATCCATGTAAGTCAGTCTACCTTGGATACCCCTATGTGTTTAGTTTTAAAAAATATACAGGTTGGCTATGTTTCCCTAGATGGGGACTGAGCCAGGGTCAAAAATCTAGTGCTACCCACATTGGAAAAAGAGAGTCAGTTTTTGGTGGAAACTGCAAGGCATCCATGTTTTGTTTTGGGCCACTTCTTGTTACAGGCACTAGGTATATCCACACAAGTGAAGTACCATTTTTATTGAAAGACTTTGAGGAATGCTAGAAGGACAGAGGTCTGTGGTCCCCACAGATTTCAGAACTTTCAATCACAAAAATTTGAGGAACATGTGTTTTCTAATCAAAGTTTGAAGTTTGTAAGGGATTCTGGGTGAACAATATGGTAACACACAAGCAAGTCAGCCCACCCCTAAAACACCTTGGTAATTAGCTTTGCAAAATGTATAGGTTGGCCAGGTTTCCTTAGGTGCCAGCTGAATTAGAGTCCAAAACCTAGAGCTACCCACATTTAAAGAAAAGAGTCAGTTTTCATGGGAAAATGTTCTGCGTTCATGTTGCGTTTTGGGCTGTTTCTGTACCAGTTACTAGGCCTACCTACACAAGTGAGGTATCATTTTTATCAGGAGACTTGTGGAAGCATGGAATAGTAGAACACTTGTTATTACCTATTGTATTTCACTGTATTTATGCCTTTCAAATGTAAGTCAGTGTATAAGAAAGATAGCATTTTGAAAAATACCCTTTAAATAATACTCTAGTATGGGTACCCACCAATTCAGAGACACACAAATAACCACTGCTCTTATACTCCATACCTTGTGATAATTTCAGAACTATGTAGGTTTCATTCATATCCATTTTTCACTTAACCTATTTTGCTATATGAATCACTCTAGACTCAGTACTAAATGAAAAACCATTGTCCAGTTCAGCTCAGTTTTTGGCTCTAGGTACCTTGGGTTCTTGGAGAACCTACAAACCCTTTATATCCTCAGCACCAGAAGGGTCTAGCAGATGCAATGGTATACTGATTTTGTAAAATAGCCATCATGACAAAAAGTTAGATGAAAATGCTGTCACAGATGCCCATTTTTTTCTGCTCATTTTCAATATGTTTTTATTTCAACAACTATTTTCCTGGGGGATCTACACATATTACCCTTTGCTGAATTTGGAATTGTGTCAACTTATCAGAAATCTGTAGCTTTTTTGGATCACCCATGGGTTTTACACTGGTTTCCACCCCAAACTGGACTTAAGTGAGAGCACACAAAATAGAAAATAGGCTACCTCTAAGAAAAATGCCAAGACTGTTGTACATTAGGTTTTTTGATTCAGCTCTGAATTTTCCTGTAAACTGGGAAGATGGTTACTTAAGTACAGAAAACCCTTGACCTGGATGTCATTTTTAAGAAAACAAACAGATAATTTTATCTGGAGCAAGTTTTCCCTATTATTCTCAAAAAACAGAAAATGTTGCTATATTTTGCTTATTTTCTTGGTTCCCTCCAAGGGAATCTACAGACCATGGGTATTTTTAAAATTCTCAGGATGGTGGAAAAATGGGTGAAAATTTGGTATGGACACCCTATGTGGACAAAAAGTAATAGAGCCCTAAATGTGAACTACCCCAAAATAGCCAAATAAGGGCTCAGCACTGGAAGAGAGGAGACCTAGCAGTTAGGGTATTAAATGTTTGCAGTTAATGGCAATATTTGTAAAGTTGTAATGTTATGATTTTAGGTACATAATTTATTGAGGTAAATGGTAAATAGGTTTTCATGTAATATATTTAAATTTAATTTCCACACGTGTTTGGTATGTTTAAGGTTTAGTTCCAATAATTGTTTTCTGTAAAAGAGAGTTTTTACATATTTAATAATGCTATGAATAATGATAATTTAATAGTTTTTTTGATAATATTTTAGTTAATATTGTGTGAATCGCTATTTTGACATAATATATACTTGTTTAAAATGAACAATATTTTTGTTTTCAATATTTCTGTTTTCAATATAAGTAAACCTGGGTATTTTCAACAATGATATTTGTGTTCTCGATATTTGTGGTTTTACTAGTTAAGTTTAGGGGGATCAATATTTTTGTTATAGATATTTAAAATAGATGTTTTTCTATTTCGATATTATGTGCATCAATGTTATGTCAGAGAACCACCATATATTCCTAATACCCCTGATTTCACTGAATCCCTGTGAAGAAGTATCTACTACATTAACTGCCTATTGAAGGAACTGGTGTAAAAAATGGAAAATGGCTATCAGAAATCCAGACCTGGATTTGGCATCTAGGTAGATTTGTCACAATCATTAGAGCTTTCTGAGGAATTCTACTAGGGAACTTCGAGGGATTATGGACCAGTTATAAGGTAAGTAGAATACAACCGTTATGGACATGGAATAGGGTACAAGGGTGAGATTGAAAAACTATGTAGATGAGAAGAATGAAGCATTCACATTGTAATGGCAGACCGTGCTATAATAAAATCCTTTTTAGGATAGGATATGGGGTAAGAAACCCCAGTCACCGTAAGATGGTCAGGTTGCAAACTGAGAAAAAAAATGAACCAAGTACACAGACCAAAGCACAATAAAGGGAACCAAAGGATGCTGTAATACCGGAAACAGGCAAAGAAATAAATAACAATGGTGGGGGGATGGATAGATTAGAGTGTACTAAAGAGAAGTGAAACACTACACTTAGGACCCTGAAACAAATTTGAAAGGGCCTTAAACATTGACACTCCCACCAAACCTGAGATGCTCAAAGTAACCTAGAAGTGGGGATGTTAAGTGAAATTGGGTGTGAGTAGGCTTGTTTCTGACATTTTCAGGGTATTTTTTCTAAGAAAATCTGTTGGGGTCCATGCAATCTACACAACTCATGATTCACCTGAGACTACAACAGTCAACAAATTACATGTTTGGTTTAGATTTCTGGGTAGTGTCTCACCCTGATCAGATCTCAAATTCTGCAGCCATGTTTCATGTAAGTTGAGAGGAAAGTAGGTTTTTGATGCATATTTTTGATGTTTACAGTACAGTCCCAGTAAAGAAAAGCACAGGGATCAAGGCAAGCCAAATCACTAAGTATTCATCTGGGTTTCTAGACTCAGAAATGTCCAACATTTTCAACATTATATTTTTTTAAACTGCATTATTTATCCTTTTAAAAGAAACCAGAGAAAATCTAATTAAATTATCAGGTAGGGTGCTTTCAAAAAATTAATTGCTAGGTCATTCAAAGGATTTGTTCCACAAGCCATGTTTCTCTGTTCATTTCTCAAGGGGCAGATTAGCATAACCTAAAAGTCTGCTAGATTCCATATTGAATTACCACTAATTGTCCTTGAAAGAGGCAGTGATGTAAATATCAAGCAAACGCCTATCATGCTTGGGTACTTGCATCATAATAAAGAAGGCTCTCAAGATGTGTTCTTCCTTCAGTTGCTATCCAAACAGGTGCACCAAGAGCTCATTATGGTCCTTTTTGAGGACCAACAAGAAGTTCAAAGGAATCCATTCATGACACTTCACATGGAAATTAAGAAGTTTATTTAGTCTTGTGAACAATGAAACATAGTCTACTGTATGCATCGGGAAAACACTCTACATTGTCAAGGCTAGCCAAAAAGCACACATGAGGGTCTGCCACAGAACTCTTTGAAATAAATGCAAGATATTCAAGGCTCCACTTTTTGGATATTACCAATGGCAGGACATACTGAGGATGACATCGCTGGAATATCCCAGTAGTGTTCAAAGTTGGTAGTAGGTGCAGGATCACTGATGCAGCCCAGATAAAATTATAGTGGATTTCTCACAGCATTCAAACAGTCATTTGGAGAAAATTTCAAAAAGTAAAATAGTGAAAATACACAAAAAGAATCCCACATCAGGTTAGAAAAATAGAATTTAATTTAATAAATAAAACACAACCAAAATGAAAAAAACTCCAATAAGTAGAACTGGAGTTTAGAATTTTTAAAGAATAAACTGTAAAATAGCATGCAAAAGCCAAAAGCGCCAACTGGGAATATCTGGTTCTGCCAGACCGGCACAGAGTCAAAAGGCTGACCATGATGAAGTGCAAGCCAGCTACTGGAACCCAGTTCGGCCCACTGACCCAAAGTAGCAAAAATCCAGGTTGCAGAGCTATGCGTCAGTTCCAGGGGAATGCATGGGATGCGTAGAGGGGATGCATGGGAGTTTTTAATGCAACAGATGCCATACAACAGTTGTGATGTGTGATGATGCTGTTGTGCCCGGTCCAGATGTGTCAACGCTGAGGATGTGTTGGGCAGTCGAGGCGATGTGTTGGTTCCAATGAGTGCAGAGGCAGTGATGCGTAACTTCAGCAGCATCGTCAAGGCTGCCACAAAGGTGATGCAATGGTTTTAAGATGTAAGGTACATTTAATTAAAGATCATTTTCAAGTAAGCACTAACTGTGAACTGCATTTACCAGGATGCAAAGGGGCGGATTGTGCTGGGATGTGAGGCAGTGTGCTCCCAACCCCGCTTCCTGTTTAAAAGGCTCCCTTGAGCCAGTGAGCTGATGAGATTTGGAGATGCACCTGTGTTGCTGTGAGTGGCACTTGACCTGAGAGGATTTTGGCCGCATTTCCAGCAACCCCAGATGAACTTTCTTTGTTCTCTACTCTCTACTGATGAATGGCTAAACCCAGAAACATGTGTCTAGAGATATACAGCAATGTGTGCACCAACTTTGGTGAAAAACTACAGATACTTTTCCAGATAGCACTAACTGTGAACTGCATTTACCAGAATGCAAAGGGGCAAACTGTACTTGGATGTGAGGCAGTGTGTTCTCAGCCCCCCTCCCTGTTTAAAAGGCTCCCTTCAGCCAGTGAACTGATGCGCTTTGGAGATGCACCTCTGGGCCTTTGAGTGGTACTTGACCTGACAGGATTTTGGCAGCATTTTCAGCAACCTCAGATGAATTTTCTTTATTCTCTACTGATGAAGGACTAAACTCAGAAAGACGTGTCTAGAGATATACAGCAATGTCTGCACCAATTTTGGTGAAAAACTACAGATAGTTTTGAAGTAAGCACTAACTGTGAACTGCATTTATCAGGATGCAAAGGGGCGAACTGTGCTGGGATGTGAGGCAGTGTGCGCCCAACCCCACTTCGTATTTAAAAGGCTCCCTTGTGCCAGTGAGCTGACGAGCTTTGGAGATGCACCTGTGTGCCTGTGAGTGGTACTTGACTTGAGAGGATTTTGGAAGCATTTCCAGCAACCCCAAATACATTTTCTTTGTTCGCTACTCTCTACTGATGAAGGGCTAAACCCAGATATACATGTCTAGAGATATACAGCAATGACTGCACCAAGTTTGTGAAAAGCTACGGATCATTTTCAAGTAAACGCTAACTGTAAACTGCATTTACCAGGATGCAAAGGGGTGAACTGTGCTGGGATGTGAGGCAGTGTGCTCCCAACCCCCCTTCCTGTTTAAAAGACTCCCTTGAGCCAATGAGCTGATGAGCTTTGGAAGTGCACCTGTGTGCCTGTGAGTGGTACTTGACCTGAGAGGATTTTGGCAGCATTTCCAGCAACTCCAGATACATTTTCTTTGTTCTTTACTGTCTACTGATGAAGGGCTAAATCCTGAACCATGTCTAGAGATATACAGCAATGTCTGCTGCAACTTTAATGAAAAACTACAGATACTTTTCAAGTAAGCGCTAACTATGAACTGCATTTACCAGGATGCAAAGGGGTGAACTGTGCTGTGATGTGAGACAGTGTGCTCCCAAGCCCCTTTCCTGTTTAAAAGACTCCCTTCAGCCAGTGAGCTTACAAGCTTTGGAGATGAACCTGTGTGCCTGTGAGTGTTACTTGACTGGAGAGGATTTTGGCAGCATTTCCAGCAACCCCAGATGAATTTTCTTGGTTCTCTACTCTCTTTGTATGAAGGACTAAACCCAGAAATACGTGTCTAGAGATATACATCAATGTGTGCACTAACTTTGGTGAAAAACTGCAGATAATTTTCAAGCAAGTGATAAGTGTGAACTGCATTTACCGGGATCCAAAGGGGCGAACTGTGCTGGGATGTGAGGTAGTGTGCTCCCAACCCCCCTTCCTGTTTAAAAGGCTCAGTTGAGCCAGTGAGCTGACGCGCTTTGAGATGCACCTGTGTGCTTGTGAGTGGTACTTGACCTGAGAGAATTTTGGCAGCATTGCCAGCAAACCCAGATGAATTTTCTTTGTTCTCTACTCTCTACTGATGAAGGGCTAAACCCAGAAACACATGTCTAGAGATATACAGCAATGCCCTCAACAACTTTAGTGAAAAACTACAGATAATTTTCAAGTAAGCACTAACTGTGAACTACATTTACCAGGATGCAAAGGGGTGAACTGTGCTGTGATGTGAGACAGTGTGCTCCCAAACCCCTTTCCTGTTTAAAAGGCTCCCTTCAGCCAGTGAGCTGACGAGCTTTGGAGATGAACCTGTGTGCCTGTGAGTGTTACTTGACCTGAGAGGATTTTGGCAGCATTTCCAGCAACCCCAGAAGAATTTTCTTTGTTCTCTAATCTCTTTGTATGAAGGACTAAACCCAGAAATACGTGTCTAGAGATATACATCAATGTGTGCACTAACTTTGGTGAAAAACTGCAGATAATTTTCAAGCAAGTGCTAAGTGTAAACTGCATTTACCGGGATCCAAAGGGGCGAACTGTGCTGGGATGTGAGGCAGTGTGCTCCCAACCCCCCTTCCTGCTTAAAATTCTCCGTTGAGCCAGTGAGCTGAAGCGCTTTGAGATGCACCTGTGTGCCTGTGAGTGGTACTTGACCTGAGAGAATTTTGGCAGCATTGCCAGCAAACCCAGATGAATTTTCTTTGTTCTTTACTCTCTACTGATGAAGGGCTAAATCCAGAAACAAATGTCTAGAGATATACAGCAATGTCATCAACAACTTTAGTGAAAAACTACAGATAATTTTCAAGTAAGCGCTAACTGTGAACTACATTTATCAAGATGCAAAGGGGCGAACTGTGCTTGGATGTGAGGCAGTGTGCTCCAAATCCCCCTTCCTGTATAAAAGGCTCACTTGAGCCAGTGAGCTGACGAGCTTTGGAAATGCACTTATGTGCCTGTGAGTGGTTCTTCACCTGAGAGGATTATGGCAGCATTTCCAGCAACCCCAGATGAATTTCCGTTGTTTTTTATTCTCTACTGATAAAGGGCTAAACCCAGAAACACATGTCTAGAGAAATACAGCAATGTCTGCACCAACTTTGGTGAAAAACTACATATAATTTTCAAGTAAGCGCTAACTATGAACTGCATTTACCAGGATACAAAGGGGTGAACTGTGCTGTGATGTGAGACAGCGTGTTCCCAACCCCCATTCCTGTTTAAAAGGCTCCCTTGAGCCAGTGAGCTGACGAGCTTTAGAGATGCACCTGTGTGCCTGTGTGAGTGGTACTTGACCAGAGAGGATTTTGGCAGCATTTCCAGCAACCTCAGATGAATTTTCTTTATTCTCAACCGATGAAGGACTAAACTCAGAAACACGTGTCTAGAGATATACAACAATGTCTGCATCAATTTTGGTGAAAAACTACAGATAGTTTTAAAGTAAGCGCTAACTGTGAACTGCATTTACCAGGATGCAAAGGGGCGAACTGTGCTGGGATGTGAGGCAGTGTGCGCCCAACCCCACTTCCTATTTAAAAGGCTCCCTTGAGCCAGTGAGCTGACGAGCTTTAGAGATGCACCTGTGTGCCTGTGAGTGGTACTTGACTTGAGAGGATTTTGGAAGCATTTCCAGCAACCCCAAATACATTTTCTTTGTTCGCTACTCTCTACTGATGAAGGGCTAAACCCAGATAAACATGTCTAGAGATATACAGCAATGTCTGCACCAACGTTGTGAAAAACTACAGATCATTTTCAATTAAATGCTAACTGTAAACTGCATTTACCAGGATGCAAAGGGGTGAACTATGCTGGGATGTGAGGCAGTGTGCTCCCAACCCCTTTCCTGTTTAAAAGACTCCCTTCAGCCAGTGAGCTGATGAGCTTTGGAGATGAACCTGTGTGCCTGTGAGTGTTACTTGACCTGAGAGGATTTTGGCAGCATTTCCAGCAACCCCAGATGAATTTTCTTGGTTCTCTACTCTCTTTGTATGAAGGACTAAACCCAGAAATACGTGTCTAGAGATATACATCAATGTGTGCACTAACTTTGGTGAAAAACTGCAGATAATTTTCAAGCAAGTGCTAAGTGTAAACTGCATTTACCGGGATCCAAAGGGGCAAACTGTGCTGGGATGTGAGGCAGTGTGCTCCCAACCCCCCTTCCTGTTTAAAAGGCTCCGTTGAGCCAGTGAGCTGATGCGCCTTGAGATGCACCTGTGTGCTTGTGAGTGGTACTTGACCTGAGAGAATTTTGGCAGTATTGCCAGCAAACCCAGATGAATTTTCTTTGTTCTTTACTCTCTACTGATGAAGGGCTAAACCCAGAAACAAATGTCGAGAGATATACAGCAATGTCCTCAACAACTTTAGTGAAAAACTACAGATAATTTTCAAGTAAGCGCTAACTGTGAACTACATTTATCAGGATGCAAAGGGGTGAACTGTGCTTGGATGTGAGGCAGTGTGCTCCAAATCCCCCTTCCTGTTTAAAAGGCTCACTTGAGCCAGTGAGCTGACGAGCTTTGGAAATGCACCTATGTGCCTGTGAGTGGTTCTTCACCTGAGAGGATTATGGCAGCATTTCCAGCAACACCAGATGAATTTCCGTTGTTTTTTATTCTCTACTGATAAAGGGCTAAACCCAGAAACACATGTCTAGAGAAATACAGCAATGTCTGCACCAACTTTGGTGAAAAACTACAGATCATTTTCAAGTAATCGCTAAGTATGAACTGCATTTACCAGGATGCAAAGGGGTGAACTGTGCTGTGATGTGAGACAGTGTGCTCCCAAACCCCTTTCCTGTTTAAAAGGCTCCCTTTAGCCAGTGATCTGACGCGCTTTGGAGATGTGCCTGTGTGCCTGTGAGTGGTACTTGACCTGAGAGGATGTTGGCAGCATTTCCAGCAGCCTCAGATGAATTTTCTTTATTCTCTACTGATGAAGGACTAAACTCAGAACCACGTGTCTAGAGATATACAGCAATGTCTGCACCAATATTAATGAAAAACTACAGATAGTTTACAAGTAGACGCTAACTGTGAACTGCATTTACCAGGATGCAAAGGGGCGAACTGTGCTGGGATGTGAGGCAGTGTGCTCCAAATCCCCTTCCTGTTTAAAAGGGTCACTTGAGCCAGTGAGCTGACGAGCTTTGGAAATGCACCTATGTGCCTGTGAGTGGTTCTTCACCTGAGAGAATTATGGCAGCATTTCCAGCAACCCCAGATGAATTTTCGTTGTTTTTTACTCTCTACTGATGAAGGGCTAAACCCAGAAACACATGTCTAATTTTCAAGGAAGCGCTAACTATGAACTGCATTTACCAGGATGCAAAGGGGCGAACTGTGCTGGGATGTGAGGCAGTGTGCGCCCAACCCCACTTCCTATTTAAAAGGCTCCCTTAAGCCAGTGAGCTGTCGAGCTTTGGAGATGAACCTGTGTGCCTGTGAGTGGTACGTGACTTGAGAGGACTTTGTAAGCATTTCCAGCAACCCCAAATAGATTTTCTTTGTTCGCTACTCTCTACTGTTGAAGGGCTAAACCTAGATAAACATGTCTAGAGATATACAGCAATGTCTGCACCAACTTTGTGAAAACTTACAGATAATTCTCAAGTAAACGCTATCTGTAAACTGCATTGACCAGGATGCAAAGGGGTGAACTGTGCTGGGATTGTGAGGCAGTGTGCTCCCATCCCCCCTTCCTGTTTAAAAGGCTCCCTTGAGCCAATGAGCTGACGAGCTTTGGAAATGCACCTGTGTGCCTGTGATTGGTACTTCACCTGAGAAGATTATGGCAGCATTTCCAGCAACCCCAGATTAATTTTCTTAGTTTTTTACTCTCTACTGATGAAGGGCTAAACCCAGAAACACATGTCTAGAGAAATACAGCAATGTCTGCACCAACTTTGGTGAAAAACTACAGATAATTTTCAAGTGAGCGCTAACTATGAACTACATTTACCAGGATGCAAATGGGTGAACTGTGCTCTAACCTGAGACAGTGTGCTCCTAACCCCCTTTTCTGTTTAAAGGGCTCCCTTCAGCCAGTCATCTGACGCGCTTTGGAGATACACCTGTGTGCCTGTGAGTGGTACTTGACCTGAGAGGATTTTGGCAGCATTTCCAGCAACCTCAGATGAATTTTCTTTATTCTCTACTGATGAAGGACTAAACTCAGAAACACGTGTCTAGAGATATACAGCAATGTCTGCACCACTTTTGGTGAAAAACTACAGATAGTTTTCAAGTAGGCGCTAACTGTGAACTGCATTTACCAGGATGCAAAGGGGCGAACTGTGCTGGGATGTGAGGCAGTGTGCGCCCAACCCCACTTCCTATTTAAAAGGCTCCCTTGAGCCAGTGAGCTGACGAGCTTTGGAGATGCACCTGTGTGCCTGTGAGTGGTACGTGACTTGAGAGGACTTTGTAAGCATTTCCAGCAACCCCAAATACATTTTCTTTGTTCTTTACTCTCAACTGATGAAGGGCTAAACCCTGAAACAAATGTCTAAAGATATACAGCAATGTCTGCTGCAACTTTGATCAAAAACTACAGATAATTTTCAAGTAAGCGCTAACTGTGAACTGCATTTACCAGGATGCAAAGGGGCGAACTATGCTGGGATATGAGGCTGTGTGCTCTCAACCCCCCCTTCCTGTATACAATTCTCCCTTGAGCCAGTGACCTGACGAGCTTTGGAGATGCACCTGGGTGCCTGTGAGTGGTAGTTGACCTGAGAGTATTTTGGCAGCATATCCAGCAACCCCACATCAATTTTCTTTGCTCTCTACTCTCTACTGATGAAGGGCTAAACCCAGAAACACATGTCTAGAGATATACAGCAATGTCCTCACCAACTCTGGTGAAAAACTACAGATCATTTTCAAGTAAGCTCTAATGGGGAAAAACATTTACCAGGATGCAAAGGGGCGAACTGTGCTGGGATGTGAGGTAGTGTGCTCCAAGCCCCCCTTTATGTTTAAAAGGCTCACTTGAGCCAGTGAGCTGAAGAGCTTTGGAAATGCACCTGTGTGCCTGTGAGTGGTACTTCACCTGAGAGAATTATGGCAGCATTTCCAGCAACCCCAGATGAATTTTCGTTGCTGTTTACTCTCTACTGATGATGGGCTCAACCCAGAAATACATGTATAGAGAAATACAGCAATGTCTGCACCAACTTTGGTGAAAAACTACAGATAATTTTCAAGTAAGCACTAACCATGAACTGCATGTTCCAGGATGCAAAGGGGTGAACTGTGCTGGGATGTGAGGCAGTGTGCTCCCAACCCCTTTTGCTGTTTAAAAGGCTCCCTTCAGCCAGTAAGCTGACACGCTTTGGAGATGCACCTGTGTGCCTGTGAGTGGTACTTGACCTGAGAGGATTTTGGCAGCATTTCCAGCAACCTCAGGTGAATTTTCTTTATTCTCTACTGATGAAGGACTAAACTCAGAACCACGTGTCTAGAGATATACAGCAATGTCTGCACCAATATTAATGAAAAACTACAGATAGTTTACAAGTAGACGCTAACTGTGAACTGCATTTACCAGGATGCAAAGGGGCGAACTGTGCTGGGATGTGAGGCAGTGTGCTCCAAATCCCCTTCCTGTTTAAAAGGGTCACTTGAGCCAGTGAGCTGACGAGCTTTGGAAATGCACCTATGTGCCTGTGAGTGGTTCTTCACCTGAGAGAATTATGGCAGCATTTCCAGCAACCCCAGATGAATTTTCGTTGTTTTTTACTCTCTACTGATGAAGGGCTAAACCCAGAAACACATGTCTAATTTTCAAGGAAGCGCTAACTATGAACTGCATTTACCAGGATGCAAAGGGGCGAACTGTGCTGGGATGTGAGGCAGTGTGCGCCCAACCCCACTTCCTATTTAAAAGGCTCCCTTAAGCCAGTGAGCTGTCGAGCTTTGGAGATGAACCTGTGTGCCTGTGAGTGGTACGTGACTTGAGAGGACTTTGTAAGCATTTCCAGCAACCCCAAATAGATTTTCTTTGTTCGCTACTCTCTACTGTTGAAGGGCTAAACCTAGATAAACATGTCTAGAGATATACAGCAATGTCTGCACCAACTTTGTGAAAACTTACAGATAATTCTCAAGTAAACGCTATCTGTAAACTGCATTGACCAGGATGCAAAGGGGTGAACTGTGCTGGGATTGTGAGGCAGTGTGCTCCCATCCCCCCTTCCTGTTTAAAAGGCTCCCTTGAGCCAATGAGCTGCCGAGCTTTGGAAATGCACCTGTGTGCCTGTGATTGGTACTTCACCTGAGAAGATTATGGCAGCATTTCCAGCAACCCCAGATTAATTTTCTTAGTTTTTTACTCTCTACTGATGAAGGGCTAAACCCAGAAACACATGTCTAGAGAAATACAGCAATGTCTGCACCAACTTTGGTGAAAAACTACAGATAATTTTCAAGTGAGCGCTAACTATGAACTACATTTACCAGGATGCAAATGGGTGAACTGTGCTCTAACCTGAGACAGTGTGCTCCTAACCCCCTTTTCTGTTTAAAGGGCTCCCTTCAGCCAGTCATCTGACGCGCTTTGGAGATACACCTGTGTGCCTGTGAGTGGTACTTGACCTGAGAGGATTTTGGCAGCATTTCCAGCAACCTCAGATGAATTTTCTTTATTCTCTACTGATGAAGGACTAAACTCAGAAACACGTGTCTAGAGATATACAGCAATGTCTGCACCACTTTTGGTGAAAAACTACAGATAGTTTTCAAGTAGGCGCTAACTGTGAACTGCATTTACCAGGATGCAAAGGGGCGAACTGTGCTGGGATGTGAGGCAGTGTGCGCCCAACCCCACTTCCTATTTAAAAGGCTCCCTTGAGCCAGTGAGCTGACGAGCTTTGGAGATGCACCTGTGTGCCTGTGAGTGGTACGTGACTTGAGAGGACTTTGTAAGCATTTCCAGCAACCCCAAATACATTTTCTTTGTTCTTTACTCTCAACTGATGAAGGGCTAAACCCTGAAACAAATGTCTAAAGATATACAGCAATGTCTGCTGCAACTTTGATGAAAAACTACAGATAATTTTCAAGTAAGCGCTAACTGTGAACTGCATTTACCAGGATGCAAAGGGGCGAACTATGCTGGGATATGAGGCTGTGTGCTCTCAACCCCCCCTTCCTGTATACAATTCTCCCTTGAGCCAGTGACCTGACGAGCTTTGGAGATGCACCTGGGTGCCTGTGAGTGGTAGTTGACCTGAGAGTATTTTGGCAGCATATCCAGCAACCCCAGATCAATTTTCTTTGCTCTCTACTCTCTACTGATGAAGGGCTAAACCCAGAAACACATGTCTAGAGATGTACAGCAATGTCCTCACCAACTCTGGTGAAAAACTACAGATCATTTTCAAGTAAGCTCTAATGGGGAAAAACATTTACCAGGATGCAAAGGGGCGAACTGTGCTGGGATGTGAGGTAGTGTGCTCCAAGCCCCCCTTTATGTTTAAAAGGCTCACTTGAGCCAGTGAGCTGAAGAGCTTTGGAAATGCACCTGTGTGCCTGTGAGTGGTACTTCACCTGAGAGGATTATGGCAGCATTTCCAGCAACCCCAGATGAATTTTCGTTGCTGTTTACTCTCTACTGATGATGGGCTCAACCCAGAAATACATGTCTAGAGATATACAGCAATGTCTGCACCATTTTTGGTGAAAAACTACAGATAGTTTTCAAGTAGGCGCTAACTATGAACTGCATTTACCCAGATGCAAAGGGGCGAACTTTGCTGGGATATGAGGCAGTGTGCACCCAACCCCACTTCCTATTTAAAAGGCTCCCTTCAGCCAGTGAGCTGACGAGCTTTGGAGATGTTCCTGTGTGCCTGTGAGTGGTACTCGACTTGAGAGTATTTTGGATGCATTTCCAGCAACCCTGAATACATTTTGTCTGTTCGCTACTCTCTACTGATGAAGGGCTAAACCCAGATAAACATGTTTAGAGATATACAGCAATGTCTGCACCAACTTTGTGAAAAACCACAGATAACTTTCATTTAAACGCTAACTGTAAACTCCATTTACCAGGATGCAAAGGGGCGAACTTTGCTGGGGTGTGAGGCAGTGTGCTCCCAACTCCTGTTCCTGTTTAAAAGGCTCCCTTGAGCCAATGAGCTGACGAGCTTTGGAAATGCACCTGTGTGCCTATGAGTGGTACTTGACCTGAGAGGATTTTGGCAGCATTTCCAGCAACCCCAGATGCCTTTTCTTTGTTCTCTACTCTCTACTGATGAAGGGCTAAACCCTAAAACACATGTCTAAAGATATACAGAAATGTCTGCTGCAACTTTCATGAAAAACTACAGATCATTTTCAAGTAAGCGCTATCTGTGAACTGCATTTACCAGGATGCAAAGGGGTGAACTATGTTGGGATATTAGGCTGTGTGCTCTGAACCCCCTTCCTGTATAAAATTCTCACTTGAGCCAGTGAGCTGACGAGCTTTGGAGATGCACCTCTGTGTCTGTGAGTGTTAGTTGACGTGAGAGGATTTTGGCAGCATATCCAGCAACCCCAGATCAATTTTCTTTGCTCTCTACTCTCTACTGATGAAGGGCTAAACCCAGAAACACATGACCAGAGATATACAGCAATGTCCTCACCAACTCTGGTGAAAAACTACAGATAATTTTCAAGTAAGCTCTAACTGTGAACTACATTTACCAAGATACAAAGGGGCGAACTGTGCTGGGATGTGTGGTAGTGTGCTCCAAACCCCCCTTCCTGTTTAAATGGCTCACTTGACCCAGTGAGCTGACGAGCTTTCGAAATGCACCTGTGTGCGTGTGGGTGGTACTTCACCTGAGAGGATTATAGCAGCATTTCCAGCAACCCCAGATGAATTTTCTTTGTTTTTTACTCTCTACTGATGAAGGGCTAAACCCAGAAACACATGTCTAGAGAAATACAGCAATGTCTGCCCCAACTTTGGTGAAAAACTACAGATAATTTTCAAGTAAGCGCTAACTATGAACTGCATTTACCAGGATGCAAAGGGGTCAACTGTGCTGTGATGTGAGACAGTGTGCTCCCAACCCCCTTTCCTGTTTAAAAGGCTCCCTTCAGCCAGTGAGCTGACGCGCTTTGGAGATGCACCTGTGTGCATGTGAGTGGTTCTTGACCTGAGAGGATTTTGGCAGCATTTCCAGCAACCCCAGATGAATTTTCTTTGTCCTCTACTCTCTTTGTATGAAGGACTAAACCCAGAAACATGTGTCTAGAGATATACAGCAATGTGTCCACTAACTTTGTTGAAAAACTGCAGATCATTTTCAAGTAAACACTAACAGTGAGCTGCATTTACCGGGATCGAAAGGGGTGAACTGTGCTGGGATGTGAGGCAGTGTGCTCCCAACCCCCCTTCCTGTTTAAAAGGCTCCATTGAGCCAGTGAGCTGACGCGCTTTGAGATGCACCTGTGTGCCTGTGAGTGGTACTTGACCTGAGAGAATTTTGGCAGCATTTCCAGCAAACCCAGATTAATTTTCTTTGTTCTCTACTCTCTACTAATGAAGGGCTAAACCCAGAAACACATGTCTAGAGATATACAGCAATGTCTTCAACAACTTTAGTGAAAAACTACAGATAATTTTCAAGTAAGCTCTAGCTGTGAACTACATTTACCAGAATGCAAAGGGGCGAACTGTGCTGGGATGTGAGGTAGTGTGCTCCAAACCCCCCTTCCTGTTTAAAAGGCTCACTTGAGCCAGTGAGCTGACGAGCTTTGGAAATGCACCTGTGTGCCTGTGAGTGGTACTTGACCGAAGAGGATTATGGCAGCATTTCCAGCAACCCCAGATGAATTTTCATTGTTTTTTACTCTCTAATGATGAAGGGCTAAACCCAGAAACACATGTCTAGAGAAATACAGCAATGTCTGCACCAACTTTGGTGAAACACTACAGATAATTTTCAAGTAAGCTCTAACTGTGAACTACATTTACCAGGATACAAAGGGGCGAACTGTGCTGGGATGTGTGGTAGTGTGCTCCAAACCCCCCTTCCTGTTTAAGTGGCTCACTTGACCCAGTGAGCTGACGAGCTTAGGAAATGCACCTGTGTGCGTGTGGGTGGTACTTCACCTGAGAGGATTATAGCAGCATTTCCAGCAACCCCAGATGAATTTTCTTTGTTTTTTACTCTCTACTGATGAAGGGCTAAACCCAGAAACACATGTCTAGAGAAATACAGCAATGTCTGCCCCAACTTTGGTGAAAAACTACAGATAATTTTCAAGTAAGCGCTAACTATGAACTGCATTTACCAGGATGCAAAGGGGTCAACTGTGCTGTGATGTGAGACAGTGTGCTCCCAACCCCCTTTCCTGTTTAAAAGGCTCCCTTCAGCCAGTGAGCTGACGCGCTTTGGAGATGCACCTGTGTGCATGTGAGTGGTACTTGACCTGAGAGGATTTTGGCAGCATTTCCAGCAACCCCAGATGAATTTTCTTTGTCCTCTACTCTCTTTGTATGAAGGACTAAACCCAGAAACATGTGTCTAGAGATATACAGCAATGTGTGCACTAACTTTGTTGAAAAACTGCAGATCATTTTCAAGTAAACACTAACAGTGAGCTGCATTTACCGGGATCGAAAGGGGTGAACTGTGCTGGGATGTGAGGCAGTGTGCTCCCAACCCCCCTTCCTGTTTAAAAGGCTCCATTGAGCCAGTGAGCTGACGCGCTTTGAGATGCACCTGTGTGCCTGTGAGTGGTACTTGACCTGAGAGAATTTTGGCAGCATTTCCAGCAAACCCAAATTAATTTTCTTTGTTCTCTACTCTCTACTAATGAAGGGCTAAACCCAGAAACACATGTCTAGAGATATACAGCAATGTTTTCAACAACTTTAGTGAAAAACTACAGATAATTTTCAAGTAAGCTCTAACTGTGAACTACATTTACCAGAATGCAAAGGGGCGAACTGTGCTGGGATGTGAGGTAGTGTGCTCCAAACCCCCCTTCCTGTTTAAAAGGCTCACTTGAGCCAGTGAGCTGACGAGCTTTGGAAATGCACCTGTGTGCCTGTGAGTGGTACTTGACCGAAGAGGATTATGGCAGCATTTCCAGCAACCCCAGATGAATTTTCATTGTTTTTTACTCTCTAATGATGAAGGGCTAAACCCAGAAACACATGTCTAGAGAAATACAGCAATGTCTGCACCAACTTTGGTGAAACACTACAGATAATTTTCAAGTAAGCGCTAACTATGAACTGCATTTACTAGGATGCAAAGGGGTGAACTGTGCTGGGATGTGAGACAGTGTGCTCCCAACCCCCTTTCCTGTTTACAAGGCTCCTTTCAGCCAGTGAGCTGACGCGCTTTGGAGATGCAGCTGTGTGTCTGTGAGCGGTACTTGGCCTGAGAGGATTTTGGCAGCATTTCCAGCAACCCCAGATGAATTTTCTTTGATCTCTACTCTCTACTGATGAAGGGCTTAACCCAGAAACACATGTCTAGTGGTGTACAGCAATGTCCTCACCAACTTTGGTGAAAAGCTACAGATCATTTTCAAGTAAGCGCTAACTGTGAACTGCATTTACCAGGATGCAAAAGAGTGAACTGTGCTGGGATGCGAGGCAGTGTGCTCCAAATCCCCCTTCCTGTTTAAAAGGCTCCCTTGAGCCAGTGAGCTGACGAGCTTTGGAAATGCACCTGTGTGCCTGTGAGTGGTACTTGACCTGAGAGGATTCTGGCATCATTTCCAGCAACCCCAGATGAATTTTCGTTGTTTTTTTACTCTCTACTGATGAATGGCTAAACCCAGAAACACATGTCTAGAGATATACAGCAATGTCTGCACCAACGTTGGTGAAAAACTACACATAATTTTCAAGTAAGCTCTAACTGTGAACTGCATTTACCAGGATGCAAATGGGTAAACTGTGCTGGGATGTGAGATAGTGTGATCCCAACCCCCTTTCCGGTTTAAACGGCAACCTTCAGCCAGTGAGTTGACGTGCTTTGGAGATACACCTGTGTGCCTGTGAGTGGTACTTGACCTGAGAGAATTTTGGCAGCATTTCCGGCAAACCCAGATGAATTTTCTTTGTTCTCTACTCTCTACTGATGAAGGGCTAAACCCAGAAACACATGTCTAGAGATTTACAGCAATGTCCTCACCACCTTTGGTGACAAACTACAGATAATTTTTAAGTAAGCGGTAACTGTGAACTGCATTTACCAGGATGCAAAGGGGCGAACTGTGCTGGGATGTGAGGCAGTGTGCTCCCAACCCCCCTTCCTGTTTAAAAGGCTCATTTGAGCCAGTGAGCTGGCGAGCTTTGGAAATGCACTAGTGTGCCTGTGAGTGGTACTTGACCTGAGAGGATTCTGGTAGCATTTCCAGCAACCCCAGATTAATTTTCGTTATTTTTTACCCTCTATTGATGAAGTGCTAAACCCAGATACAAATGTCTAGAGATATACAGCAATGTCTGCACCAACTTTGGTGAAAACTACAGATAATTTTCAAGTAAGCGCTAACTGTGAACTGCATTTGCCTGGATGCAAATGGGTGAACTCTGCCGGGATGTGAGGCAGTATGCTCTCAAGCCACCTTCCTGTTTAAAAAGGCTCCCTTGAGCAAGTGAGCTGACGAGCTTTGGAGCTGGACCTCTGTGCCTGTGAGTGGTACTTGACCTGAGAGGATTTTCGCTGCATTTCCAAAAACCCCAGATGAATTTTCTTTATTCTCTACTCTCTACTGATGAAGTGCCAAACCCAGAAACACGTGTCTAGAGATATACAACAATGTCTGCACAAACTTTGGTGAAAACCTACAGATAATTTTCAAGTAAGCGCTAACCATGAACTGCATTTACCAGGATGCAAAGGGGTGAACTGTGCTGGGATGTGAGGCAGTGTGCTCCCAATCCCCATTTCTGTTTAAAAGGCTCCCTTGAGCCAGTGAGCTGACGAGCTTTGGAGATGCACCTGTGTGCCTGTGAGCGGTACTTGACCTGAGAGGATTTTGGCAGCATTTCCAGCAACCCCAGATGAATTTTCTTTGTTCTCTACTCTCTACTGATGAAGGGCTAAACCCAGAAACACGTGTCTAGAGATATTAAGCAATGTCCGCACCAACTTTGCTGAAAAACTACAGATAATTTTTAAGTAAGCGCTAACTGTGAACTGCATTTACCAGGATGCAAAGTGGCGAACTGTGATGAGGTATGAGGAAGTGTGCTCCCAACCCCCGTTCCTGTTTAAAAGGCTCCCTTGAGCCAGAGAACCGACGCGCTTTGGAGATGCACCTGTGTACCTGTGAGTGGTACTTGACCTGAGAGGATTTTGGCAGCATTTCAAGCAAACCCAGATGAATTTTCATTGTTCTATACTCTCTACTGATGAAGGACTAAACCCATGAACACGTCTCTAGAGATATACAGCAATGTCTGCACTAATTTTGGTGAAAAACTACAGGTCATTTTCAAATAAGCGCTAACTGTGGACTGCATTTAACAGGATGCAAATGGGCGAAATGTGCTGGGATGTGAGGCATTGTGCTCCCAACCCCCCTTCCTATTTAAAAGGCACCCTTGAGCTAGTGAGCCGACGAGTTTTGGAGATGCACCTGTGTGCCTGTGAGTGGTACTTGAAGTGAGAGGATTTTGCAGCATTTCCAGCAACCCCAGATGAATTTTCTTTCTTCTCTATTCTCTACTGATGAAGAGCTAAACCCAGAAACACGAGTCTAAGGATATACAGCGATGTCTGCACCAACTTAGGTGAAAAACTACAGTAAATTTTCAAGTAAGCGCTAACTGTGAACTGCATTTACCATAATACAAATGGCCGAACTGTGCTGGCATGTGAAGCAGTGTTCTCCCAACCCCCCTTCCGGCCTATAAGGCTTCCTTAAGCGAGTGAGCTGATGAGCTTTGGAGATGCACCTGTTTGCCTGTGAATGGTACGTGAACTGAGAGGATTCTGGCAGCATTTCCAGCAACCCCAGATGAATTTTCTTCGTTCTTTACTCTCTACTGATGAAGGCCTTAACCCATAAACACGTGTCTAGAGATATACAGCAATGTCTGCACCAACTTTGGTGAAAAACTACAGATAATTTTCAAGTAAGCTCTAACTGTGAAACGCATTTGCCAGGACGGAAAGGGGTGAACTGTGCTGGGATGTGAGGCAGTGTGCTCTCCACCCCTCATCCTGATTAAAAGGCTCCCTTGAGCCAGTAAGCTGACGCGCTTTGGAGATGCACCTGTGTGCTTGTGAGTGGTACTTGACCTGAAAGGATTTTGGCAGCATTTTCAGCATCCCCAGATGAACTTTCTTTATTCTCTACTCTCTACTGATGAAGGGCTAAACCCATAAACATGTGTCTAGAGATATACAGCAATGTCTGCACTAACTTTGGTGAAAAACTACAGATAATTTTCAAATAAACGCTAACTGTGAACTGCATTTACCAGGATGCAAAGGGGTGAACTGTGCTGGGATGTAAGGCAGTGTCCTCTCAACACCCTTTCCTGGTTAAAAGGCTCCCTTGAACCAGTGAGCTGAAGAGCTTTGGAGATGCACCTATGTGCCTGTGAGTGGTACTTGATTGAGAGGATTTTGGAAGCATTTCCAGCAACCCCAGATGAATTTTCTTTGTTCTCTACTCTCTACTGATGGAGGGCTAAACCCAGAAACACGTGTCTAGAGATATACAGCAATGTCTGCACAAACTTTGGTGAAAACCTACAGATAATTTTCAAGTAAGCGCTAACTGTGAACTGCATTTACCAGGATGCAAAGGGGTGAACTGTGCTGGGGTGTGAGGCAGTGTGCTCCCAATCCCCATTTCAGTTTAAAAGGCTCCCTTGAGCCAGTGAGATGACGAGCTTTGGAGATGCACCTGTGTGCCTGTGAGCGGTACTTGACCTGAGAGGATTTTAGCAGCATTTCCAGCAACCCCAGATGAATTTTCTTTGTTCTCTACTCTCTACTGATGAAGGGCTAAACCCAGAAACACGTGTCTAGAGATATTAAGCAATGTCCGCACCAACTTTGCTGAAAAACTACAGATAATTTTCAAGTAAGCGCTAACTGTGAACTGCATTTACCAGGATGCAAAGTGGCGAACTGTGATGGGGTATGAGGAAGTGTGCTCCCAACCCCGTTCCTGTTTAAAAGGCTCCCTTGAGCCAAAGAACCGACGCGCTTTGGAGATGCACCTGTGTACCTGTGAGTGGTACTTGACCTGAGAGGATTTTGGCAACATTTCAAGCAAACCCAGATGAATTTTCATTGTTCTCTACTCTCTACTGATGAAGGACTAAACCCATGAACACGTCTCTAGAGATATACAGCAATGTCTGCACTAATTTTGGTGAAAAACTACAGGTAATTTTCAAATAAGCGCTAACTGTGGACTGCATTTACCAGGATGCAAATGGGCGAAATGTGCTGGGATGTGAGGCATTGTGCTCCCAACCCCCCTTCCTATTTAAAAGGCACCCTTGAGCTAGTGAGCCGACGAGTTTTGGAGATGCACCTGTGTGCCTGTGAGTGGTACTTGAAGTGAGAGGATTTTGGCAGCATTTCCAGCAACCCCAGATGAATTTTCTTTCTTCTTTATTCTCTACTGATGAAGAGCTAAACCCAGAAACACGAGTCTAAGGATATACAGCGATGTCTGCACCAACTTAGGTGAAAAACTACAGAAAATTTTTAAGTAAGCGCTAACTGTGAACTGCATTTACCATAATACAAATGGCCGAACTGTGCTGGCATGTGAAGCAGTGTTCTCCCAACCCCCCTTCCTGCATATAAGGCTCCCTTAAGCGAGTGAGCTGATGAGCTTTGGGGATGCACCTGTTTGCCTGTGAATGGTACGTGAACTGAGAGGATTCTGGCAGCATTTCCAGCAACCCCAGATGAATTTTCTTCGTTCTTTACTCTCTACTGATGAAGGCCTTAACCCATAAACACGTGTCTAGAGATATACAGCAATGTCTGCACCAACTTTGGTGAAAAACTACAGATAATTTTCAAGTAAGCTCTAACTGTGAAACGCATTTACCAGGACGGAAAGGGGTGAACTGTGCTGGGATGTGAGGCAGTGTGCTCTCCACCCCTCATCCTGATTAAAAGACTCCCTTGAACCAGTGAGCTGAAGAGCTTTGGAGATGCACCTGTGTGCCTGTGAGTGGTACTTGATTGAGAGGATTTTGGAAGCATTTCCAGCAACCCCAGATGAATTTTCTTTGTTCTCTACTCTCTACTGATGGAGGGCTAAACCCAGAAACACATGTCTAGAGATATACAGCAATGTCTGCACAAACTTTGGTGAAAACCTACAGATAATTTTCAAGTAAGCGATAACTGTGAACTGCATTTACCAGGATGCAAAGGGGTGAACTGTGCTGGGATGTGAGGCAGTGTGCTCCCAATCCCCATTTCTGTTTAAAAGGCTCCCTTGAGCCAGTGAGCTGACGAGCTTTGGAGATGCACCTGTGTGCCTGTGAGCGGTACTTGACCTGAGAGGATTTTGGCAGCATTTCCAGCAACCCCAGACGAATTTTCTTTGTTCTCTACTCTCTACTGATGAAGGGCTAAACCCAGAAACACGTGTCTAGAGATATTAAGCAATGTCCGCACCAACTTTGCTGAAAAACTACAGATAATTTTCAAGTAAGCGCTAACTGTGAACTGCATTTACCAGGATGCAAAGTGGCGAACTGTGATGGGGTATGAGGAAGTGTGCTCCCAACCCCCGTTCCTGTTTAAAAGGCTCCCTTGAGCCAGAGAACCGACGCGCTTTGGAGATGCACCTGTGTACCTGTGAGTGGTACTTGACCTGAGAGGATTTTGGCAGCATTTCAAGCAAACCCAGATGAATTTTCATTGTTCTCTACTCTCTACTGATGAAGGACTAAACCCATGAACACGTCTCTAGAGATATACAGCAATGTCTGCACTAATTTTGGTGAAAAACTACAGGTAATTTTCAAATAAGCGCTAACTGTGGACTGCATTTAACAGGATGCAAATGGGCGAAGTGTGCTGGGATGTGAGGCATTGTGCTCCCAACCCCCCTTCCTATTTAAAAGGCACCCTTGAGCTAGTGAGCCGACGAGTTTTGGAGATGCACCTGTGTGCCTGTGAGTGGTACTTGAAGTGAGAGGATTTTGGCAGCATTTCCAGCAACCCCAGATGAATTTTCTTTCTTCTCTATTCTCTACTGATGAAGAGCTAAACCCAGAAACATGAGTCTAAGGATATACAGCGATGTCTGCACCAACTTAGGTGAAAAACTACAGAAATTTTTCAAGTAAGCGCTAACTGTGAACTGCATTTACCATAATACAAATGGCCGAACTGTGCTGGCATGTGAAGCAGTGTTCTCCCAACCCCCCTTCCTGCCTATAAGGCTCCCTTAAGCGGATGAGCTGATAAACTTTGGAGATGCACCTGTTTGCCTGTGAATGGTACGTGAACTGAGAGGATTCTGGCAGCATTTCCAGCAACCCCAGATGAATTTTCTTCGTTCTTTACTCTCTACTGATGAAGGCCTTAAACCATAAACACGTGTCTAGAGATTTACAGCAATGTCTGCACCAACTTTGGTGAAAAACTACAGATAATTTTCAAGTAAGCTCTAACTGTGAAACGCATTTACCAGGACGGAAAGGGGTGAACTGTGCTGGGATGTGAGGCAGTGTGCTCTCCACCCCTCATCCTGATTAAAAGGCTCCATTGAGCCAGTAAGCTGACGCGCTTTGGAGATACACCTGTGTGCTTGTGAGTGGTACTTGACCTGAGAGGATTTTGGCAGCATTTTCAGCATCCCCAGATGAACTTTCTTTATTCTCTACTCTCTACTGATGAAGGGCTAAACCCATAAACATGTGTCTAGAGATATACAGCAATGTCTGCACTAACTTTGGTGAAAAACTACAGATAATTTTCAAATAAACGCTAACTGTGAACTGCATTTACCAGGATGCAAAGGGGTGAACTGTGCTGGGATGTGAGGCAGTGTCCTCTCAACACCCTTTCCTGGTTAAAAGGCTCCCTTGAACCAGTGAGCTGAAGAGCTTTGGAGATGCACCTGTGTGCCTGTGAGTGGTACTTGATTGAGAGGATTTTGGAAGCATTTCCAGCAACCCTAGATGAATTTTCTTTGCTCTCTACTCTCTACTGATGGAGGGCTAAACGCAGAAACACGTGTCTAGAGATATACAGCAATGTCCTGTCCATCTTTGGTGAAAAACGACAGATAATTTTCAAGTAAGCGTTAACTGTGAACTGCATTTACCAGGATGCAAAGGGGCGAACTGTGCTGGGATGTGAGGCAGTGTGCCCCATGCCCCTATTACTGTTTAAAACACTCCCTTGAGTCAGTGAGCTGACGAGCTTTGGAAATGCACCTGTGTGCCTGTGAGTGGTACTTCACCTGAGAGGATTTTGGAAGCATTTCCAGCAACCCCAGATGAATATTCTTTCTTCTCTACTCTCTACTGTTGAAGGGCTAAACCCAGAAACACAGGTCTAAGGATATACAGCGATGTCTGCACCAACTTTGGTGAAAAACTACAGATAATTTTGAAGTAAGCGCTAAGTGTGAACTGCATTTTCCTGGAAGCAAAAGGGTGAACTCTGCTGGGATGTGAGGCAGTGTGCTCTTAAGCCCCCTTCCTATTTAATAAGGCTCTCTTGAGCCAGTGAGCTGACGAGCTTTAGAGATGAACCTCTGTGCCTGTGAGTGGTACTTGACCTGAGAGGATTTTGGCAGCATTTCCAGCAACCCCAGATTAATTTTCTTTCTTCTCTACTCTCTACTGATGAAGGGCTAAACCCAGAAACACTGGTCTAAGGATATACAGTGATGTCTGCACCAACTTTGGTGAAAAACTACAGATAATTTTCAAGTAAGCGCTAACTGTGAACTGCATTTACCAGGATGCAAAGTGGCGAACTGTGCTGGGGTGTGAGGAAGTGTGCTCCCAACCCTCCTTCCTGTTTAAAAGGCTCCCTTCAGCCAATGAGCCGACGAGCTTTGGAGATTCACCTGTGTGCCTGTGAGTGGTAGTTGACCTGAGATGATTTTGGCAGCATTTCAAGCAACCACAGATGTATTTTCTTTCTTCTCTACTCTCTACTGATGAAGGACTAAACACAGAAACACGTCTCTAGAGATATACAGCAATGTCTGCACTAATTGTGGTGAAAAACTAAAGGTAATTTTCAAGTAAGAGCTAACTGTGAACTGCATTTACCAGGATGCAAATGGGCGAACTGTACTGGGATGTGAGGCAGTGTGCTCCCAACCCCCCTTCCTATTTAAAAGGCTCCCTTGAGCTAGTGAGCCAACAAGCTTTGGAGATGCACCTGTGTGCCTATGAGTGGTACTAGACCTGAGAGGATTTTGGAAGCATTTCCAGGAATCACAAATAAATGTTCTTTGTTCGTTACTCTCTACTGATGAAGGGCTAATCCCATTAACACGTGTCTAGAGATATACAGCAATGTCTGCACCAACTTTGGTGAAAAAATACAGATAATTTTCAAGTAAGTGCTAACTGTGAGCTGTATTTACTAGGATGCAAAGGGCCGAACTGTGCTGGGATGTGAGGCAGTGTGCTCCCAGCCCCCCTTCCAGAAGCAATGCAATTTGAGTTGGGCCAGTTCTGACTTATGCAGTAGAAGAGATGAGTCAATTGTCTGCATGCAACAGCAACAATGCATCAATTCTGTTCCCACAGTCAATGATGCATCGGTTGTGCTGGAGTAAGCACCTTATACCCTCTTCCGAGGGTCTAGGACTGGGGTGGCACCACTTGTCAGGACAGATTCAGGTTCAGTCCTTCTCACTACCAGGCATAAGAGGATGACACACAGGTCAGCACAGCTAAGCTGTTTTTGGTGTTTTTGGTTGTGCTAATGGATTTGCACTATTTCGATTAAAATTTGAAAGAATTACTAATTGGTCACATGCTATCTGGCAGTGCGCCCTAATTTGGTTAGAGTTGTTTTACAAATTGGTACGGTTCATAAACAGTAGGACCCTATGAATTGAAGTACCATTTTTGATAGATTAGGACTATCAGTCATTCTGTCCTGTTGAGTCTTGTGAGACTATTACTGCTCTTCTTGTAGGTTTGTGTGTTTGGGGCCAGACCTGCACAGTATCGTGATGAGAACTAGAACACAAGGACTTGAGGATATGTATTGAGGGTAATCATGAGAAATTGGCAGAGGATTTGTTTAATCAGAGTGATCAAAGTAAGGATCTACAGGCAGCACAAACCCAGGCACTTGTGAAAGATAGTTTGAAGGTGAAATTTGTAAAATCAAAAATACTAAAGGAGGCATAACTATCCAAATGGTGGGATGGTATGACACTGAAGAGCTACATAGATAACAAACATATCTATAGTAGTGGTGGGTGAAAAATTCCACTCCGCAGCAAAGTTCCAAAGTTTTGCCCATTCTGTGATCCATCTGGAGAATGACATTCCAGAAAAATTTTGCCAACCATTGTGTGGCAGTTTTTTCTCATGGGAGGCTCACCAATGTTAAGTTGGTGAGCGAGATAATTGAGCGCTAGATCACTTCTGAGCTAGATTTCTTAACTCAGGAGGTCATTGCCGGTCGCTACAGTTCACGTTAAGAAAGCTGTCGCTACAGTAGATGGAGTAGAAAATCTACTTGAGCGGCAGAAAGAAGCATCACCCTCTGCATTTGCCCCATAGTGCAGTTCACACAGAATTTTTCGGAACTCCACGGAGTTCAGATGAGTGAGCCCACCCCTAATTCCTAGAGGGTTACAAATATAGATTTTTCCTACTTTTGACGATTTTGAGGATGATTTTCTCAAAGAATGGAAAAAGAACATCTATGCTTTACCTTTTAATATTATACAGACTTTAATTTAAAAATGCAGACAGAAAGGCTGAGAAATTTAAAACTCAGATTTTTAAGTCAGAAAAAGAAGTCAAGGATATGAATTTAAAACAATGAACTGAAAAGAATTATGAAATTTTGAAACGTAAATAATAGGGAGCTATCCATCAAGGAAATTAGGTTGAGCCAAACTAGATATAATAATAGGGATTACAACTGAGGAATAGTTTTTACTTTTGCAAAGAACTTAGATGAGGCCTTTAAGACTAGCAACAGTCATGATAAAAATCAGGCTTCAGAGATAGGCTCAGTTACTTATAGTAATCCTGAGTTGTCTTAATTTGAGGAACCATGTCCAAGTATCTCTGGAAAACCTATAGCCCTTCTTCATGGGTCTTTTTTTTCCCGAAGAGGCACAAAGGACAAGAACAGGAATGAGAAGGGGTATAGGAAGACAAGGAGAGGAAGGAGGAGAGCCAGGTAATAGAGGGATGGTAACCCTCAATCGGACAAAAAGCAAGGCATAAATATAAGTGTGGATTACAATAATTTTGGCTCAGCATTTGCCAGTATTTTACAGGCGGTTAATTTATCTGACAGAAAATTAAATAAGATAACATTCAAGAGGTTGTGTGGGGTGTGTGAGTGAGGCCCTTGATTCGTAAGTAAGCCGGGAATGTGAGTTCTCTGAATTCATTCAATAGTCTCCCCAGGTGTTAGAAATGGGGTCTCTAGTTGGCAGAGGTATACACCTTTGTCCAAAAAGGGATCACAATCCTGGTCAGGGTAAGTCACACACCATCCAAATTATCCTGTGCCCACCCTCTGGTAGCTTGGCACTGAGCAGTCAGGCTTCACCTAGAAGGCAATGTGTATTTGTGCAATAAATCATGCAATAACACAGTGAGAACACCACAAAAAGACACCACAGAGCTTTAGAAAAGTATAAGATATTTATCTGATTAAATTAAGGTCAAAACAATCAAGATTTGATAGTCACAAGTTGAAATATTACTTTTGTAATGATAAGAAGAAGAGTATTTTAGTTCTTAGAAGCAACAATTGTCTCATGCAAGCACAAAGTACCTGGTTTGCACTAAAATTTACACGCACAAAGACCGCAAAGGAGGAGATGCGTGGAAAAAGGTAGGTGTGCGTTGGATTTCCGGGTACACACAGATGATGCGTCAATTCTTTTCTATGCGGCAAGGGCTTTGTGTTGAATTCTGGCACAGGCTTGAATCCTCTGTGTTGTGGGGTCTTTTGATGCCTAGGGAGGATGCATGGAAATCCTGGGCATGTGGGACAAAGTCACAGCTGTTGTGTCAATCCAGTGGGCGATGCAGCAGAGTTTCTGTCACACGGCTGGTGCTGCATTGTTTCCTCTTTCAGGAAGTAAGGATGCGTTGTTCTGGCTCTGCGATGCGTCAATCTGGTGGGCTGTGCATCGACGTTCTGGATGCATCACTGGTGCTACGTCGATCTCCACTCAGGGAGCCGGGCTGAGATGTTCCGGTTTGGCAATGCAGTGATTTTCTCCCCGCTGGACAGGCTGTAAGTTGATTCCGGCAGGCTGCACATCGATTTTTGCCACACAAGGAGTTTCTTTGCAGAGATTAAGGGCCTGATTCCAACTTTGGAGGACGGTGTTAAACCGTCCCAAAAGTGGCGGATATACCACCTACCGTATTACGAGTTCCATAGGATATAATGGACTCGTAATACGGTAGGTGGTATATCCGCCACTTTTGGGACGGTTTAACACCGTCCTCCAAAGTTAGAATCAGGCCCTAAGTCTTTTTGGCCCTCAGACTTCATGAAACAGGAGGCAAGCTCAATCTAAGCCCTTGGAGAACACTTCTCAGCAGAGCCAGAGGCCAGCAAGGCAGCAGGACAACAGCAAGGCAGCACTCCTTTACAGCAAAGCAGTCAAGGTGAGTCCTTTGGGCAGCCAGGCAGCTTCTCTTGGCAGGTTGCAGGATCTGGTTCAGAGTATCTGTCCCAGGAAGTGTCTACGTTGGTAGGGTCAGGGACCGAGTTTATATACCTAAAAGTGAATTTAAAGTGGGGGAAACTTCAAAGAGTGTTTTTGAAGTACACAATGTCCCCTTTCAGTACAAACTTGCCTGACAGGGTCCCAATAGGGGGTTTGGCAGTCCTTTGTGTGAGGGCAGGCCACTGTCCTTTGAAATAAAGTGTCAGGCCCTCCACCCTTCCAGCCCAGGAAGACCTATTCATTATGCAGATGTTTGCATATTTGACTGAGCATCCTGTGTTTGTGGTTGTCTGGGTGAAATGTACAAGGGAGCTATCAACCAGCTCAGCCCAGGAATAGATTGGATACAGGCTGTACAGCACAGAAGGATTTTAAGTGCAGAGAAATGCTCACTTTCTAAAAGTGGCATTTCTACAACAGTAATAATAAATCCAACCTCACCAGTCAGCAGGATTTTGTATTACTATTCCGGCCATACTAAATGTGAGCTGTCTACCCCTTTCTGATCAGGATCTACCACTCAAACAATATATGGGTTACCTAAGGCCTACCTTAGGGGTGATTGATATTTAGAAAAAGGGGAGCTCAAGGCTTAGCAAGTACTATTAAATGCCAAGTCAAAGTGGCAGTGAAACTGCACACACAGGCCTGGTAAATGGCTGGCCTGAGACATGGTTAAGGGGCTACTTAGGTGCGTGGCACAATCATTGCCGCAGGCCCACTAGTAGCATTCTATTGACAGGCCCTGTGCACATGCAGTGCACTTTACTAGGGACTTACAAGTAAATTGAATATGCCAATTGAGTATGAGCCAATGTCACCATGTTTTAAGGGAGAGTGCATATGCACTTTAGCACTGGTTATCAGTGGTAAAGTGTGCAGAGTCTTAAAACCAGCAAAAACAGTGTAAAAAAAGTGGAGGGAGGCAGGCAGAAAGTTGGGGGTGACCACCCTATGGCTGTCAGGTCTAACACCAGGTTTTCTCGAAACGTGGCAGTGTATGTGATGCACTGGCTGTTAGCTTCTCCATGCCTGTGAGAAAAGTCCTCTTTTTTACATGGTTAGCCTGATGTTTGATGTAGCCTAGAAGTTGTAGTGCCCAGGGCCCCTGCTAATCAGGTTCCCTGAGCCACAGCTCTTTCCCTAAAACTGTTGTGATACATTGGCACAATTGGTTACACCCTTACCTACCCCTTTGCACCCCTAGTAAATGGTTACATAGGTACCCAGGGCTCAGGTACCAGGGGTAGGCCCCTGAGGGCCGCTGCACTAATTGTGCCACCCTCTGTGTTGAAGTAAGCCTCAGCAAGGCCTATTAGTGCAAGGGGTTCACCTTTCTCTGCACAAAGTCCTTAGACCATGTAGGAAGAAGTTGGCACAGGAACTGAAATAAAAGACAAAGTTTATTAACCTCATGAGGTGGTACTACAGTTCAAACAGCACCCTTAGGTAATGTTTGAAGTAGCACACTGAACTGAGAGAGCATGGTCCTTTTGTACCCACGCAGGGGCTAAAAGGAGGTGGTACAATTATAGAAGCAAGACTTGTATACATGTAAGGTCATGTGGAAAATGCACAGTCGACAGGTAGGAGGAGCTAACAGTTTTCAAGGACTAACAGCTGCAGACCTTACTGAGCATGTGCGAAAGTGGGAGATGCTAAATATAACTTGTCACTAGGCAGATTTCAAGAGTAGTTAACAGAAAGGTAGGACAGAGCACATGGTGAGCACATGGCAGCATGTGGCATAAAAAATGGCTGCCATGAATACAAAATGGATTCCGCGAAATGTTCACAATAGTTACAATTACAGATGTCTTCTGCTAATGCTTAATCTAATCGCTGCTAAACTACCACATCTGGGGCCATGCATCCAGCTGCACCCAGCACTGCCATTGCAGGCTGAGTGTCCTGGTGCACATCTAAAACACAAACTCAACATGACACACTGCCTGTGTGCACTGTCCACCATACACTGCATTTACTATGGGTAAGATACCCCTCTAGCAGGCATTACAGCCCTAAGGCAGGGTGCACCATATTATCTTTGAGGGCATAACTACATGAGCAATATGTCCCCACTGTGTCCTTGCCAAACCTGGGATATAGTGAGTGAATAGAGCAGCCATTTTAATACATGTGCTGGACACTGGTGAATACGAGTTTCCAAGCTACTTGATGGCCACTCTGAACCCTATGTTGTTTAGTATCAAACAAATCAGAATGATGAATCCAAACTGGTACCAGTATTGGATTTGTCCCTAAATGTACCCAGGGGGCACCTTAGAGGTGCCCCCTGCAAAAGTTAACTACCTTGACATGGTTGCTGACTGGTTCTATCCAGTCTGCCACCTCCAGACACCCAATCTACAAACCTCGCGGGAGAGCCCTGGTTCTCCGGTTTGTAAAACAATACCCTTCCTGGGTGGAGGAGCTAACACCCCCTCCCCCAGGAATGTGCAGTGCACTGACTGTGAGCTTCAAAGAGCTTACCACCTATGAAATTCAATGCCCAGGCCTGCTACTAGCAGCAGATGGTCAGCCCCTATACAAACCCCCACTTTTGGCAGGAGCAAAAGTGGGAAACCACACAAAGTGTAGGAAGAGTGGCCCCACCTGGCATGCACCACCCCCATGGTGTAGCCTGATAGGTGAACACTCCATTTAATTTTCCTCCATCTTAGAAGAAAGGAGAATAGCCAATCGGGGTTAGGTAAGTGACCTTTCCCACAGGAAGTGGTCACTATAGTGGGTGTAGCCACCCAAAGGTAAGTGTCCTGTTGGACCCTACCAGGTACCTCCTAAAACGCCCACTAAATTTAGTATTTAGTGGGCATCCCTAGACCAAGAATCAGATTCAAAGGACACAAAGAAGACCAGCACAAAGAAGATCCAACGCACAAGAACTGTGGACCTGCTGTGCAAAAAAAGGTGCCAAACCCTGCCTGCTGCAGCCAGGACCTGACAATCACCGCTGAGTAGCTTCTGGACAACTGGCCTGACCTCAAGAAACCCAGAAGACCTCCAGGCTTCACCACTCACCCAAGAACTCCCTCCAGAGTGGAGGTACCACTCTGCAACAAAAAAGGAACCAGCAACCCAGTGACGGTCACTTCACTGACTGCTAACTCCTGAACCAGAATTTGCAGCCAGACCCAATGACACATAAATAATCACAATGACAAACCTTGCAAGTGTGTCAAGTTTGGTGACACTGCACCCTCCAGTGGCTGAACTGCATCAATATCCTTGGTACTGGTCAGCTGACATCAGACATCAGGAAAACCAGCCCCCACGGGGCTGAAAAAGGACCAGAGGGAAGCCCCAGTCAAGGGACTTCAGGAACACCCTGGACCTCCCACTAGTGTGCCTCCGTTGTCCTGCATCCTACCCTTAAATAGACTTACCTCCACATCCAAAGGGTATCTTTGTGCACCAATTCACTTTTCACGCGGTAGCCTTGTGCCTTGCAACAAAGAACCTGATGTGCCCTAAGGGTCCCTAATTCCTTGCGACTTCGGCACTCCAAGGGGACCCCAAGGAACCCCCTCATAAATTACCTGTGCAATGCTTTTCAAAGTGGGTCCTCGCAGTGGCCCTGCCCTAGCTCCAGAGACTTCTCCCAGCTGCTCCCGCCGAAACCGGGAGCCCTCTGAACTTCTTCAGCTGTCACAGTGTGCCCATTACCACCTCTACCAATCTGCATAAAGGAGAACTTGGTAATCAACTGTATGTTTTTAGATGTATTTTTAAAGGTGACTTTCCATTGATTCCTATGGTGCGTAGTTATGCACAGAAAGAGTATTTTCTTTAAACTTCAAAAATCCATATCTCCAAAAGTACTTAGAGCATTAGGTGATAACGTTTTTACCTCTGTAAACCAACTTGTGGTTGCCTGGATACCCTGTACAGTGTGCCTACCTTTGCACAGTACACAGAGGGCCAGCCTCCCACAATGCCCAAGAGGTCCCACAGTTTGTAGAGCCGGTTCAGGTGGTTTGGTATTTGGTCTTCTCCCTAATATGCCAATATAATTTGTTTTTCTGCGCCCAGTGGCATAGCATGCCCCTTTGGTGACTGCAAGAGGTATGCAAGCGAGTTAGGTAGCCCTAAAGGGATGTAGCTAGGGAATTTAGGTGGATCTGTTTTCCAGATTTTGTTAATGTCAGACAGCACCTCTTCACAGAAAGGCTGAATCTTGGGGCAGTGTCAAAACATATGTGTGAGTGTGACCATTGTCCGCAGTGTCTCCAGCATCATCCATCACTGTCCTTTTTTTCATTTGGCTACCCTAGCTGGTGTGTAGTACCAATAGTGGACTATTTTAAGCAACATTCCTTTACCCATAGCACTGCAAGCGGATGTGTGGGCTCTGTGCTAGATGTCTTTCCTCTCCTTGGCAATTAATGTGCGTTCGCATTCAATTTCCCAGCGTTTCTGCACTGGGGACTTGCAGGATCCTAGGGGAACGATAAGGAATTCATAAATATCTGATAATATGGGCTTATCGGATGAACGGGAAATAGGCCACCTTTCAAACGAGTAAGGGTGAATGTGAAGCTGCTGATAACAGTGCCTAAGGGCCATATATTGCCAGTGAACATTGGAGGTGATGCTGTAGTGAGTTTGAAGTTGTGGAAAGTCCAAATCAAAGATTTCTCCCAGTCTCTTAAATACTGCCATTTGCCAAGTATCAAAGGATGTGCCTTGCTCTGCTGGAAGAAAATCAGGATGGCCTATAAATGGTACCAGGGGTGATATGCGGGAAGATAGTTAATGGCGTATCTGGTCTGCATCCTAGACACTCATGGTGGCCCGTGAGACTGGTGAAATGTACATGCTGGGTGGCCAAAGAGGTTTAGGTGGCCAAGGCATTTTCTAAATGTTGATGCCAGCCAGTGCTTGGTCAATAAAGCACCAGTGCTTCTCTATGCAGGGCCTGGCCCATTCCCCAATATACCGCATTCGAGCAGCCTGGTAGTATTTTGTCAAGTGAGGAATGCCCAGTCTGCCCTCCTCAAGGACCAGGTAGGCATGTTCTTTCACAATCCGTGCCTTTTTCCCACTCTAAATAAAATCATCAATGAGTTGTTGCAATTAGTAAGACCGGAAGGAGGGAGCTGCATGGGTAAATTATGCATAACTTAGAGCAGTTTTGGGGGCACCGTTATCTTGATTGCCGCTAGCCACAAGAGTATGTACCTCTTCCAAGAGGAAAGTTACGACTTGGTGACATGTAGAAGTCTTGTATAGTTGCTATCAGCAGTGCGACCAATGTTAAAAGTATTTTAAGGCCCAAGTAACTTTCTCCCTGGGGTGCCCAAGTGAAGGGGAAGTGGTTCTCCAAGTGAGACTGGTCTGCCTTAGGTAGAGTAAAGTTGACAATGTTGGATTTTGCATAATTAATCTTAAAGCTGGAATCACCCTCAAACACCTCCAACTCCTCCATGAGTGGGGGCAGTGAGGCACGGGGGACAGTCAACACAATCATCATGTTGTTAGCATAGAGCGCAAGCTTGCGTTCCCTGCCCCCATCCACTGCCCTTGATGCTGTTTTTGAGGTGCACCCGCTCTCTGAAAGGCTCCATATAGAGAGCAAATAATAAAGGAGACAGAGGGCAACCCTGATGAATATCCCTATTAATGGCAAAGGGCTGGAATAGCCAGCTGTTGACTTGGACCTCTGCTTTTGGTTGCTTGTAACTAGACCACACCCATCTGTAGAACCTCGATCCAAGGCCCATTTTAGTGGGGACCAGTTGGAAATATGGCAAGTGCACTCTGTTGAACGCTTTTTCAGAGTCGACAGAGAGGAGGATGGAGGGAGTATGGGACAGATGAGCTTTGTCGATGAGGTGACAAAGTTGTTTAGTATTGTCACTGCAGTTGCTTTCTGCTATAAAACCTGCTTGATCCAGATCAACCAGGTGTTGCATGTATGGGGCTAGACGGGCAGCCATGATTCCATGAAATATCTCAACATCTCTATTTAATAATGAAATAGGGCAGTATGACGAGCAATAGGCAGGATGCTTGTCTGGCTTGGAGATGACTGTAATGGCCATCTGTTGCATGGTGTCATTAAGGGTCCCTGTTGTGCTAAAGGAATTGTGAAGTCTAATTAGCATGGATGCATAGACAGGACCAAAGGTCATATAAAAGTCTGCCCTGTAGCCGCCTGGGCCTGGTGCATTACCGGTGATCAGCTTTTGTATGGCCTGCATCACCTCATCGATGTGAATGTCTCTCTCTAAGTCAGAAGACTCGAAGCCGGAAAGGTAATTCAGTGGCACTTGTGCAAAATAGGATTCAGCATGGCTTGTTTCTAAGTGTTCAGCGGTATGAAGTGTGGTGTAGAAGTGCTTAAATGCTTGCGCTATGTGTTCATCTTGGACTACTTGGTGGTCTTGGGAGTCATCTACTTCCATTATGCTATGCTGGAGGGTTTGTGTGCGGAGCCTGTTTGCTAATAAGTGCCCTGCATTGTTGCCTCCCACATGATATTTCTGCTGTGTTTAGTGCTTTAAGTTGTTTGCAAGCAGTCGTCAGCTGACTCCTTACTCTAAAAGCTCCTGTACGTTTATGATCTTCTTCTAGTTCCTTTACCTCAGCCTCCAACTGAGCCTTCTTATCTCTCCTATCACAGTTCAAATAGGCAGCTCTTGTGATGAAGCGTCTTAGAACGACAGTCTTCAGTGTATCCCAGAGTGAGACAAATGGGATTTCTGGGATGTCATTAATCTGTAACAAATCAGCGATGACGGAGAAATTAATGTATTACACAGAGGTTTAACCTTTTGTCCCCGTAAACATTGTGAATTTACTAAATTGAAAATTGTTTTTTATGTTTGCTAGGAAATTTCAACTTGAGTTTTTTTTGATGCACTCAGGAAAGAGAACACCAGTAAGAAACAGAAAGTTAAGAAAGCTGATCTAAAGATTTTTGATTTTTGATTTGCAAGACGCACATGTTCTCCTGTCGTTAAATAATGAAGATGAACTGGATGTTGATGATGTATATACAGTATTGAATGTTGAGAAAACCATAGAACAACTGAAAAATTGGAGGATGACTCTCTCAAGCGGAGAGTTACTAAGGGCTTCAATAGGAAAGATCATTTGTCACTTTAGGAACATGGTACTCTGAGAATGTTTGTGTACTGATGTCTCCACTGTAATACAGGAGGCTGACAAAGGTGGAAATATTGCTTTTATGTGAAGATCTGATGTTGACAATGAAATTATGAGACAATTGAGTGGTAATAAATGTTATGTCAAGGTCAATGGATATACCCTGCATTAAATGTGCAAAGACTGATCTTTAAAAAATTGTATACATGGAAGGAAAAATGGCTCCTCAATGAAGCACAATATAGATATATCAGAGTTGAAAAAAACATTTTATCCTTTATTTACATTATACCAATGGTACATAGGTTTAGAGGTTCCCCACCAGAATGTCTGAGTGTATCTAATCTCGATAGCCTGACCAAGCATCTGTCAGAATATGTTTGCCTTTTTTTCAAAACCTTTGATGGTTAACTTGCCTTTGTACATAAGAGAGACCAGGGACATCCTTAATAAGCTCCCTTATACTGTTTGGGACTTGGATATGATGTTTGTTTTCTTAGGTGTTGTTGGTCTTTAGACAAGTATTCTCAAAGAATTTGGGACCAGATGTACATAACCTTTTAGTGGTCGCAACAGGTCCAATTTGCAGTCCACTGTGTACTCTTAAAAAATGAAAAAACTTTTCATTTTTATTTTTGAATTGCATCCCTTTTTCACTTTAAGGAAAATAGGCTGCACTAAAAAAATTGGTTTATTGAAAAGGCAATTACAGGCATACTTCAGCAGTCCAGCATCCCTGTGATTGTTGTGATTCACAATGGGTCACAAAGTGAGACCTACCTCATGAATATTAATGAGGTAGAGCTATTTGTCACCCAATGCAACTCACACAATGTGTTAAAATGTTTTCAGTTTCCTAATTCCAAATTCGCAAAAGTCACCAAACTGAATTTTTTGTACATCTGGCCCTTGGTCTCAGGTCTTTGGGTTATTTTTGTCCAGTAGAAGTGCAAGTCTATACAAACATTCTGGAATGTGAGTTGAAATGGCAGTTCTAATTTTGACTAACAATTTCTTTCTGTTTAATGGAGAATGGTACCATCAAATTCAGGTAACAGCAAAGGGGGTGCTTGCCCAGACTTCTGCTCCAAGCAAATGGATTGAATACATCTACTTTGGAGGATGATTTATGGATCACAAACTTATAATTTGGACAGGAGATTCAATGCAGATTAGGCTGTATAGGAAATCCACTGCCACCAATAATATTCTAAGAGCTGATAGTTCACATATGAATTCCGTTATCAGCGGAATCCCTTATGGAGAAATTGTCAGATTACAGATGAATTGCAGAAGGCCGCCCGCCCGCCCAGCGGGAAACCCCCTTCCACGAGGATGCCGGCTCCGAATGGAGCCGCCGGAGTGGAAAGGGTGCGACGGGTGCAGTTGCACCCGTCGCGATTTTCAGTGTCTGCTATGCAGACACTGAAACTCTTGGTGGGGCCCTGTTATGGGGCCCCTGCAGTGCCCATGCCAGTGGCATGGGCACTGCAGGGGCCCCCAGGGGCCCCACAACACCTGTTACCGCCAACCAGGTTCTGGCGGTCAAAACCGCCAGAACCAGGCTGGCGGTAAGGGGGTCGGAATCCCCATGGCGGCGCTGCCTGCAGCGCCGCCATGGAGGATTCCTCAGGCCAGGGGAAAACCGGCGGGAAACCGCCAGTTTCCCTTTTCTGACCCCGGCTTTACCGCCGCGGTCAGAATTGGCCTGGATGCACCGCCAGCCTGTTGGCGGTGCATCCGCGGTCCCCGGCCCTGGCGGTCCATGACCGCCAGGGTCGTAATGACCCCCTTAGGGTCATATGTATGAAGACTGGAGCTTGCGATTCGGAAATAGCGATTTCTTAAAAATCGCTATTTGTGATTTTTGAGGCCCATTTACTGAATTGCAATTTGCATTATCGCAAATTGCGATTTTTTTGCGATTCGGTAAAAAATCGCAAATTGTGAGAAAGTTCGAGAAAGCACACCTGGAGGAGCCTGATAACATCACCAGCAGGAAATGAGTCATCCCAGGCAGTTTCAGGTGCCACACCCAAACCAGCATCCTGAGAGAGAGCAGCCCAGCCACACAGAGCAGCACTCAGAAGGAACAAGAATGCCTGAGCAAGGATGGATACCCCAGGACAAGCACAGGAGAAGGGTGAAAGGAAGCGCAAGCTGAAATTCAGTGAGCAGGTGCTTGAGGTACTAACTGAGGAGGTGGTGAGGAGCCATGACCGCCTGTTTGGAAAAAGCTCACTCCAGGTGCCTGAGAGTGAAAAGAGGAGACTATGGTTGGACATACAGTCCAAAATCTGCGCAACTGGAGTGGCACAGCACTCCATTGAAGAGATTAAAAAAAAGGTGGTATGACCTGCGGTCCCGTGCAAAGGAGAGGGTGGCAAGGAGACTTGCGGAGGCCAGGGGCACAGGAGGCGTCCATCCACAGAGGCACCATCAACACCATTGGAGGACCTAGTGGAGTCCACACTCCTCCCTGAAGCTGTGACTGGGGTCTCAGAGATCGACACCTCTGGCACACCAAGTACCAGCCAAGGTAAGTGCAATACTGTTTTGTAACCCTATATGTGTATGCACAAAAGCCCCTTAGGAATTAGCAAGTAATGTGAAAGAGTGTGAGAAGTAGTCCAGTCCACATCTTAGAAGCACCACTGCAATGCATTATGGTAGTGGCAGTCCACAACCCAGAACTGAAAGTAGCACAACAATGTATTTAAGTAGAGTGACACCCAGAGGAACACAACACACACAACACCATGTAGAGCAGTACCTGTACCCTTATTGCCATTGTCTAACCGAAAATGTAACATACAGAACTGACATGCTGCATATTGTTGTTGCAGGTGGGCCAGGCCCAGCAGCCACAGCATCTGTGCGGGTAGGCGAGACAGACACCCATCTGGCCTCCGATTCGAACACCAGTGGGTCCCTCAACATTGCGACTGTCCGACACAGGCCCAGGGCACTGCCACTGCCAGAGCTCAGCAACGACTCCGATGAGCAGCAGGAAGGGCCAAGTACCCCATCAGCACCAGACAGGCACAGCCAGATTCAGGAGGGCAGGTGTCATCCAACCACAGCATCACGCAGGATTGCGACAGAGTCCTGGGCACAGCAGCATGAGTCAGGTGAGGGTCCCTCCTTATTTGGTAGCCTGGAAGCTGCTATGCTGCAGCAGCAGCATCTGCAAAATAAGCAGATCCTTGCATTAGACAAAAACCTGCGCAAACATAACCGCAACATGATGGGCCTGCATCGCCAACTTGACTCCCTCAATAGTAACATTGTACACCTGCGTGAGGGACAGGTGCAGACATCACAGGACACCAGGGACGTTACAAGTGCTGTCCGTGAACTCTGCCAGGAGCTGCGCCATGAGAGGGTGAACCAGCACAGACAGGAGCGCAGATTCCGTACCATGTTTGGCAGCTTCTGTCGTTCCTCTAACAGGATGGCAAATTCTACAGCACTGATTGCCCGTTGTGCAGTGGCTGCGCAAGTGGAGGCAGCACACAGCAGCAGGGACGTTGTCAATGGACTTGTGCAGAGCACAAATGTGATCGAACACATTATGGGACCAAGATCAGCCACTCCGAGTGAGCTAGCACTGGGGGACACTGAGGACAGTTCCAGCCTCAGCAGTGTAGCCGTACCTGCAGCGGACACCAGACGGCGCAGTGCCAGGCACAGCACTGCCACTGAGGGTGACAATAGAGGTGCCAGTGACGTAACTGGGCACCCGAGTGGTGTGCGTGGGTGAAAAAAATGACTCTTGCTGCCATTAGACTGCTGTTGATACTATGAAGTAATAGTGCATAACTCTGGTTCATCATTGGTTTGCGTTTGTCACATCACCTGTTTGTTTTATTACTCACACGTACATTAGCTAACTTAAGGTAATACATTTATTTCACTACAGGTACAGTTGTCAGGGGATTTGTGTCATTAATACTCACTTTTGAAATGGTTGTGTGTGATGTCGGCACACCTTTGCCTTCCCTCTGCTGCACTGGTCCTGTCTGCTGGCTGTAGAGGTGGTATGGGATCGTCATCCTCATCTGATTCAGTATCATTGATTTCTACAAGTATGCCCCTGATGGTAGCTATATTGTGCAGGATTGCACAAGTAGCCACTATTCTACATGTTGTCTCTGGACTGTACTGTAGTGTCCCTCCACTTTTGTGGAGGCACCGGAAGCGACTCTTCAGCAGTCCAAATGTGCGCTCCACCACGTTTGGGTTGCCCTGTGTGCTGCATTGTATCTCCGTTCAGCTGGTGTTGTAGGATTGAGGTAGGGTGTCATCATGTAGGTGTGCACTGCGTAAGCACTGTCTCCTGGAAGGGACAGAGGGTGTGATGAATAACTGAGGCATCTGACATCGGTACGCCATCAATGCACCAGTGTACAGAGGGACATTACCTAGTAGATATCTTTCACCAAACTCACCAGCTAGCAGTCTTGTGTGAATCCCGCTGTGGCGAAAGATGTAAGAATCATGTGTGCTCCCTGGGTACCTGGCCACGAGATCAGTAATGATGTAGGAGGCATTGCATATCACCTGTATATTCATGGAATGTTGGTATTTCCGGTTGCGGTACACATACTCTGTGGCTGATGGTGGACAGATTGCCACATGTGTGCCATCTATGGCACCTAGGACGTGGGGGAACTGTGCTATCTGGTAAAACTCTATTTTTGTCTGCTGTAATTCCTGTGGGGTGTGAGGGAATCTGATGTACAGGTGTAGTTTGCTCAGCATGGCGTTGATGAATTCATTGAAAAATCTGGAGAGGGTACTCTGTGTGACCCCTCCAGCTGCTGCCATGACCCTTTGATAGCTTCCTGAGGCGAGTAGGTGAAGGGAGCATAATATCTGCACATGGGTGGGTATGCTGTGACTCCTTAGTGTTCTGCGCTGCAGTATGGGTTGTAGCTCAGCTATCAGATCAAGTATCATGGCTGAGTTCAACCTATACCTCTCATATATTTCCTCCTGTGTCAGGTCACAAAGTGTAATGCGCACTCTGAAAATGCGCTCCTGTCTCGTCCTCCCTCTCCTCAAACATGCCAAGATCCTCATCCTCCTCGTCATGACGTAGAGTGCAGCCATTGTTGAAAAGAGTTTGAGGCATTCTGGGCCTCTTTATATAGGTTGCACCTGGTTACCACCTGGTTTCAGTTCATGGTATTTTGCATGTGCAAAATGCCATTCTGTGGAAAATCGCAATTTGCGATTTTTTGATGCATCTCTTTGCGACTTGGATTTTGCAAATCGCAATTTGCGCCTCGCAATTTCCTACTGGAAATACCGAATCGCAAAATGCGATTCGCAAAACCAGGTCGCAAAAAATCACAGTTTTTGCGATTTCTTATTTTTGGTCTGCGAATGCCTTTCATGCATCGCAGACCACGTTTTTGCACTCGCAAACAGCCGATTTTTGCGATTTGCACCATTTGCAAATGCAAAAATATTTCATACTTCTGGCTCTTACTTACTAACCTGACTAGCTGAAGTAGTGATTTGAAGGAATTGAAAGAACCAGGTATTTGGAAAAAGGTTGGTAAAGGGTTTGCTTCAGTGGGAAATTGGCTTAGTAATATCTGGAATGGGGTATTATTAAAAATCATTCAGGGAATATTGATCGTAATTGCTTGCATATTAGGATTATGGGGAGCATGTAAATTATGTCAAAAGATTAAATTGAAAAGGTCAAAAAATAATCAGAGAGGGAAGAACAAAACAGGGAAAGAATCTACAGGGAAGATTTGAGAAGAAGACAAAATGCTGAAGAGACTGAATCATGAAATATTGATGGGCAAAAGTAGTGTGATTACATATTTAGTCATCAGAGGAGGGATTGTTACTGCACAAATCTTAATAAAAAATGTATTGATGAATGTTTATGTATTTTGAATAATGAAATTTGCAGAAAATTATTAACGTAGAAAAATAATGTGCAAGTTTGGAATTTGTGACCTCAGAGAGTGTCCACCAGAATTCACAAATTATATTAAGAGAGTAATTAACATATATGAAATGTTGAAAATGTGTTAGATTAATGTAGCAATGTGTCATATGCTTTGCTGTAAATTGTAGGCCCTAACTTAGCTAATGTCTTGGCCTAGTCTTGCCAGGCCTCATGCAGAAGCTGTATTTCATGAAAAATGGTGACAAGTTGAACTAACCGTGAACTGCTTATTGTTTAATAAATGTTGTTTTAGCTGAAACCTCTATGTGAACCAACGGACAGGAGATGATGGAGCTAGAAATGTAACAATTAGTGTGTAAAGGGACTCGAACAATGAAGACACTTACTGGAAAAGAAGATGCAACATTTTTGATACCTGACGAGCCGGATGATGAGGACATCGCAAGGCGGACCAATCAACGATGTGTGAACTGTGAAATATTAGAATTCATAGATTTGATTTACAAATGTTATTGGTTAGGAGAAAAACCATACAATTAAGTGACCAAATAGGAATTAGGTGACAGTCGGGTGACTTTGATATTACAACGTGACAGAGGGAAGAGAGATCAGATGTTAGGGGAGAAACTATGAGACATAGAGGTGATTCGAGATTTTGTCGTTGGGCTCATACTCTCTATTAGGAGAGCCTGATGAGATGCTGATTGACTGATGACCTGAGGACGAAGACAGACTTTGTTGCTGATCCATACCGAGGATAGGTAGATATGACAATGTGACTGAATTATCTTTTTGTGGCTTTTCTTTCTAGGTACCAACTGCGCTGTCTAATTAGCTTTCTTAACTAGATGTTTTCTAAATTCTTGTTCTAAATTGTTTTGCATGAAGTCCCACATGCTGATGCTAATCTGGGTTAGGCGAGGGTTCCTACTCTATGACAATTGACAGACCACAGAGACAATTGATTGACGGACTGATTTGCTGAACTTACCGAATGATTGCCCTTGATTCATTGGTTGACTTATGCTACTGCTTTAGAATGTACTCTGATGCAAGTTTTGATTAGGTTATGTTTTTGGCGTCTTTCAATAAATTAATACGGATTTGTTGAATCAAACAAAGTTTGAACTAATCTCATGACTTAGTACTGTAACTAATAGGGAATAAAATTACTAAACGTATACTGAGTTGTGGTTATTCATGATTGAAAGGTCATGGTGTGATGTTTATTAATTGCTGATTAATGACTAGCCTAATGGTTATTGAATTTGTCTATTGATTATTGAGAAACATTGGTTGCAACATAGCTAGGATACTCCATGCGAATCAAAAGGTTCATCGACCTTTGCGCGTCCCCTTGTAAGTATACTTATTAAGGACCAGGTGCGTCAACATCAGCATAGAGGTGGGAATAGCTGTGAGTTATAATTATGTGCATCTGGGTGTTAGTTATTTAGTGGTTGATTGATTTGTGTCAAGAGACTGCTATACTCACTCTTCGTAGGTGCTATTGATTGATTTAGAATGGATGATTCAGATGGGCTGCTCGGTTAGATGTAGGGAGCGAGTGTGAGAAGCAGCTCAGTGTCAGATATGGGTAATTTTTCATACCTTATGATGTGTTAGAAAGTTTCCTAGACAACCTTTAAAGGTTTTTGGGGTTTCAATGACAATAATTTGTTTATTTTTTATTTTGTAGATAGATTTGTGCGACTTTAGTGTTAAGAATATGAATAGATTGGAATTGAGATAGGGGAACTGAACTGTAAGATACTAACTATTCGATGGGATTCCTCCAAAGAATTGGTTAAGCTCATGCTGAGTTGACTTTGCTGATAGGTTTCAACGTGACAAATCAAGTACAACTTTCCTGTATGTGTGCGACATGATGGCCATTTTGGAGTGAGGATTGGTGTAGACTTTGAAGTTAGTAACTCTTGGATGTGTTTTCTACAATGGGATGATCATACAGATGTTGATTTGCCTTTGTTGATACGTTTGGATAGGACGAATGAAGTAAAGCCTTCCTTTATGACATAACGGGTGCTTTGCAGTAAGGAAGACATCTGATGTGCAGTGATAATGGTATTCAATGATTGGCTAAGACCTTTCCTTGTAAGACACAATGGACATTCTTGCAGTGAGGAAGCGTGTCAGATGTTGAGTGCTGTTTGTATCCTATATTTAGCTAAGAACTTACCAGTGAAGCAGCTTGCATCATTCTTGTTTTAATTTCAGTGACAGGTCTGTTTGTTTCATAAGATCGCCTAGTTGGATTTGTATGATTGATGCAATTAGAATGGTAAGTGGAATGATTTTCCAGTTTACTCTGAAGTGATATGGGGCCAGATGTAGCAAATGATTGCGAGTCGCAAACGGCTCGCAGCGCTATTTGCGACCCCCAAAATGTGAAACGGGATGTTCAAATCCCATTTCGGAGTAGCAAATAGCGATGCAACCCATTACCGACTCGCAAAAATTGTGACCTGATTTTGCGACCCGCAACTAGGAAGTCGCAAATTGCGAGTCGCAAACTGTATGCAAAAGCCAGTCGCAAATTGCGATTAGTTGCAAAAAGCCCGTTCTGCACACCCAGATAACCACTGATTCTGAGCAGGTGGTAACCAGAACCAAAGTATAAAAGGAGACCCAGAAGGCATCTGGGTTACTCAAAATGGCTGCCCTATATGTGATTGCATGGAGAAGGAGAGTCCAGGCTGCCCAGCAGAGGAGGAGGAGGCAGAGACAGGAGAGGATATATCGAACCAGGCAGACACTATTTCAACGAACTGAGGAGAAGATATATGATAAATACAGACTGAGCAGCATTGTTATCTTAGAGATAATTGAACTGCTGAAACCTCAGCTTGAACGACAGAAAACACGCGGCAGCGCCATCCCCACACATGTGCAAGTGCTATGCTCACCGCACCTCTTGGCCTCGGGTAGCTATCAGGGGGTAATTGCTGTGGCAGGTGGGGTATCCCAAAGTGCACTCTCACGATTCTTCAGATGTTTCCTAGATGCCATACTTGCACACATGTCCAGATATATATACCTTCCCAGAAATGAGGCAGAAATGAACAGCACCAAGTTGGACTTCTACAGAATTGCCAATTTTCCCCATGTAATAGGGTGTGTGGACGGAACTCATATGCCAATTTGCCCACCAGCAAATCTGGAATATGTGTTCCGCAATAGGAAATGTACCCACTAACTAAACATCCAGGTGGTATGTGACGCCCATAATGTCATTACTGACATAGTGGCAAAATATCCCATGAGTACACATGATTCCTACATATTCAGGCACAGGGGGATACACCAACGCCTAGAACGTGGGGAGTTTGGAGAAGGATATTTAGTAGGTATTGGCGAGTACACTCTGAAGCCTTACATACAGGTTAGTGTGTAACCCTGTGATGCCCTGCTAAATTTGCCTCTTTTGTCAAACAGGTGACAGTGCATATGCCCTGAGACCATGGATAGTCACCCCATACCTAACACCTGGCAATCAGAATGAGAGGCAATACAACATTGCACATTGGCAGACCAGAACTATAGTCGAGAGGATGTTTGGCTTGTTGAAGTCAAGATTCCTATGCCTCCACAAAAGTGGAGGAGCACTTCAGTATGCCCCAGAAACAGCATGCAAGATAGTTGTCACCTATGCCATCCTACACAACATTGCCACCAGACGTGGGCTATATCTCACCCGTGAAGACACAGATACAGAGGATGAGGAGCAAGAGCTACCACACCGACAGCCTGGGGATAGAAGCATCGCAATGGAGGGCAGACAGAGACAGAACCACATTGCAACTCATTACTTTGGCAGGTACGTGACAACCGTGACAACACTCACTAATGTAAAACACACATAGCCCAGTTGTGTATTTAAACAAACTAACCCTTTTATTGCAGGACTATAATGTTGAAATCATTGTGAATAATGCGACAGTATGGGAAAAAAGCCTCCTACGACTGCGGCCACCATAGTTCACTCCAGCCTGGTCCCCTGAGCCTTGCTGTGCACTGCTACTCTGCAACACACGTGCATCAGTGGCAGACAAACTACTCACAGTTGAGCCCTCCTCACTGTCCTGCGGGGTGTCCCCAATGCCCCTTGCAGCCTGTCTGGTCTCCAGCAGATCCACCACATGGCTGATGCAGCCAAGTCCACGTGCCACATCTCCTGCAAAATGCCCCAGTTCTACTTGTGGGCTGACAGTGCGCCTTGACAGGCAGGTTGTGTTGGTTGCCAGGTGCCCTATGGATGCACCTAGCCTGTCTAAACGGGCAGCAGTGTTGCGCTCCCTGCGCCGTGCCTCTGCCCTGTCAGCCACCACTTCCCTGACCAAATTGTCAATGAAGGTCGTCAGGTTACCCAAATGTGTGTTCATTGTTGTGAACTGGTTGTCCACATTTGCCAGCCCATGTGTGATAGTGGTCTGCAGTCTTGAGAGGTTACGGTTCATTAACATCATTTGTCTATTTTGCAGGCACTGCCTCTGCAATAAGGATGCCTCAAGTCCCACAAAATCTACAGCTGACACTTCCTCACTGCGCACAGACTGCAATGTGCGGCGTCATCTACGCTCTGCGCATGATGATGCATGTTTTTGCCTTTCCATAGGCATTGGCCCTGATGATCCAACGGCTGCCTCCATACCCAGCGCAGGATCGTCCATGGTCTCCTGTGCCAATTCCACGGGTGGTGTTGTTCTGCACTCCCCTGTGGTTTCTGTGGCAGCCTCCTCCTGTGGGCCTGTGCCATGTTCCTCTCCCTGCACAGTGGCACTGATGGGGGGGCCTTGTGGGAGACCTGTGGGACATAGAGTATACACTGTCAGTCTCGCACATATGTTTGCTGCCTCAAAATAAACATTTGCCTATATTTGGACTACTGTACTACATTGCCCATAATGCACTAATCTATAGGTTGCTAAACTGTGAATGGAGCTAGTCTGGAGGTGCCTGCTGATGTGTACTGGGATTGTGTGCATAGTGCATATGCGGGTGTGAATGCATATATTTTGGTACTTACTTTTTGATGTTCCTGGTGCAGAACTGTCTACGTCTTCAATGCCCAGTACAGCCTCCGGCTCCAGAGTTGTCTCCACCATGCTTTATATTGCTGTAGGAGGTAGAACAGTAGATGGCCCTCCTCCAGTGCCATGCATCTCCCTCATGCGCTCTGCCACCCTCTCCTTGGTCCTGTAGCGAAGGTCATACCACCTTTTGCGGATTTCATCCAGGGTACGGTGGCTTACACCAATGGTATTTATCTTGTTCTGGATGTCCTGCCAGATCTTCTTTTTTTGGGTGTCAGAGACACTCATTGTTGCCTTGCCAAATAATTCTTCATGGTGCAGGAAGCACTCCTCGGTCAGCACCTCCAACTCCTTGTCAGAAAACTTGATTTTGTGTTTTCTGCCTCCACTGGGTGTCTCCTTCTCCTGTGTAGCCATTGTTGCTGCAGCTCCTTTCACCTGGGTGTGGCTCTGCAGTTTAGGCTGGGTGGGCTCCTCCATCCTCCCTGTTCCATGTGGTTACTTCCTGGTTCTGATGTCATCACTCAGAACCAGGAAGTGGGTATTTCAAAAGTTTAATTCCACCTGCAGGCAATTTGCGAGTCAGTCGCATTTTGCGACACTGGACCACACCCTTCGTGTAATTTGTGACTCACTTTTTGCGAGGTCGCAAATTGCGACCTCGCTAAAAGTGAGGTCGCAAAATGCAGTGTGACTCCGCTGCGACTCGCTATTTGGAATAGCGATTTTTACTGGAATATCATTTTGTGAGTCAGAAATAGCGATTCGCATGCAGTCTCTATTTCCGACTTGCAAATTTTTTCGTTCCTACATCTGGCCCATGGTATGTTACGATATGATATGTTAAATGGTGAGTGCCTTTTAAAGCCTAGGGATGGGTATTTTGTTGGGTGGATTGTACTTGGGTGTGAATGCCAATTATTTTTTTCTATGAATTTCTACTTCAAGACCTGTAATGCTTTTGTGACATGATGTATTGTTAATGGGTAAAGTTTTACTCTTAGAACATATTCTGAGTACAAAGTGGTTGGTTTAGATTTGATGACATTGAATTTGCTGCTCTAAATGACATGGCAGGCATTACTGGAATGCAGAATGGCGTCAGAGGCTGGGAATCATTTGCACTCTTAGATGGTTGAAAACTGTCTAATCCAGCAGAATGAATTGTTTGGTGGGACTGGTGATAAGAGAAAGTGTAGGAATAGGGTGAGTTAGAATACTATTTAAATTTCTGTGGTGTTTTTGGTTGCACCTCTTAAGTTGTCATGGAAGTGACATGGTGTGTCTGGATTTATTATGTGAGCATTTTTGTGGGTGCATTGATGCTTACAGTGTCTGTTCGATTGCATGTATGTATGAATAAAGCAAGTTAATTAGATTATTGTTTGAATTGAGGATTGGATATGCCTCAATACCATGATGTTGTGTAGATGAATATTGAATCACAAACTAAATAAGTTAATAGTATGAGATATTGGTCCAGTGAGTGGGGGCATGTCTCTGAATGAAAATAAGGATTCTTTTCAAAATGGTAATGTGGCGTATGGACGGTATTTTTGGCTGTACCTGTAACCTCTGTGATAGGTTGATGGATATATTTATGTGAATATCTTTTGTAAATTATAATGAACACAAGCAGAAATATTTGATGTTTAACTTATATTTGTATATATGAATTCAGGGCCTTATTTATACTTTTTGGTGCAAAACTGCACTAAGGCAGTTTTGCCCCAAAATGTTTTGCACCGGCTTGCACCATTTTTTAGCACCAGCTGGGCACCATATTTATGGAATGGTGCAAGCCGGTGCAAAGGGTAGGCTAGCTTAGAAAAAAAATGACGTTAGGCAGTTTTGAGTCAAAATAAATGATTCTGACCAGATTAACATCATTTTTTGATGCTCATGGGCATATTTATACTCTGTTTGCACTGAATTAGCGTAATTTTCTTTTTTACTCTAATTCAGTGCAAAACTAACTCCATATTTATACTCTGGTGCTAGACCTGTCTAGCACCAAATTTATGGAGTTAAAGTAATTTTTGGGAAGTGGAAACCTACCTTGCCTTAATGGGATGCAAGGTAGGCGTTCCCGTGCAAAAAAATGACTCTATGGCCTTAACACCATATTTATTCTCCCATGTAAAAATGGTGCAAGGGAGGGAGGAGGGGTCAAAAAATGGGGCAAAGCTTGCTTTACCCCATTTTTTAAGACCTGGGTCAGGGCAGGTGTTAGGGGACCTGTGGCCCTATTTCCATGATGGAACATCATGGAATAAGCCCAGAGGTGCCCTCCCTAGGCCCTAGGGGCACCCCCACCCACACTAGAGGGACTGCAAGGATGGGGGACCCCATCCCAGGTAAGTACAGGTAAGTTTTTTTTGTTTTTTTTTAAAGTGCCATAGGGGGCCCTGAAATGGGCCCCCAAACATGCCACCGGGTGCAATGGCCATGCCCAGGGGACCCCTGTCCTCTGTGCTGGCCACTGGGGTGGTGGGCATGACTCCTGCCTTTTCTAAGGCAGGAGTCATGTGGCATGGTAGGTTTAGCACCATAAAATGACGCTAATCTGGTTAGAGTCATTTTTTTTACTCTAACCTGCCTAAAGCCATTTTTTGGTGCTAAACCCTCTTCTTCTATACTGCCAGCCCCACCCGACTAAAGTCATTTTTTTAAACTCTAGCCTACCCTTTGCACCGGCTTGCACCATTCCATAAATATGGTGCCCGGGTGGTGCACAGAAATGGTGCAAGCCGGTGCTAAACTTTTTGGTGCAAAACTGAGTTAGTGCAGTTTTGCAGCAAAAAGTATAAATAAGGGCCAATATTTTGTAAGTTTGCGCCACTTTTGTGTCATAAAATGATGTTAATGCGGTGAAAAAAAAAGTTTAAATCAGGGCCTTGGTGCTAGATGGGTCTAGCACCAAAGTATAAATATGGAGTTAGTTTTGCACCGAATTAGAGTAAAAAAAAAAATGACACTAATTTGGTGCAAACAGAGTATAAATATGCCGCAGAGTATAAATATGCCCCTAAATATGGCGTTAAGGCCATAGAGTCATTTTATGCAACGGGAACGCCTACCTTGCATCTCATTAAGGCAAAGTAGGTCTCCACTTTCAAAAAATGACTTTAACTCCATAAATTTGGTGCTAGACGGGTCTAGCACCAAAGTATAAATATGGAGTTAGTTTTGCACCGAATTAGAGTAAAAAAAAATGACACTAATTCGGTGCAAACAGAGTATAAATATGCCCCTCAGTATATTAGAGTGTTTTGTCAATACTTGGAAATAGCGGTTTGGAGAATTATGTAACTAATGCAAAACTACTTGATATGTGGAACACGGAAAATAAGGAAGGTGAGATAATAACCTGTTTTAGCATATTATGTAATATGAGTTTTTGAGTCAAGATGGTTCAGCCCTATATTTCTAATTGTTTAAATGGGATAAGATAGATATTAGGTTGGGAACCCATGATAAATGTTGATGGTCTTAATATTGTTTTATGTGGTTTTAAATAAGCAATGTGTATGTTTATTCATAGCCCTAATAAAGTCTCTAAAAGAGACAAAAAACATTGGCTGGGCTGGAACTTGATGTGTGAAGAATAAAAAAGTGTTTTGAGGACTCAGCATTGTGGCCCCTGTGCAATTAATGGCCTGAATGAAGGATTATTTTTCTTGATGGAAGGAATTGCACTATTTTGATAAAAAATGTAATGATGGTAATGAATTACTAATTATACATGTGAAATTAGGCAGTGCTCGCAATCAATCAGGATTTATAAATGGGGGGCTAATCACCCAACAGGCTATCCAGGTGCTTGCAGGTCCTGGGGGCTTATTCGAACAGCCAGGACTGGAACGTTGGTTAGAATTGTTTATACACTGCACCTTGATCTTGGGCCTACATTACGAGTGACTTATCTGTAGTAAGGAAAGGTTTAGCCCTCACAAAAGGTTTTCTTTGCCAGGTCCACATGGAAGTTTAAAACTGCACACAGAGGCTCTGCAGTGGCAGGCCTGAGACATGTTTAAAGGGCTACTGAACTGGGTAGCACAATCTGTGCAGCAGGCCCACTCGTGGCATTTCATTTCACGCCCTGGGCAAATGTAGTGCACTCTACTAGGGACATATAAGCATAATAAATGTGCAAATCAGGAACATGCCAAAAATTACCATGTCTTAAGGAGAGAGCACACACACTTTAGCGCTAGTAAGCAGTGGTAAAGAGCACAGAGTACCAAAGCCAACAAAAATGAATTCAGCAAAAAAAAAGGGGAGGAGGAAGGCAAATAGTCTGGGGATATCCCTGCCGAAAGAACAATTTTCAATACAACTCCTTTCAGCCTAAAGCCAGGGTAGACTAATCAATACCTTGATGGACTATCCTGCTTAGACATGCAATGGCCCTCTGCTACAGGAGCACCTGTTCGATCTCCGCCACTGAACTGACCCATGGGGAACCTTCCTCCTCATCTGTGGACCCATCTTTGCAGCACCTAACCTTAACTTGCTCACAGATGCATCACAGTTGGCAGACAGTGCCACCATAGCCAACAAAGTGATGTGGCCCATTCCACCCCTTGGATCAAACTTCTGTCCCCTACCCAAGGAAAACCCTGTTCAAAAAGACAGAGTCCACTAGCAGCTGTCAGTGCCCCCCGGCCATCCTGACTTCTGTGGTTCCACAGACAGTTGGACACCCTTTCACCATTTTACCTCCCACAGTTTAAGGGTGGTATCCTGAAACTCGCCATCCAGCCTAGTCTGTACCTTGATGCTGGACAGGAAACAGGGGTGGGCTCTCTCTCACCTTACTCATCCATCTGGGGGTCCAGTACTCTCCACTTGGGATTGGTACCCCCAGAAAACTGAACTGTTAAGGCACCTATGGTGGCTGCCCCTCCCAGTTCCCCTAACACCGGGGGCAACTCATTTCAAGGAATGCAGTCTATGGGCATCACAGAGTCTATGATCCTCCTCTGGGTCACCTCCCCACCCCACTCAAACGATATCAGGGCCATATGGAATAAGAGGTCCTGGCCATGGGTCAGAGTTACCCTACACTCCTGGGTAGTGCACCACTCTAGGGAAACTAGCCTTTCCACTACCATGGTCAGTCTAGTCCAGGTGCCCCTCAGAGTGTTACTGGGACCACAGTGCCATCTGATGGTCGTGATGACTCCCACCTTCAGGGATCATCAACTCACTCTCTGAGTCTACCTCCCAACTAAGGGAGATCACACCATGGTCTATGACCTGCCCCGTGGCCTGCTTACCCCTAAGGCCATATTTGCTGCTCCTGCGGAGGTCCCCACAGTCAAAGCAAGAGGTTAGAAATGGGGCGCCCTGGGCTACTGCCTACCAGGACCTTCTCCCTGTGCCTCAGAAGGGACATAGGAACCCTTTATTCCCCCCTTACTCTGGGACCTATCTACTTCTCCCTTGACCTCCCCCTCACTCTGCTCGGAGGGTACCTGAACTACCCTTCTTGGGGCCACTCCCAGGTACCTTCTTTTGGACCCTGGGACTGATCCAGCGATCCACATCTTTAGCAAGCTCCCTGGGGTCCATGAGCTTACTATCAATCAGGAGTTGGCTCAGATCTGGAAAACAAAGACATGTGGACCCTTGTAACCAAGTTGTAAAGCCCCTCATAATCTTTGACTTAACTGCCCTTCACCCAACCACCCAGTGCCTTGCAAAAGGAATCAACCCAATCAACCCAGGTTTGTTGAGACAGCTTCTGACTGATCGGCGGGGATACGTGGACTTTGTGCTGAGAAAAAAAACACTGTGTCAATTCTGAAGGCGATGCACTGGTTTCAAGACGTGAGGTACAGTGGCAATGCGATTCAGGTTGCACTGGGTCCAACCTAAGCAGTTGATGTGATGCGTCAATTTTCTCCATGTAACAGCTGCAACACAGTGATTCATCGGTTCCACTGGAGCAAGCACCTTAGGCCCACTTCCAAGAGTCCAGGACTGGGGTGGCACCACTTGGCAGAACAGACTGACAGATGGCAGAGTTCAGGGTCAAGGTGATTGGAAGTTTGTGATGTCCCTCAGACTTCAGATCAGGAGGCCAGCCAACTAGCCCTAAGAGTCACTCTTGATTCTGGGTTGGAGAGATTCAGGTCCAGTCCTTCTCACTTGCAGGCAAACAGATATCAGGCACAGATAAGCACTGTGAAGCAGGAGTCCAGCAAAAAGCAGTCCAGCAGATTAACAGGCCTTCAGCAGCACAGCAGTCCTTCTTTGTGGCACAGTATCCACAGGTCCAAATGTGTACTGAAGTGGTGATGTCACAAGTCCAGTAATTATACACAAGTGGGCCTTGAAGTAGGGGAGACGTCAAAGACAGGCCTTTGAAGTGAACAGAGATCCTATCCTTCCTGCCCTTGCTCTAGACTCACTATAGGAGTTATGCACCCGCTTGTCTGGGACAGGACATACCCTATTCAAATGTAAGCGAGGCTGTGCTCAGCTCCTCCCTCCCAGCCTCCCAGAATGGCCCATCAAAACACACCTAAGCTCCCATTGTGTGTGGCTCAAAGCCCAGCTGCCACCCACCCTAGACAATTGATTGGATATAAGCATCAAGCACAAAATGGTGAGAGTAAGAAAATGGCAACTTTCTGAAAGTAATCATCAAGGGGTTGGGCCTATTTTTTGTCAGCAAGGTTGGGCCACTTTAAATTCAAAACCAACAAATTAAACCTTGTCTGACATCATTTTCCAACACAATCTGTTTATCCCTGTGACAACGAAACGTAAGTATCATGACCACATTTTATTGTATAATATGTAGTCAACCTAATTAAAAGAAAACTTTTTCAGCACTTCAAATCATATACTTTGGAACAAAATACCCATAGTGAAAGTGTGAATACATTTCAAAATCCCACATCTTAATTAATGCTTGCATCACCACTTGTGAATTCGTCACCAATTCAAATGTACCAGTTCTCAAATTCTTTACACAAGGAGTAAAATGTATGTCTCAGTTATCCATACTCCAAAAGTGAAGCTATACAAGGAGTTGAGGCACCATCTTATTCTGGACCAAAGACAGGAACCATTAATTGCACAAATGTTCCCTGTATCCCATAGCCTCTTTAACAAGTCCCTAGTGTACAACTGTTGATGCTTTTCGATCTCCACAATTCTGGGGTCTCCTCAGGACCAAGAGCTAGTTACCAAATTGTTTCTTTTCATAAAATTGGTGGATACTTAATTAAATAAAAAATGGGTTTATTGCGTAGATAAGAAACCCTAAAATTATTCAATATGACCGGGGTGTGCTAACAATGCTGTAATTTCTTTTTCCCAGTAGAGGGGGTTTCAAAAGCTTGTATTTCACAGATGGGCTACTTGCCAATTTCAATCATCAAACAGCATGAGTGCTCACGGTGTAACCAACCTCTTCATTGCTTGGTCGCTTAAGGTGATTGCAGGAAAACGGTAATAAAAATGTGAAAATGTGATTTAATTTCACGAAGTTTAGCGGACAGTTGCGTTTGGTAGATCCAAACGATTCCTGGCCATATAGTCCTGCATTGTTCCCTTCCCAGTTGGGTTCCACTTGCCAGCCCCTGAGTGCCTAGTTTTCAATAGATTGATCCCTACTATGCCTAGGGCACAAGTAGAGGACAGAAGCTTGACGTTCTAGCATTTGAAATATCCTTTAGAACAGGCTACAAAACCTGCGGTTTACTTACAAAGCACAATTATGGCTCATTGATGATAAGAATGGAAAAGTACGTGTAGCAGGTGAAGGGAAACGCAACTCTACCTCCTCCACAATCTCACCATGATGGCTGAAGCACACCTCAACTTCACTGACCACCACGCCACCCATACTACTTATCTGATATTTTACAAGTAACCATGCTGCCAACCATGCATAACAAACTCACTAGCTAATCACTCATCTCCTCAAAGAGTACTTTGTGTATTGTTACATTACCATAGAATCAGATCTGCATATGAAAAAATGGATCCAAAGATTCTGTTTTCTGTTTTTCCAAAATACATTTATTAATGAATAATCCATAAAAATAAAAATAATTCCATCCTAAACAACAGTCCCACCCCACTCCACTGAAAAAAAAACACCAATCCCGTGCCCTAAACTCAAAAACAGTCACACCCACAACAACAGATGCTCACTGGGCTGCCGGCTGGAACAGTGCTATGATATAGCCAATACAGTAGCACATAGCAGCCTCGGAATGCGCACTGTCTGCAAAACCCCCAGCATTGGCTTTCCACTAGCCTTCTCATGGAGGGGGCCCCCACATGAGAAGGCTGGTAGAAAGCTGAGTTATAATCATTCAGGTGGAGCTGAACTCAGCGCCGCCCTGAGTATAACTCAGACAACTGTCAGACCGTAGGGAGCCACATTCCCAGCAGAGATGGTGGTCCCTTGGTGGGTCCTCCCACCAGGGTTGTAATGTGGCAGGCGGACCACGCCGACTGCCAGCCGCATGATAAGACCCTTATACTTTGGTCAGTTCAGCTGTTGTTTTGAAAGTTTTGAGGTGCTCCGTTAAGTGGGGGCTGAGAAAATGGGGGGCAATTTTTTTTTCCCCATTCTACGTCAATGGGATTTTTCAAATTTTTAAACACAACTAGAGCCCAAACCGCAGAATGGATTTACACCAGAAATGGCAGAAAGCTAGACCTTGGTCCAGAAAGTGTGCTTTTTGTGATTTGGTGTAAATGCCTTCAGTAGTTTTGGAGATAATAGAGTTTAAAACATTATAGATATCTAGGGCTCTCATACCCTCGCCATGCACTGTTAATCACCCTACTCATGACATCTTTGATAACATTATTGATAATGTCACTGTAACATTTGCAGTAAGATTATTGATCAGATAACTGTGCAAGGCAGGGGCACGAATTATAGTTACCTTAGGGTGCGAGCAATGGTTACTTAAAATTACTCTAACTATAACTGCTGAAGTTCTCTGTTTTGTGCAAGTAAATTCAGAACATAACCTTTGGTTTTTTAAGAGAATAAAAAAAAAAAATATATATATATATATATACATATATATATATATATATATATATACATATATATATATATATATATATATACATATATATATATATATATATATATATATATATATATATATATATATATATATTAACTACTGCCAGTCACCAATAGTCAGCTATAGTTAGGACCATGTTCCCATAGGAAAAGTGTTTTTTGACTAGCCTGTATCTATGGCACCAAGTGACAGATCTTCATGAAATTTTCCAAAACAAGTCTGCTGGTAATTCTTTTTGCACATGGAAAGTTTTGGGGTGATCTGTCAAGCGGGGGAATGAGAAAACTGGGGGGTCAAAAAAGTGTGTTTCCAATGTTAATTCCCTTGGGAATTTTGAACACTTCTACAGCCTGAACCACTGAACCGAATTATACCAAATTTGTCAGAAAGGTATTGTTCTGCAGATTGTGCTTTTTTGTTATTTGGTGTAAATCAGTTCAGTAGTTGCTGAGATATTTAAGGAAATCCCAACTTGTATAACTAGGGCCATGGTTCCGCCCAACAACTTTGCAAAGATTAACAAGCTTGTGCAGGGAAATGCAGAACTCTGATTGGCTGTCAGCATTTCAGCCGGAAAGTGTTGGCAGCCATCTTATTTCTCAGCTTCAACCTAGTCCCAAAAGAAAATGCAGAAAAAAAGAAAAGGGAGCAGGGTGCGAATATCCTGACCTTATAGCATTGATCTAGGGATCCCAGAGGAATCCCACAAGGACAAAAAATATATATATATTGTTTAAATGTTTGCCGCACATTTGCAAATAAGCACTGTCTCCCATGCTTGCTTTTAATCAAGCCTCCTAGTGAGCCTGGCCCCAGGTTCAAACAGTGCTTTAAAATATAATGTAGAGGGAAGAATGGGGTCCCCCTCCAAGGGCTTATTTATTCCCCAAAACCGGCTCCTCCCTGGGGCTTTATGTAATGGTATGTGGGGGGGCTGCATGGCCCCGTGCCCCAGGGACAACAATCTCCCCAAGGCAAAATACGTTAATTATGATAGAAGGGGGCCTGTGGGCCCCCTGTGTCCCAGGGACCACCACCTTCCCGGGGCAAATTGTAAATGCTGAAGACTGGGCTTGGCCCCGGGGGATTGGCTACTGGGGCCAAGATCAGCCCGGGGAAGGGGGCAGCGCAGCCTCCCTCTTCTATGAACTGTGTTTACTCAGCAGTTCCATATTGAAGAATTACCTGAAATCCTTTGTGGAGAAGAATGCATCGCTGATCTATTGGAGCACAATCTGTATGGGTCTGCGATGAGTGGGTGTAGGAGGCTGGCCTGGCTTGTAGTGGGTACCAGAGGTACTTACACCTTGTGCCAGGTCCAGTTATCCCTTATTAGTGTAGAAGAGGTGTTTCCAGCAGCTTAGGCTGATAGGAGGTAGCTATGGCAAAGCAGCTTAGGCTGAACTAGGAGACATGTAAAGCTCCTACTATACCACTGGTATCATATGCACAATATCATAAGAAAACACAATACACAGATATACTAAAACTAAAGGTACTTTATTTTTATGACAATATGCCAAAAGTATCTCAGTGAGTACCCTCATTATGAGGATAAGAAATATACACAAGATATATGTACACAATACCAAAATTATGCAGTAATAGCAAAAGGAAGTAATGCAAGCAGTGTAAAGTTACAATAGATTGCAATAGGAGCACATAGGTATAGGGGCAACACAAACCATATACTCCAAAAGTGGAATGCGAACCACGAATGGACCCCAAACCTATGTGAGCTTGTAGAGGGTCGCTGGGACTGTAGGAAAACAGTGAGGGTTAGAAAAATAGCCCAACCCAAGACCCTGTAAGGTAGGTGTAAAGTGCACCTACAACCCCCAGAGAGCACAGAAGTCGTGATAGGGGGATTCTGCAAGGAAAACCAACACCAGCAATGCAACAACAGTGGATTTCCAGACCTGAGTACCTGTAAGACAAGGGGACCAAGTCCAAGAGTCTCAACAGTGTCGAGAGTGGGCAGGAGCCCAGGAAATGCCACCTGAGGGTGCAAGGAAGCTGCCACCGGATGGAAGAAGCTTGGTGTTTTGCAAGAACGAAGAGGACTAGGAACTTCCCCTTTGGAGGATGGATGTCCCACATCGTGAAAAAGCTTGCAGAGGTGTTCCCACGCAGAAAGACCGCAAACAAGCCTTGCTAGCTGCAAGGGTTGCAGTTAGGGATTTTGGATGCTGCTGTGGCCCAGGAGGGACCAGGATGTCGCCACTTGGATGAGGAGACAGAGGGGGCGCCCAGCAAGTCAGGGAGCCCTCACAAAAGCAGGCAGCACCCGCAGGAGTACCTAAACAGGCACTTGGAAGAAGAGTGAACCGGAGTCCATGCGAAGTCACAAAAGGGAGTCCCACGACGCCGGAGGACAACTCATGAAGTTGTGCACTGCAGGTTAGAGTGTCGGGGACCCAGGCTTGGCTGTGCATGAAGGAAATCCTGGAAGAGTGCACAGGAGCCGGAGCAGCTGCAAATCACGCGGTACCCAGCAATGCATTCTAGCGTGGGGAGGCAAGGACTTACTGTAGGAAGTTGGCTCTGTATGTGCTATTTCAAAGTAAGGAATAGCATGCATAGAGTCCAAGGGTTCCCCTTAGAGGTAAAATAGTGGTAAAAATAGATAATACTAATGCTCTATTTTGTGGTAGTGTGGTCGAGCAGTAGGCTTATCCAAGGAGTAGTGTTAAGCATTTGTTGTACATACACATAGACAATAAATGAGGTACACACACTCAGAGACAAATCCAGCCAATAGGTTTTGTATAGAAAAATATCTTTTCTTAGTTTATTTTAAGAACCACAGGTTCAAATTCTACATGTAATATCTCATTCGAAAGGTATTGCAGGTAAGTACTTTAGGAACTTTAAATCATAAAAATTGCATGTATACTTTTCAAGTTATTGACAAATAGCTGTTTTAAAAGTGGACACAGTGCAATTTTCACAGTTCCAAGGGGAGGTAAGTTGTTGTTAGCTTTACCAGGTAAGTAAGACATTTACAGGGTTCAGTTCTTGGTCCAAGGTAGCCCACCGTTGGGGGTTCAGAGCAACCCCAAAGTTACCACACCAGCAGCTCAGGGCCGGTCAGGTGCAGAGTTCAAAGTCGTGCCCAAAACACATAGGCTAGAATGGAGAGAAGGGGGTGCCCCGGTTCCGGTCTGCTTGCAGGTAAGTACCCACGTCTTCGGAGGGCAGACCAGGGGGGTTTTGTAGGGCACCGGGGGGGACACAAGCCCACACAGAAATTTCACCCTCAGCAGCACGGGGGCGGCCGGGTGCAGTGTAGAAACAAGCGTCGGGTTCGCAATGTTAGTCTATGAGAGATCTCGGGATCTCTCCAGCGCTGCAGGCAGGCAAGGGGGGGATTCCTCGGGGAAACCTCCACTTGGGCAAGGGAGAGGGACTCCTGGGGGTCACTTCTCCAGTGAAAGTCCGGTCCTTCAGGTCCTGGGGGCTGCGGGTGCAGGGTCTCTCCCAGGCGTCGGGACTTTGGATTCAAAGAGTCGCGGTCAGGGGAAGCCTCGGGATTCCCTCTGCAGGCGGCGCTGTGGGGGCTCAGGGGGGACAGGTTTTGGTACTCACAGTATCAGAGTAGTCCTGGGGTCCCTCCTGAGGTGTTGGATCTCCACCAGCCGAGTCGGGGTCGCCGGGTGCAGTGTTGCAAGTCTCACGCTTCTTGCGGGGAGCTTGCAGGGTTCTTTCAAGGCTGCTGGAAACAAAGTTGCAGCCTTTCTTGGAGCAGGTCCGCTGTCCTCTGGAGTTTCTTGTCTTTTCGAAGCAGGGGCAGTCCTCAGAGGATGTCGAGGTCGCTGGTCCCTTTGGAAGGCGTCGCTGGAGCAGGATCTTTGGAAGGCAGGAGACAGGCCGGTGAGTTTCTGGAGCCAAGGCAGTTGTCGTCTTCTGGTCTTCCTCTGCAGGGGTTTCCAGCTAGGCAGTCCTTCTTCTTGTAGTTGCAGGAATCTAATTTTCTAGGGTTCAGGGTAGCCCTTAAATACTAAATTTAAGGGCATGTTTAGGTCTGGGGGGTTAGTAGCCAATGGCTACTAGCCCTGAGGGTGGGTACACCCTCTTTGTGCCTCCTCCCAAGGGGAGGGGTTCACAATCCTAACCCTATTGGGGGAATCCTCCATCTGCAAGATGGAGGATTTCTAAAAGTTAGAGTCACTTCAGCTCAGGACACCTTAGGGGCTGTCCTGACTGGCCAGTGACTCCTCCTTGTTGCTTTCTTTGTTCCCTCCAGCCTTGCCGCCAAAAGTGGGGGCCGTGGCCGGAGGGGGCGGGCAACTCCACTAAGCTGGAGTGCCCTGCTGGGCTGTGACAAAGGGGTGAGCCTTTGAGGCTCACCGCCAGGTGTCACAGCTCCTGCCTGGGGGAGGTGTTAGCATCTCCACCCAGTGCAGGCTTTGTTACTGGCCTCAGAGTGACAAAGGCACTCTCCCCATGGGGCCAGCAACATGTCTCTGGTGTGGCAGGCTGCTGGATCTAGTCAGCCTACACAGACAGTCGGTTAAGTTTCAGGGGGCACCTCTAAGGTGCCCTCTGTGGTGTATTTTACAATAAAATGTACACTGCCATCAGTGTGCATTTATTGTGCTGAGAAGTTTGATACCAAACTTCCCAGTTTTCAGTGTAGCCATTATGGTGCTGTGGAGTTCGTGTTTGACAGACTCCCAGACCATATACTCTTATGGCTACCCTGCACTTACAATGTCTAAGGTTTTGTTTAGACACTGTAGGGGTACCATGCTCATGCACTGGTACCCTCACCTATGGTATAGTGCACCCTGCCTTAGGGCTGTAAGGCCTGCTAGAGGGGTGTCTTACCTATACTGCATAGGCAGTGAGAGGCTGGCATGGCACCCTGAGGGGAGTGCCATGTCGACTTACTCGTTTTGTCCTCACTAGCACACACAAGCTGGCAAGCAGTGTGTCTGTGCTGAGTGAGAGGTCTCCAGGGTGGCATAAGACATGCTGCAGCCCTTAGAGACCTTCCTTGGCATCAGGGCCCTTGGTACTAGAAGTACCAGTTACAAGGGACTTATCTGGATGCCAGGGTCTGCCAATTGTGGATACAAAAGTACAGGTTAGGGAAAGAACACTGGTGCTGGGGCCTGGTTAGCAGGCCTCAGCACACTTTCAATTGTAAACATAGCATCAGCAAAGGCAAAAAGTCAGGGGGCAACCATGCCAAGGAGGCATTTCCTTACACAACCCCCCCCCCCAAACGAAAGAGGATGAGACTAACCTTTCCCAAGAGAGTCTTCATTTTCTAAGTGGAAGAACCTGGAAAGGCCATCTGCATTGGCATGGGCAGTCCCATGTCTGGGTTCCACTATAAAGTCCATTCCCTGTAGGGAGATGGACCACCTCAACAGTTTAGGATTTTCACCTTTCATTTGCATCAGCCATTTGAGAGGTCTGTGGTCAGTTTGAACTAGGAAGTGAGTCCCAAAGAGGTATGGTCTCAGCTTCTTCAGGGACCAAACCACAGCAAAGGCCTCCCTCTCAATGGCACTCCAACGCTGCTCCCTGGGGAGTAACCTCCTGCTAATGAAAGCAACAGGCTGGTCAAGGCCATCATCATTTGTTTGGGACAAAACTGCCCCTATCCCATGTTCAGAGGCATCAGTCTGCACAATGAACTGCTTAGAATAATCTGGAGCTTTTAGAACTGGTGCTGAGCACATTGCTTGTTTCAGGGTGTCAAAGGCCTGTTGGCATTCCACAGTCCAGTTCACTTTCTTGGGCATTTTCTTGGAGGTGAGTTCAGTGAGGGCTGTCACAATGGATCTATATCCCTTCACAAACCTCCTGTAATACCCAGTCAAGCCAAGGAATGCCCTGACTTGAGTCTGGGTTTTTGGAGCTACCCAGTCCAGAATAGTCTGGATCTTGGGTTGGAGTGGCTGAACTTGGCCTCCACCTACAAGGTGGCCCAAGTAAACCACAGTTCCCTGCCCTATCTGGCATTTGGATGCCTTGATAGAGAGGCCTGCAGATTGCAGAGCCTTCAAAACCTTCTTCAGGTGGACCAGGTGATCCTGCCAGGTGGAGCTAAAGACAGCAATATCATCAAGATAAGCTGTGCTAAAGGACTCCAAGCCAGCAAGGACTTGATTCACCAACCTTTGGAAGGTGGCAGGGGCATTCTTTAAACCAAAGGGCATAACAGTAAACTGATAATGCCCATCAGGTGTGGAGAATGCTGTTTTCTCTTTTGCTCCAGGTGCCATTTTTATTTGCCAGTACCCTGCTGTCAAGTCTAAGGTACTTAAGAATTTGGCAGCACCTAATTTGTCTATGAGCTCATCAGCTCTAGGAATTGGATGAGCATCTGTCTTGGTGACAGAATTGAGCCCTCTGTAGTCCACACAAAACCTCATCTCTTTCTTTCCATCTTTGGTGTGAGGTTTGGGGACTAAGACCACTGGGCTAGCCCAGGGGCTGTCAGAGCGCTCAATTACTCCCAATTCCAGCATCTTGTGGACTTCCACCTTGATGCTTTCCTTAACATGGTCAGACTGTCTAAAGATTTTGTTTTTGACAGGCATGCTGTCTCCTGTGTCCACATCATGGGTACACAGGTGTGTCTGACCAGGGGTTAAGGAGAAGAGTTCAGGAAACTGTTGTAGGACTCTCCTACAATCAGCTTGCTGTTGGCCAGAGAGGGTGTCTGAGTAGATCACTCCATCTACTGTGCCATCTTTTGGGTCTGATGACAGAAGATCAGGGAGAGGTTCACTCTCTGCCTCCTGATCCTCATCTGTTACCATCAACAGATTCACCTCAGCCCTGTCATGGAAGAGCTTAAGGCGGTTCACATGGATCACCCTCTTGGGGCTCCTGCTTGTGCCCAGGTCCACCAGGTAGGTGACCTGACTCTTCCTTTCTAGCACTGGGTAAGGGCCACTCCATTTGTCCTGGAGTGCCCTGGGAGCCACAGGCTCCAGAACCCAGACTTTCTGCCCTGGTTGGAACTCAACCAGTGCAGCCTTTTGGTCATACCAAAACTTCTGGAGCTGTTGGCTGGCCTCAAGGTTTTTGGTTGCCTTTTCCATGTACTCTGCCATTCTAGAGCGAAGGCCAAGTACATAGTCCACTATGTCTTGTTTAGGCTCATGAAGAGGTCTCTCCCAGCCTTCTTTAACAAGAGCAAGTGGTCCCCTTACAGGATGACCAAACAGAAGTTCAAAGGGTGAGAATCCTACTCCCTTCTGTGGCACCTCTCTGTAAGCGAAAAGCAGACATGGCAAGAGGACATCCCATCTCCTTTTGAGTTTTTCTGGGAGCCCCATGATCATGCCTTTTAATGTCTTGTTGAATCTCTCAACCAAGCCATTAGTTTGTGGATGGTAAGGTGTAGTGAATTTATAAGTCACTCCACACTCATTCCACATATGTTTCAGGTATGCTGACATGAAGTTAGTACCTCTGTCAGACACCACCTCCTTAGGGAAACCCACTCTGGTAAAGATACCAATGAGGGCCTTGGCTACTGCAGGGGCAGTAGTCGACCTAAGGGGAATAGCTTCAGGATACCTGGTAGCATGATCCACTACTACCAGGATATACATATTTCCTGAGGCTGTGGGAGGTTCCAGTGGACCAACTATGTCCACACCCACTCTTTCAAAGGGGACCCCCACCACTGGAAGTGGAATGAGGGGGGCCTTTGGGTGCCCACCTGTCTTACCACTGGCTTGACAGGTGGGGCAGGAGAGGCAAAACTCCTTAACCATGTTGGACATATTGGGCCAGTAGAAGTGGTTGACTAACCTCTCCCACGTCTTGGTTTGTCCTAAATGTCCAGCAAGGGGAATGTCATGGGCCAATGTTAGGATGAACTTCCTGAACAGCTGAGGCACTACCACTCTCCTAGTGGCACCAGGTTTGGGGTCTCTGGCCTCAGTGTACAGGAGTCCATCTTCCCAATAGACCCTATGTGTTCCATTTTTCTTGCCCTTGGACTCTTCAGCAGCTTGCTGCCTAAGGCCTTCAAGAGAGGGACAGGTTTCTTGTCCCTTACACAGCTCCTCCCTTGAGGGTCCCCCTGGGCCTAAGAGCTCAACCTGATAAGGTTCAAGCTCCAAAGGATCAGTTCCCTCAGAGGGCAGAACTTCTTCCTGAGAAGAGAGGTTCCCTTTCTTTTGCTGTGTTGCAGTTGGTTTCCCAACTGACTTTCCTGTTCTCTTGGTAGGCTGGGCCATTCTTCCAGACTCCAGCTCTACTTGTTCACCCTGTGCCTTGCATTGTGCTCTTGTTTTCACACACACCAGTTCAGGGATACCCAGCATTGCTGCATGGGTTTTTAGTTCTACCTCAGCCCATGCTGAGGACTCCAGGTCATTTCCAAGCAGACAGTCCACTGGGATATTTGAGGAGACCACCACCTGTTTCAGGCCATTGACCCCTCCCCATTCTAAAGTAACCATTGCCATGGGATGTACTTTTCTCTGATTGTCAGCGTTGGTGACTGTGTAAGTTTTTCCAGTCAGGTATTGGCCAGGGGAAACCAGTTTCTCTGTCACCATGGTGACACTGGCACCTGTATCCCTCAGGCCCTCTATTCTAGTCCCATTAATTAAGAGTTGCTGTCTGTATTTTTGCATGTTAGGCGGCCAGACAGCTAGTGTGGCTAAATCCACCCCACCCTCAGAAACTAGAGTAGCTTCAGTGTGGACCCTGATTTGCTCTGGGCACACTGTTGATCCCACTTGGAGACTAGCCATACCAGTGTTACCTGGATGGGAGTTTGGAGTGGAACCTTTCTTGGGACAGGCCTTGTCTCCCGTTTGGTGTCCATGCTGTTTACAGCTATGACACCAGGCCTTTTTGGGATCAAAGTTTTTACCCTTGTACCCATTGTTTTGTGAAGAGGCTCTGGGCCCACCCTCCTGTGCAGGTTTTTGGGGGCCTGTAGAAGACTCTTTACTATTTTTAGTTTTGGTTGTCTCATCACCCTTCCCCTGGGGAGTCTTTGTGACCCCTTTCTTTTGGTCACCCCCTGTTGAAGTCTTGGACACCCTTGTCTTGACCCAATGGTCCGCCTTCTTTCCCAATTCTTGGGGAGAAATTGGTCCTAGGTCTACCAGATGCTGATGCAGTTTATCATTGAAACAATTACTCAATAGGTGTTCTTTCACAAATAAATTGTACAGCCCATCATAATTACTTACACCACTGCCTTGAATCCAACCATCTAGTGTTTTCACTGAGTAGTCTACAAAGTCAACCCAGGTCTGGCTCGAGGATTTTTGAGCCCCCCTGAATCTAATCCTATACTCCTCAGTGGAGAATCCAAAGCCCTCAATCAGGGTACCCTTCATGAGGTCATAAGATTCTGCATCTTGTCCAGAGAGTGTGAGGAGTCTATCCCTACACTTTCCTGTGAACATTTCCCAAAGGAGAGCACCCCAGTGAGATCTGTTCACTTTTCTGGTTACACAAGCCCTCTCAAAAGCTGTGAACCATTTGGTGATGTCATCACCATCTTCATATTTAGTTACAATCCCTTTAGGGATTTTCAACATGTCAGGAGAATCTCTGACCCTATTTATGTTGCTGCCACCATTGATGGGTCCTAGGCCCATCTCTTGTCTTTCCCTCTCTATGGCTAGGATCTGTCTTTCCAAAGCCAATCTTTTGGCCATCCTGGCTAACTGGATGTCCTCTTCACTGGGGCTATCCTCAGTGATTTCAGAGGTGTTGGTCTCTCCTGTGAGGGAACCAGCATCTCTGACTATTATTTTTGGAGTCAGGGTTTGAGGGACCCTGTTCTCCCTAGATAGGATTGGTAGGGGGGAATTGTCCTCCAAGTCACTATCCTCTTCCTCTGAGTTGCCACCCTCAGAGGGGTTGGCCTTTTCAAACTCTGCCAAAAGCTCCTGGAGCTGTATTTTGGTAGGTTTGGGGCCCATTGTTATTTTCTTTATTTTACAGATTGACCTTAGCTCCCTCATCTTAAGATGGAGGTAAGGTGTGGTGTCGAGTTCCACCACAGTCACATCTGTGCTAGACATTTTGCTTCTAAAAGTTGGAATACTTTTTAAGAATCTACAACTGGTTCTAGAATCTAATTCAAACTTTTACAAACTTTTAAACTCTAAGAAGAAATGCTAAACAGGATCTAACACAAGGCCCTAGCAGGTCTTTTAAGAATTTAGAAAACTTTTCAAATTGCAAAAATCAATTTCTAATGACAATTTTGGAATTTGTCGTGTGATCAGGTATTGGCTGAGTAGTCCAGCAAATGCAAAGTCTTGTACCCCACCGCTGATCCACCAATGTAGGAAGTTGGCTCTGTATGTGCTATTTCAAAGTAAGGAATAGCATGCACAGAGTCCAAGGGTTCCCCTTAGAGGTAAAATAGTGGTAAAAATAGATAATACTAATGCTCTATTTTGTGGTAGTGTGGTCGAGCAGTAGGCTTATCCAAGGAGTAGTGTTAAGCATTTGTTGTACATACACATAGACAATAAATGAGGTACACACACTCAGAGACAAATCCAGCCAATAGGTTTTGTATAGAAAAATATCTTTTCTTAGTTTATTTTAAGAACCACAGGTTCAAATTCTACATGTAATATCTCATTCGAAAGGTATTGCAGGTAAGTACTTTAGGAACTTTAAATCATAAAAATTGCATGTATACTTTTCAAGTTATTGACAAATAGCTGTTTTAAAAGTGGACACAGTGCAATTTTCACAGTTCCTAGGGGAGGTAAGTTGTTGTTAGTTTTACCAGGTAAGTAAGACACTTACAGGGTTCAGTTCTTGGTCCAAGGTAGCCCACCGTTGGGGGTTCAGAGCAACCCCAAAGTTACCACACCAGCAGCTCAGGGCCGGTCAGGTGCAGAGTTCAAAGTGGTGCCCAAAACACATAGGCTAGAATGGAGAGAAGGGGGTGCCCCGGTTCCGGTCTGCTTGCAGGTAAGTACCCACGTCTTCGGAGGGCAGACCAGGGGGGTTTTGTAGGGCACCGGGGGGGACACAAGCCCACACAGAAATTTCACCCTCAGCAGCACGGGGGCGGCCGGGTGCAGTGTAGAAACAAGCGTCGGGTTCGCAATGTTAGTCTATGAGAGATCTCGGGATCTCTCCAGCGCTGCAGGCAGGCAAGGGGGGGATTCCTCGGGGAAACCTCCACTTGGGCAAGGGAGAGGGACTCCTGGGGGTCACTTCTCCAGTGAAAGTCCGGTCCTTCAGGTCCTGGGGGCTGCGGGTGCAGGGTCTCTCCCAGGCGTCGGGACTTTGGATTCAAAGAGTCGCGGTCAGGGGAAGCCTCGGGATTCCCTCTGCAGGCGGCGCTGTGGGGGCTCAGGGGGGACAGGTTTTGGTACTCACAGTATCAGAGTAGTCCTGGGGTCCCTCCTGAGGTGTTGGATCTCCACCAGCCGAGTCGGGGTCGCCGGGTGCAGTGTTGCAAGTCTCACGCTTCTTGCGGGGAGCTTGCAGGGTTCTTTCAAGGCTGCTGGAAACAAAGTTGCAGCCTTTCTTGGAGCAGGTCCGCTGTCCTCTGGAGTTTCTTGTCTTTTCGAAGCAGGGGCAGTCCTCAGAGGATGTCGAGGTCGCTGGTCCCTTTGGAAGGCGTCGCTGGAGCAGGATCTTTGGAAGGCAGGAGACAGGCCGGTGAGTTTCTGGAGCCAAGGCAGTTGTCGTCTTCTGGTCTTCCTCTGCAGGGGTTTCCAGCTAGGCAGTCCTTCTTCTTGTAGTTGCAGGAATCTAATTTTCTAGGGTTCAGGGTAGCCCTTAAATACTAAATTTAAGGGCATGTTTAGGTCTGGGGGGTTAGTAGCCAATGGCTACTAGCCCTGAGGGTGGGTACACCCTCTTTGTGCCTCCTCCCAAGGGGAGGGGGTCACAATCCTAACCCTATTGGGGGAATCCTCCATCTGCAAGATGGAGGATTTCTAAAAGTTAGAGTCACTTCAGCTCAGGACACCTTAGGGGCTGTCCTGACTGGCCAGTGACTCCTCCTTGTTGCTTTCTTTGTTCCCTCCAGCCTTGCCGCCAAAAGTGGGGGCCGTGGCCGGAGGGGGCGGGCAACTCCACTAAGCTGGAGTGCCCTGCTGGGCTGTGACAAAGGGGTGAGCCTTTGAGGCTCACCGCCAGGTGTCACAGCTCCTGCCTGGGGGAGGTGTTAGCATCTCCACCCAGTGCAGGCTTTGTTACTGGCCTCAGAGTGACAAAGGCACTCTCCCCATGGGGCCAGCAACATGTCTCTGGTGTGGCAGGCTGCTGGAACTAGTCAGCCTACACAGACAGTCGGTTAAGTTTCAGGGGGCACCTCTAAGGTGCCCTCTGTGGTGTATTTTACAATAAAATGTACACTGGCATCAGTGTGCATTTATTGTGCTGAGAAGTTTGATACCAAACTTCCCAGTTTTCAGTGTAGCCATTATGGTGCTGTGGAGTTCGTGTTTGACAGACTCCCAGACCATATACTCTTATGGCTACCCTGCACTTACAATGTCTAAGGTTTTGTTTAGACACTGTAGGGGTACCATGCTCATGCACTGGTACCCTCACCTATGGTATAGTGCACCCTGCCTTAGGGCTGTAAGGCCTGCTAGAGGGGTGTCTTACCTATACTGCATACGCAGTGAGAGGCTGGCATGGCACCCTGAGGGGAGTGCCATGTCGACTTACTCGTTTTGTCCTCACTAGCACACACAAGCTGGCAAGCAGTGTGTCTGTGCTGAGTGAGAGGTCTCCAGGGTGGCATAAGACATGCTGCAGCCCTTAGAGACCTTCCTTGGCATCAGGGCCCTTGGTACTAGAAGTACCAGTTACAAGGGACTTATCTGGATGCCAGGGTCTGCCAATTGTGGATACAAATGTACAGGTTAGGGAAAGAACACTGGTGCTGGGGCCTGGTTAGCAGGCCTCAGCACACTTTCAATTGTAAACATAGCATCAGCAAAGGCAAAAAGTCAGGGGGCAACCATGCCAAGGAGGCATTTCCTTACACTTACCTCCACCAAACTTGGACTGAAGAGTCACTGGACTGTCGGAGTCACTTGGACAGAGTTGCTGAGTTCCAGGGACCACGCTCGTCATGCTGAGAGGGTACCCAGAGGACCGGTGATGCAGTCTTTTGTTGCCTGCGGTTGCAGGGGGAAGATTCCTTCGACCCACGGGAGATTTCTTCAGAGCTCCTGGTGCAGAAGGGAGGCAGGCTACCCCCAGAGCATGCACCACCTGGAAACAGTTGAGAAAGCCGTCAGGATGAAGCGATACAAGGTTGCTAGTAGTCGTCTGGCTACTTTGTTGCAGTTTTGCAGGCGTCCTGAGCAGTCAGTGGTCGATCCTTTGGCAGAAGGTGAAGAGGGAGATGCAGAGGAACTCCGGTGAGCTCTTGCATTCTGTATCTGAAGAATTCACAAAAGCAGAGACTCTAAATAGCCAGAAAAGGAGGTTTGGCTACTTAGCAAGGAGGATTGGCTACTAAGAGAGGTAAGAGCCTATCAGAAGGAGTCTCTGACATCACCTGCTGGCACTGGCCACTCAGAGCAGTCCAGTGTGCCAGCAACACCTCTATTTCCAAGATGGTAGAGGTCTGGGGCACACTGGAGGAGCTCTGGACACCTCCCCTGGGAGGTCACTCCCCTTTCCTTTGTCCAGTTTCACGCCAGAGCAGGGCTGGGGGATCTCTGAACCGGTGTAAACTGGCTTATGCAGAGATGGGCAGCATCTGTGCCCATCAAAGCATTTCCAGAGGCTGGGGGAGGCTACTCCTCCCCAGCTATCACACCTATTTCCAAAGGGAGAGGGTGTTACTCCCTCTCTCAGAGGAAATCCTTTGTTCTGCCTTCCTGGGCCAGGGCTTCCTGGACCCCAGGAGGGCAGAAACCTGTCTGAGGGGTTGGCAGCAGGAGCAGCTGCAGTGGAGACCCCGGAAAGGCAGTTTGGCAGTACCCGGGTTCTGTGCTAGAGACCCGGGGGATCATGGAATTGTTTCCCCAATGCCAGAATGGCATTGGGGTGACAATTCCATGATCTTAGACACGTTACATGGCCATGTTCGCAGTTACCATTGTGACGCTATACATAGGTGGTGACCTATGTATAGTGCACGCGTGTAATGGTGTCCCCGCACTCACAAAGTCCGAGGAATTTGCCCTGAACAATGTGGGGGCACCTTGGCTAGTGCCAGGGTGCCCACACACTAAGTAACTTTGCACCCAACCTTCACCAGGTGAAGGTTAGACATATAGGTGACTTATAAGTTACTTAAGTGCAGTGGTAAATGGCTGTGAAATAACGTGGACGTTATTTCACTCAGGCTGCACTGGCAGGCCTGTGTAAGAATTGTCAGATCTCCCTATGGGTGGCAAAAGAAATAATGCAGCCCATAGGGATCTCCTGGAACCCCAATACCCTGGGTACCTCACTGCCATATACTAAGGGATTATATGGGTGTTCCAGTATGCCAATGTGAATTGGTGAAATTAGTCACTAGCCTGTTAGTGACAATTTGGAAAGCAGAGAGAGCATAACCACTGAGGTTTTGGTTAGCAGAGCCTCAGTGAGACAGTTAGTCATCACACAGGGAACACATACAGGGCACATACTTATGAGCACTGGGGCCCTGCCTGGCAGGGTCCCAGTGACACATAGACTAAAACAACATATATATAGTGAAATATGGGGGTAACGTGCCAGGCAAGATGGTACTTTCCTCAAGTGGGTTCTTTCTTGTCCTCACCTGGTAATACAGAGTCCATGGTGCTCCCTTTAAAATGCTATGCGTACACAAATGTGCAACTCATTTGGAAGCTCTGCCCACTTGGCCCTGCACCCTCCACCTTAGTAATATGCAGAGATCTTTAGCCTTTTGCCATGATGATGAACAGCATACCAAAGGACTATCCAGTGCATTTTCCACCGATTTTGGTGCTGCATTCTTAAAGCCAAGGGATGTGAGGACATCTTCACAAAACAAAGAAACACTTTATATAGATAACAGGAAGGACCCCGGTTTAGCGGAAATTTACATATTTGTAGTCTTGTTGGCCTCTCTATAGGAGGATTCATGCTATCAGATATTTCTAGATAAAGATACACCAGGAACAATCATATTACAAAAATGCACACAAGGACACTGGTGACATTTCCTTGTGTCCATTACGCAGCTGTAGTGTAGAATACGTACTGGACATTTACCCAAGGACAAAGAAAGAACTCCACATGGGTAGATTTTTTGTGCAAAACTGTGGACTCTTGTTGGCTATTTAGGCAGGTGAGGATCCTTTGAGGCAGAGTCACTCACACAGGTACTGACATACCCACTCAGACACTCACACACCCAGTCATAGACACATTCAGACACTCACTCAGACACTCATGCACTCACTCACAGACCCACTCAGGTTAATGCACCCACTCACAGTCCCAACAGAGACTCATGTACCCACTCACAGACCCACTCAGAAACTGATGCACCCACTCACAAGCCCACTCAGAGACACACACTCACTCACAGATCCACTGAGACACTTATGCACCACTTGTAGACCCATTCAGACATTCTTGCACCTACTCACAGACCCACTCAGGCTCACACACCCACTCACAGACACACTCAGACACTCACACATTGAATCACAGACCCACTTAGACATTCATCCACTCACAGACTCATGCACCCAATAAGGAAGTAACTGTATGGTTGAGTGTGTGGCTTTGTGAGTGGCTATATGGGTAAGTGGCTGGTTGTATGAGTAGTTGTATATGTGAGTGAGTAGTTGTGTGAGTGCCTGTAGGAGTGAGTGAGTGGGTACGTCAGTGGCTCCATGGATGAGTAAGTGGTTGCATGAGTAGTTGTATGGGTCTGTCGCGTAGGCTCTCATTATTCTAATGAGACTACTGGATTTGAGAGGCAGAATTGCCGGTGGTGTGGGAGACTGAGTCTAACCCACTACAGGTGACACCTGTCACCCCAATCCGGGTTTTGCTCTGGCTAACTAGCAGTGCCTCATCTCTACACAAGAGCAGGGATGATTGGGCAGCTGAGCGCATGACACAATCGATTCCTCAGGGAAATTGTGGGCACTCAGATCGCATCAGTTTCTCTCAGTTACATTGGTCTCACATATACAATGACAAACAGAGGCAGTATAGGTTTCAGTAAGGTTTTAATGAAGCAACTGCATCTTGGATAATAAAGCATGTATTGCAATAACCTGGACGATAAAGCATCACAGGATTAAAATTGTGACAAGGAGAGTAAAGCATAGAAATAACGCTATCATATTGTCACTAGAGTCAATAGACTAATTCCTACCTAGGCTATATTACAGCACAGCATGTTAAGCGCTAGTTCTGCCCTTCAGGTTCCCCTGGGAAGACATAGCGGGTCATTCTGACCCTGGCGGCCGGTGGCCGCCAGGGCCACCGACCACGGGAGCACCGCCGACAGGCTGGCGGTGCTCCAATGAGCATTCTGACCGCGGCGGTTCAGCCGCGGTCAGAAGCGGAAAGTCAGCGGTCTCCCGCTGACTTTCCGCTGCTCATTGGAATCCTCCATGGCTGCGGAGCGCGCTCCGCAGCCATGAGGATTCTGACCCCCCCTACCGCCATCCAGTTCATGGCGGGAAAGCCGCCATGAACAGGATGGCGGTAGGGGGGGTCGCGGGGCCCCTGGGGGCCCCTGCCGTGCCCATGCCAATGGCATGGGCACGGCAGGGGCCCCCGTAAGAGGGCCCCAAAATGTATTTCACTGTCTGCCTTGCAGACAGTGAAATATGCGACGGGTGCAGTAGCACCCGTCGCACCTTCCCACTCCGCCGGCTCGATTACGAGCCGGCATCCTCGTGGGAAGGTCGTTTTCCCCTGGGCTGGCGGGCGGTTTAACTGGAACCGCCCGCCAGCCCAGGGGAAAACTCGTAATACCCGCCGCGGTCTTTTGACCGCGGCGCGGTAATTTGGAGGGCGGGATCCTGGCGGGCGGCCTCCGCCGCCCGCCAGGGTCATAATGAGGCCCATAATTCCCCATACCTGAGCAAAGACCTGAAGTCTGCATAAGCAGCTCTAGTGAAGCGTTCAGCAATCAGCATACAGTCGTGGTCTTCTGTCTGGAATCTCCCTCTAATGTGTATGAAACAGGGAAGTGTTTTTATGATAAAACAGCTGATTTTCTGAGAAAATGTCCCCATGTAAGTATGTGTATATTTCTATGAATGCCAGAGACAAAGGGCCTGATTCTAACTTTGGAGGACGGTGTTAAACCGTCCCAAAAGTGGCGGATATACCACCTACCGTATTACGAGTTCCATAGGATATAATGGACTCGTAATACGGTAGGTGGTATATCCGCCACTTTTGGGACGGTTTAACACCGTCCTCCAAAGTTAGAATCAGGCCCAAAGTGTTACCACATTTTACTGGCAACCTATCTCACTGCAGCCTTGAGAGAAGCACAGAGTGAACAAGAATGTCTTGTTGAAGAACATAGTGCTGGGCTAAGTAAAGAACAGCTAGATAGAGAGAAATAAAACAAGACCACAAATGTGGCTATTGTTTAAATAATAAACAAAGCTGAATAAAATATATCTAGGTTAAAGTGCACAGCGGCAGGCCCAGTGTGCTAAAATAATGTGCAGGGAGCTATAACTAAAATGGCTACACAACAGGTCTATGAATGGGTATGTGAGTGGTTGTATTAGTGTGTGAGGGGGTGTATGAAGAGGTTGTATAGGGGTATAAGTGGGTGTGTGATTGCTTCTGAGGATGATCTCATCAGTGATGTAATTTGAGATGTCATCAGTGATGTCTCTGACCCCTGCAATTCACTGCTTTTGACCTCACATATTACATCACTAGTAATGTGATGTAATATGATGTAATATGTGAGGTTAAATGAATTGCATTGCAGGGACACAAGTTATAGGGTGTTATTCTAACTTTGGAGGAGTGTTAATCCGTCCCAAAAGTGACGGTAAAGTGACGGATATACCACCAGCCGTATTACGAGTTCCATAGGATATAATAGACTCGTAATACGGCTGGTGGTAAATCCGTCACTTTTCCGTCACTTTTGGGACGGATTAACACCTCCTCCAAAGTTAGAATAACCCCCATAGTTTGCTATAACTGCTGAATTTACTTGGTTTTGTATGAGTGAAATGTGAGCCTCACTTTATTGCCCCAGTAACCTTTGTTTTTTCAGTGAATTTCAAAGGTTTTTTAGTTTTATTTCCTAACTATAACATCCCTGTAACCTTTGTTTTTTTTCAGTGAATTTCTAAGGGGTTTTTAGGATGTTTCCTAACACTAACCTCTCTGTAGCCTTAGTTTTTTTAAGTGAATTTTGAAGGGTTTTTTAAATTCTATTTCCTAAGATAAATTTTTAAAGTTTGAAAGTAGGTGTGTTGGTGGTTTTGTAGGTTGGTTGACTTTCTGTTTGAGTCAATCTAGGAGTCTGAAAGTGAATGTCTGAGTGTTTATATGGGTGTGTGTTTGTCTGAGTAGCTGTATAGAAGTGTGAATAGGTCTGTTACTGGTTAAATGAGGGTCTGGGTGTGTGAATAGTTGTAGAAGTCTCTGTATGGAAATATATCTGTGAGTGAGAGAATGGCTGTATAGCTATGTGAGTGGGCGTGACAGTGTCTGTACATGAATGTGAGTAGGTGTGAGAGTGAGTATATTACTATGTCAGTATATGTCAGGCTATAAGTATAGGAGAAAAAGTGGGTGTGAGATTATATGAGTGTTGGTGTGAGCGTGAGAGTGTGCATGAGTGTAAGTGTGGTTCACAGATTATCTGTATGGGTATGTGTGGGTATGAAAATATTTACTATGTATATGTCAATGGGTGTGACAGTGAGTATACACTGTCATTTGAAACATGTACTTAATGAAAATAACATATAATTCATTATCAACAAACTGGCAGAAAATGTTAGACATTTTGCAAACCAGCAAATGCAATGACAGTAAACTACTATCCAGTGGAAAAAGCAGTAACCTACTGAGCTTTCCAGATTAAATAGAGTTTTTTGATAAGTAAGCAAACTTTCTTTTGTGCAGCCTTAATAAGTTGCCTGTTTAGGTTTATGGGAAGTTTAAAAGTATCACTGCTTAAAACTGCTATCGTTTCATAACAGTTACTTACAGAAATATACACATTTTATGTAAGGTGTACTTTCTTTGCCACAGGTGCATTAACTCTCTGTTGTATATTATTGTCATTACCACTACATAAAAAGGGGAAAGTGAATAATGGTACTTTTGCTTTACTTAGTCATTCACTTACGTAGGTGTATTGTTTGTAAAAATTAAAAATGCTGTATGCTAATGGTATTGGTCTTGCAATCTGTGGACCTCTTCAGGTCATTTGCTTTTTAAGATGGGAGTGGGGATTATGCCCCATAGTTGTTACATGCTAAAATAGTTGTGCAGTAAGGAGAGTAATCATTTTTTAATGTATTTTTTAGATCCTCTGAAGAAGTGAAGCATGTGGTAGTATGTGGTCACAATCCAGGAACGTGAATTTCTGAGAATGAGTATATAGAGGGAAGGAAGAGGTTTGGATGTTAAGCCTGGGTTATCATCATCTGCCCATGTCACTCCTGCAAACATTAGTATGTCAGTCACATACACCAATTTAGGACGAATGGTTACCTACTGTGCCACCTACCACAAGCTTGTCATTGTAAAGGTGAAGGATGTCACTGATTTTTTTGCGCAGGTGAAGAAGCACTGTTGTTAGTTTTTTTCACATTAATTTTTTTAACTCACTCTTCGACAGCACCGTTGCACTTTGAAAATGTAAAGTTTCTGCATATATTTTTTCTAAAGTTTATTTGATGTGTTTTTTGAAGATAAAATCTTAAAAAAATAAAAAGCATCTCTTAAAAAAAAAAACACAATTGAATCAAACAAAGAGCTGTGTCTGAGTCTTCATTATCCTTTCGTATTTTGTCTATATGGTATTTGGTCTATGATTAACTCTGTCTGTAGGTGTGATAGTGTATCTATCAATCTGCATCAATGGTGTCTTAGTGTGTATATGAGATACAGTGTGAGTGAGTCAGTGAATGCATCAGTGTGTGGCTGGGGGTTTTAGTGTATGTATGAGTGACTCATGGGGTGTTAGTACATGTATGAGTGAATGTGTGAGTCTGTCAGTGAATGCATCAGAGTATCTGATTGGCTGTGTCAGTATATGTATGATTGTGTCCCAGGGTGTCTGAGCCAGTGTCTGAGTGACTTAGTGAATACATCAGCATGTGTGCTTTGGTGTGTTAGTGTACATATCAGTGTGTCCTGGGGTGTCTGAGGGTATGTATCAGTCAGTGTCTGAGTATCTCAGTGAATTAATCCGTGTGTTCTTTGGTGTCTTAGTGTATGTATCAATGTGCATCTGGTTGTGTTAGTGTATGTATGAGTGTGTGCATTCATGTGTTAGTGTATGTACTAGTGCATGCCTTGTTGTGTTAATGTATGCATCAGTGTGTGTAGGAAAGTACCATATTGCCTGGCATGTTACCCCCAATTTTACTGTATGTATGTTTGCGTTTGCCTATTTGTCACTGGGATCCTGCTAGCCAGGACCCCAGTGCTCATAAAGTATGCCCTGTATGTGTTCCCTGTGTGGTGCCTAACTGTATCACTGAGGCTCTGCTAACCAGAACCTCAGTGTTTATGCTCTCTCTGCTTTTAAAATTGTCACTGTAGGCTAGTGACTAATTTTACCAATTCTGATTGGCACACTGAAACACCCTTATAATTCCCTTGTATATGGTACCTAGGTACCCAGGGTATTGGGGTTCCAGGAGATCCCTATGGGCTGCAGCATTTCTTTTGCCACCCATAGGGAGCTCAGACAATTCTTACACAGAACTGCCACTGCAGCCTGAGTGAAATAACGTCCACGTTATTTCACAGCCATTTTACACTGCACTTAAGTAACTTATAAGTCACCTATATGTCTAACCCTCACTTGGTGAAGGTTAGGTGCAAAGTTACTTAGTGTGAGGGCACCTTGGCACTAGCCAAGGTGCCCCCACAATGTTTAGGGCAATTCCCCAGACTTTGTGAGTGCGGGGACACCATTACACGGGTGCACTACATATAGGTCAACACCTATATGTGGCGTCACAATGGTAACTTTGAACATGGCCATGTAACATGTCTAGGATCATGGAATTGTCACCCCAATACCATTCTGGTATTGGGGGGACAATTACATGCATCCCCGGGCCTCCAGCATAGAGCCTGGGTACTGCCAAAATAACTTCTGGCGTGTCCTCTGCAGCTACCGCTGCTGCCAACCCCTCAGACAGGTTTCTGCCCCCTAGGGGCATAGGCAGCTTGGTCCCAGGAAGGCAGAACAAAGGATTTCCTCTGAGAGAGGGTGTTACACCCTCTCCCATTGGAAATAGGTGTGAAGGGCCTGGGAGGAGTAGCCTCTCCTGGCCTCTGGAAATGCTTTGAAGGGCACAGATGGTGCCCTCCTTGCATAAGCCAGTCTACACTGGTTCAGGGATCCCCCCCAGCCCTGCTCTGGTGCGAAACTGGACAAAGGAAAGGGGAGTGACCACTCCCCTGACCAGCACCTCCCAGGGGAGGTGCCCAGAGCTCCTCCAGTGTTTCCCAGAATTCTGCCATCTTGAATGCAGAGGTGTGAGGGCACAATGGACAGCTCTGAGTGGCCAGTGCCAGCAGGTAACATCAGAGACCCCTCCTGATAGGTGCTTACCTTTCTCTGTAGACAGTCCTCCTCTGTGGGCTATTTAGGGTCTCGCCTGTGGGTATCTCACCAGATGACAAATGCAAGAGCTCACCAGAGTTCCTCTGCACTTCCCTCTTTGTCTTCTGCCAAGGATCGACTTCTGACTGCTCCAGGACTCCTGCATAACTGCAACAAAGTAGCAAGAAGACTACCAGCAACATTGTAGTGTCTCATCCTGCCGGCTTTCTCAACAGTTTCCTGGTGGTGCATGCTCTGAGGGCTCTCTGCCTTCACCCTGCACTGGAAGCCAAGAAGAAATCTCCCGTGGGTCGATGGAATCTTCCCCCTGCTAACGCAGGCACCAAACTTCTGCATCACCGGTCCTGACGAGCCTGGTCCCTGGAACACAGGAGCTGGGTCCAAGTGTCTTCGACAGTCCAGTGGCCCTTCTGTCCAAATTTGGTGGCAGTAAGTCCTTGCCTCCCCACACCAGACAGTATTCCTGTGTGCTGCGTGAACTGCAGCTGCTCGGGCTTCTGTGCATTTTTGCAAGACTTCCTTTGTGCACAGACTAGCCGAGGTCCCCAGCACTCCGTGCTGCATTGCCCAACTCACTGAGTTGGCTTCCGACGTTGTGGGACCCTCTCTTGTTGCTCTGAGTCGACCGTCATCCTCAGATCTTCTAAGTGCCTGTTCAGGTGCTTCTGCGGGTGCTGCCTGCTTCTGCATGGGCTCTCAGTGTTGCTGAGCACCCCCTCTGTCTCCTCCTCCAAGGGGCATCCTCCTGGTCCTTCCTGGGCCCTAGCAGCACCCAAAATCCTCAACCTCGACTCTTGTAGATAGCAAGGCTTGTTTGCGGTCTTTCTGCGTGGAAACAACTCTGCATCCTCCAGCACACCGTGGGACATCTTCTGACCAAAGGAGAAGTTTCTGACACCTTCTGTTGTTGCAGAATCTTTGTCTTCTTCCATTCAGAGGCAGTCCTTTTGCACCTTCATCCGGGGTTTAGTGGGCTCTTGCCCCCCCCTGGACACTTGCATGACTCTTGGTCTTGGTCCCCTTCCTTTACAGGTCCTCAGGTCAAGGAATCCATCTTCAGTTCTTTGCAGTCAGTTGTTGTCCTTGCAGAATCCCCTATCTCAACTTTACTGTCTTTCTGGGGTAGTATGGTAACTTTACTCCTACTTTCCAGGGTCTTGGGATGGGGTATCTTGGACACCCTTAGTGTTTTCTTACACTCCCAGCAACCCTCTACACACTACACTAGGCCTGGGGTTTTGGAGTATATGGTTTGTGTTGCCCCTAGGACTATTTCTCCCTATTACATCCTATTGTGTTCTACAGTGTTTGCACTACTTTTCTAACTGTTACTTACGTGATTTTGATTTGTGTGTATATATACTGTGTGTATATTACTTGCCTCCTAAGTGAGTATATCCTCTGAGATACTTTTGGCATATAGGTGGTCATTCCAAGTTTGGCGGGCGGCGGTTGCTGCCCGCCAAACTTACGCCGCCACTTGGCACCTCCGCGGTCAAAAGACCATGGGGGCCATTCAGACTTTCCTGCTGGGCCGGCCCAGCGGGAAAGGCCCTGCAACACAGAAGCCGGCTCCGAATGGAGCCGGCGGTGTTGCAGGGATGCGATGGGTGCAGTTGCACCCGTCGCGATTTTCACTGTCTGCTATGCAGACAGTGAAAATCATGCTGGGGCCCTGTTAGGGGGCCCCTGCACTGCCCATGCCAGTGGCATGGGCAGTGCAGGGGCCCCCAGGGGCCCCACGACACCCGTTCCCGCCATCCTGTTCCTGGTGGTAAAAAACGCCAGAAACAGGCTGGCGGGAAGGGGGTCGGAATCCCCATGGCGGCGCTGCTTGCAGCGCCGCCATGGAGGTTCAGCCCAGCCAGGGGAAATCCGTCGGGAAACAGCCGGATCCCCTTTTCTGACCGCGGCTTTACCGCCGCGGTCAGAATGGGCAGGAAAGCACTGCCAGCCTGTTGGCGGTGCTTTCCGTCGTTCACGGCCCTGGCAGGTTTTACCGCCAGGGTCGGAATGACCCCCATAGTCACTAAAATAAAGTAAGTTTATTTTTGGTAACTGAGTGTTGTGTTTTCTTATGATGTAGTACTAAGTGATATAAGTGGTATAGTAGGAGCTTTGCATTTCTCCTAGTTCAGCCTAAGCTGTTCTGCTATAGCTACCTCTATCAGCCTAAGCTGCTAGAACACATCTATCTACTAATAAGGGATAACTGGACCTGGCACAAGGTGTAAGTACCACAAGGTACCCACTATAAGCCAGGCCAGCCTCCCACAGTGTGTGCCAGGGTGTTTTAGTGTATGCATCAGAGTATGTGTGCGTGTGTTAGTGTACACATCAGTGTGTTCCTGGGAGTCTCTATGTATGCATCAGTGGGTGCCTGTGTGTGTCAGTGTATGGTTCAGTGTGCACTTGTGTGTTAGTTTATTGTGAGAAAGTAGACTCTTTCTAGCATGGTTACCCCCACATTTGGCCTGTTTGTGAGTGTGTGTCAGTGTGTTTTTACTGTGTCACTGGGATCCTGCTAGCCAGGACCCCAGTGCTCATAGTGAAAACCCTATATGTCAGTGTGTTTTGCCTGTCTCACTAGGATCCTGCTAGCCAGGACCCCAGTGCTCATAGTTTGTGACCTAATGTATGGGTTGTCAGTATTGCTGAACTATGTCACTGAGGCTCTGCTAACCAGAACCCCAGTGCTTCTGCGCTCTCTACTCCCAAATTTGTCACTATAGGCTAGTGACTTCATTTACCAATTCCAATCGGCACATTGGACACTCCTTATAGACCCCTAGTGTATGGTACCAAGGTGCCCAAGGCATTGGGGTTCCAGGAGATCCTTATGAGCTGCAGCACTTATTTTGCCACCCATAAGGAGCTTAGACAAACCCTTTCACAGGACTGCCACTGCAGCCTGCGTAAAATAGTGAACACACTATTTCATAGCCATTTTCACTGCACTTAAGTAACTTATAAGTCACCTATATGCCTAACCTTAATTTACTGAAGGCTAGGTGCAAAATTACTAAGTGTGAGGGCACCCTTGCACTAGCAAAGGTGCCCCCATGCTGTCCAGGCCCAAATCCCCAGACTTTGTGAGTGTGGGACGCCATTACACGTCTGCACTACATATAGATCAATACCTATATATAGCTTCACAATGTTAACTCTATATATGGCCATGTAAGGTGTTCAAGATCCTGGAATTGTCCCCTAATTCCAATCTGGTATTGGGGAGCTAATTCCATGCATCCTGGGGGCTCCACTATGGACCTCCACTACTGCCAAACCAGCTCTCTGAGGCCTGCACTGCAGCTACAGCTGCTGCCACCTCACAGGCAGGATTCTGCCCTCCTGGGGTCTGAGCAGCTCAGTCCCAGGAAGGCAGAACAAGGAATTTCCTTTGGGAGGAGGGGTTTACACCCTCTCCCTTTGGAATTAGGTGTTGCAGGCTTAAGATGGGTAGCCTCCCTCAGCCTCTGGAAATGCTTTGAAGGGCACAGATAGTGCCCTCCTTGCATAAGGCAGTCTACACCAGTTCAGGGACCCCCAGTCCCTGCTCTGGTGCAGAACTGGACAAAGGAAAGGGGAGTGACCACTCCCCTGTCCATCACCCCCCCAGGGGTGGTGCCCAGAGCTCCTCCAGTATGTCCTAGACTTCAGCCATCTTGTTTTCCAAGGTGTAGGGACACTCTGGAGGCCTCTGAGTGTCCAGTGCCAGCAGGTGACATCAGAGACCCCTCCTCAGAGTTGCATACCTGGTTAGGTAGCCAATACCCCTCTCAGGGCTATTCAGCGTCTCTCCTGTGGGTTCCTCTTCAGATTCTGCTTGCAAGTTTCCATCAGGAATCCTCTGCAACTACTACTTCATCCTTAGATTGACCGCAGACTGCTCCAGGAACCACTGTAACTGCAACAAAGTATCCAGAAGGGCTACTTCGACTCTGCAACTTCAGCGCCAACTAGCAACTGCAACAGTTTCCATGGTGTGCATGCTCTGGGGACTCCCTGTTTTCACCCTGCACCAGAAGGACTGAAGAAATCTCCTGTGGAGTGATGGAGTCACTTCCCTGCTCCTGCAGGCACCTTCTAAGATGATGACCGGTTCTCTTGGACTCCTCTCCTTGTGACAAGCATGCTCCTTGGAACACAGATGGTGGACCCCTTCGACACAGACTTCCCTAAGGTCCTGCTGTCCAAATCTGGAGGCGGTAAGAGCTTGCCTTCCCCATTTGCGACATTACCCCTGTGCACCATGTCATCTTCACCTACTGAGGCCTCTGTGCACTATTTGCAAGAATCCTTCGTGCACAGCCTGGCTCAGGTCCCCAGCATTCTATCATGCGATGCTCAACTCGCTGAGTTGTTCTCCGGTGGTGTGGGACCTTCTTTCGTAGTGCTGCAACAACTGCAACTTGCACCTTTTTTGTCCCCTTGTCCTGGGCTCAGGTCCCCAGCACTCTATCCTGCGATGCTCAACTCGCTGAGTTGTTCTCCGGTGGCGTGGGACCTTCTTTCATAGTGCTGCAACAACTGCAACTTGCACCTTCTTTGTCCCCGTGTCCTGGGAGCTCCGTGGGTGCTGCCTGGTCATCTGTGGGTTCGCATTTGTGTGTGTCCTTGGGTGTATCAGTGTATTCATGTGTATATACTACAGTGTGTTTTCATTGGTGTGTATTTTTAGTATAATTAACTGAGTGTGCAAAGTATATGTATGGGTGGGCTATGAATGAAGAAAGAAGTAATTAGTTACCTACATTACTGCAAAAAAGGCATATATATTTATATTACTAATTTCTCTATTAAAGACTAATGATCTGTAATAAAAAAAGATATTGTTAACAATAAAACACAAGACATTTATATAATTGTATAGCAATTATACATATTATTTAATCATGTTGTATTCCCTTCCTTCACTGTTCTCAGCTTCTATACTTTTATACTATAAATTAAGGCCCTCATTCTGACCTTGGCGGGCGGCGGAGGCCGCCCGCCAAAGTCCCGCCGTCAGATTACCGTTCCGCGGTCGAAAGACCGCGGCGGTAATTCTGACTTTCCCGCTGGGCTGGCGGGCGGTCGCCTTCAGACCGCCCGCCAGCCCAGCGGGAAAGAGGCTTCCACGATGAAGCCGGCTCGGAATCGAGCCGGCGGAGTGGAAGCTGTGCGACGGGTGCAGTTGCACCCGTCGCGTATTTCACTGTCTGCGCAGCAGACAGTGAAATACATGTAGGGGCCCTCTTACGGGGGCCCCTGCAATGCCCATGCCAGTGGCATGGGCACTGCAGGGGCCCCCAGGGGCCCCGCGACCCCCCCTACCGCCATCCGGATCCCAGCGGTCCGACCGCCGGGATCTGGATGGCGGTAGGGGGGGTCGGAATCCCCGCGGCGGTGCAGCAAGCTGCGCCGCCGCGGAGGATTCAATGGGGCGGCGGTACACTGGCGGGACCCCGCCAGTGGTGCCGGTCCGACCGCGGCTTTACTGCCGCGGGCGGAATCCCCATTGGAGCATCGCCGGCCTGTCGGCGGTGCTCCCGCGGTCCTCCGCCCTGGCGGTCAAAGACCGCCAGGGTCAGAATGACCACCTAAGTGTGCATAGATAGGCATCCTTGAACATTGGGGAGGGGGGAACCAATCATATTGATTGTTAGAAAAAACATAAGTACATAGCACATTATTTAAAATGAACACTACTATGCATCACACTCACTGCAAATATTTACCTGTTTTACCTATACTTGTTAAATAATATAATGTATATTATAGTTTTATAATAAAATTAATGTGTATGAATGATAGTGGGAGGTGGAAAGGCATATAAAGACAACAGCCTTGGTAGGCTGCATGATGTCAAAAAAGCTGGTAATCCAGTAAACAGGGATAGAGTTTAGCAGTGGTGTAATTATGTTTACAGTTCTCTAGCTGGTCTTCAAACATAAGTTTAGCAGGATTCCTTTTTCTCTTTAGTAGATTTTGTCCTGGTTTGTAGTTTGTGATCTGTGCTTCCAATTTAGTGCTATACCTGTTGTTTTCTTGCAACAGCAAGTACATTGCAAGATTTGGAATCACTTCTGAAAATATCACCCTTGTTAGGCTGTACTTTTCCATTATTTCAGTAGTAAGCCTTGTTAGAACTTTGGTTCGAGAAAAAGAAGGTAAGAATTTGGTAGTTTATGTGGCACTGTCTGCTTGAATGTAAAGTTGCTGTCACTGCAATCTGTCCATCCAGTTGTATTTTTTATGTAGATGGTACAATGTCCAGATGTAACACTTACTCCTTCATGAAAAATAATGGCTATACAAGTATATGTTTCAATAGAAATAGAAATGTGCTTACATTTTGTGCAGATGTTATTCTGTGATGCATCTTTAAAGAATTTCTCAAAACTGACAGTTTTACAGTCTGGTAGAGTTAAGTAGATAAATCGTTCCAAATCCATTTGTGTTTTTGAAGAAAAAGAACAATTGTCACAGCCATGCTGCCATGAGTAACTTCAAATAGGTCACCAAGATGTATCATCTCTTCTTCTAAGATACCAAGTAGGACGATCAAGAATTCTTGTGCATCTTTTTGAGTATTTTGACTGAAGTGTACAGATCCAGTGCAGAGATCTGAAATATATCTAATACAAGATGCAGAACATGTTTTAGTTCTATCACTGCACAAGCATTCTAATAAAATAAATAGTGTAGAACACAATCTTTTATCTTTTTACTGTTTAATTGCATGAACCAGAAGAGGTAAAGAGAATAGTGCATTGAGAACTATATTAGCATAACAGTTGACTCCAGAGAGGGTTGAGAACTGATAACCAACAATTTCATCCTTATTTTTTATGTATTTGTTTCCTCCAATACTTCCTCCTTCTCGTTTTTCTCTTTTTGTCAGAACTTCAGTATGAACCTTTGAAATCTTTAATTTCAGTAAGATTTGATGCTCTTCATAAACTGGGTACTATCTTGTATGATAAGTATACTGGCTTCTTAAATGGTTACACTTTATCACACAACTCGAATCAGCATGTAATTTTCTATCATCAAACTCTATTAGATATAATCCCAGCAAAATTCTAAACTGTGGCTGTGCTACAGATGACATACCTTCCTTAAATACAGTCCTACCACTGTTAATAAATGCTGCATCTATACTTAAACCTTCAGATTTATGCTTTGCTACTGAATACTAGAGATTCCAGAAACTACTTTCTGTGAACCTAAAAGTCCTTTACAAGCAAGAAACATGCAACAGACCTTGCTATATGCTTTACCCGCTTTGAGTTAATCAAACTTAACAGCTAGGCATTCAACATCATTTCTGTTTGGATACAAAATGAAATCAGTTATTTTACTCCTTCCTCCGTTAACCAATCCTTCCTCAACATTTAAACTATGCCACAAAATGACCCAACAGGTTTTACAAACACACAAATACTTTTCTAATCCAACAGTTTTTTGGAAATAGACTTATCTGAAGAATCCAGTTGTGGTTGTAGTTTTTCAGTCAACAGTATTGTAACTCCTGGGTGTTCCATTTAATCAATTGCCGGGTAATCCAATAGTTGTTCTTTCTCCAGTTGTGGCAATTGTTCATTAAAAAGGGCATTAGACAGACATTGGATTTTTGTTGCTGAATGAAGTCAAACATTAGTTGTGTTTCAGAATTCTTTGAAGGAAATATGTTCTTTATAAGTCAAGTTAGCAAGCAACATATTGTTTCTTTTGACAGTACTCATAGCCTAAGATCCTTAAGAATAGTTCCATATTGCATATCAGATGGTTGATGGATATTTCTAATTAGTTCTTTGTTTTGGAAATTCAACTAAATGTTAACATTTCTAGTGCTTCTTAAAGAATTGCAAGTTTTTTCATAGAGAAGTGTCTTAAACACAGCCTGCCTTTTCACAGGGTTAAGTTGTAATAAATCACCAAAAACAATTACATGCTTTCCCCCAGAAAAGTGTTCATTTACCCACAACAAAATTGAGTATGTATTCTTTTGTCCATAAGTGGTTAGAACTTGGAATTAAAAAGGTTTTTCCAGTGCCAGCTTGTTAGAAATGAGGTCTTTGATTGACAGTCATGTTACCCCCTGTTCAAGCAAGGACCCTCACTCTAGTCAGGGTAAAAGAGAATCACCCTCAGCTAACCCTTGCTTACCCAATTGGTAGCTTGGCAGAGCAGTAGGCTTAACTTCAGAGTGCTAGGTGTAAAGTATTTGTACCAACACACACAGTAACTTAATGAAGACACTACAAAATGACACAACACAGGTTTGTAAAAATAGGAAATATTTATCCAAATAAAACAAGACTGAAACAACAAAAATCGACAATACACAAGTCAAGTTATAAAAATGCAAAAAGAGTCATTAAGTAGGTTTAAAGACACACTAACAATGTTAGCATGAAAAAGTACCTTGGGTGCGTCAAAAATAACCCTGCACAGGCAAGTGTGCGTCAAAAAGGGCTTGCGATGTGTCGGTTCCACTCACAAGCGGGACCTTGCATCGTTTTTCCTTTCGTCGAGTCGGGCGCGTCGTTTCTTCTCTCCGCAGGAGTGATGCGTCCATCCGGTCAGCACTCTCGGGTCAGGGCAGGCCTTGTGTTGTTTTTACACGCCCAGCAGTACTTGAGTCGGAAATCCAGCTGCACGATGATCTGAAAAACACGCAGCGCGGGTTACGATCTCCCACCCTCCGTCAGCGATGCTGCTTGTCGTTTCTCCTGCTCCGTGCGCCGATTCTTAGGTCGCGTTTCTGGCGAGCGTCGATTTTCAGCCACGGAGCTGGCGGCGCATCTTTTCTTCAGCCGCAGATCGGAGTTGTGTTGATCTTTTCCCCGCACAGCGCTCTGTGCATGGATTTCCTTTTCTTTAGGCTGCCAGCTTCTCCTTTCAGGGTCCCAGGAACTGGATGGGCACCACAGGGTAGAGTAGAAGTCTCCCCAGACACTCCAGGTGCTGGCAGGGAGACATTTTTGCTGTCCCTGAGACTTAAAACAACAGGAGGCAAGCTCTAAATCAAGCCTTTGGAGAGTTCTTCTCAAGATGGAAGACACACAAAGTCCAGTCTTTGCCTTCTTACTCTGGCAGAAGCAGCAACTGCAGGATAGCTCCATAAAGCACAGTCACAGGAAGCTTTTCTTCCTCAGCTCTTCTCCAGGCTGAGGTTCCTCTTGTTTCCAGAAGTGTTTCTAAAGTCTGTGGTTTTAGGTGCCCTTCTTATGCCCAATTTCTCCTTTGAAGTAGGCCTACTTCAAAGTAAAGTCTCTTTTGAATGTGAAATCCTGCCTTGCCCAGGCCAGACCCAGACACTCACCAGGGGGTTGGAGACTGCATTGTGTGAGGGCAGACACAGCCCTTTCATGGTGTGAGTGACCACTCCTCCCCACTTCCTAGCACAGGTGGCTCATCAGGATATGCAGTCTACACCCCAGCTCCTTTTGTGTCACTGTCTAGTGTGAGGTGCAACCAGCCCAACTGTCAAACTGACCCAAACAGGAAATTCACAAACAGGCAGAGTCACAGAAATGGTAAAACCAAGAAAATGCTTACTTTCTAAAAGTGGCATTTTCAAACACACAATCTTAAAATGAACTTTACTAAAATATGTATTTTTAAATTGTGAGCTCAGAGACCCCAAAATCCACATGTCCATCCGCTCCCAAAGAGAACCTACACTTTAATCAGATTTAAAGGTAGCTCCCATGTTAACCTATGAGAGGGACAGGCCTTGCAACAGTGAAAAACTAATTTAGTAATATTTCACTGTCAGGACATATAAAACACATTACTATGGGGGTTATTCTAACTTTGGAGGAGTGTTAATCCGTCCCAAAAGTGACGGTAAAGTGACGGATATACCACCAGCCGTATTACGAGTTCCATAGGATATAATGGACTCGTAATACGGCTGGTGGTAAATCCGTCACTTTCCCGTCACTTTTGGGACGGATTAACACCTCCTCCAAAGTTAGAATAACCCCCTATATGTCCTACCATAACCATACACTGCACCCTGCCCTTGGGGCTCCCTAGGGCCTACCTCAGGGGTGCCTGACATGTAAGAAAAGGGAAGGTTTAGGCCTGGTAAGTAGGTACACTTGCCAAGTCGAATATACAGTTAAAACTGGACACACAGACACTGCAGTGGCAGGTCTGAGACATGATTACAGAGCTACTTATGTGGGTGGCACAACCAGTGCTGCAGGCCCACTAGTAGCATTTGATTTAAAGGCCCTGGCACCTCTAGTGCACTTTACTAGGGACTTATTAGTAAACCAAATATGCCAATCTTGATTAAACTAATTACATAAACATTTTGTAAAGGAACACTTGCACTTTAGCACTAGTTAGCAGTGGTAAAGTCCCCCGAGTAACAAAAACAGCACAATCAGAGTCCAGCACACATCAACAACTTGGGGAACAGAGGCAAATAGTTAAGGGAGACAACGCCAAGGATTAAAAATCTAACACAGCTTGTCCACTAACATACAATATGATGGACTTAATTATTAGGCATTTACATTGATTCTTTTCATGGAGGAATACATGTTCTATTTTTTCTTTTGATTCTATATATATTTCTTTCTGCTCATCATTCAGTTGTGCAACTAACTGTTCAAAGTCAACATTTTATTCTCTTGCTTGTTGCATTTCTGTCTTCACCTCATTCATGGCTATAGCAGCTTCATTTTTGATTATTGGCTATCCAAAAGGATTTTGAATGAGATGTTTAGAACTCTGAGTGTTTTGTGAACTATCCTTAGCTATCTCAGAAGCAACTGTTTCCTCTTGTTCACTTTCTTCATTTAACATTTTCAGGTAGTTGTGAAATATTGAATACTCAGTGCTGTCTTTAACAGCATTATATGAGACTTTGTAGCAGTCATATTGTCCAAGTAACTGTTTCAGAACACCAAGGTTTGAATAGCTGGAGAAGTGTTATTTTTTTCACTAGTTTGACATACAAGTTTTCTGTGGTTTATTAAGTTACCTTGCATGTCACACTAAACACCCGTCTGAACCAATTACACCAAATTTGCCTTCATCAATGTTTTCTGACTCACTGATTTTGTACCCATAGTGCTGCAGAATTTTGCAAAGCCGTTTATTTTTGAGGTGTGGACTTTTTCTTAGATATTAGGTATCCAACATATTTGTTTTTATAACACCTTCACTCTCTGGATAAAACTCTGCTAAATACTGAGGGGCATATTTATACTCCGTTTGCGCCGAAATTGCGTTGTTTTTTTTACGCAATTTCTACGCAAAACTAACTCCATATTTATACTTTGGCGTTAGACGCGTCTAGCGCCAAAGTCCATGGAGTTAGCGTCATTTTTTAGCGTGGACACCTACTTTGCGTTAATTATATGCAAGGTAGGCGTTCCCGTCTAAAAAATCGACTCCGAGGCATGTGCGTGGGATTTATACTCCCGGGCAAAAATCACGCCCGGGAGTGGGCGGGTCAAAAAAAATGACGTACGGCCGCTTTTGCGCCATTTTTTAGCGCCTGCAAAAGGCAGGCGTTAAGGGACCTGTGGGCTCTGAAGGAGCCCACAGGTGCCCCCCATGCCCCCAGGGACACCCCCTGTCACCCATGCCCACCCCAGGAGGACACCCAAGGCTGGAGGGACCCATCCCAGGGACATTAAGGTAAGTTCAGGTTAGTGGTTTTTTTTTGTTTTTTTTGTGGCATAGGGGGGCCTGATTTGTGCCCCCCTACATGCCACTATGCCCAATCACCATGCCCAGGGGACAGAAGTCCCCTGGGCATGGCCATTGGGCAAGGGGGCATGACTCCTGTCTTTGCTAAGACAGGAGTCATTTCTATGGGGGTTGGGAGTGAAAAAAAATGGCGCAAATCGGGTTGAGGCAAAAAAATTGCCTCAACCTGACTTGCCCCATTTCTTGACGCCCAAGCCCCATATCCCCCTACGCCGGCGCTGCCTGGTGTACGTCGTTTTTTTTAACGCACACCAGACGGCGCCGGCGGCTAACGCCGGATAACGTCATTCAATAAATACGGCGCCCGCATGGCGCTTCAGAATGGCGTTAGCCGGCGCTAATTTATTTGACGCAAAACTGCGTTGGTGCAGTTTTGCGTCAAAAAGTATAAATATGGGCCTGAATTTCTGGGAAAGATTTCAAGACTCTGTTTCACATGTTGGCAAGGCCTAGACTAACCCAAACAATTCTCCTAAACTTTGAGAACAAGCTAGCTGAACTCAACCTGTCACAGCGCTCTTAGAAATTTGTCTCCCTATGTGAAAGCTTTTTTGAGCTGAAACTGTACAATTTCTTCAATAGAGATTTTTCTGCAGAAATCTCCTCCCACAGTTCCGTCAACTCTGTTTCCTCTGATTTTATGATGTAAGAAGTGACATAGTGAGCAGCAGCAATGGCGTTGGCTGCAACAAACTTTATGTCCATATTTACATTCCATAAATTCAGAAGGACAGGATTATTATAATTAATCTATTTGAAGGCCTCTGAGCTTCTCAAATTATATGTATTGTTTGGTGCTTGTATTGTCAGTGTATGCCTCACTGCAGACAATAAGCTGTTCACTCTTCCTCTGGAAGTAATAAGGCTTGGGAATCCAAAACCACTTCTTGTATAAAATGTTCCTTTACATCTGTATCTTTGGCATCAATATTTCCCACATCTATGTGTTTGGGAGCGTAGAATCTGCTGTCGTACTGTTTTGTTATTATTCTCATCTGGGATGCTGCATGTAACATACTGGTCTATGAAAGACAGTACACAGTCCTCACTATCAGTTTCAAATGTTGGTGTATCCTTTATCCATTGGTGCATGTGTATAAGGAGCACCTCTTACCTGGTTCTGTTTTCATCCTAAAAAATCTGTAACTTATCCAAGAGAAGGTTAGTTTTATTGCATATAAAACCCAGCATTATTTGAAACTTGTGTTTAAAATACCTACATACATTAGCGGGATCCAAAGAGCAAAGTTCTCCTGCTGCCTTCAAATTGTTATCCTTAACATTACAGTTGCGTCTCCTAGAATTCAAGTAAATCATCCCATGCATTCTTTGTACAACTACATTTCGGGCATACATTTAAGTTCTCCATGATGATGGTACCAGTATTCATTAGTCCCACATTGACATGCCATCAAATTAATTAAGTTGTACTCCAGATTTTCATCCTTACCTGTATTTTATCAACAACCTTCTTTGCAGAAACTCCTGTCTTAAGAGTATGGATCTTAAGAATATGGTTCACAGCATAAGAAAGTCCTGACAAGTCACTCTAAAATAACAGATGGAATATACAGGGAATGCATTGTCAAAATTTAGGGTCCTCCACACATAGTCTTGTTGACTTGTATTCAGCTGCTGATATTTGTGTAAGTTAGCCATCATAGTGGCCACCTACTCCTGTGAGAAATAGCTGTGGAGAGCATTGAGCCTCTAAACGATTTTCCCACACACTCATTTGAGTTCTTCTAAATTGTTTTATTTGAAACAGATCATAGCATCCCCAACAACTTATTTTGAATTAATACAATAGTGCTCATATAATTTTTCTGACTTTTGCTTATTCAATTTTTCTATTTGTCCTCTTGATAGTAGTGCTTCGTCATCGATACAATTTATATCTCAAATAATATCAACATTGTTATTAAAAACATTCTTTTCTTTCAAGGATATTGTGGCTTTCTTACTTTATTCACATCCACTAGCTCTTGCCAGATTTCCTTTTACTTTTGAGGTGAACTTCATTTACTAGAATAATGAGCGGTTCATCTACATCTTTCTCAACACCCACAGTGTCAACATTTTTTAAAGGTAAAGAGATAAATCTTCTTTTAAGTCCTTCCAGCAGTTCTTTTGATGGCAGTTTCCCTGTCTTCGGCTCCATTTGAACAATTGCTTGAAATGGATGGCCTGTTTGTATTAGAATTGATTCACACACTTTTATTTGTTCAAGTTCTTGTGGTATTGGTACCAATTCAAACGTATTATGAATTGCTCTAGCTGGCATTTTAGTATCCTCTAATTTATCACAGCAAAACTTACATATTGTTTGTTTTGTGGATGAATCATAATATCCTTCCACAAATAGATATGCACCACATTTCTGCCACTCATCTCTGTTATCTTGTTCAGTTTTAGCAATACAACTACACTACAAGTTTGCTTTTTGTAGTGAATGCGGTGACAACAAATGCAAACATACTCAGGCTTCTCAGAACATAGTGCATTGAACTTGCCTATCTCTTTTCCCAATTTTTGAGTACTAATCTCTGTGTCCTGATGCTCTGCACACCCAGTGACTACCTCTTCGTATTCCCTATTCGCTTCTTCAGGACCAAAGAAACTGAACTGAATGTCTTCACAAACTTTCTCAACCTCTGCCACAGTACCATTTAATAAAGCTCTATTCAGATCTCCTAAACATAAAGCTGGGGTTATTACATTATAAAGTCTCCTTCCTAAATTTTGCATTTTAGAATGATGCTGTAATGATATTTGTGTTTTGACCATTGACTCCATGTTACACTTATCCTAGCAGCACACTGTCACATTAGTGACCACAAGCTTCATTATGCCTATTGACTTTATTTTAGCATTAGCTACTGCAATTTTAAAAGCTGCAAGTATTTTTCCATGATACAATGTGCTTCTTGCTCATATTTTATTCTTTGTGTTTGCATGTTCTTTCTCACCAAGGGCTTAGGCTGATAAGAATGTAGTAGGACGGCAGGGAACGGTTTTGTTTTGATAGAGGGCACCTTGGGATTTTGGCCAATCCCAACGTGTTCTTTTCAAAGTTGACCTAAAGTAACTAGCTTTTTTTGAATGATAAACTTATGCATTGGGAGGGAGTTTCTAGGCTTCTCCTTTCTTGTTTGTTAAAAGTATATAAGAGACCCAGGTCAACGGTAAGGAGATTCAGAGACCTCAATCAGGATTGAGATGTCGAATGCCTGATATATTTTCCGTGAGGGTAGAGCTCTCTTTCTCATTGCAGTCAAACTGGGATCAACGACTTGCTGGCAGGAGAATGATGAAGGAGCAACTGTGCCCCATGGTAATGAATTTTTACTGATTATTTGCTTAGCATTGTGTATGAATATATATATCCAAATATAGGTATTTGTATCTTTGCATGTATATATTTACTGTTTATAGATTGAAGATTCTTTGCACATGTTCTGACTTTATTGTGGCACACATTTTAAGGGTGCACTTTCAATTCTACTGACTTTCCTTTAGGAACCTTGCAAAGTGATTTAAAAAATGTCTTCCTTAGACTAAGAAGCACATTCCAGAGATTTTTGCAAGTGCATGAGTGTTTCATCTTGGTCATTAGTGAAGCCAAACAGATGCACAACTAACATTCTAAAGTGATAAAAAGTACTTCTACACACTTTCTTTGAAAGACATGCAAGTGAATGGCCTTGAACATTTGTGTAGTTTCTAACCTTGCATGGATCTAATCCTTCAAGCATTCTCATTTTCTGTTTCAGACTTCTCCATGAAAATTCTATTAGGAAAGCTTTCAATTTATCAACTGATTCCTGACGGGCAGTACACATAGTACTTCCACTTGTATACAGGAACCTGTTTAGGTCATCCTTGTACTTCTTCAGCTATCACTTGTTTACATTCATAGGAAATATCTCTTTTTTTCTATCAGAGTATCATCCTTTACTTCATAGCAATGACCAGTTGTGTCAACTGCATGAACTAATGTACTCTCCTGTAAGCAGCTCTCTTCATTGAAAAACTGCTCTGTGCTAGATGTGTGTATACATTCACCTTTAAATATTTTACAAAATGTACTTTTGTTGATAAACCTTTTCCTTAATGCTCTTTTCTTCATTCACAGTACTGTTTTATCTAGTGTCTTCATTTTGTTCAATATTAATGACATTGAGGGATCCCAGGCCCTAAAGAATGCCCCTAGACCTCCTTTGGCTCATCGCAGTGGGCAGAAACATGTTGGCCAGTAATTAATAGATAGGTGACCCTGTGAGTCATTACTCTCCTATAGGTGTCCCATCATTTGTTCTTAATCTCAACAGCAGTCACCACGGATAAAGGTGTACTATTACACAGGTGACTGACTAGGTGTTTTTATATTTCCCCTAGCACAACTGGATCACACATTTTTCCAGACAACTTGAATTTCTGCTCTCCCTCTGAGTTCTTTTAACAGTGAGGTTGAGTCCGTCCAGGTGGCATTGTCCGACCCGAATGGGGCTAGGTGGTCATATGATGAAGCAAAACACTATATAGTGTGTAAGACCACCTAGTCCATAAAGGAAATTTCCCCCACCACATAGCTTAAAGCTGCATGCAAAATAATTCTCATAGTGTGAGATAGAAGAGCTCTAGGTAAATTTGTTACCAGCGGTTCCATCTAACAAATAAACCCCATACTTCCTGTGTATACAGAACTAGAGCTTAACATGCTATGCTCTAATATAGCCTAGGTAGGAATTAGTCCATTGACTCTGGTGACAATATGGTAGCGTTATTTCTATCCTTTACTTTCCTTGTCACATTTTTAATCCTGTCATGCTTTTTCGTCCCGGTTATTGCAGTACATGCTTTATAAGATACAGTTGCTTCATTAAAACTTTATTGAAACATATACTGCCTCTGCTTGTCCTTGTATACGTGAGACTAATGTAACTAAGAGAAAACGGATGCGATCTGAGTGACCACGATTTCCCTGAGGAGTCAATTGTGTCATGCGCTCGGCTGCCCAATCATCCCTGCTCTTGGGTAGAGATGAGACACTGCAAGTTGGCCAAAACCAGAAACCCAGATTGGGGTGACAGGTGTCACCCGTAGTGGGTTAGACTCAGTCTTTCATACCGCAGGCGATTCTGCCGCTCAAATCCAGTAGTCTCAATAGAATAATGAGAGCCTCCCTGACATGGCGCCGCCAATGTTTGGTTAGGCTCTAATTTTCGGGTCCTCCTGAGTATTTCTGTCTCACTATACAAAGACTTTTCAGTACGATATATGGAGACATCCATGGTATTGAGGATTTCCTCCTCAGCTAAGTAGGGAGTACCTAACTAATGCTGTAGGTTGTTCAAGCTTGAACTCTAAAAGGATAATCTATATTTGGTGTACTTATCTCTGAACAAAACTTACCATTCATTATGGCGAATCCACAACAGGTAGCAATTGCAGTCAATATCCAACCACCCCTTTCTACACATTTACTGGCACATAGCCTAACGGCCCAGGGGGTTCTAGTCACATTTGTTGTTGAGGCTCATCCAGCCTCTAGAACAGAACTTTTTTATTCTTGGGTCACATTTCCAGCAGTTGATGGGAACTCCGACACATTTTATCACTATACGCCTGCAAACGTACCTGCACAATAAAGAGCATATGCATATCTTCTTTTCTGACTACATACTTAGTAAATTATTAATTCAATTTTTTTCCACCAGGCTCACTATATGCTTTATGTTAGTCACACTGTGTACAATTACCTTTGCTTCATCGGGAATACAACTTTGGTACGTGTTTTTTGACTTAATTACGTTATTATCACTATTTATTATCTTTTGTATCTATATGAATCTTTTCCTTGGTGGAGGAACTCTTTGTTTTTCTAATATTCTTTCTTTACTTATTTTTCACGAGGAATTCGTTCTATCACGTTTAATGCACGGAATTTCCCCTAACTTATATAGAATTCACGATGCATTTTTTGGATCCTTCTTGCCGGTTCCTTTTACCATGTATGACTTTATTTTTTGGTTTACACCAATCCAATATTTGATACTTCGTATTACACTTCGGACCTATTATCATATAATGTTGAGTTACCGATATGTTATATAGCACTTTATATATACATACCATGTTTTTTGGTGTCATATTGTTATTGTTATATTATCTTCCTATTTTCTCATGTTTATATGTTAATTTGCAGCCCTGAGGAAGCCCTTTTGTATGGGGCGAAACGCGTTGGCTGCTTTTTCCTTTTGTACCTCATGTCACGTCAGAAATAAAATACCGTCTGAAGGCAACTGAGAGAAGCTTCGTGTTATTTTCATTTCTACAGCATTGGTCAGAGTGAAGAACTGAGTACGTGAAACCGAGATAGAGATCACAATGCTCAACAGAAGTTTCTGTTAAAAAAGAAGAGAAACTTCCCTAACAAAAAGAAAAAAGTGGCAGCAGTTGCAGATCGACTTGCCACTCAAGAAGAGGGCTCTATTGAAGAACAAGAAGTGCGCATTAGGGCTATTCGACAGCGCAGCAGAGGTCACAATAGTTTGCCAGAATCTTCTAGAGCATCTGGAGGTGAAAGTAACTGATGACTTGCTACAAGTAGAAACTGCAGGCATGCGTGTCTCCACCTGATAGGGTGTACAAAGTAACACCACAGTTAGAAGGAGACATTGAGCGCACAATCAACGCAATCTTTTGGGACCGCTCTGTAAACATTTATGATATTTTGCTGGCCGAAAAAGATTGGCCACCTGAATTTGTCCGTACCTGCCCATATGGAGAAGATGTTATCAAACCTTCTTTCTCCCCTCTTGTTCCCAAGGAGCCCGCAGAATCTTATGCCATCAATTGGGCATTGGCTCAGGCACCAGCGTTATATCCCAACCACGTAGGATGGGATAAAGATTCTCCATCATGTAATTCCTATTAAAAATGAACCCCAGCCACAACCCCAATATCCAATAAAACATTATGCAAAAGCACCTGTGAGGGAAATCCTCACACAACTGGAGTACCAGGGTGTAATCGAACCTTATGTCTCACTCATGAATAATCCATTATTCCCAGTAGCTAAATGGGACCATTCGTACAGAATAGTGTTAGACTACAGTCATTTAAACATTTATACATGCACATACGCTATACAAAACTCAAATAGCACAGCACTCATGAACAACCTAGTGCACAAAAACTACAAAACAACACTAGACATTTCCAATGGTTTCTTCTGCCAAAATATAGCGCGTGAGAGTAGAGACTTAACAAGTTTCAGCGCACTAGGGGCCATATGTATGAAAACTGGAGCTTGCGAATCGCAAATAGTGATTTTTAAGAAATTGCTATTTCCGAGTCGCAATTGGCCATGTAACATGTAACAAAATTGCGATTAGGAAATAGCGATTTCTAAAAAATTGCAAATTGCGAGAAAGTTCGAGAATGCACACCTGGAGGAGCCTGATGACATCACCAGCAGGAAATTAGTCATCCCAGGCACTTTCAGGTGCCACACCCAAACCAGCATCCTGAGAGAGAGCAGCCTAGCCACACAGAGCAGCACTCAGAAGGAGAAAGAACACCTGAGCCAGGATGGACACCCCAGGCCAAGCACAGGAGAAGGCTGAAAGGAAGCGCAAGCTGAAATTCAGCAAACAGGAGCTTGAGGTTCTAACTGAGGAGGTGGTGAGGAGCCATGACCGCCTGTTTGGAAAAACCTCACTCCAGGTGCCTGAGAGTGAAAAGAGGAGACTACGGCTGGACATTCAGTCCAAAATCTGCGCCATTGGAGTGGCACAGCGCTCCATCGAAGGGATCAAAAAAAGGTGGTACGACCTGCGGTCCCGTGCAAAGGAGAGAGTGGCAAGGAGACTTGCGGAGGCCAGGGGTACAGGTGGCGGACCACCAACAGAGGCACCATCAACACCATTGGAGGACCTAGTGGAGTCCACACTCATCCCTGAAGCTGTGACTGGGGTCACAGACATTGACACCTCCGGCACACCGAATACCAGCCAAGGTAGGCGCAATATTGTATATGTATATGCACAAAAGCCCCTTAGGAATTAGCATGTACTGTGAAACAGTGTGTGAAGTAGTCCAGTCCACATCTTAGAAGCTGCACAACAATGCATTATGGGAGTGGCAGGCCACAAACTAGAACTGAAAGTAGCACACCAATGTAATTCAGTATAGTGACACCCAAAGTAACAAAACACACACAACACCGTGTAGAGCAGTACCTGTACCTTTATTGCCATTGTATGACAGATAATGTAACATACAGAACTGACATGCTGCATATTGTTGTTGCAGGTGGGCCAGGCCCAGCAGCCACACCATCTACATGTTTAGGAGAGACAGACACCCATCAGCCCTCAGATTCCAACACTAGTGGGTCCCTCCACATGTCGACTGTCCGACACAGGCCCAGGGCACTGCCACTGCCAGAGCTCAGCAACGACTCTGATGAGCAGCAGGAAGGGCAAAGCACACCATCAGCACCAGACAGGTGCAGCCAGATTCCGGATGACAGGGGTCAGCCAACCACAGCACCACGCAGGATTGCGACGGAGTCCCGGGCACAACAGCATGAGGCACGTGAGGGTCCCTCCTTATTTGGGGGCGTTGAAGCTGCTATGTTGCAGCAGCAGTGTCTGCAAAATAAGCGGATCCTTGGTTTAGACCGAAACCTGCGCAAACACAACCACAACATGATGGGCCTGCATCGCCAACTGGACCCACTCAATGGTAATATTGTAACGCTGCGTGAGGGACAGGTGCAGGCTTCACAGGACACCAGGGACCTTCCAAGTGCTGTCCGTGACCTCTTCCAGGAGCTGCGCCATGAGAGTGTGAGCCGGCGCAGACAGGAGCGCAGATTCCGGACAATGTTTGGCAGCTACTGCCGGTCCTCTAACAGGATGGCAAATTCCACTGCATTGATTGCCCTTCGCGCAGTGGCTGCGCAAGTGGAGGCTGCACATAGCAGCAGGGACGTTGCCCAGGGACTTGTTCTGATCACAAATGTGATAGAACACATCATGGGTCCACGATCAGCCACTCCAAGTGAGCTAGCACTGGGGAACACTGAGAACAGTTCCAGCCTCAGCAGTATTGCCGTACCAGCAGCAGACACCAGACGGCGCAGTGCCTGGCACAGCACTGCCACTGAAGGTGACAATAGAGGTGCCAGTGACGTAACTGGACACCCGAGTGGTGTGCGTGGGAGAAAAAAATTACTCTTGCTGCCATTAGACTGCTGTTGCCACTATGAGGAAATAGTGCAGAACTCTGGGTATTAGTTGTTTTGCGTTTGTCACATCACCTGTTTCATTTATTACTCACTCATACATTACCTGACGTAAGGTAATAAATTTATATCACTACAGGTACACTTGTCAGTGGATTTGTGTCATTCATACTCATGTCTGAAATGGTTGTGTGTGATGTCGGCACGCCTCTGCCTTCCCTCTGCTGCACTTGTCCTGTCTGCTGGCTGTAGAGGTGGTATGGGATCGTCATCCTCATCTGATTCAGTGTCACTGATTTCTACAGGTATGCCCCTGGTTGTAGCTATATTGTGCAAGATTACACAAGTAGCCACTATTCTACATGTTGTCTCTGAACTATACTGTAGTGCCCCTCCACTTTTGTGGAGGCGCCGGAAGCGACTCTTCAGCAGTCCAAATGTGCGCTCCACCACGTTGCGGGTTGCCCTGTGTGCTGCATTGTATCTCCATTCAGCTGGTGTTGTAGGATTGAGGTAGGGCGTCATCCTGTAGGTGCGCACTGCATAGGCACTGTCTCCTGGGAGGAACAGAGGGTATAATGAGTAAGTGAGCCATCTGACGTCACAACAGCATCAATGCACCAGTGTACAGAGGGACAATACCTAGTAGATATCCTTCACCAAACTCCCCAGCTAGCAGTCTTGTGTGAATGCCGCTGTGGCGAAACATGTACGAATCATGTGTGCTCCCTGGGTACCTGGCCATGAGATCAGTTATGATATAGGAGACATTGCATATCACCTGAATATTCATGGAATGTTGGTATTTACGGTTTTGGTACACATACTCTGTTGCTGATGGTGGACATATTGCCACATGTGTGCCATCTATGGCACCTAGGACATGGGGGAACTGTGCTATCTGGTAAAACTCTATTTTTGTCTGCTGTATTTTCTGTGGGGTGTGGGGGAATCTGATATACTGTTGTAGTTTGCTCAGCATGGCGTTGATGAAAGAAGTAAAAAATCTGGAGAGGGTACTCTGTGAGACCCCTCCAGCTGCTGCTATGACCCCTTGATAGCTCCCTGAGGCGAGTAGGTGTAGGGAGCATAATACCTGCACATGGGTGGGTATGCTATGACTCCTATGTGTTGCGCGCTGCAGTATGGGTTGTAGCTCAGCTATCAGTTCAAGGATCATGGCTGAGTTCAACCTATACCTCTCATATATTTCCTCCTCAGCCAGGTCAAAAAGTGTAATGCGCACTTTGAAAATACGCTCCTGTCTCCTCCTCCCTCTCCTCAAATCTGCCATGATCCTCATCCTCCTCGCCATTACGTAGAGTGCAGCCATTGTTGGAAAGAGTCTGAGGCATTCTTGGCCTCTTTATATAGGTTGCACCTGGTTACCACCTGGTTTCAGTTCATGGTATTTTGCATGTGCAAAATGCCATTCTGCGAAAAATCAAATTTGCAATTTTTTGATGCATCTCTTTGCGATTTGGATTTTGCGAATCGCATTTTGCGCCTCACAATTTCCTACTGGAAATACCGAATCGCAAAATGCGACTCGCAAAACCAGCTTGCAACGCAAAAAATCCCAAAAATTGTGATTTCTTATTTTTGGTCTGCGAATGCCTTTCATGCATCGCAGACCACATTTTTGCAATCGCAAAAACGTTTCATACATCTGGCCCTAGGCTCCAAGACAAAGAATTCTGTTGTTTACCCCAGGGGTACAAGAACAGTCCAGGACTGTTCGCAGCTCGTGTGACTTCAATATTGCACGACAGAGACTCTTAAGCATTGTCCTATGTAGATGATATCTATCTCAGAGATGATCAATTGCTGCAACATTTAAGACTGGTAGCCCGCATTGTTGTGGGATTTGCCGAGAATACGGCTACAAATTCAATTTAAAAAAATCAAAAATGGCCTTCCTCAGCGTCCTGTTTCTGGGATATGAGCTATCAAGTGAAGGAAAGAGCCTAGCACCACAATTCTTGGAAAAATGCGCACATTTACAAACTCCAAATACAATTAAAAAACTCCAATCCCTATTTGGTTTCCCAAATTTTGACAGAACTTACAAACCTGATTATGCATCACGCATAAAACAATTATACAACTTAAGACGTCCCGACTTTTCAAGTAAATTTTGGACAGTGGAAAACACATGCATTCTCAGAGCTTTGCAAACAGACATGTTTGCAGCCCAACACCTCTCACAAGGGACAACAAAACACATCTGGTCATCAGAGTAATTGCTGGTCCCATTGGTTTCACCTATGTAACTTCCAATGAGGGTGAGACAGTCCCGACTGCATACAAACCACATTTGTATTCAGAAGCAGAACAACGCTTTGCTCCCACTGAGAAAATTCTCACTGCTGTTCAGATGGCCGTCATTAAAGAAAGATCTCTAGCCGAAGGCAAACGCATTATTGTCGTCTCTCCAATTCAAGCCCTTGAGGCTGTTACCAAAGCCAGCGTTCCAAACGCTAAAGCCTTACATCCACTTTGAATTCAATGGGCAGCGTCAGTGACGGACACTGATGCAGACTACATTTTTGACCCAAAATTACAAACTCAAGAGTTTTTTCAATATGAACTAAAATACCCAGTTTCTGCAAATACACTACCTATTGATCAATATCAAAGAGTGATGTACACCGATGGCTCAGAGCAACCTGCAATTGCCACAAAACATAAATTCTCCGCTGCTTGAGCAGTCGTAAGCGGCTACAAGGAGGATAATAAATTTTGTCCCCAACATACATTCATGCAAACCCTCGGGGATTGCACAATTAGCAGAGGTAAAGGCTCTGGTGATGGCAGTGGAACATATGGATCCTGCACAGTTAACACTGAGTGTTTGTGATTCATACTACTGTGTCCAGTCCTTCAATGAATACCTGCATTACTGGCACCAGAATAGGTTTAGAGATTGGAAAGTAGCAGATCTGAAGGAAACGCTACCAAATGTCCATGTTGTACATACACTTGGACACCTGCGCGCTGGAATACACTTTACTGGAAATACACTTGCTGACAAAGCCGCAAAATCAGCAGTAGCTACGGCTGCTGTTGCTGCAGTAACCCTCTCAGGAGCAAAAACGGACTATGACATATGGGCTGCCGTGAAAGCCACGGCTGAAGGCACACACTATCCAAAAGTATTTCCTGCTAAATATTCCTTACAAATTAGAGGCTGCCTAGACGCCAAAGTAAAAATACCAGGCGTGGGGGTTAGAGTGATTCCCAATAAAGACATAAGATCAGAGTTGATTAAAGCAGCGCATGAGGGGGTAGCATCCGCCCATGCTGGGGTGGCGGCTACAATATCAATATTGCAAGCACGTTATTGGTGGCCAGGTCTATACAAACAGGCCAAGCAGTATGTCTTTTGTTGTGACATCTGCCAACAAATTAAGGGTCCACCGTCAAACGCCCACCACAGACACCCCTCCTTATTTCCAAAAAGTACAATGTGTGTACTTGGACCATTTTGGAACCCTAACACTGGATAGTGCACACAAATACATTTTAGTCGGTGTCGACTCCTGCTCCAGATTTCTATGGGTTTGGCCACAAAGCTCGGCTGATGCTCAGACTGTAATTTAAGATGTGCGAGTCTTTATCAGTACATATGCAGTTGAGCCTTTGCACTCGGACCAGGACCCTGCTTTTTCTTTAAGGGCTTTCAGGGATGCCATGACTTCATTAGGGGTCCAAATCCATTACTCGTCTCTATTTCATCCCAAGGGAAATAGTGTTGTGGAGCGACAAAACCGTGATTTAAAGCAATCCTTAACAGTCAGAGTATGCAGTCCAGAGAGAGCACTTAACAGTCTGCCTAGAAGGTCCCTGGGGTTCATACTTCATATGAGTGCCTGTTCAGAACTCAAATGTATGTTCCAGATCTTGATGGTCCTGGCATGGAGGCGGCAGAAACACCTTTTGACATAAATAAACATGTCACTGTCTTACAGAAATTACAGTTCCTTGACGACAACGCTTCTGACAGTGCTGCCTCCACAGGAATTAAGGATGTACCAGTAACACCTACCAGTTGGATTCCTAAAGTTGGGGATCTGGTATGTGAAAAAGTTGTTTTGAGAAAGGAGTTTGGTCCTTCTTATCGTGCACCGGTCCCAGTCCTAGGAATACACCATACCAGAACTGTCATTCTACCACCGGCTGGTGCTAAAGAAAATCGCTTTGTATCTATCGACAATGTCAAGTTACACCATGTAGCCGATCCTGCACAGCAGACCAAAAGGAACAATATTCAACAAAAATACACTGTTCCAAAAAACATATAGGAGGAAACAATGACAGGCACTCCTATATACAGGAGCTAAAAACGCTCACACATCTTATTAGTTGTCATGCTTCATCAAAGGGCAGCTCCTCGTCAGACTGGCACTGCAATATCTGACTGGCCCCACACAGGGGCTTTTTGCCAGAGATCTTAACTGATAGTGTGTGCCACAGTGAGAAGCACATAGGAATAGACTCAAACCTACAGGTAAAGATCTAGAAAAACAGGAGAGAAGAAACAGAAAATTAAAATTGCCTCAGGAACCTTGAAACCGAGCTTTTATTGAATATGACAGGATCCTGGGCAAGATTAAAACAAAACTGAGTAGATTAAACAGGAAATAATGTACCCACACTCTACTAAAAACAAGGTAGAAGGGTTTTGCTTCCACCAAAAAAGGTCAACATGTTTTGTGCCTCACAGTCATCCAATCGGATCATATGGCGCTCCTTTAGGACCGAAAACCAACAATAACTTCTCATGAACTTAAATCTAAATTCAAAAGGAACAGCCAGAAGTCCCCGAATCCCTCTCACTACTGTTCAAAAAGTCCCTCTACAAGTTTTAAGCACCGATGCTGACACCTCTCCGAGGTTGGGGAGGGTGGAAAATGATCTTGCATTAGTTCCACTAACATCTATTACAATAAACAATACAGAACTCGCTGATCAATTTGACACAAGTTCAACACAAACGGATGGTGTCATTTATTATGACCCACCGCTTGAGACCCCTACAAATTCTCCTCCTACAAATACGGCTCCAGCTTTTGCACAAACTGCTTCCGGATACTTCTCCGACATCAACAACACCTTCTTGGACTCATTTGCCTCTTCTACATCTGAACTGTCAAAAAAACGTAAGCTGAGAAACTGGCTTAAAACACATTACTTTATTTACCCACTGAACTATCTGTGGCTTTCCCTGACTATACTAGCTTTCCTCTTTGGTTTGGCTTTGTCATAAAAAAAATTCTAAAAATACATGGTCATTTTCTTTCTGAAAGATCAAAAGCTGAACTGGTGGATGAGGTCCTGAAACCCACTTTTTTCTTCTCACAAGGTCCGCAGAGACTTGTCCTTTGTGAACATTTCCGCTATACCAATTCCTGATCGGATTGTTTGGGATAAAGTAACATTTGATATATACGGCCCTAAAGAGATCATTCAAATACCGTATGTGTTTAAACTTTCAATGAATGATGTAATAATACCCGGAGTTGTTTCTGATGACTGGGATGTAAAAACAGTTGATTCTATAATGACTGAATTGCAGTATTATGTATTTTGACAATAAAACTGCACACTCACGCTGTACAGTAGTAGGTCTGAGCCATCTTTAAACTAGATCATCCCTGGATAGGTGACTAGCTTATGTTAGTAGTTGTCTACATAGCTGAGTGAATGGATCAATCCTTTTATGGGCATGTCACTAGATTTTTAAGTAAGTATACCATTATATAACTATTTATTGAACTAACTCTATTGCTCTCTAAATATACATGTAAGTGAGTATATGAATAACCTAGCTGTGTCAGCATACCCATCTGCGTACAGATTGGCTGGCAGAGTACATACATACCTGGGCATACAGGTCTGCAAGTGTAATCTAAATCAGTTAAACTCAGAAGGACATGTTTCACAGTTAAATGACTAACCACCCTGCTTTATCCCTACCTACAGCCTAACAAAGGGGTGGAAATTGTGTACAAAAATGGGAATTTAACAGATGCAAGCACATATTGTAATGCCAAGTTGAGCTGACACTAACACTGGACACTCGGGCTCACCACAAGTAGGCCCTAACCATGTTTAAATGACTGCTTGTTTGATTGAGTGACTGGGTTATGAGAGTACTTGAGTACATATTGGAGTGACTGTATCAGTTGCCAACTGGGTTTCACACTACAGCATACATAGCTGCTGTCTGGAGGTATGCATGAATATATAAGTAGCTCTTTCTGTGTCTCACTGGGTCTGTGAGTGGTGTATCCTTTTCTTAATAATATATATCACTTGCAGTATGGGTGGAAAAGTGGATACATAACTGGGTATACCACTCTGGAATTGCACATCTAAGTCAGTTAACCTGAGGGAGCCAATTTTCACCTTTTAACCACAAACCACCCTGCTATATGCCTTCCTTCCAGCCTTACTAAGGGTTACATTTTCGGTAGTAAAAGGGGTGTGTAAAGCTTGTAAAGCAAGCTTTCGATGGGCAAGTCCAGCTGACAGTAAAACTGCCCACTCTGGCTCACCAATAGTAGGCACAAACCATGTTTAAATGACTACTTGCCTGAATGAGTGACTAGATTAAGAGTACTTGACTACATATGAGACTGACGGTGTCAGTTGCTAACTATGTCTGATACTACAGCATACATAACTGCTGTCTGGATGTATGCATTAATGTATAAGTGGCTCTTTCTGTGTCTGAATGGATATGTGAGTGGTCTATCCTTTTCTTAATAGTTAAATTATTTGCAGTATGACTGGCAGAGTGCATATATACCTGGGCATAACAGTCTGCATGTGCTCATCTAAGTCACTTAAACTCAGAGGGACAATCCTCATCATTTAATCACAAACCCCCCTGGTCTATGCCTGCCTATGGGCTATCTAAGGGGTAGTTTGTGTGTACAAATAGGGTTGTGTCACGCTTGTCAAGCAGGTTTTGTAATGCCAAGCCAAACTGACTGTAAAACTGAATATTCAGGCTCACCAGTAGTAGGGCCAAACCATGTTTTACTTACTGCTTCTCTGCATGATTAAATAGACTGACTCTATCAGTTGCTAACTATGTCTGAATCAACAGCATACATAGCTGCTGTCTGTATATATGCATGAATGAATAAGTGGTTCTTTCTATGTCTGACTGGATGTGAGTGGTCTATCCTTTTCTTAATAGTTATATGACTTGCAGTATGGGTGGCAGAGTGTATATAAAGCTGAGCATACTAGTCTGCAAGTGTACATCTATATCAGTTAAACTCAGAAAGACATCTTTCACCTTTTAATCAGAAACCATCCTGCTGTATGCCAACCTACAGGCTACCTAGGTGTTCGTGTTCTGTACCAAATAAGGAGAGTAACAATTGTAAAGCAGGTTTTCTAATGCCACATCGAGCTGACAGTAGAACTGGACTCTCAGGCTCTGCAGTAGTAGGCCCAAATCATGTTTAAATGACTACTTGTATGAATGAGTGATTAGGTTATGACAGTTCTTGACTATATAACAGACCTTATCAGTTGCCAACTAGGTCTGATGCTACAGCATACGTAGCTGGTGTCTGGATATATGCATGAATGTATAAGTGGCTCTTTCTCTGTCTATGAGTCCATATAACCTCTAATAAATAAATATGTGAGTTGGAGCATTTGTATGACTTCACATAAACTAGGCTTAGGAATGTGTTAGTGCTCATCTTAGAGAAACTCAAAAAAGAGCATGTTTCACTTTTTAAGCATACACAACCCTACTGTATGATCTAGCTACAACAAAGTTAAGGTGTCAGTTTTGTGTATTAAGAGGAGAGTTTAGCACTTGCAAAAGCTCAAAGTCACACTCTAGTCTTTTTATACCCTTCCCACTCATGCTACTGTAACTGTGCTATGATGGCAACATACTCTGCAACATTCTGCTGCAGCAGAAGGTCCCTAGTACATAACGGTTTCTAAGAGCACCATGCTTACTCTCATAGCAATATCAACAGGTGTTGTTTAATTTCAACAATAAACATATTCCAAACACCACTAATTTTTTGAATTTCCCTAAAGCCAATCAAATGTGTACTCACTATTCTCACAATAACACTACCTAGTTTCATGCCCCAACATATTTGCATCAATTAATTAAAATGTGATTTTTCAAATTATAACGTCTACACTCCATTTCAACTGAATTAATTTCAAAACTGCTTCATGCAACTGCAGCCTCATCCTGTGTGGTACTCCAACTTCCCTCCAAAATGCTCAGAGTGTGGATTGCGGGACATAGCTTTGTGTTTTGGGCCAGAGTGAGTACAAGAAAAAGTGGTGTTGACAGGGACCTGGTTTTATCTACTGTGGATATTACTTGGGTTGGCCAGAGAGGGTTAAAGAGGCATCAATTGCTCCCTTTGGTTAAAACCATTAAGGATTCCCAACATCCAAACCTTATAATTTTGTACTCTGATGACAATGATCTGGGCAACGTTATAGGGGTAACTTTGGAAATCCTAACAAAGCTTTATCAATACATGATTATTCCATCTCAAGAATAAATTCAAGTCATGCAAACCTTTCACGATCTACCTTGTTACTGATTGTTTGGAAGAGGATCTGATATCATATGGACATGGACTACTGATCCTATGATTATTTATTCACGAGTGCCTTGACATCTGTTAAGTATGCTGTGTTTCTCTTGAGAAACATTGGAGGAGGGGGGAGGATCCTCTTGCCAGGAGCACCGCGCCTATGAATATATGTATTATGCACTAACTTGGGGATTCTTTGTGAGCGCTTTGTCCTATAACCTTCTTCCCATTGCTGCTCTTTCGTTTGTTGGTGTTGACAGGGACCTGGGTTTATCTACTGTGGATATTACTTGGGTTGGCCAGAGAGGGTTAAAGAGGCATCAATTGCTCCCTTTGGTTAAAACCATTAAGGATTCCCAACATCCAAACCTTATAATTTTGCACTCTGGTGACAATGATCTGGGCAACGTTATAGGGGTAACTTTGGAAATCCTAACAAAGCATACCTTTGGAAAATAAATGACACTTTTCCCACACACTGCCTTTCTTTTTTCTACCATTTGCCAAAGGCAGAAGTGGAACTGGTCAACTAAATTCAGTCGACAAATAGACAAATCCAGGCAACATATTATTAAAACTGCTTCTGCATCCCTCAGAAACCATAACATGGGCTCTAAATCCCACAATAATTTATGATTTGATATGGTTGGTATATGCAGAAATGATAGAGTTCACATAACAGACAAAGGCAACAGGGTGTTACTACATCCTGTTTCATGTGTAGCGATCACCTATACATCATAAACACAACAGCTCTTTTTCAGAGCCAATGCTTTTACCATACACATATTTATTTATATTTAAATACACAGGCCCAGATTTATGAAAAGTGGCACTGCACCTACTGCAGCACCACTTTTCTTGTGCCCCTTAGTGCCCCTTTATGCCACCATGTGTGTGACATATTTAAAATATGGTGCACCATGGCCGTAGTCAGGGGGACTAGCATCATCATTTTTTACGCTAGTCCGACGCTTTGCAGTATTAGTGTCAAAAATGTTGACACTAATCATGCAAAGCACCCAGAGGCCCATTGAACACAATGGTAGTCTCTTTTCAATGCCTGTACTTAGCAGGCTTTAAAAAATGCCAATTAAAATGGCGCAAAAGGATCTCATAGATTCCTATGTGTCATTTTTATGGGCCCCTCTAACGCCGAAATGCCCCCTTGCATACATTATGCCTGGCGCAGGCATAATTTGGCACAAGGAGTTACAAGGTGGCGCAATGCAAGTATTTCGCCACTTTAGAAATATGGCCAGCGTTTTTGTCGTTCCAATACCACATTAGCATAAAAAAATAACACTAATTTGGCATTGGAATGGCGCTAGGCCACCAAAAATCTGGCCCTCAATTTTTTTAAATCTCATTTGGATCCAAGGAGCCATTTGCAGATCTCAAAAACAACAAAAAAACAATGTTTGGCATTCTCTACCAATTTATTCCTAATGTGCCACATTTATGTCAATCCCTCTGGTCAGGGAACTCCTACCCTGACCCCGTTATATGTATTCCTGCCCACATTTTTGCACTGGAAACCTTTCCCATTAGAGCAAAATAGACTCACAACTGTACATCTCAGGTCGCAGCCACCTAATACTGTATGACTATTTGTGTGAGTATGAGAGTGTGCATAAGGGTGTGTGATTTAGGTGGTCATTATGAACATGGCGGTAAACATCACCGCATTGGAGGTGGTGGTAACAACCGCCAAAAGGCTGACGGGCCGGACCGCCAAATAATGAAGCCCATGAGAAACAAGCAGTGGCCATCCACACAAAACCATCTTTGCAGTCCCGACAACGATGGAGGAGGCCACCCACAAGCCAGTGGAAAGGCCCTACCCTCCCTCCAAATAATGAAACACCAGACCACCATCAGATCCGGTTCGGGAACAACCATCAGGCAAAGCGTGGTGGAAACGACCAATAGAAAAGGAAATACTCACCGGAGGTACACAGAACACGCCGACGCAGACATGGAGTGAGAGTTGGAAATAATGCCAGTTCTTCTCCTTGCCATATTCCTCCAGGACCGTGACGAATGACGAAGACAACAACGGTAAGTACCGCAGCCTAGTACACATGGGAAGAAAGGGCACAGTTACACAACCACCCCACCCACCCTGCAATGCACTCCCAACCCCTCCCACATCCCAAGCCATACACACCATAACAAGATGTACTTACCAGACACAAGCCAACAAATACCTGCACCAATTTACACACCTGTGCACACCACACCCCCACAGTGAAACGCTGAACAACGTCACAATATTGTGCCAACAGCACTGTTGGGCACTTTACATTTATTTGACAAAACAAAACTAATGTTGAAATAAGACCATTGGCCAGTCCATTGTTAAGTCCCTGAAGGGCCAATAGAGCCCAAACTTGACTCCCACGTGTCCAAAGGGTACTTCACTGGAAAGGGGCATCAATAGGGTAGCCAGGCACCTCAGGCAACAGGGGCAGGGGGTGACAGGGGTGCGGTGGGGACTTAGAGCTGGAAGGGGGGGTCTTGAGTTTAGGCTTGGGAGGTGGAGGGGGTTTGGACTTGTCCTTGGAAGGAGGGGGAGTGGGCCTGGTCCGGGGGGTGGCAGAGAGACCTGGGGTAACACAGGGCCTCTTCCTCCCTTGGGAAGGGGCACAGGAATGGGAAGGGCAGACTGGGGTGAACTTAGACTAGGAAGGAGTGGACTGGGCAAGCACATGGGAATGTTTAGGGACAAGACGGGATGGATGTTGTCTGGGTGTCTGCAGGTCTGGTGAGTGCGCTGCAAGTGTCTGTAAATGTAGTAGTGGTGAGTGCAGGCGTGGTGTCAGGGGTGCATGTCTGGATTTCAGATGTTGTGGTGACTACATGAATGGGGCAGCAGCAGTGACTGAGGGTGCAGTGCATGTGGGTGTGCATGGTGAGGTGACAGACAGGATCGAGAGGGCGGTTCACACACTGTGGGAAGTGGATGTTGTTGTATGTGCTTTCGTATGTTGGATGTATGCCTGCCTGTGGTGGGAAGTGTTGTGCTTGTGTTGTATACTTCTTGTGTGTTGATCTGTGTGCATGGCTGTCTGTATGTGTGCTTGGGATGGGTGAAGGGAGTGGGGTGCTGGAAGGGGTAGAGGTGGTGGGAGGGGGGATGAGAAGACCAGGGACACTGGCTGCTGTCAAAGAGGAGGCCAGAGCCTGAAATGATCCCTGTAGGTCAGACATGGCACCGTGAATGCCTTCCAGGTATGCATTGCTGCATCTGGAAAGCTAACCCCTGGATGGTATTCACAATGGTTGTCTGCCCTACAGAGATGGTTCTCAGGAGGTCAACAGCCTCCTCCGTGAGGGCAGCAGGGCTGACTTGGGCAGGGGATGAGGTGCCTGGGGCAAAGGAGATGCCCACCCTCCTGGGTGAGCGGGCACGGGCAACTCGTGGGGAGCAATTGGGAGGGTGGTGATGGCATGGGTGTGGCGGCAGATGACAAAGAATGGGTGGGCCCAGTAGGGTCCGCCACCACCAGGAAGCTCCCATCAGAGGAGGTATCAGAGTCACTATCTCCAGTAGTATTTGCCTCCCCCGTGGTACTCCCCTTGCCCTCCAACCCATTGGTCCCCTTGGCGTCGGTCGACTCTGCCTCCTTGGAACCATGGGCTGCTGCATCCCCAATCACTGGTGCCTCAGCTCCATTGCCAGGTGATGCTAATGTACACAAGAGCACAGGGATGGGGAAACAAAACAAGAAAGAAGTATGTCAAATCCTGAATATATGTACATTTTGGGTCACCCACACTCCCACCCAGGTCAGTCACGTACCCTCAGCAGAAAAAACATATGTTATGAATGTGACCCTGACTAGTGGGCATGACCCCAGAATATACCACATAACCCTCATGAAACACGACCCCGATATACTGTGTGAAATACACCCTTGAGAGACTATGCCCAGCCAATGCACTTACAAGTCCATAAGGCCACAATGAATACCCGAGGACAAAAAGGGGACCCCTCATAGACCTATTGAGCCTGCCAAAACTAGCTCTTAACCATCTCAGAGACTTGGAGGGGGCAGGACTGCAGAGACTCACCTGTCTAAGATCCTGGCACCACAATGCATACATCCCACAGCATCCTAAATTCAACCATCAAAGTGGTATCATAACAGTGTTGCTACTCACCCCCTTGTGGCTGCTGTGCTGCCTTCAAGCACCCATCCAAATCTGGATAGGCCACCACCAGAATGCGGGCCATTAGTGGGATCAAGGTCCTTCAGACACCCCTTCCTCGTTGGGAGGTCTTCCCTAGCTGGGCCTCTCCGGTTTTCCTGGCCCAGAGCCTCAGGTGCTCTCACCGCTTCCTGCAGTGGGTGCTCCGCCGGTAGTGGACCCCCAGGGTCTGCACTTCCTTGGCATTGGCTTGCCACAGGCCTTTCTTTTGATGGACGCTGACCTGCATGGGACACACAGAGCAAAGAAACAGACCTCAGTGTGGGTGTCCCATATGCAAATGCCATGACGTTCCATATTGAGCGGCCAATATTGACATGCATTTGAACAAATTACAGGCAGAACGTGCCAGACAACCTACGGCTGCGGCCTGTTTCCCTGTGACACACCCCATCTCAGGGGCCAGAGTCAGGAGACAGCAGCACACGCATTGGAGTACTACCCTTCACGTGGTTCAGGAGTCAAGTGTCAAGGGTCTGACAAAATGGCAGTAGATACCGTGGCAGTGTGCACCATCACCGTCGGCGGCGATCATGATTGGCCAAGATTCCCCATTGACAACCATGTAATCCAATGATCAGGTGCACAGCGGTGAACACGGCCTTCCGCCATGACAACTAATACCAGCGGAATGAAGTCACTTTCACTGTATCATACTTGGATGGCAGGAGGCTGCCATATTGCTTTCACCACATCGTCATAGCCTGGGTGGGGTCCTCAGCCATGGCCCCATTCTTTTTCCCCTTCAATGCTTGCTGACATGATTCTATGATCCCCCACATGTACCCCTGGCTGGAAGTGTGGCCTGCACAACTTGGCTGTGAGGAAAGCTATCCCACTTCTGTAAGAGAAGGGTGCTGTCCAACCAGTCCTGCAACCTCAGAGAGGGGATGAGAGTGATGGTGAGGAAGTAGAGGGGGAAAATCTCAACTCCAGGACCCAGCAAACTCGGCTATACTTCCAGTGACTCAAAGGTACTGTTCAATGATGCAGACGTCTTCACTGCATAGTTACAGTCACATGTAATAAGTACTGTGGTATATTTTTTCAGTGACAATACTAAATCATGACTGAAGTGGCATGTGCCAGGAAACCCAATATTAGGTACAGTGTGACATACTTCAGACACTACAGTGTGTTGGGTCCCCTCCTGCAATAAAAGTGTGATTATGATAGCAACTTGCCAATGCATTCACAATCCCAATTGATCTCTCATATTGATGAGGGGCATACAATTTGAATGCATAGGTGTATTTATTCAATGGCAATATAAACATAAATGTTAGGACAGTAAAAGGGAGTGGGCACATGGTGAACAACATACCCAGGTACATATGCTCATCTGTTGGTTGCACTGGGGTTTAGTCCATGTGGCCATTGGAAGATGGTGTGATGGCAGTGGCATGTCAACAAGGTAGCTCAGTGGCACACAAGGGAGACAGTTCAGGGCAAAGTCACTTCCTGGTGCTGGGCTTGGTCTTGGCTGGTGTTTCAGTGGGATATGTGGGTCAGAGGGCACATTTGTGAAGGTGCAGCCGAGCTGCAGGGGTAGGGGTGCTGGTTTCCTGTAAGTCCTCTGGCAGTGCCACCAGTCCTGTGGATGCTGCAGATGTAGATGGCAGGGCAGTGTCCTGGCTAGTGGTAGGGGCTTGCAGGTGAGTAAAGGACATCAGGCTGGCTGTGGTACTGGTGCTGGAGCACCCCTGCAATGGACGCCATGGTGGCATTGAGCTGTTTCCATTACTCCATGGCCTCCTGTTGGTGTGCTATCTGATTCTGCTCACAGGTGGCCAGGATCTGGCCCATCCTGTCCTGGGTATGGTGGTATGCTCCCAGGACCTCAGATATCACCTCCTGGGCTGATGCATTCATCCTTTGGTCAGCCCCCTGGGCCACTGATTTCCTCCCACTGGCCCTAGCCCCTTGTGCCTGCATCCCCTGCACAGGTCTTGCAGTCCCACTTGCAATTGACCCTTGATCATCCTGCCTGTTGGTGGGTGGAAACTCTGGCCCTTGTACATGTGGGCAGCCAGTCAGTCCGTGGCTGGGAGACACTGGTGTGGGGTCGTTTGGCCAGAGCTGATGATGGTGGCTCTGTGGTAGGGGTGTTAGTGGTGTCCTGGGTGGGGCTTCTGGAGGGTGACAGTCCAGGACTGTGGGATGGGCCAGGGATTTCCTCTGTGTCCAGACATCCTTCTGCATTCTCCTGAGTGGGGCATCCGTCTTCAGGTGGAGGGCTGGCACTCCTTGACGTCTCCGTCAGGGTGGCATGAGTGGTGGTGCCTGTGTGTTGGAGAATAGACATGTGGGTGTCCTGAAACATTTTTGGCAATTGCTGCTCTAGTCTGCACTATTTTATGCTTATATTCCCCTGTAGTGGCATGCAAGGTCCCTTTGTGTACATTGTGTTGCATTTTATGTGGGGGGTGGAGGTGCATTGTGGGTGCTGTAGTGCCACTGGGATTCCATGCAGGGGTTGGTGACTGTGCACAGGGGGTTGGATGGAGATTTGTTTGTGGGATTCTGGGCATGCAGGAAAATTGGATGTGAGTGTTATGGACTGGGTAGCGGATGGGGTCCTGGTGGTAGGGAGGGGATGGGTGATACATGCATTACAGATGTGGTGAATATAAAGATATTGTAGTTGACTTTCCCCAGTACAGTCCTCCAGTGAGTCCGGTGAGGCCCTCGGGGTGCAGAATAGCCAGGACCTTCTCCTCCCAGTTGGTGTATTCAGGGGGAGGAGGTAGAGGTCCACCAACAGTCTTCTGTACAAGTGATGTTGTGCCTGGATGCCATAGACCGAACATTCCTGCGCAGGTTGTTCCATCTCTTCCGCATGTCGTCCCTTGTGCGTGGATGATTTCCCACTGCATTGACCTTGTTGACTATCCTCTGCCATAGCTCCGTCTTCCTGACCATGGGTGTCTGCTGCACCTGTGCCCCAAATAGTTGTGGCTCAACCCTTAGTATTTTGTCCACCATGGTCCTTAGCTCCCTGTCTGTGAAGCGAGGGTGTTATGTTATGTTAACAAATTTATATAGCACATAGTTAGCCGAAGGCCTCCCAGCACTTCAGCAGAACCTCCCAACAATTTCATAAGAAGATCAGTATTGCCATGTTTTCAGTAGCTGCCTAAAGATTAGTTCCTGGTCAGTAAGCCGTAAAGATAAAGGTAGTGAGTTCCACAGCTTCGTACCTAGGTACGACAGGGACCTTCCACCCCATCTAGCCTTTTTTACAGAGGTAATTGCCACGAAGGCTGCTGATGATGACCGGAGATGTCTCAAGGGCTTCTAAAAAGTGGCTAAAAACGCAGTTGTGGGGGCCCTTTGTTGTGTAGGGACCTATGTATGTAGCATAGAGCCTTGAATTTTATTCGCTGCGCGACTGGGAGCCACTGCAAGGTGAGAAATGCAGATTTGACTGATTCATGTTTAGGAATATTAAAAAACAGTCTAGCGGCAGTATTCTGTACCACTTGATGTCTCCTTTTCACATACTTTGGAGACCCGAGAAAGAGGGCATTCCCATAATCCAGACGTGAGCTGATCAATGCCTGTATAATGAATCTCTTGGCCATAAACGGAAGGATTTTAAACATCTTCCTAAGTAGTCTAAATATGCCAAAGCATGTGTGCAAGATTTTATTTGCCTGTTGATCCATGGCTAACCACGGATCAAGCCAAATCCCAAGACTCTTAATATGGTCTTTGGGTGCTGAAAGCTATCTCAAAGGAGACAGAGCAGAGGGGGGCGGCTTTAAAGGAGCTTGAGAGCCCAGAAACATGACCTTTGTTTTGCCTGCATTAAGTTTGAGTTTACAGTCTGACATCCAATTAGATATTGCCCGTACGCAGGGGCCGAGCGAGATGTCTAATGAATTATGATTTGAAGTCAAGGAAAACGCCAATTGTGTGTCATCTGCGTATAATATCAGAGAGAGGCCAAAAGGTTTCACCACCTTAGCAAGCGGCAGCATATAAATATTGAACAAAGAAGGGCTGAGAGAGGAGCCCTGAGGTAGCCCCCATCTACTATTAAAACAACTTGAGTAAAAAGATCTATCCAGTACTTGAAATGAACGTGTGCTTAAAAACTCATTAAACCAACTTAGCGCAGTACCTGTAACTCCTATCTCCTTCATCCTCCAGAGTAGAATACTATGGTCTACTAAATCAAAAGCGGTGCTCAGATCCAGCAACACGACTGCCGAGGCCCGACCATCATCGAGGCGCCGTCTAACCACTTCCATTACTGCAATCAAAGTTGATTTGGTACTATGCATGGGTCTAAAGCCCATTTTGGAGGGGTGTTAGATATTATTGTCCTCAAGATAAACAAATAAATGGCTGTTTACATGTTTTTCTAGTATTTTAGCAAAGGCTTGTAGCAGGGAGATGGGTCTATAATTGTTTAAAATTGAGGGGTCTAGATTGGGTTTATTTTGAGGAGTGGTTTGACAATCGCATGTTTCCATTGAGAAGGGAAAATGCCATTGTCCAATGACTGATTCAGTAACTCAGTCAAAATAGGTGCTATTATTGACGATCCTTGGGCTAGGATCGCAGGAGGCGCAGGGTCAAGGGGATCCTGATTTAAGAGTGCTCATAGATCTTACAGCACTTTCAAGCGAAAACCTAACTGTATAATTAAAAGGTTGTACCTTCGTATTTATGTGGCTCGTGGGGTTGGCCTGAAAGGCTGAATACATCTCAGTGACTTTATCCTGAAAGAAAGAACCTAGATCATTACTATGCTTATGGGAGGCTGCTACCCCTTCCGAGTATGAATGTGGGGAGGCAATATCTTTTAGCAACTGAAAAATTACTTTAGGAGAGTTGGCATTCTGTTCAATTATTGCTGAGTAATAAAGTCTTTGGGCTGCTTTGATTTCCAAATGGAAATGTCTAATCCCTCTCCTACAGTCTTGTTTGGCAGAAGTACTATATGATTTTCTCCATCTCCTTTCCAATCTTCTGCAGTCTCTTTTGAGTACCTGCAGCTGGGAGGAGAACCAAGGTTCCCTTTTCTTTCAACTGGGGGTCCCACGCCTTACTGTATAGGGTATGAGGGTGTCCAGACTATTTGTGATCCATTTTTTCACAGAATCTATGGAACTACTCAAGTTCCCATTCAAAGTTGGTTTCGTATTAGTTAACATATTGGACAAATCAGTGACCAGAGCGTATGCCAACGTCTCTGGGGTTGATATGTGGTTGACAGAAATTTACCAGATTGCTGGGTTGGGAAACTAAAATCAATTAAAAAAAGATCCGACCATGCTAAAGGGGTAGGTGGAGAGACTGTTAAATTCATTATATTACTAAAAATCAGGTCAATCGTATGGCCTAAGTTGTGTGCCGGACTTGTGATTACTTGTGTGAGATCCAGGGCTCTCATGTCAGACAAAAAGTTTTGGACTATGGTCTTATCCTCGTTTTCTGCTTGTACATTAAAATCCCCTAAAATAGTAAAATTAGGCTTGTTACAGATTAACTCAGCAACATATTCTGGAAATAGATCCATAAAATGTTGCACTGATCCCAGAGGACGGTAAATTAGGGCTCCTGAGAAACTAAGGCTGGGGGTTAGGCGAAAAGAAAAGAGTAAGCCCTCACAGTCTGGGATATCAAGAGGGGATGAGGTCACCTTGTCCATATCCTTAAAAATAATAGCAATTCCTCCCCCTTCCCCCCCAACTCTGTCCACCCTAATGATTGAATAGTCACTGGGCAAAGCTAGTGACACATCTGCTTCTGAGCCCTCATGTAACCAAGTTTCGTTTAGGAACATCGCTGTCTGTTTCTGAGTGTCCAGAAGCAGATTAATATCTAGCTTATGGGCAGCTAATGATCTACAGTTAGTCAAAAGAAACCTGCTTTGAATGGGGTTGTGAGGAAGGTTATCCAATATAGGCAAGTCCTGCAGTTTGAAAATCTGAGCTCGTCCCATATGATGTCTCTCGTTCCATGGTTAAAATTGGATGAGTGGGCCTAAGTAAGAAATCCGAATCATATGTTATCTGGTCTGACCTGATTTGTGCATGACTGCTGGCCCCTGGTCCTGGCTGGGCGCGGACGGGTGCAGACGGGCTTGTTTTAGGCACGCCTTTGGGGCACCCGTGGCACGCCCGCTGCACGCGTCCGCTGCGCGGTCGCAGCATTGCTGGTATTAATAGGTATCCCGTTCTAGGAGAGTCAAGTCACTAGAGCGCTGACCTCCAAAATGGCGTCCATTAGGGTGCCAGAAGACCAGAGTAAAAATGGCTACTGCTGCCCCCCGCCACCACCAGCCTCTGAACACGGACCAGAGGTGACATGGGAGCCAAGCAGAACAAAGTGGAAGCAAACAGAGGTATAAATATAAAAATTATTGAGATCAAAGACTGACCTGTTAATTATTAAAATACATCCTGGTATAAGCTACATATATTACCACCACTATAGTGTCAATAAAAAAATGCTTAAAAGCTTAAAAGCTACTTGACATTAGGGAGACTATCTCCTACCAATCTCGCCTTCGGGTTCCGCTGCACGGTCATAGCATTGCCGGTATTAATAGATATCCCATTCTAGGAGAGTGAGGCCACTAGAGCGCTGACCTTCTAAATAGCATCTGTTAGGGTGCCAGAAGACCGGAGTGAAAATGGCTACTGCCACCCCCTGCCACCATCAGCCTCTGAACACGGACCGGAGGTGACACGGGAGCCAAGCCGAGGGTGGTTAGGGGGTGCCATGGTATGTGTTGTGGGTGGTGTATTGTAGGTGTATTGGTGAGGGTGCTGTTGTGTGGTTGGGTGTGTGACTTGTGTGATGTTGAGTTCAGAGTGTGCTTGTTGTGTTGTTAATATCTGTTGTGCTATTGACGTTGCAAAGGATTGTGGGGTGTGTATGTGAGTGTTTTATATTGTTGTGGATGTGTGTCAGGTGTGTGGGTTTCAAACTTGCCAATTTGTGCATTTGTTATTTGTGGGTCCCATTGCTGACTCTGGTGGTCCGTACTGCCAATGATCGTTCGCCATTCACTGCCCGCCAAACTGATTTGTGCATCATCATTGGGTGGGCGGAGGATTTGTCTGCATGGCGGTGGTGATGTGGGGTGTACTGCCTTTCCGCCGTCTTTGGCCCTGGCAGTGGGTGGAGGTTGCAGGATTTTTGGAGTTTTATCTTTTTGGCATGATTATTCGGCGGTGTGCAGTCCACCACCACTGGCGATCTTCTGTTCACCGTTGGCATGGCGGTCGACAGTGATTACCGCCAAGTTCACAATGAGGGCCTTAATATGAGAGTGGGTGTGAGACTGTCTGTCTTGTTATGAGAATAGGTGTGACATTGTATGTCTAAATGTAAGACTAGGTGTGTGAGAGAGCGTCTCTAGCTGTGAGAGTGTGTGTGAGAATTTCTGGGTATGAGACTGTGTGTGAGAGGATCTATGTGGGTGTGAGAGTGGGTATGAAGTGCCAGTCTGGGAGGAAGAGTGTGTGGGAGAGTGTGTACCTGAGTGTGAGAGGGGGTGTGAGAGTGTATGGGTGTGAGAGTGGGTGTGAGAGGGTATGAGAGGGTGTCTCTGGGTATCAGAGTGAGTGTGAAAGTGTCTGGGAGTCACAGTGGGTGTGAGAGTGTTTGTCTGGGTCTTTGAAAATCCACCAGTGTCAGCTGTGCAGCCACTGAGCAAACAATCTTCTACTACCTGAGAAAGGCGGAAGCTGAAACGTTGTAGTAGAAATATATTTTTGTTCTTTAGTGAGATCATCTGTTTGAGTCTTCTTTCTTGGATATTACATTTTCTTGTGGCTCATTGTATCCTTTGGGATCCAGATTTTTGCCCTGGCTGGCTGTTGTTTTCTTGTGATCCTGCATCTTCCAGTGTATATATATATATATATATATATATATATATATATATATATATATATATATATTTTACATTTCGCAAAATCCCCGGATCCACCTGCAGATTTACACCAGGGGCCACACTGATCCACGGATCTCAGAAACTATCAAAAATGAATCTCATACATTTTAAAAACACAAGGTATATATTTCCTCACTTATATCCCCTATGGGGTCAGGGCGTGTCTATCCTGACCACTTTATCCACGTTCCAGCCAACATTTGAGCCTTGGGACTGTTTCCTTGATCAAACAAAAGCGCGGCCACAACTTCCTTGTCTGATTGCGGCCAGCCAATCAGATTCTTGCATTGGTCCGTGGATCTGCGGAGGATCTGCGTCCCTTGATATTCATATGTTTCAATCTTAAATAACTCCAAAACTACTGAGCAGATTTACACCAAATCATAAAAAGCACAATCTGCACAGCAAGACCTAGCTTTCTGCCAAATTTTGTGCAATCCCTTTCAGCAGTTTGGGCTGTAGGCATATCCAAAGACCCTGTGGAAAAATGGATAGGGAAAACGTGTTTTGGGACCCCCCTTTTTCTCCTCCCCACTTCACAGATCTTCCCAAAACTTCCAAGACAGCCGGTGAGCCGACTGAACCCCACGTTTTGAAAAGTTCCTAAAGATTCATCAAATAGCACTAAAGTTATCGGCAAAACAAAAAATCCCTCCTCGTATGGAAACTAAGGCCATCATTATGAGTTTGGCGGTCAGTGGACTGCCGTGGTGGAGATGTCAGTCACACTGCCACGGGCCTGGCAGTGTAGACTGCCATATTACGAATACTGGGAAGGCATCTACAGAACAGTCAATTTTCCATCTGGACTGCCACTGAGGATGGACCATTGTTGCCGGCGGAAGGCCTCTTCAGGCCAGCAGTCAGACAGTTCCCACCCACCATATGATGAGGTTGCACAACACCAGGGCTTCTGGGGCAGTCTAACTGCTGTGAAAACCATGGCAGGAACGAACAACATAAAAGGAAGCACTCACTTTCTGGAACACATGCATGTCCATAGGCGCTATGGCATGTGAATTGCAAGTCTTTCCGATGCCATTGACATCCAGGACCAGCGACACCGACATAAACACCAGCCGTAAATACCCCAGCCTAGCACACACTGGAGGGAAGGACATTAGTACACACACGCACAAACGCACAGACACCACACATACATGCGTAAGGAAAGCCAGGACAAGCTATGCAGCATCAACACCAATGGTGCCTTTGTAGATAAATATAATTCAATATTTTTAAATTGTAACAAAAACAACTATTCACAAAATGCCACAAGGGCCAGTGCATATGTGTCCAAATATGAGGAGTGCCCAACTTGACTCCTGACTGCAATGTGCAGACTTCCACAGGGCAGGGGCATCAATGGGGCATGCAGGCACCTCAGGGATGGGGCAGAGGGTGTGTGTGATCATTGTTTGGATGGGGGGGTCCCTCCTCTTGTCTTTAGGCTTCCCCTCCTTACTGTCCTGCTTTCGGAGGGATACCTTAACCTTGACCCTCTTTCCTGCCTTCTTTGGTGGGGCAGCAGTGGAGGCTACAACAGCAGAGGACCCAGATGGAGTAGTCCCGGGCCTGGAGGTATGAGGGGCAAGTCTGCTTATTATTGCAGCACTGCAGACTGTTGTCTGCGGGGCATGGCTCAGCCCAGAGGAGGACAGGGAGGTAGAAGGCAGGGGTCTGGGAAGGATAGCAGGACGTTTGGGGGGAACAGGGACTGGACCATGGGACGGGAACAGGGAAAACTCATGAAGGAATCTTTTTTTCGTGGCAGTCGGTCTTGGGTAAGGCATTTGGGAGTGGAGGGAGAGGAGATGGTTGATAGGTGTCTACGTGGGTATGGTTTGGGTGCGGTGCCTGGGTGGATGATATGTGTGAGCTGGGTGTGTGTTGGGTGGATGAGTGTGGGCATATAGGTGTACTGGGAGTAGGAGGGGAGGAGACACAGGGAGATGGCAGGGGGGATGTGTGAGTAAATGTTGGGGTGCTGTGTGAAGGTAGGGTGGATGTGCTGCATGTGATTGTGTTGACCGTTGTGGTGCGTGCGGATATAGTATATCGGGTGCATGTATTGGGGTCTGTTGTTGTGGTGATCGTGGCAGTGACGGCACACGTGGTTGGACCTGGGGCTGATGATGCGGTGTCTGCAGGTGTGAGTGGCGATGTGATTGTGAGGGAGGAAGAGGTCGGGTACTCAGTGTAGGTTGTGGATGTTGTTGTGTGTGCGTCTGAATGTTGGGTGTGTGCATGGCAGTGGTGATTGTCCTTGCGCTCTGGGTCTGTTGGAGGTGATGCATGCCGGTACAAAAGTGTGTTTTGGATGGGAAATGGGAGAGGGATGTGTGAGTGGGAACAGGTACTTGGAGAGGGGGCGGAAGAAAAAGGAACACTGGCGGCCATCAATGAGGAGGCCAGGGGCTTGAGTGATCTCTGAAGGGCAGACAAGGCACTCTGAATGCCTTCCAGGAACACATTTGACTGTTGCATCATGAATGCCAGTCGCTGGATGGCATTCACAATGGTTGTCTTCCCAACAGAGATGGACCTCTGGCAGTCAATAGCCTCATCATTGAGGGCAGCAGGGCTGACTGGGGCAGGGGCAGAAGTGCCTGCTTTGAAGGAGATGCCCACCCTCCTGGGTGAGTGGGCACGGGCAACTGGGTGGGAAGCTACAGGGAGAGTGGTGCCGGTAAGGGGTGTGGCAGACAAGGATGGTGCAGGCATAAGGCCTGAAGGTTCCGCTACCACCAGGGAGTCATCATCGGAGGAAGAATCTGATGATGGTGTAGTTGATCCTGTCTCCCCCGCCCTCCGTCCCCTTGGTCCCCTCGGCTCCGCTGGTATCAGCCTTCTGGTTCCCATGGGATGCTGCTTCCCCACTCACTGGTGCCCTTTCTCCTTTGCCAGATGATGCTGATGCACACAAAGACAGAGGGGGAAAGGGAGGTAGGGTGGGACAGTGAGAGACAGGGTGGGAGAGAGAGACAAGGAGCAATTGGTCAATGCCAGCAAAACAGCATCTCATGCACAAACGCACATTTCAGTTGTCCTCACAGCCCTCAGCAAGGTCCTTCCACAAGTCACTCATCCTCGTTCCAAGGCCCCCATCCACATTCATACCACTCACAGATGGTAAAATCACAGTGGCCCCACCTATTGCCTGGTGCCCCATACAAATAGGAATACAGGGATAGGACGCCCTCCACAAACTTCTCTAGTTTCTCCTGTGAGAAGGCAGGGCCCTTATTCCCTGCAGCACGTGGCATCTTGGCTACCAGAGTCAGAACACAGCAGCACACGCAGTAGAGGTCTTCTCAGCACGAGTGCCAGGAGTCAAGTGAACATGAGCACATGAAATGGCAGTCATAGCCGCTGCGGATATCACCGTCACCGCTGGCAGTCATCAAAATTGGCTCATGTCTCCCATAGGCAACCATGTTAACCAATGAGGAGTTGCATGGCAGTTGCATCCGCCTACCGCCATGACGTCTTATGCCGGTGGGATTCACTCACTTCCATCTGTCCTGTGCATGCAGGACAGGTGGCTGCCATTTTACATCTACAATGTGTATTGGGGGGGTCTATGGTGTGCCTCATGGATGCTTTACAGTGACCTGTGCACAGCTCCACTGCTACCATGCAGTCCTTTATGCACAACAATTGCTACTCCCTCCTATTCCCAGGTACGGTGGAAGAATGATAGTGAGAAATGCTCCTGTCTACAGGCCCCTGGTCGGCCTTGCCACCCTTGAAGAGTGGCACGTCATCCAGTTCTTTCGGCTGAACTGGAGCTTGTGAGGCTGTTGGAGCCGGATCTGCAGGCTGGTTGTTCGTCATCCCAATGCCATCACACCCACAGTATAGGTGTTGGCAGTCCTCCACTTCCTTGCCTCAGGGTCCTTCCAAATTACAGTGAGTTGGGCTGCCAGAATGTTCCAGCCCATGTTCAACCACGTCTTGAAGAATGTTCTATGTGCCCTACTCAAACTTATAGGCAGCTATATCAGGTTCCCCAATGTGACGATCTGCCCACTGTGAAAGCAGCCTTCTATGCTGTAGCACATGTGCCACATGTGATCGGGATTATTGATGGGACCAACATAGCCCTGGTGCCACCCAGGAGGAGTGAACAGGTGTTCAGGAACCGTTAAAACTTCTACTCACACAATGTGCAGGTGGTATGTCTCGCAGACCTCTACATCACACAAGTGACTGCCCGGTTTCCAGGTTCAGTGCATGATGCCTACATTCTGTGGAACAGCAGCATCCCACACATGATGGTACCACTGCAAAGGGATCGTGCCTGGCTCATCGTTATGTGTTGTGTCATATATGTGCCTCTGTATTCTGAACACTCTACACCACCTGCCTGATTTACCTACAGTTTTGAATATGCCTATTACTCTGTGCACACAGGTGACTCTGGTTATCCCAACCTGCCATGGCTACTGACACCTCTCAGGCATCTGACTACAGCAGCTGAAAACCATTTCAATAAGGCCCGTGGTAGGATTCGACAGGTCATCAAACGCATCTTTGGAGTGTCGAAAGCCAGATTCCGGTGCCTGCACCTTACTGGAGGGGCCCTACTCTACAGACCTGCGATAGTGCACCAGATCAATGTGGCGTGCTGCATGTTACACAATTTGGCTCTCAGATGTCACATCCCATTACTGGATGCTGAGGAGGGTGCAGCTATGCCAGTGGCTTATAAAGGAGACATGGAGAGTGATGAGGAGGAGGATGACGAGGATGCAGCAGATTCCAGAGCAGAGCTGATACAACAATACTTCCACTGACATACAGGTATGTGTAAAAGCCATGCTATGTAACCAGTAGCAATGTCTGCTGTGTGCACGTCTGCCACCAGGGTTGTGTGTTCAATTAGGGTTTTGGGTGAACCCATAACTTTAGATGTTGTGCTGTTATCTTTATTTCAGAACTTGTAAATGATTGCTCCACCTTCTGGCACTGTCACATACATTGGTAGGACAATGGTCTGCCTGTTTCACATGTCATGGCTGTTTCTATTGTAATCATGGTAGATAAAGACGTAGTCAGTAGCTGTGCAAAGGTGTTTATTTTTATAAGACAAGTGCAAGGGCTGATGAGTGGGGTCATGGCGAGTGGGATCATAAGAGTACTTACCCCACCTTTGGGGAGTCGAAGTCCAGCATGATGGCCATGTGTAAACGGATTTATGACAGTGGACAGTCAACTTGGTGTCGCAGTGACACACAAGGGGGTATGTTCTGAAGTAGCTCACTTCCTGGTGGTGATCTTGGTCGTGGCATCAGTGGAGGCTGGATGTCTGGTTGGATGTCCTTGCTTGCGTCGAGACTCCACAGCTACAGGGGAAGGGGTGCTTCTGTCCTGTGTGTCCTGTGGCAAGGCCTCCATTCCACTGACTGCGGCTGACATGGAGGGCTCAGATGTGATCTGGCTAATGGAAGGGGCCTGCTGGTGGGAGGTAGAATGATGCAGGATGGTGGTAAGTTCTGTCAGCATCCCTGCTGTGGAGGCCATGGTGGCATTGTAGGTCTGCCACTGCTTCATGGCCACCTTATGGTTCTCACTCTGAAGTCGCTAGGTCTCCTGCAAGGTAGCGAGGATCTGGGCCAAGGTGTTTTGGGTTTGGTGCTATGTACCCAGAACTTTGGTGAGGGGCTCCTGGCCAGTCTCATGCTGTTGCTGCCCACTCTCTTGGACCACAGATACACTACCAATACCCCTGCCCCCTCTGCCCCTGGCACAGTGTGCCCACTCCCAGTAGCACCAGGGCCTTCATTCTCTGGAGCTGGTGCCCTTGACTTAGTGCCCTGTATTGTGGGGCACACCTCTAATTGAGTGGTCCCTGAGGCACAGGTTTGGGGAGGAGGGGGTAGCTGAGGTTTTTTAGCCACATGGGAAGGTGAGACTGGGGTGTCCAGGGTGGACTGGCTAGCCGCCCCAGATGGCCCAGGCACTTCGTCGTCCTCCAGACATCCACTGGGGCCTTCATCCTGGGGAGGGCTGTCTGACCCTGCCATCCACTGCTGGGTGGCAGTGGCAGGGTTAGCTGTGGATTGAAAGGGTGAGAGTTAGTACGTGGATATGTCGTTTTAGTGTCATGGTGTGCTGCTTGCAGAGGGTGAATTTGTTACCCAGAGAGGGCAAAGACATGTGCAGCAATGCAGACACTGCATGGTGAACGGACTTTGGACCATGCTTTTCTTATCATATTTAGGGCCTCATTATGACCCTGGCGGGCGGCGGAGGCCGCCCGCCAGGATCCCGCCCTCCAAATTACCGCGCCGCGGTCAAAAGACCGCGGCGGGTATTACGAGTTTTCCCCTGGGCTGGCGGGCGGTTCCAGTTAAACCGCCCGCCAGCCCAGGGGAAAACGACCTTCCCACGAGGATGCCGGCTCGTAATCGAGCCGGCGGAGTGGGAAGGTGCGACGGGTGCTACTGCACCCGTCGCGTATTTCACTGTCTGCAAGGCAGACAGTGAAATACATTTTGGGGCCCTCTTACGGGGGCCCCTGCCGTGCCCATGCCATTGGCATGGGCACGGCAGGGGCCCCCAGGGGCCCCGCGACCCCCCCTACCGCCATCCTGTTCATGGCGGCTTTCCCGCCATGAACTGGATGGCGGTAGGGCGGGTCAGAATCCTCATGGCTGCGGAGCACGCTCCGCAGCCATGGAGGATTCCAATGAGCAGCGGAAAGTCAGCGGGAGACCGCTGACTTTCCGCTTCTGACCGCGGCTGAACCGCCGCGGTCAGAATGCTCATTGGAGCACCGCCAGCCTGTTGGCGGTGCTCCCGTGGTCGGTGGCCCTGGCGGCCACCGGCCGCCAGGGTCAGAATGACCCTCTTAGTCTTGAGTTTGTGATTTGATATTGCTGTAATTGCCATAGGAAGTAAGGCGGTGTTGGCTAGCAGTGGGGGTGGGCTGTGGGATGATTGTCAATGCAGGTGCTCCACTGTGAGGTGTGAGAGTGACTCCGAACCATCGTGCGTAGTGATGGATTGTGGGAGTGGTAGTTAAGGAGATTGTGATTGTTTAGCGTAAGTTGTGTGGGGTGGGTGTGTGGATGGTGGGAGAGGGGTGGCGTGGCATGCAGTGTAGGAAGGTAGGGTGATAGTGGGGGTGCAGTCTTGTGGTTTGTGATAGAATGGGGAGTGATGGGTGCTGGGGAGGCATGCAGGACTGGAGTGGTTAGTGCTCAGGGGGGGTGTTGCTTCCTTACCAGAGTAAATCCCTCTGATGATTCCAGTCAGGCCCTCAGGATGCATGCTGTCCAAGACCTTATCCTCCCAGGATGTCAAGTCACGGGGAGGAGGTGGGGATCCACCGCCAGTCTTGTTGAGGGCGATGTTGTACCTGGACGCCATAGAACGGACCTTCCCCCTGAGGTCGTTCCACCTCTTTCTGATGTCCTCCCTTGTGTCCTTGCTTGTGCGTGGCTAGCTGCTGACTGCATTCAACCTGTCGATGATCCTCTGCCAAAGCTTGGTTTTCCTGGCCATATATGTTTGCTGGTCTTGAGCTCCCATCAGCTGTGGCTCAACTCTGACGGTCTCGTCCACCATGACCCGCAACTCATTGTCAGTGAAGCGTGGGTGCTTGTGGCGTGACATATGGTGGGGGTGCATGCTAAGCGTGTGAGGTGCAGTGCGGGTGGCTGATTGTTATGGGGGTGTGTGCAACGCGTAAAATAAATGCTCAATGTGCAATGGTTCATGGGTAGTGTATCTGTGGGTGTGAGGGGGGTGTGTTATAGTGTGGTGAACAGGTATGTGTGGTGTGAGTATGCGGTGCACACCTCCAATAGTTTCCCGTTGTGCATGTTCCGCTGTGCTGATATGTGACTCATAATATGGCGGCCGGAATGGTGTCAGGCTCTTTTGCCGTCAGTGGCACTGGCAATGTTGGATTTCTGGCTATGTTTCGTCTGCTTGGTGATTGTGACTCCTAATATGGCAGCCACTGTACCGCCAACACTTGTAATGAGGGCCCAGGTCCTAAATATAACTACCTTCTGATGACAGCCAATTGATAACATAGATATATATAGATATATATAGATATATATATATATATAGCGAGAGAGAGAGAGATCACAAGACCAAAATGTCGCAATTTAGAAATACTGTGCATAGTATGCCTACGCTGAAATAGTAGCCATCATTCTGTATCAGGAAAGGATCAAACAACGATAGGCAACAGTGGATACCTTGCAAGTCAGGCAGGCTATCAGGTTTCAAAGCGTCATGCATTATATAATCAATATAAGCAGTGTGAGTGAAAAGCTTGTGGCAAAATGATAGGAATTATATAATCAATGCAAACAATGCAAACAAACTTAGAAAAACACACAATTCATCATGTATAATTGTAGGATGCCAGGACACCTGCACTTCTACTAGATCAAATTTGGTAGATTTCTGAGAAACCTGTATATACAGTTACATTTTGAAAGTTATGTAGGATGTGGGAGCACCTCCCCACCTATTACAAGGACTACGGTAATTTTCAAGCAAAACACCCAAGGATGAGGCAAGCTCTCCCACTGCAAACAGGGACCTTCGCCGAGGTTCTGTCTAGCGAAACAAATGTCCCACAGTGGGGGAAACCCTATGACCCAGTTCTACTAGTCCAGACTTTTTTCAGGACCTCACAGATCCCCATGGACAGTGCACCAGGTAAGTGGGCATCTGTCCATCCTAGAGATGGGTGAGTGCAGGGAAGATGGTTGGTTTCTCCAAACTCACTCACCCTTTCAATCCTACTGGGGGGTGAAGTACAGCTTTCCAGGCACGGGTGGTGCCTAAAACTGGCAATAGGGATTCCTGGCAGAGTTGAACTTGGAGCTGCCAATGAGAGGAGAGCAGTGATGCCACCCTTCGGGCGTGGCATCTCTTCCTCAGCATGGAGTCATGAGGAATACACACTCCGCTCTCCTCCTTGATGCAGCAGCCCACTTCACTGACCTCCCTAGCACAGCTTCACAAAGGCAAGAGGGAGCCTTCCAGAGGGGGTTCCCTCTAGGTGACAGCAGAGGAGAAACTCCCACTGCTTTTCTCCTTGGCATGCTGCCTCAATGCACCTGATACAGGCTGCGCAGGTTGGGCAAGGGGATGTGCCTGTCCCAGGAGCAATGCACATCAGTCACCATGAGCTAATTTTAAAAGAGGTCAGGAGCAATAACCAGCACTTCCCATGCACTGGGAAGAAAGTGCCCATCACATGCTTAGTGGGGCAAAAAAGTAAAAAAAATATAAAGTGCTCACCATGCACTAGCATGGGGCATATAAGGAGCAGGAGACAGCACTCCTTCCCCATGCTGGGCTCCTTAGGGAACACAGGGAGGCACAAAGGGGCAGGCAGGCCAGCACAAGTGTCCTTCTTGTAAAGTTGTCAGTCTTTCCAGCAGCCTAACAGGGGAAGGCCAGCACACAACAAAGCAAGTGGCAGTTCTTCCTTGAACACCACAGTGCCTTGGTAGACGAGGGTCAGGGGGCAGCCGGCAGTAAGGCAACACACAGAAAAGCAATCCAGTGAGCCCTTAAGGCAACCTAGTGAATAGATGGCAGCAGGGCAACAGCAAAAGAGAGGTCTAGATCAGTCATTTAAGCAACACCACAGTTCTTCTGACAGAGATTAGGTCACAGTTCCAAAAGTGCTTTGAAAACAAGGGGTCAGGTACCCTGTACTTATACTCTACTAAATGTCTTTGATGTAAAGGGTAGCTTCAAAGGAACCTTTTCAAGTCTTACACAACCCCTTTCAACACAGCCCTGGCTCTGGACTTCAGTAGGGGGTAAATCAGCACAACCTATTAATGTGTAAGGTGTGAACGACCTCTCCCTCTCCCAGCCCAGGAACAGTATCAGTATGCAGATGGATGGCTGTCTGGAAAGTAGGGACCAAGTGTAGCTGTCACTCTGGCCTAGAAATGGATTGAAGTCAGGCTTCAAAGCACATAGAGTTCTAAGCACAGAGAAATGCCTGATTTCTGAAAGTCTGTTTACACCACAGGATCAGCCATGCCACACCTGGAACGTGGGGCTAACAAATGCTATTATTAACAACATTAGTTCCAGGAATAAAGAAATAAAGAGAGGTACCACACCACACAATTATAGAAAAAGAATAAAAAGTCTGTACACAATAAATATTGGCTCCACGTTACACTGACATATTTACAAAACAATATACAGTGTAAAACAAGACTAAAAATGGTAGGACAAATAAATAATAGTACAAAATGATTACAATGTGGCAAAAGCATCAACATTCCCTACATGTGTCCATTCGGTTATACAGGCATCGACAATTCGACCCTTGCTGTTCACCAGGTCATCATCTGGACAAACCCATTTTGGATCTCAACAATTTGTCTCTAAAAAACAAAAGTAAAACTGTGAAAAGGCACCGTAAACTAAATAATTATTGACTATTTTTTTCAATATCCAGATTGAGCTTTTACAATTCTTTCCGAAATCGAGATTACAAGCTTTTTTCTAGGAGAATGATTATACTGAGCCTTTTAGTCCATCCAAATTAAGACCCACATCCACATTTAATCCCCCAAATTGTAAAATGCCAATGGAATTGTTATCTTTTTAAACCTCAAATTTGAAGAAACAATTTGGCTATGTCCCTTACAATATTACACTTGGTACTAATGTTGTTTATAATAGCAATTTCTAAAGTGGTATTTCTAAAATAGTAATGTAAATTCTAGGCCTGACAGAGCTCACAGAGTTCCACTCTGTGGAATTCTGCATAATTGATTTAAAACTCCATGGAATTCTACGGAGTTGGAGTTCCGTGAGCCATGGAATGGCACCCTGTCCTGAATGCGCCCGATCTCAGAAGTGCTAAGCAGGGTCGACCCAGATTAGCACTTCAGAGATTGGGCGCATTCAGGAGATGACCATTGGCAGTGAAAGCTGGCGTTTCAGGCCTCTCATGCACCGGCCTGCCCCATGTGTACTGCACACGGGGCAGGCCGGCGCACGAAAGGCCTGGAGAGGCCGGTGCACAATTCAGGCCAGGGCCGTAGGCAGCGAAAGCTGCAGTTTCAGGCCTATTGTGCACCAGTGTGCATGAATGAAACAAATTAAAAAATGAGGACTCACCTGAGTCCTCGTTGCCAGAGGCCTGGTGCTCTGACTCCCTTTGCTCCCTGGTCCCCGGCCCGGAAGTGCTGCTGATAGAGGGAGGCGTGGAATCCTCTTAGATCTGGAGCTTCTGGCACCAGCTCCATTTTGGTCAGGACGAGACTGTGTACTGCAGCCTAGTTATGGGCCTCACAGCACAAGTACAGACAGTCTGTGCTTGCGCAGTGTGGCCCATAACTGGGCTGCAGTGTGTACTAGGTTAACTCTGCCTCTTTAACTCTGATGTAAGGTGTAGAGTCTTTGGGCATTTTATAGAACTGTGGGGTGTCCTAGACATTCTGTGGTCAATTGTTTGGTTGTTTGTTCAGTACTGGCAGTGCTATTTATGGCGGATGCAATAATGAGAGTTGGAACACATTTTACTGAGTATGTACTCTCTTAACACTTCATCTGTGTGAATATTGTGAAATTCTGAAAAAAATGAAGTTGTGCATGACACATCAAAGCAGCTTCAAACACTACTGTGGAGAAAAAAATGGCACTTCATATGCTTACATAAGTGAAATAGTTACATAAATTAATCACAACAATTAGAAAATATGGAACATAATTTACCAACCCAGGTCTTGACATACACTTTGAGGCGCTGTGCAAGGTCCCCCTTATTCAAGGGAGTCTACTAAGCAGTATTGCACCTGGTACAATGGGGTGTGAAATTCTGGTAATATGGTGCATGTACTGAGGCTTTAGCCCTGCAACAGCACCTCTTGGGGAGGTGATAGTCCTTCCAAGTCTTGCTGCCAGACACTAGCATACAGAGGAAGTGCTGGCACACTAAAAAGATGAATGCTCCTCCTCCTTCCAGAGAGAAAATGTTTCATGGCCTAAGGAGACAGCAGCCATGCCCATGCCCCTGTTATTTTGCCTGGCTACTACTGTGGCCTCCTAAAATGAAAAAAAAGTATTAAAATTACACAAGAAATAAATTACAAAACCCACTAAAAAAGACAAAATTAGAAAGGATACAGCTAAATAAAAATGGTCAGCAAGCAATGGAAAGCAAGGAAAAAACAGGATTATGTTGCATGCACACTAAAAACAACTGAAAACAATAAGCATTGGCAATGCCAATAGGTGTGGATTTAATGTGCTGCACCCTTCACTCACACTGGTACACAGCCAATCCTACACTCACTTGGGCAGGGTCTTTTAACTCTAGTGTACTGGGAATAGAAGTTAGAACTTAGAAAGAGTGTCTCTCTGTTTTGGTGTGATGGAACATGCACAGAAAAAGGTCTAAGGATGATTCCCTAAAATTGATAATTCTTTTTTATCTACATTCAACTTCAAAACATTATTGGTCCTCCAACATTTGGCCTGAAACTTAAGGGGAAAGTCAGTTATTACCATTTCTATTTTGTTGTATCTGCAATTGAGCATCAACAGTGTATTTAAAACAAGTAAAGCCCGAAGAATTAGTAAACACAACAACAAATGTTCCATAATCATTAAAGAATTTCACAAAGTACACAATAGGTCTTAATAAATCATTGTCCAATGTTTTCACCTTTTAAAAAAAAAGAAAAAGGATTTTAATTCACATGAGACTAAAAACTAAAAACTAAACATAGAATAGAAAATGTTCACAATGAAAATGAGACAAACAGACTACAAACCATAAATTTACAGGTGGAGCAATGAAAATGATACCTTTTAAGCACCACCTGTAGTAGTGATATATGACAGAAGGCCTCTTAATGTTCAACATTTTATTGCTCCTTCCATGGTGTTTGTCAAGAGGTTCACTCTGGTAAGTTTCTCATATTGTAGTTGCCACGGAGTTCTCAAAGTAAAACACTTTCCTCCTGCATTTGTCAGAGAATTCACAATGTGAATCTCCTTCCTATAACATTTTTCAAAGAGTTCACAACATAAAACCTGACACTTGGGTTACTGTGTGCTTGAAACTCCAAAATGAGCAATTAATGAAAACAGCACACAATAAATCCAAAACCATCCTTTTTCCTTTAAAAAGAAAACCACCAATGCATACACAACTAAATGTTATACTCAAAACGACAGCACAAGTAGCCTAAGCCAAACAAAAAAAAACATATTTGTTATGCATCCCTGTGCAACAAAATGAAAAAGTGTTCTAGCTGTGACCCCACAAACTATTATTTGGAGGACATGATAACTGCCCACTATGAAAAAGATAATAATATAAATTTTAATAACAATGACTGCCTTTCATTCACTGCAGCCGTCATATATAACACAGTCCTAATAAACACAGCCAGGAAGCCCAAAGAATAAACTAGAGTGAAAGACACTTAGGCATACATATGCCAATTATTAAAGAAACCAAACCTGGACACTCATGACCCCAACAACTACAGACCGATTACACAATGACCTTTCTTGGGCAAACTGATACAAAGAGCAGCATTCACCCAGATGTCACATTTCATTTAATATAACTCCATACATTCAGACTACCAAATAGGATGCCTCCCAGGAAGAGGCACATAATCTATCCTCATTCTGTGATGACCTTAAAAACACAGTAGACTGGGAATGGGTTGCTGCAATAATTCTTTTGGCTCTCTCAGCTATATCTGACATAAATGACAATGACCCTTTAATGGAAAGACTCGCTGAAGATGGCATAGAGGGAACTGCTATTTACTGGTTTAAATCTGGCTTTCAAAACAGAAGTAATGTCACCTATACTCCCTCTTTGACAGCCAACAAAAGCAGGGGTCCCTCATGGCTCTATCATCTCACCCATGCTTTTCAACATCTACACAAAGTCATTACAGAGAATGATCAATGAATTCCTGCTCACATGCTTTAACTATGCAGATGATACACAAATACTCCGTAAACTGGAAAGCCCCAAATACATTGGTAACTCAATAATCATAATTTGCCTCAGAGCCCTTGATCAGTGGATGACATGGAGCCATCTCAAATTGAATGCTTCCAAAATTGAAATACTCACATGTGGCGATTGGAAAAATTATGACTCACTCTGTGCTTTTCCTGAAAATCTGGGACTACTTTCTAAAGTATCCAAGGAAGTAAGAAACCATGGATTTACCTTGGACTCCAAGTTATCAATGAATGCCCAAGTGGACAAATTAGCAAGATCAAGCTACATTACTATTAAAACTCTGCGACACATCTCCCCCACCTGGGATTTCCACACAAGTACCAGGCTAATATCTTTCTTGTACTTTCTAAACTGGAATATGCCAATTGCCTCTACCACGGATCATCTTTATCAACTATGAAAGGACTACAGTGGATTCAGAGCTCTGCTGCCAGACTACTCTTACATGTAAAGCCACTCATTTTTGCCTTGAGGGCCCTACTTTGGTTACTGGTTGCCAGAAAATCCACCTTCAATCTGCTTTATATCACCCACAAATCAATATATGAAACAGGACCACAGGAATAAAATCACCAAATACATTTAACAAAGAAACCTTCACCCCAGATTGGCACCTCGCTTCAAAATCCCACCATACAAGAAAAAAAAAACATAGTGATACATCTTCCTTTGTCCAGCAGCCAAACTATGGAATTAATTACCCCCAAACCTAAAAGCCACAGATAAGTATCTTATCTTTGGAAGACTACTCATGTGTTGGCTCTTTCCTACATCACCACCATACCAACACTAATGTTACAGCATATCCCTTTGTATATAAATATTTATAATTTGATTATATGTATGTATCTAGACACTTGTAATTCTTTGTACAAATATGTATATTAACCATGGGTTTTAAAGTATATAAATATTGTTTAGTTCTGCATCTCAAATGTATATATTACTTATGGTTAAATATATATGGACATCATTCTATGCTTAACATGTATATAGGTCGCTGCATAGTTTTCATCTGTTATTTAAACAGATGCTTAGAGGTCTCTGCATTATTTATCTATCACAATATGCAAATATTATCATAATTATTTTTTCTACAAGTGCTTCACTATTGAAATATTAAGGAAAATATAAAATGAAAATAAAATAAAAATAAGTAATTGTAAAAGTACACAAATTATTTAGCTTCAAGTACAACAGCTCTTGAAAGTCTGAGTTTATACAATAACATTTTAAATCTTTATATATTTTCTTCCTTACCAATTAATACCCTCGCTATGTACTTATGTATCTATATATTTATTACTTAACTCATACCCTATACCTCTCTCAATATATCCACTACCTACACTCTCTGACTCATCCCACACCTCATTCTACTACTCTGATCTCCAAAATAACCCATTCCATTATCTTCCCTCCTCTGTCCCAACTTTAATCAACCCAAACCTTATTTTACTACTATGATCTCCCAAGCAACCCTTTCTAAATTCTTCCTTTATGTAACCCTCCTTTGACTCATCCCAAATCTCATTTTACTACTGTGATCTCCATACTCCATTTCTAGAGACTCTTTCCTCCTCGATCTCTTCTTTTGCTCATCTCAAGCATTGTCTTACTACTGTGACCCCCCATATAACATTTTCTAGACTCTTCCCTCTTCTATCCCTCTATTATACTAATAAATCCAACAGACTTGCATGTCCACGGCTCAAATCAACTCATATTTCACTCTACTAATCCATCACTAATCCTTTTTGGGTTCCAGAGTAGTGTGCTATTTGCCAAAAAGCACTTCCATGCCTCATCAGGGGTAGTATGCACTACATAAATACAATTACAGGTAATTACACAATTTCAGATAGAAATAAACATTATAACCCCATCTTTATGGGGCTTTCAAATTCAATCAATCAATCAATCAGTCGGCATTTGTAAAGCACAGTAACGTCATCCCTAGAGGTATCTGGCCGCAGAGGGTGTCAAGTCTTTTTGGAACAGCCAGGTCTTGAGTTTCTTTCTGAAGTCTGCAAGAGAGGGTGCTTTTTAAAGGTGGTGTTTATTTAATTGGTGCAATTTGCATACTTAAGGAACTATCATAGGACACAGCTAACCTTATAAATGTAGTTTTTTCCCATTAACTGTGATGTATCATGTGGCAATACATGGACTACTAGGCCATATCCTAAACCAAAGCTAAGCTCTTAAGGAGCTATCAGAAGACATGAGGCTTTTCACAAATAAAAAGGTTAAGTTTATAGTTTATAGTGTTAGTCAAGATATTCACAATGCAAATGGGAGACTTAGGGCCTCATTCTGACCCTGGCGGTCTATGACCGCCAGGGTGGAGGCCGGCTGAAGCACCGCCAACAGGCTGGCAGTGCTTCATTTAGTATTCAAAGCCGCGGTCGCCCAGCCGGGTCCGGCGGTTTTCCGCCGGATTTCCCCCGGCTAGGGGAATCCTCCATGGCGGCGCTGCTTGCAGCGCCGCCATGGGGATTCCGACCCCCTTCCCGCCAGCCTGTTGCTGGCGGTTTTCACCGCCAGAAACAGGATGGCGGGAACGGGTGTCGTGGGGCCCCCTAACAGGGCCCCATACAGATTTTCACTGTCTGCTTAGCAGACAGTGATAATCGCGACGGGTGCAACTGCACCCGTCGCACCCCTACAACTCCGCCGGCTCCATTCGGAGCCGGCTTCCTTGTTGCAGGGCCTTTCCCGCTGGGCCGGCGGGCACTCTTTTGGCGGTCGCCCGCCGGCCCAGCGGGAAAGCCAGAATAGCATCCGCGGTCGGCCATTTGGCGGTTCCCGCCAGGCGGGTGGCTCCCGCCGCCCGCCAGGGTCAGAATGACCCTCTTAGTGCCTCTGCAACCACATTTAATAATCAAAGAAGCATTTATACATTGTGACATTATTTTAGGTGCCAGCAACTTGCATTTTTATATCTGACCATATAGATTTGTTTTCTGACTGGTTGATCAGTGGTCACTTTCAGGAGAAATCTTTGCAAGTTCATAAAACTCAAAACAATGTGAAAGTCCCCATGTTTACTCGGATGCAAAACCACCCCTAGAGCCTTGAATACTTTGTGAACTTTGCAGAGAAAAAACTCTACATGATTTGAACGACTCCAAAAAACATAAGAAATGATTGTCTTTTTAACTTATATTAACCTTTGAGGCTGATAACTGTATTCACCTATGTTCACAGCCATACAGGCTCTAGAGGAAAAGAGGTAATCAAACCACACCTCTAAACGTAATACCATTAATTAAAATTTGTTAGAAACTGGGACTCTAGTTGGCAGTCATTTGCACCCTTTCCAAGCAGGGGCCCTCACTTTAGTCAGGGTAAGGATACCTACACAGTTAAGAAAACTCTGTCTCCCCTCCTTGGTAGCTTGGCTCAAGCAGGCTTATCTCAGAGGCAATGTGTAAAGTATTCCTGCACACATACAGTAACACAGTGAAAACACCACAGAAGTACTCCAAACCAGTTTAGAAAAATAGCCAATATTTATCTGAGTAAAACAAGATACATATGACAACAATGCAACTTACACATGAAAAGATATGAATTTTCAAAGATTTAGGCCCTCATTATGAACCTGGCAGAAAAGACTGCACCACCGGCGGTCACGGAAACTACCGCCATCAGGCTGGCGGTCTGGACCGCCATATAATGAAACACATGAGAAACAGCAGGTGGGCCTGCCACTCACCGTCATCTTAGGCGCACTGACGATGAGGTAGGAGGCCATCTTCAGCCGGGCAGAAAGGCCCTACCCGCCTGTCATATAATGTAAAACCACACTGACATCAGTTTCGTGGTGGGAACCACCGCCACGCACAGCTGGGCAGAAACGACCCATATAAAGGGAAACGCTCTCGGCAGGCACACAGAACACACCGACACCGACAGTTGGAAATCATCCCGGTGCTTCTACTTGCGATATTTCTCCAGGATCGTGACTGCTGCTGCTGCCGCTGATCTAAATACCGCAGCCTAGCACAAATGGGAGGAAAGGGGACAGTTACACACCCACTCACCACACCAACACACCACAACGCACATCCCCATCATCCCACCCCTCCCATCAACAAGGCCCTCATTACAACCCTGGCAGTAAATACCACTTTCCGCCGTGCTGATGGTCGCCAACATACCGTGACCACGGTGGTACTCCGCCACAGGTATTATGACCAACACAGAGAATACCGCCACAATACAGACACCCACACAAGTCCGCCACACCAAAGGTCAGTGATAAACTGGTAATAGCAAAACCCACACTATCACGCCAACAGTAATACGCCCACAGTATCACGACCCACGAATCAACGTGGCAGTCTTTCAACCACGGTAAACCATTGGTGGTACACACCACTGTGCTCAAAATACACACACGTATGCAAAACTTCACCACATTGGACAATTAAAACTACACACACCTGACACACATACACACACCACACCTACAACTTCACACCACTATAAAACACACACCCACATTACCCACAACCCCTTACAACCAAAAAAGAGACCAAGCTCAGAGAGACAAGCAAAGAGCACACACCCAATCAGAGGCACAGAACACTATCACTTGTACACCATCAATGCACATCACATTATAAATCCCAACACATCACTCCACACATCACCTCACACATATCACTCACACCACATCATGGAACCTCAAAGACACCCCAGGTTTTCTGAGGAGGAGCTAAGGGTCATGGTGGAGGAAATCAGCCGGGTAGAGCCTCAGCTATTCGGATCACAGATGCAGCAGACGTCAATTGCAAGGAAGATGGAGCCATGGCGGGTAATCGTCGACAGGGTCAACGCCATGGGACAGCATCCAAGATCCAGGGATGACATCAGGAAGAGGTGGAACGACCTACTGGGGAAGGTGCGTTCCGTGGTATCAAGACACCAGGTATCTGTACAGAGCACTGGCAGTGGACCCCGATCTCCTCCCCCACAACTAACAACATGGGAGGAGCAAGTCTTGACAATAATGCATCCTGAGGGCCTCGCAGGAGTAGCAGGAGGACACCACTCTGGTAAGGCAAATCTTCACTACTATATCTGCCACCCTACCTGCATGCCATCACATGCCCCCACCCTTTCCCTTACTCCCATCACTCCACCAACTCACATATATCCCACTATCACAACCCACCCATCCCAATACCAAGCCCTGCATGCAACACCAATGCATGGACCCCATCACAGACCTGCATGGACACCCATCACCACAGCATGCCCAGCAGAGAGACTCACCCAGCCCACATAATCACCACTCACACAAGGCCAAGGCTACATGGAAAGCACAATTATACAGGGAAACACACCCATTGCACAAGATGGCACACACAGATACAATAACAATGCATTTGCATCCCAACAGGACCCTACCCAATGTCACCGGACAAGAGGTGCCAGCTACATCCAGTCCCCCCCAGAAGAGGCCCACAGTGATGACAGCAGCTCTGCACGCCTGGATCACAATGACTAACCTGGCCCATCAGGGACCTCTGGACAGTCGGTTACCCTGCCACACTTCCAAACCGCCACAGAGCCTCCCCCTCCTCAAGGAACACCATCGCAGCACCCAACCATCAGGCCCATGCAACTGTCCCCAGGACATGTCAATCAGCAGTGTGTCCACCACTACAGGCACTCCAGGCAACCCCACTAATGACCAGGGACCTGGGGTCAGTGGCAGTGGACACACGGTTCAGGGGACGAAGGCACAGGACAACAGGGAAGCTGGGAGGACTGCTGTGTGACAGGGGAGGACAGGCCCAGGAAACCGACCCTCCACAAGTCACTCTCAAACATCATGGGAGCATGCCACCATTCCCAGGAGACCATGGGCACGGTACTGGCCAAGTTTCAGGAGACCCAGTGGCTGCAGGAGGGACAGTACCTGGGGATCAGGGAGGACCTCACAAAAATCTACACCATCCTGGTCACCATAGCAGGGGTGCTGGCTGTTATGGGCAAGACCATGAGGGAGGCAGTGGCACAACAAAGGGCCCCTGACACTAGCCAAACCGATAAAGAGCCTTCCACCTCCGCCGGCACTAGTGGACAGGAGGCCCCGCCACAGGACCAACAGGCCCCAGCACCCCACCCCCTGCAGAAGGAAAACCACCCCACAAACGTTCTCTGCAATCCAGGCAGAAGAGAGAGAACATTGTCAAGACCCCTGCCAGGAAATAGGACTCTCCTGATTGTCACCCTTTTGTCCTACTATGTCACCCTGTCCACCTTGAACTACCATTTCTCCACTTCCAATGCCCCATTTGACAATGCACCTGTGATACAAAGAGACTGGACTCTTACTGGACATTCCTGCACCATCACCAAGCCCCTTGCACATACACCTATACTTATTAACACCTAAATAACACCCTTGAAACAAATACCAATCTGGAGTTAGTCGAATGATTCACAAATGTGTTAGTACAACATTATCAAAGCATTGCAACCTATATGTTCATTTACTCATACCAATGCATGACAGTTGGTGGGCAGCAGTACACATATCAGAAGCCACAATGGGGTACACAGATCTGAAAAAAGGAAACCCAAAGGGAACAGTCAGTGGCCATAGACAGAGAGTAAGAGGCTGCCATGTACAATGTCCTAAAGTATACTGAAATGTGAAGAGGAGTTACAGTCTCTTACCTGTGTGTCACTGGAAGTACTGCAGGACAATGTTTGTTATGTTGTCCACATCTTCTTCATCTGCCTCCTCTTCCTCAATGTCTACAGGCTCCACCGCTGCCACAAGACCATCACCAGGCTCATCCTCCAGCAGAAAAGGCACCTGGTGTCTCAATGCCAGGTTGTTCAACATACAGCATGCCACAATAATCTGGCACACCTTCTTGGATGAGTAGTACATGGAGCCACCTGTCAGATGGAGGCACCGGAATCTGGTCTTCAGGAGGCCGAATGTCCTCTCAATAATCCTCCTTGTTCGCCCATGTGCCTCATTGTAACGTTCCTCTGCTCTGGTCCTGCCATTCCTCACTGGGGTCAGTAGCCATGACAGGTTGGGGTAACCAGAGTCAACTGTAAATATCGAGGGACAATTGTGAGACACACACTAACCCCTAGGGACAACCCCATACCCAGACATCTACATATTTTGTGTGGGGACCTTGGGCTCACCTATTAGCCACACCGGTGCCTCTGGAGTTGGCCCATCACAAAAGGGATGCTGATATTTCTCAAGATATAGGCGTCATGCACTAAGCCAGGAAAATTGGCATTCACATGGGAGATGTACTGGTCCGCCAAACACACCGTTTGCACATTCATCGAATGATAGCTTTTTCTATTCCTGTACACCTGTTCATTTCCGCGGGGGGACAAATGCCACATGTGTACCATCAATGGCACCAATGATGTTAGGGAGATGTCCAAGGGCAAAGAAGTCAGCTTTCACTGTGGCCAATCCTCCACCTGGGGGAACACGATGTAGCTGCACACATGTTTCAACAGGGCAGACAACACCCTGGTCAACACGTTGGAGAACATTGGCTGAGACATCCCTGATGCCATGGCCACTGTATTTTGAAAGGAGCCACTTGCCAGGAAATGGAGCACTGACAGGACCGGCACTAGAGGGGGGATACCTGTGGGGTGGCGGATGGCTGAAATCAGGTCTGGCTCCAATTGGGCACACAGTTCTTGGATTGTGGCCCGATCAAGTCTGTATGTGATTATGATGTGTCTGTCCTCCATTGTCGACAGGTCCAACAGGGTTCTGTACACCAGAGGATGCCGCCAGCTCATCATCTGCCTCAGCGGTTGTAGCCTATGGAGGAGAACGGTGAGCAAAAGGTCATATACCACATAGTTATCACAACTGTGTCTGAAATAATGTTACAGAAGCAGTGTGTGAATTCGAGAGTCAGTGCTGTGTGCTGTGACACAGTTAGATGCCATACCATGTGCCCCCCCTGAAATGGTGGCTGCTGACCTGCAAGGAGGGACAAGTGGAAATGAGGTAACTGCGCTGGCGTTGTGTTGTGCTGCGGTAGGCGGTCGAAGACCGCCGCTCAACTCTGCATTGGTTATCATTGGGCCCTATGGGATCTAGGAGCCAATGGTGCTGTACGCCAGCGGTGACGGTATGCATCGCTACAGATGTCACTGCCATTTTCTACCCATTCACTCACTTAGTACCTGACCATCAATACGAGAGGACCTACACCGCAAGTGCTGCTGTGACCTGAGTCTGGAAGCGACAATGGCTCATGTGTCTGGGGAAAGGGCCCCTGCATTCACTGCGGATGAGTTGGGGAAACTGGTGTATGGGGTCCTCCCCCAGTACACGCTACTCTACGGTCCTCCAGACAAACAGGTGAGTACACTGTGAGCATGATGCGTGGGCAATGCCTGTTTGGAGTGGTGTGGATGTAAGCCACATGTTGGGGGGTGCTAAGGCGTCCTGGGCTGACTACTGCATGAGAGGTGGTCAGTGTATGTGCGTCAGGGCATGGGTGGGAACTGCTGGGCAATGAGTATGACGGTCCAGACGGGTGAGTAATTACATTTTCTGCTGTCTTTACCCTCTAGGTCAGTGCCCACCAGAAGAAGGGTATTTGGCGTGCCATTGCCAAGGAGGTGCGGACCCTGGGGGTCTATCACAGGCGGAGCACCCACTGCCGCAAGAGATGGGAGGACCTGCGCAGCTGGGGCTGACCTCCCAACGTGGAAGGGGTGCCCGTCACACCTTGACCCCCCCTGATGTTCTGCATCCTGGCAGTGGCCTATAAGGAGTTGGATGGGCGCTTGAGGGCATCACAGCACCCACAAGGGGGTGAGTACAGTTTCAGAAAGCTTGCTTTGCGCACTTTAGGAGCAAGCTGGGTGGGGAACGTGGGCTATAGGTGCCCCTAGGCCAGGGCGATCATGGCAGGGTAAGTCCCTTGTGTGCAGGCTCTGAAGCACTCCTACCCCAATAGTGTTAATGGGAATCTACTACTGGGAAGGGTCCTGTGGGTTTCAGGTGTGCAGCTAAGGCGTTAGGCATTGTACCCCATGGGCTGTTGACTATCTGAGTAAATGGTTGGACATGGCCTTGTGCATAGGGCTACTCCCTGTGTGTTGTGTATGCCAACAATAGTGGTGTTCCTGGCATTGACAAAGTGTATCCTCTGTCTATCCTCCCATTTTTGTTTTGTCACCCTGTCCTTTGCATCATCTGGTGGAGGAGCAGAGGCACCGGCGACGGAGGGAGCTGCAACCCACATGGCCCATGAGGGTGAATCCACAGAGGGTGAAGCCACCAGTGGGATGGAGGGTGAGGGGTACTCCACGACGGGGACAGGAGGGGATACCAGTGACAGCGACTCCTCCTCTGATGGAAGCTCCCTGGTGGTAGCGGAGGCCTCAGCGCCCACCCCAACAACAGGTACAGCCGCCACCCCCTACCAGCACTGCCCACCCAGCAGCCCCTCAGCGTGTTTCCCATGCCCGCTCACCCAGGAGAGTGGGCATCTCCTTCGCCCCAGGCACCTCAGGCCCTGCCCTTTCAACCCTGCTGCCCTAAGTGAGGAGGCTATTGACCTCTTGAGATCATGCAATGTTGGGCAGTCAACCATTCTGAATGCCATCCAGGGTGTCGAAATGCATTTGCAACAAACAAATGCATACCTGGATGGCATTCATTCTGGTGTGGCGGCCAACAGAGAGCATTTCAGGCTCTGGCCTCATCACTGATGGCAGGCATTGTCCCTGTCTCAAGCCCCCCCCCTCCAGCTTCCAATCCCCAGACCCAATCCCCTCTACCTCAGCTTATCCCAAGCACACCTTCAGACCAGCATGCACACACATCAACACACAAAAGTGGCTCACTAAAACATAAGCACTACACATCATCACATAGGCACTCACACAAACACCATACCCATGCACACATACCAACATCCACTGCCTCCACAGTGTCCCCCTCCTCCTCTTCGTCCACCTACCTCCCAGTTGCATATCCATTCACACCTGCATGCAAAACATCATCAGCCACTACCTCCATCAACAGCACGCCCATCACAACAAACTCCTCACGAGCAATCACCATCCCCACAACCATGCACACGTCCCGTGTCCTCTCCCAGTGTGTCTGTGAGCCCTCCTCCCCAAGTATACAAACGCAGACACACACCCACTCAACAGCCATCCACCTCACAACAGCCTCCAGCCCATGCACCTTCACCCAAACTCAGCAGACGTACACCTCCTACAACCACTACCTCTTCCTCCACTCCCACACCCTCTCCATATTCCCATCCCAGTGTGTCCCAAAAACGTTTCCTAGCTAACGTTGACCTCTTCCCTACACCTCCCCCTGTCCTTCCCCTTGGGCCAGGATGTCTAGATCCCAGGCCAGCACCTCAGCCACCAAATCGGCATCCGCTGTGGTCCCTGCAAGTCTGAGAGGATCGAAGGGGGCACTCGTCAGGGCTGCCAGTTTGCCACCTACAGATGGTAAGGAGCACCCGATTCCGCCACCTGCTAAGATTAAGAAGGGGCCGGCATACAGCAGGGAAAAGACGCTCCACCGACCCAGCAAGGCCTCATCCAAAACCAAAGAGGACAGTACCAAGGTCCCAGCAGCGACTACCAAGGTGAGGAAGGGACACAAAAGCAAGGGCAAATCACCTCAGGGCACGAAGCCTCCTGGTGAGGCGCTGGTGACCACCATTTCTCCAGACAGGCCAGCAACCTGTGCCATAGTCAGCACCGCCGCAACGACTACCACCTGCACCGCCACCTGCCCCGCCATCTGCATCATCCCCTGCACCGCCGCTGCCACAACGACAGTCACCAGCATCCTCCCCAATGGTCAGCCGTCAGAGGCTGCTGGAGACGGCCTGGTGTCTCCCTCTACGTGCAGCAACGGCAGCATCTCCACCGCAGACCTCGCCGCAGCCACCGCCACCTGCACCGCCATCTGCACTGCCACGTGCCCAGCCGGTACCAATACATCGTACATCAGCAGCATCCCCAGTGGGTAGCCATCCAAGGCTGCAGGAGACATCCTGGACACTGCACACACCACATGAGGCACCACCACCAGCACTGGCACTACCAGCAGTTTGCAGTCTAAGTCACTGCAGGATGGAGTGTGGCTCTGCACCCATGGAGTATCGTGCTACCTGTTCCCTGTTCCGGGAACTGCCAAACCCCAGGTGCAGCATCACTGGGCACAATGCCCCCTCCAGAACCAGTGGAGAGATGCATCCACTCCCCCAATCCTTGGCAGGATGAAGCAGACTGGGCACAATGCCCCCTCCAGAACCAGTGGAGAGATGCATCCAGTCCCCCAAACCTTGGCAGGATGAAGCAGACTGGGCACAATGCCCCCTCCAGAACCAGTGGAGAAATGCATCCACTCCCCCAATCCTTGGCAAGATGAAGCAGACTCGGCACAAGGCCCCCTCCAGAACCAGTGTGCAAAACCCCCCACTAGAGAGACTGTGGCGTTGCACTCCCCAGGACCAAGCAGTAGGCAAACCACCCACCTGAGAGACTTGACAGACTGTGGCTTTGCACTCCCCAGGACCAAGCAGTGGGCAAACCACCCACTTGAGAGACCGTGGCTTTGCACACCCCAGGACCAAGCAGTGGCGTAGCACCATCTTCCGGCTGCGGTGTCACCCTCCCCTTCCCCCTGAGGTGCCTGTGTTTTTTTTACCTGATGCCCCTGCAGTGTTCTCTCTGTTTTGAGGCAGGTATCATGTGTGGGCTTCGCCCATGATTTTTGGGACCACTGGTCCACTGACATTTACAATGGACAGTGTATGCCTTCTGTACATAATGTAAATATTTGTATATACTGATTATTTTATATTTGATTGCTATATCTGAATGGTCCAAAATAGCACTGGTGAAACTAATTTCCTTTTGTCCTTGTGTTCTTCCAGGGGGTGATGGGGTGTATCTGTAATGTTATTGGATGTGTTAGTGTGTATGGTGTTGTGGGTGAGGGTGGGGGTGTTGTGTGCCGCTTGTGTGTGTCACTCTCTTTTACCTCCCCCTCCCCTGTGTGCTAGGTGCAGTACTCACCGTCGTCGTCGCCGACGCCTTCTTTCTATTTCCTGGTGTATTAGTAGATACACCAACATGGGGAGGACCTGCAGTTCGGGCTCCATGCCGTCCTGGTTCTTCGTGGAGTATCGGAAGGTGAGTGGTTCCCCTTCAGTCTACTGTTTCCGCCATGCTTTTGATGTCGTTAGTACCGCCCCGGAAAAGGTGGCTTATTGGCCTCTCATAATAGGGTGGGCGGTACATTGTCTTCCGCCTGTCTGTTGGCGGTGACCGCCCCGGTGTTTGTTGCTACCGCCGTGGTGTCGGAGTGTTAAAGTGGCTGTCTGTGTTGGTGGTTTCCGTCGTGGTCATAATCCATTTTTTTTTATCGCCGGTCTGTTGGCGGTCTTACCTCCGCTTTAACACCGACCGCCAGGGTTGTTGTGAGGGCCGAAGTCTGTTGGCCATATATAATATAAACACAAAATAAAGTAAAGGAACAATGTCAAAACAAGGCCATAGGTCAGTCCCACTGCAATGTCCAGAAGGGCAAATATAACCCAAACTTGACTCCCACAATGACAGAAAGGCTCCATTGGGCAGGGGCATTAATGGGGCACCCAGGCACCTCAGGGAGCAGGGGTAAGGGACGGCGGGGGTCTTGGCCTTAGACTTACCAGGGGGAGAGGGTTTGGTCTTGCCCTTGGAAGGAGGTGGAGTGGGCTTGGACCGGGGGTGACAGAGGGACCTTGGGCAACACAGGCCTTCTTCTTCCCTGGGGAAGGGGCACAGGAATGGGAATGGCAGACAGGGGAGGACTTGAAAGAGGAAGAAGTGGACTTGGGGAGGCCAAGGGAACTTTTAGGAACAAGACAGGGGGGGCCAGTGGGTTCAAAGAGGTCCACACGGGAGAGGAAAAGCTTTTTGGGTGCAGATGGAGGGGCTTTGGAAGTAGGTCTGGCAGTGGAGGGTGAGGGAGTTCGTGTATGAGGTGTAGGTGTGCTGGAAGTGGATGCAGGTGCCTCTTTAGCATGCTTATGTATAGTGGATGTGTATGGGCATTTGTGTTTTGTGGGAGGAAGGGGGATGGACACAATGGGAGAAGACAGGCTACTAGTGTGGAATGATGTTGTCTGGGTATCTGCAGGTCTGGTGAGTGTGCTACAAGTGTCAGTGAAGGTAGTCATGGTGAGTGCTGGTGTGATGTCTGGGGTGCATGAATGGATGTCAGCTGTTGTGGTGACTGCAGGAATAGGGCAGCAACTGTGACTGAGCAAGCAGTGCAGGTAGATGTGAGTGCTGAGGTGACAGACAGGGAGGAGATGGAGGGAGACACAGGGAGGATGCTGGATGTTTGTGTGTCTGCAATTGTATGTTGGGTATGTGCCTGCTTGTGGTGGGATGTGTGATGCTTGTTCTCCTCTTTGTGCTTCTTGTATATTGATTTGGGTGCATGGCTGTCTGTATGTGTGCTTGGGATGGGTTAAGGGAGTGGGGTGCTGGAAGGGGTAGAGGTTGTGGGAAGGGGAACAGAAAGTCCAAGGACACTAGCTGCCATCAAAGAGGAGGCCAGAGCCTGAAAAAATATTTGTAGGCCTGACACGCCACTGTGAATGCCCTCCAGGTATGCATCTCATTGCTGCATCTCTGATGCCAGCCCCTGGGTGGCATTCACAATGGTTGTCTGACCTAAAGAGATGGTTCTCAGGAGGTCAATGGCCTCTTCAGTGAGGGTAGCAGAGCTGAGGTGCCTGGGGTGAAGGAGACGCTCACCCTCTTGAGTGAGCGAGCACGGGCACCTCGGTGGGGAGCTATTGGGAGGGCGGTGATGTCGGAGGAATCACTAACTCCAGTGGTCGTTGCCGCCCCCGTGGTACTCCCCTCGCCCTCCAACCCACTGCTCCCCTAGGCGTCAGTGGACTCTGCCTCCTTGGTCCCATGGGCTTCAGCATCCCCACTCACCGGTGCCTCAGCTCCATAGCCAGATGATGCTAATGCTAAATGATGTTAGGAAAGTGCCCCTGACTGGTATCCCAGACCTCCCAATACAGAACATGGCCTCCTGGACCCTATATACATCTACACTCATCAAATGCCAACAAGGAGAGACAATACCAAGTCAATAAATGAGCAAGGCTATGGGGCAAACTGAGACCAAATAGCCCACGCAGGGGGACCATCACTGGCCTATCTTCCCAGCCACGTCTACCTAAGGACACCATCCCACGGACATAGAGGTGGGGAGGACAGCAAGGACACACCTGTCTAGGGGCATCCCATCACAATGTATGCACCCCATATCTCCTAACTACACACATCATAGTGGCATCAGAACAGTGTTGGTACTCACCCCCTGGTGGCTGCTGTGCTGCCTTCAAGCACCCATCCAAATCCAGATAGGCCACCTCTAGTATGCGGGCCATTAAGGGGGGGTCAGACTCCGACGGGTACCCCTCCCTGGTTGGGAGGCCGTCCCCAGCTTGGCCTATCCGGTCTTCCAGGCCAAGCGCCATAGTTCCTCCCACCGCTCCCGGCAGTGGGTGCTCCACCTGTTGTAGACCCCCAGGGTACGCATCCCTTGGCGATGACTTGCCAGAGACCTTTTTTCTGATGGGCGCTGACCTGCATGGGACACACAGAGGAAAGAAACAGATGTTAGTATGGCTGCCCCATACACAAATGCCATGCCAGTTCTACCAGACGTAGCACATGGAGACATATAGATAGACAATAGCCAAGACAATAACGGACATACACACTACGGGTAACCAATAACACAGCAAACAGAAATGTCTACAAGCATCCAACACAATTACTCACATTTTAAATGTACAGAAATCAACTCACCCGGTTCCCCGGTCGGCCATATAGCTTTGCATACAGAGGTAGGATCCCGTCCACCAGTTTGTCCAGCTCCTCCGCGATGAAGGCCGGGGCCCGTTCCCCTGTAGCATGTGCCATCTCAATGACCAGAGTCAGGACACAGCAGTACATGCAGTGAAGTTGTTGCCTTGTATAGGTGCAGGAGTCAAGTGGCAAGGGCATGGCAAAATGGCAGTATATACCGTGACGGTGATCATGATTGGCCCTGCTTCCCCATTGACACCAATGCTATCTAATGATCAGGTGCACGGCGGTGAACACCGCCTACCGCCATGATGACTAACGCTAGCGGAATGAGGTCACTTCCTTCAAAACACCACCTGCAGGTCAGGGGGCTGCCATTTTGTACCGACCACGCCTTCAATGTATGACCTGTGTCCCAGGCCATGTCTCCATTAACCCTTTCTTCTTTCAAATATAGTTAGAAGTAATGTCCCTCCTCATATTCTCTAAGGATCGGAATAGTGCCTACTCCATGATTGAATGAAACATACACACCTAAATGAACATTACCCTGACAGGATTACCACGTCCCTGGTGTCTGTGTGAGGGCCAATAGTGTTGCTAGTACAAGATCAATAGAGGAACATTGTTATTGGGTTGAATGTTCCAACTCAATGTGCATTTCTTCCACCCCGATAGGTACAGACCATTTTGGCGAGGGAGGTCCCCATCTGTTTACAGCCTCCTGGTAGATCTGGCCACCATGGAGGAACGTCACATCATCATCAATTACCGGCTGAATGGGGCAGTAATCCGTGAACTGTGTGCACAAATGGAACCTGACCTGATGGCAGCTAATAGGAATCCCCATGTCATCCCTACAACTGTGCAGGTACTATCTGTGCTACTTTTTTTTTTACTACAGGCTCATTCCAACTGACAGTGGGCATGACATCTTGTATGTCTCAGCCAATGTGTAGCCACATCCTTTCCAACTTTTTGAATGCATTCGTCCATCACCTGCAAAGCTATGTCCAGTTTCCCCAAAGGGCTGATCTCACCACCATAAAGTCTGGATTCTATGCTTTTGCTAATATCCCCCATATGATGGGTGCCGTTGATGGTACCTACATAGCCCTCATACCCACAAGAGCTAATGAACAGGTGTTCAGAAAACATAAAATTAATTACTCAATAAATGTCCAATTGGTGTGTCTTGCTGATGAGTACATTTCCCATGTTAATGCAAGGTTCCCTGGATCTGTCCATGATTCCTATGTCCTGGGAAACAGCAGTGTGCCACACATCATGGGACAGCTATAGGGGGACAGAGCTTGGCTCATAGGTGAGAGTGTATGGAACTGTATCAGTTACTTACCTGACAGGCTGTATGGAAGTTTCAAATGTGTGATTGTAACCCTTTTTTATCCACCTTTCCAGGGGATTCTGGATACCCAAACATGCAGTGGCTACTGACACCTGTGAGGAATGCCAAGACAGATGCAGAAATCCATTATAATGAGGCACATGGTCTCTCAAGGTGGGTGATTGGGAGGACCATAGGACTACTGCAGGCAAGATTTTGTTGCCTGCATCTCTCTGGAGGATCCCTGTGCTATGTCCCTGACAAGGTGTGTCAGATAGTAGTGGCCTGGTGCATGCTGCACAACTTGGCCCTGAGGAGAGCTATAACCCGTCTGGAAGATGATGATGCTGCCCACCCACCCCTGCCACCTCAGAGGATAGATGAGAGTGATGGAGAAGAAGAGGGGGAAGACTTCAACTCCAGAACCCAACTGATGCAGCTATACTTCCAGTGAATATCAGGTACATTTGGTATTGTGCATATGGCTTTACTGGGTTGATTCAGGATGACTTATATACTATGTGCCAACACAGTGCTGTGTGTCCTTGGGTATTTGTCACTAAGGTGTTTTGTGGAGGCCAAATCTGAGGTAAATTCCAGTATTAAAGTGTGTGTTTTGTTATTGAGGACACCTCATACTTATCTCCTTTCTGTGTTGTTAGTGTTTTGTATCAATATCCCTCTGACAGGCAAATTATCTGGAGCTGTTCTTTGTGCTTCATTGTTATACATCATTTTATTTTGGACAGGGAAACACATTTGTGGTGACATCTTTCTCTTCATCTACACTCTGGTGATGGGTACTGGAACCAGTTACCAAGTGCAAATTGACATCACTGTGTGAGAGGAACCGTGCTCGTTAACATGTAGGCTATGGTATTGAGGACGTAGGTGACAGTTGTGCAGACTCCCCTAGGTTGCCATTGCAGAATTGTGTGTGTCTGTGCATCTTAATTGGAGATTTTGAAGTGTTTTGTCAGAAGATGACTGTACTGAATTGTAACATTTCCCTTGCTGGCAGATGCAGCAGTGGTACCAATTGCCAGTGAAGTGCCAACTTTGTGACTGAAGTAACAGATGGCTGGAACAGCTATGGAATTAGCAGTGTGACATACTTCATACACTACAGTCTGTTAGTGCCTCTTCTGTTGAACATTTGGCATTTTGATGGAAACCGGAAAATACATACACATTTACATTTGCTTGCATATAATAAATAAGGACTGAAATTTGGTGTGTTCTATTGTTTTTATTTGAAAATACAACATATACAAGTGATTGGATAGTGGAAAGGAATGGGAACATGGTGAACATCAAACTCAGATACTATTCAACAGCAGTTGGTAGCACAGGGACAGAGTCCATAGGGCCAGTGGTGGATGGGGATATGGCAGTGGGATGTCAATAAGGTAGCTCAGTGGCACACAACGGAGACAGTTCAGGGCAGGGTCACTTCCTGGCGGCAGTCTTAGTCTTGGCTGTTGTTTCAATGGGATGGCTGGGTCTGAGGCCACATTTGCGAGCCGGAAGCTGGGCTGCAGGTGGAGGGGTGCTGGTGTCCTGTGAGTCCTCAGGCAGTGCCACCACTCCACTAGCTGCTGCAGATTTAGATGGCAGGGCAGTGTCCTGGCTAGTGGAAGGGGCCTGCAGGTGGGTGGAGGACTCAGACAGAATGTTGGTCTGAAGCTGCAGCATCCCTGCAATGGAGGCCATCGTGAGCTGTTTACATTGCTCCATGACCTCCTGGTGGTGTGCTACCTGCAGCCTCTGATTCTCCTTCACGGCGGCCAGGATTTGGCCCATCCTGTCCTAGGAATGGTGGTATGCTCCCAGCACCTCAGCAAAGGCCTCCTGGGTAGCAGTATCCCTCCTTGTGCCAGCTCCCTGGGACACTGATACCCTCCCTCTAGCCCTAGCCCCCTCTGCCTGTGTCCCCTGCACAGGTCTGGCTGTCCCACTTGAACTGGGCCTTTCATCATCCTGCCTGGTAGTGGATGGAGAGTCGGGCCACTGTACAGGTGGGCAGACAGTCCATGGCCTGAAGGCACTGGTGTGGGGGCGTTGGGCCAGAGCTGATGGTGGCTGGGTGGTAGGGATGTCAGTGGTGTCGTGGGTGGGGCTTCTGGAGGGTGACTGTCCAGGGGTGTGGGAGGGGCCAGGGATTTCCTCTGTGTCCAGAAATCCCTCTGCACTCTCCTGACTGGGTCCTTCGTCTTCAAGTGGAGGACTGGCACTTCTTGAGGTATCATTCCTGGTGGCATGGGTGTGGTGGTGCCTGTGTGTGAGGGAGTAGAGATGTGGGTGTCCTGCACTTTCATTTGCATAATGGTGTGTGTGCTAGTGTAGGGGCAGTGCTGTATGGGATATGGCATTGGCAGTACTGTCCCCATATCTAATAAGGTAGTATGGAAATGTTCTGGGGGTTGATTGCATCTGTTTTTTTTGTATCCTGTCTACTGCTCCCTATACAGTCATTGCCATTTCCCTTGCAGCACTGGTCACCAGTTATTGGTGGATACATGTCCCATGTATTAGCTTCCTGGGTCCCAATGTGTGCATTTCTATGCATTTGGTGATGGAGTTGTGGTGCATTCTGGGTGTTGTAGTGCTACTAACATTACATGCAAGGTTGTTGTCTGTGCCCGGGGGGCAGGTTAGTGATTAGTATGGGGGTTTGTGGGCATGCAGGGAAGTTGGGTAGTGGTGTCTGGGTGTTGTGGGCTGGGTGGGTTATAGGGTTATAGTGGTAGTGAAAGGGGTGGGGTGAGACATGCATTACAGGTGTGGTGACTGATAGGGTATTGTGGTAGACTTACTCGAATTCCAGTCCTCCAGTGAGTCCAGTGAGGCCCTCCGGGTGTAGGATAGCCAAGACCCTCTCCTCCCAGGTGTATTCGGGGGCAGGAGGTGGAGGACAAGCCAGTCTTCTGTACCACGATGTTGTGCCTGGATGCCATAGACCGAACCTTCCTCGCAGGTCGTTCCATCTCTTCCGGATGTCAGCCCTTGTGCGTGGAAGGTTTCCCACTGCATTGACCTTGTTGACTATCCTCTGCCATAGCTCCATCTTCCTGGCCATGGGTGTCTACTGCACCAGTGCCCTGAATAGTTGTGGCTCAACCCTGAGTATTTTGTCCACCATGGTCCTTAGCTCCCTGTCTGTGAAGCGGGGGTGCTTAGGGGGGGTGCCATGGTGTGTGTTGTGCGTGGTGTATTGTAGGTGAGTTGGTGACGGTGCTGTTGTGTGTTTGCGTGTGTGGTTTGTGATAGTGGGTGTGCAGTGTTGGGGTTTAGTTTGGGGTTTTGAGGTTGTGCCTTGTGTGATGGTTGGTTTGGTGTATGGGTGTTCGGGTATCATTCTTCAGTCGTGAAATGGGCATAGAAAAGGATTGTGGGGTGTGTATGTGTGTGTTTTATAGTGGTGTGCATGGGTGTGTGAAGTGTGTGGATGTATGTCAGATGTGATCCTTTCAAAATAGCCAATGTGTGCTGTAGTTTTTGGCGGGTCCCATTGCTGACCGGGGTGGGGCTTACCGCCAATGGTCATTCCCCATCCACTGTCTGCCGCACTGATTTGTGCATCATTATTTGGTGGCTGGGGGTTGTAGGTATGGCGGTGGCAGGTGATGCGTTAGGCGTTTCCGCCATCGTTGGCCCTGGCGGTGGGTGGAGGATGTCAGATTTTTGGCGGACTGTCTTTTTGCCATCATTCTAGGGCGGGATGCATTCCACCACCACTGGTTGTGTTCTGTTGACCGTCAGCACGGCTAGCGGTGGTCTTTCCCGCCAGGTTCATAATGACCACCTAAGTGTGGTGTAGCACTTAGAAACTAAATAGTTTCCACTGGGCTATCAAAATGGCTTGACTGAGTCATTTCCAACAGTCCGGTGTCAACCGCGAGGGAGCTCAAGCCGGCTAAGGAGTTGGATAGACCTCGGTTACAGTACCTTGGAAAACGATGAGGAAACAAGAAGTTGCATGGAGTCAGGGAGGTGAGATATCACTGAAGAAGGTGTAGCATGGGTTCCTTACTGCCAGAGAGGAGGTAAGGAGTCAGTTCCTTACTGCTAGGCATGTGAGGCATTGATTCCTTATGGTTGCAGGGGAGGTGTTGCGTTAGCCGCGAGGCATTACTTCCTTACGACAAGGTGGGTCAATTAATCCAGCAGGTCAAAATGTGAGGCATTGGCTTCGCAGTGTTGCTATCACACCATGGTTCCACAGGTGCTGCAGCGGAGGTGGATTTGGGTGTCACTCATGTTGGTGACACAACACTCTTGACTCATGCTGTAGAGGGACTTCAGAGGTGCTCCAGCAGCATTGGGCCTACGTTGTAGGTCTCGGTCATGACACTCGGGGGGACCACGTCTCCTGTGCAGGCAGCGGCAAGGGGCCAGTTCCGAAGTTGGTCTGGAAGCCGATGTACTTGTTTTTTCCTTGTTGCACCAGAACTTACTCCCAAGGGGCCAGGAACTGGATTTGGCACCACTTGATAAGTCAGAACTCTCAGCAAGAGAGGCCAGGCACTAGCAGGTGACATCTTTGATGTCCCTGAAACTTCCTAACAGGAGGCAAGCTCAGTCCAAGCCCTTGGAGAACCTTTGGAAGCATAATGTAGAAAGCCAAATCCAGTGTTTCACTCCTCTCAGGACAGAAGGATTCTAACTATGTGGTGCCAGAGGTCCAGTACTTATAACCAGTTTTGTCTTTGAAGTAGGCAAAACTTCAAAGAGGAGTATTTGTAGTGCACAAAACCCTGTCTTTCCCTGCCCTGGCCTGAGATACACTCCAGGGGGTTGGAAACTGCTTTCTATGAGGGCAGACACAGCCCTATTCAGGTGCAAGTGTTAGCTCCTCCACCCACTCTAGCTCAGGAAGGCCCATCAGCCTGGTGATGGGCTATCAGGATATGCAGGCATACCTCATTTCCTTTTGTGTGACTGTCTAGACTGAATACAAAAACAGCCCAACTGTCATTCTGTCTCAGACATGCATTCAGCAGACAGGCAGAGGCACAGAACGGTTAAGCAGGGAAATGCCAACTTTCTTAAAGTGGGCGTTTTCAAATGTAAAGTTCAAAAACCAGCTTCACCCAGTGAGTTCAGAGACCCCAAACTCCATATCTCCATCTGCTCCCAATAGGAAATTACACTTAAAAGATATTTCAAGGCAATACCCATGTTACCCTATGGGAGAGATATGCCTTGCAATAGTGAAAATTGAATTTAGAGGCATTTCACAATCAGGACATGTTAAAAACACCAGTATACGTCTCATTTAGAAGCCCTACTCATTATTTTTTATGCTACGCTGGCACAAAACAGTCCCCCACCCCACGCCGTGTTTACAAACTGGTGCAGTGTCACCATTGTGCCATTTTGAAAACCCTGGTGCCACATAATTTCTGCGCCAGGTAAAATGTATGCAAAGGAGGTGTTCCCCCTTACGGATGCCCCAAAAAAATGGCAGAGTGATGAATCATTCTAGCATCATTTTTTGACACCTGCCCAGAGACACGTTAAAGTGACACTAGGCTCCTTTCAGTAGTCCTTCCCAAGCGCAGCTGTAGGAGTGTCAAAATTATTGACGCTAGTCCAGCAAAGTGCCACAACGGTGTCAAAACTGTAGACAGTTGTGCTAGCAAGCGCCATGGTGCGTTGTATTATAAATACAGTGCTACCATAGTGTCATTAGTTCCTTGTAAATGAGGCCCTTAGTCTGAATAGGTATTGCTATGTTACATTTCACAGTTACCTTGCAACCCCCCTTCATGACTAGCCTGATGTTGACACCTTATATTATGATGTTTATTGAAGTTTTGCAGCAGTTCAATGGCTCGTGACCTATTCCTTAATTTGGGAGGGTAAGATCACCTCTCTGTGCTTGTCTCAGTGCTTTCATAATATGAATTTGATGTTCTTTCACTAGAAGGTTCACTCACATAGTGTGTGCATGTGGACACCAGCCTTGATTGTTACGAGTTTCAACTGATGATACAGAATTGTTCCCATGTCGTTGCCAGTGTTTGTGCTTTCATTCCAGGTCACCCTGGTTAGAAAGACCACACAGTAGGGGAAGTCAGACTGGCATGACATATTTCGTCACTGAGAGTATACTTACTCATCTAATAGTGAGAGCTAGGTGTTATTTTCTATTTTTGGTCCTAAAGAAACGCTGCTCGATCCACAGGGATGTACAAGGCATGAAACGTGTTGACCAGTATACTGTAGTATTGATATACACAGATTCACACAGGGAGAGTAGGAACATCACTTTCCATAATCCTCTCTCCTGTTTTTAACCTTGGCATAGGTACTTCAAGTCTGGATAAAGTATAACTCCATTGCCTATAGGCAGTTTTACCCTCACTTGTTCTAGTCCTTCACCAAATATATGTTTTATAATTTTGAAAAGACGTTATCATAGTTTTTACATGATATTTGTTGCACAAAGTACATGCTAAACATTTGGGTGGTTCGGCTCTAAGAGCCAACTCAAACCCTTCGCTCGCTCTGGCTCGGCTCTCACTGTTAGCTCTATTCGGAGGTACATAGAAAGCAGACTGGTGTACACATGAGCACAGACGCAGTATTCCCAAATGGCTTACATGTTTTTGGAGGACAGCTCAAAGGACATTCCTTCTGTTAAATGCTCTACTTTGCAGAGACTGTGCCACAATGGTAATGTTTCCAAGTGCTCTTATTGATTAGATTTCGCTTTTAATAGAGAAAGCTAGTGTGCTCAATTGTCTCCCAAGCCCTTACAAGGCTCAGAAAACCACACTGACTTCTAATAGGACCCCCAGGGATTTTTCGTGTGTAAAATCGTTTAAAGTCGCAGCTTTGGTTGTTGAGGATTCGGTAGAGGCCCTTCTGTGACATTTTATTGGAAATCAAAACATATACAGTTCAATATGCCTGTATGAATATTGGCGAGAGATGCGCACAGCTTCTGTCACGAGCAAGCCATAGCTGAGGTGAACTGAAGCCTCTTTAAAAAGCAGTAAGCCATCACTGAATTAGTGCAGCGGTCTTGCTTCTTAAACCAGAATATCAGTTATATAATATAGCCCTAGCTTACGCATATAAAGCAAAGACATCCAGCTACCCAATACTACAGCAGGAAAAGGTTATAGCAGCCAGAACTCCTAAATACAATGTTAACACCGACTGTAAATGTATTGCTTAGCCAATGAGAGACTAGTAAAGGAAACATATCGGCTTGATTTATAAAGTGTTCCCCCTGACCGACTGAACGCTTTTTAGCAACAGGGAAACAGTGTACTTTACCAGTCATGAATGACACCGCATTACTAGTCACCGATGCGGGCGACCGGGGGTGCGCTCAAAAAGTTGTCATGAAAGGGATGGTGACACACTGTCACTCTGTTCACTATGCATTATCTTTTTCACGTTTCAGAAGCCAGGTTTTAACAGTGCACTTTTTAAAGCTGTGCTGTTATTTTGTAAAATGCACGTGAAGGCATTAATGAGCTGCGCAGTACATCTTAACACCTCAGCCTCAGCCCAACCGACTGCGATGTATCCTCCCTCGAAAAATATCTATGAAGGCCAACATTCTGAAATGTTCCATTGGCTTATTCGTTGGACGAGAACTGATAACAGGAGTTTGAGAACGCTTAGCTTTGATTGATTCCTTCTCTGTGGAAACCTTAAGGAGTGTCCAAATTATTTATTTCAATGTTTTAATTGCGCTTTGCTAAGCTGGACAGTTAGATTTGCTTTTGTCCACCTTCAAAGAGAGATGCCCCTCTGTCTCTCTTGAAAACTCATCATTACATTTATGCACATAAAGTTAATCTCTCCATCAAGGGAAACACCCAGAACAAGGACTCTGAAACCACGAAGTCATGAAAAACGAATACGAAACAACGCTTTTGTTTTCCACGACTTTCTGGTTTTCGTACCTGAACCACGCATGTCTGAACCACGTACATGCGTGGTTAAGGTACAGAAGAAGGGAGTCGGAGTCGACGCAGTGAAGGAGGAGGTAAGTTGGGCTGGGACTGGGGCTGTTTTTTTGGGGTGGGGTGGGGTGGGGGGCTCAGGGTGATTAGGGTTTGGCGAGGGAGGGTCAGGGTTTAGGTTTAAGGGGTGGTTTGGGGGATTGGGGTGTTTAGGTTTTAGGGGCGGGGTGGGGACTCAGGGTATTTTTAGTTTTTGGGGTGGGGTGGGGGGCTTGGGGTGATTAGGGTTTGGGGGACGGGGTCAGGGTTTAGGTTTAAGGGGTGGGTTGGGGGTGGGGTGGTTTAGGTTTTAGGGGAGGGCAGGTTGGGGTTGTGGTAATTTTGGGGGTGGGGGTTGGGGTAATTGTGGGGATGGGGGGGTCGTGGTAATTTTTGGGGGTGGGGGCCCCGGGGGGAAGCATGCTGGAACCATGCATGCTGATCACTAATGCCTTTACCAGGAATGCGTTTACAACGAAAAATCGTTGTAAGGGCATTCATGGTAAAGGCATTAGTGATCAGAACGAGGTTGTGGTTCTGACCTCATTGTTGAGCCCTGGGTGCTTGAAGCACTCGTGGTTCCGACATATAACCCTCCATCAAGCACATTTCTTCTTTGTCTGACTGGAACTTTCATTTGGCTCAGCTTTAGCATCATTTTTTGCTGACATCTGCTGCTTAAACTTCACTGCCCCTACTTCTGAAACTTTAGCTAGGCATTAGGGAGTTTCCTTCAGAGGAACTGAATCTTTCATTACCTACCTACAATAATCCTTAAAAAACTTTCTTTGTGTTGTACCTGGCCCTTTTTGCACGGACATCCCCACACTTTTTTCCTCGTTCCTTCTATTTTGTTCCGGTCTGTTTTTGTTATCTTTAGGACTCTGGGCCCTTTACCACTGCTAACCAGTGCTAAAGTGCATATGCTCTCCTTCTAAATTGTATGAGTAATTGTTTTTCCACGATTAGCACGTTTGATTTACTGATAAGTCCCAAGTAAAGTGCACTATGTCTGCCCAGGGGGAAACAGCCAAGACAATGACTCCTGAACAACGAGGTGTGTTGTCCACAAAAGCAGAACAACGATTTAACGAACAACTCAGTTTTTTTCTGCCTCAACCACACATGTCCTGAGCAACGGACATGCGTGGTTAAGGCAGAGGAAAAGAGACACAGGATTGGGAGAGGACATGATCAGGTAAGTGCGGCTGGGGTATGGTTGGGGGGTAGTTTTGCGGAGGGGTGGGGGTAGTTTTAGCTTTTAGGGGTGTGGAGTTGGGTAGTTTTAATTTTTTAGGGGTGGGGTGGGGGCTTCGGGGTGATTTCAGTTTTTAGGGGTGGGGGTTGGGGTTGGGGTCAGGGTAGTTTAAGTTTGAGGGGGGTCACAGTAGTTTTAAGGGGGCGGTGGCATGTCTATGTAGTTCTAGTTTTAGGGCAGGGGTGGGGGGTCTGGGTAGTTTTAGATTTTAGGGGCGGAGTGGGGGTTAGGGTAGTTTAAGATTTAGGGGCGGGTGGGGGTTGGGGTAGTTTAAGTTTTAGGGGTGGGGTTGCAGTAGTTTTAAGGGTGGGTTGGGGGTAGATGTAGGTTTAGTTTTTAGGGGCGGGTGTCATGGTAGCTTTAGGGGTGGGGTGGGGCGGGCATAGTTTAACTTTTAGGGGCGGGGTTGGGGGGTCAGGGTAGTTTTAGTTTTTAGGGGTGGGGGTGAGAGTTGCAGTAGTTTTAGGGGTGGGGATGAGGGTCGGGGTAATTTTAGTTTTTAGGGCCGGGGTGGGGGGATTGAGGTATTTTTTGTTTTTAGGGGCGGGGGTATGGGGTCAGGGTAGTTTCATATTTTAAGGTCAGGGTGGGAGTTAGGGGTAGTTTCAGTTTTTAGGGGTGAGGGGTCACAGTAGTTTTTGGGGCGGATGTGGGGGGTCAGGGTAATATTAGTTTTTAGGGGTGGGGTCAGAGGTCGGGATAGTTTCAGATTATAGGGGCGGGGCGGGGGGTCGGGTAGTTTCAGTTTTTAGGGGTGGAGGTGGGGGTCAGGGTAGTTTCAGTTTTTAGGGGCAGGAGTGGGGGGTTGGGCTAGGATTGTTGTTAGGGGAGGGGGTAGGGTCAGGGTAGGATTGTTTTTAGGGGCAGGGTAGGGAGTTAGGGTAGGATTGTTTTATGGGCAGGTTGAGGGGTAGGGGTAGGATTGTTTTAGGGGTGGGGGTTGGGGTTGTGAGGTCACTTGCTGGAACCACGCATGCTGTTCCACGCATGTCTTTACCAGGCATGCCTTTACAACAAAAAGTCGTTGTTAAGTCATTTGTGGTTAAGGCATTCATGGTAACAACGCTGTCATTGTTCCGACCGCGTTGTTCAGGCATGCCTGGTTCCAGCATTCATTGTTCCATCGTATATTCCTGCACAGGGCCTGTAAATCAAATGCTACTAGTGGGCTGCAGCACTGATTGTGCCACCATCATGAGCAGCCCTATAAACATGTCTCAGACCTGCCACTGCAGTGTCTGTGTGTGTGGCTTTGCACCGCAAATTTGACCTGCCGAGTGTACCCACTTATCAGACCCAAACCTTCCCTTATACTACATGGAAGCACCCCTAAGGTGGGCCCTAGGTAGCCCCATGGGCAGCGTGCAGTGCATTTAAAAGGTAGGATATGTACTAGTGTGTTACATGTCCTGATAATGAAATACTGCCAAATTCATTTTTCACTATTGCAAGGCCTATCTCTCCCATAGGTTAACACAGGGACTGATTTTAAATGTCTTATAAGTCCCATTAGGAACAGATAGAGATATGGACTTTCAGGTCTCTGAACTCACAATTTTAAAATACATCTTTTGGTAAAGTTGGTATTTAAATTGTTAGTTTGAAAATGCCACTTTTAGAAAGTGGGCATTTTCTTGCCTAAACCATTCTGTGACTCTGCCTGTTTGTGTATTCCTTGTCTGGGTCAGACTGACAGTTGGGCTGTTTGTGAATCTCCACTGGTCAGTGACACAAATGGAGCTGAGGTGTAGCCTCCATATCCTCATTGGCTATCTGGGCTAGAGTGGAGGGAGAAGTGGTCACTTTCACCTGAAAGGAGTGTCTGCTCTCACGCAATGCAGTCTCCAACCCTCTGGTGTGAGTCTGGAGCCAAGCCAAGGCAGGGTCTTGTCAACAACAGAGAATTTCCTTTGAAGTTTGCCAACTTCAAAGGCAGAAAAGGGTATAAGTAGTGGACCCAAAACCCCAGAATGTTAGATCACTTCTGGATTCAAGAGGAACCTCTGCCAAGGAGAAGAGCTGAAGAGCTGGAGGATGAGTGCTGCCCCTTTGCCTGTGACTGTGCTTTGCTGGGTTGGCCTGCAGTTGCTGCTTCTTCAGTCCCTGGGCCCTTGAAAGGTGAAGCTGGTTGAACAAAGGCTGAAATCCATGCACAGGAGCTGTGCGAGGAAACATTTTGCGCACCACCTGCAACGCGGCTGTAAAAACAACGCACCACCTGCATTGAGGCTGAAAGATCGATGCACCACTTGCATTGCAGCTGAGAAATCGACACATAACCTGCATCGCAATTGGAATAAAGACACAATACCTGCTTGCGGATGCTTAAATGATGCAACCCCCACACCTCGTGGTTGTCCATCACCGTGTGGCTGGATTTTGCACGCAGTATCGGTGGGTGTCAAAATCAACGTGAACCTGCCTGGATCTGAGGTGCCCACCTGAAAATTGATGCATTGCTCTCTCGCAGGAGAGATTAAATGATGCATCGCCTACCTGACCGGAGAAGAAATGCTGTATGGCCTCACTTGCGAGTAAGGAATCAATGTATCGCTGTCTCTTCTGATGCACCCTCGCCCGTGAACCATTATTTTAACAACAATGTCTCCATTGTTCTCTATGTAGTAAGACTCTTTATTTTTTTTAAATCATAACTTTCCTGGTGTATTTTGGATTTTTGCTTTCACTGTCTTACTGTGTGTTTACAAATACTTTACACATTGCCTTTGAGATAAGCCTGACTGCTTTTTCCAAACTATCGAGGGGGCGAGTAGGGGTTATCTTATGTGTGTATCGCCACTGCCCTGACTAGAGTGAGGGCCCCTGCTTGGACAGAGTGCAAACCGACGGCCAACCAGAGACCCCATTTATGACACTTACCAAACTAAATATAGTAATAGGATGAACACAGCCAATTCAAGAATGACTCTCACCAATTCAAACTTAAAGGCCAGTGGTTAAAATCTTGACTTCACACTGTTGGCACTCAGTGCCCTAGAGGCAGGCAAACTCACTCTTACAAAACATTTTGGAGATCCACAAAGATTTGTAGAACCTGCTACAAAATATTATTGTTTTTGTTTAACAATACTCGATCCCTTCCAGCTTTACAGTAAGAGGAGTAGCATACCAAGAACTAAATCAATGTCTTGGCTTTGGACACTTTGCCTCGTTATACCCTTGGTAGGGATGATGAAAAAGCTTCATAAAAATAAAACATGGAGTGTTCACAAGGTAAACCTTTGTGCAAATTTATGTTTGTTTTGGAATTCACAAAACTGCATTGCGAGAGAACAGGGCTGATTGCAGATGCCCCCTAACATTTTGCCTCCATTTTCCACTTTTTGCTGGTGTTTTCCTGACTCTGATGGTGCCCTGGGTACTTCTAACCAGTCCCAGAGCCTGTGCTGTGTGTAAAATCAGTTTGCAAATTAGGCTAATTATAACTGGCTAAGTCAACCTACCTATAAGTCCCTAATATATGGTAGAGCACGTAGGTTTAGGGACCCCAGCATCGGTAGTGCACCCATAGGTGCACTGCTGATGTGCCCAGTGTCATTTTAAAGGCAGGCCTGCCTTGCTGGCTGCTTTTAAATTAAAGTCACATGCAAATTTGACTTTGAAATTAAAAGTAGTTCCAAAGTCTTAAAGTACCTTATTTTTACATATAAGTCACCCCTAAGGTGTGCCCTCTGTGAGAGTCACCAGATCCTTGGGGTCTGCGCACGTTCCCAACACGTCCACCACTGAACAGCTCCAAGACTCTGATAGATAAATCACAGAGGCTAAGAGAGTTCAAGAGGGGAAGAGGGGATTAGGAAGGGAAACAGCTGGGAAGGAGACCTGTAGTAAGAAAAAGGATAAAACACACAATATGAAAATTATATCTCCTGAAATCAATACTAGACTATGGTGGTCATTCCAACCCTGGCGGTCCATGACCGCCGGGTTGGAGGACCGCGGGAGCACCGCCGACAGGCCGGCGGTGCTCCAATGGGCATTCCGACCGTGGCGGTAAAGCCGCGGTCGGACCGGCAACACTGGCGGTCTCCCGCCAGTGTACCGCCGCCCATTGGAATCCTCCAAGGCGGATTCCGACCCCCCCTACCGCCATCCAGTTCCCGGCGGTCCGCCCGCCGGGAACCGGAAGGCGGTAGGGGGGGTTGCGGGGCCCCTGGGGGCCCCTGCAGTGCCCATGCCACTGGCATGGGCACTGCAGGGGCCCCCGTAAGAGGGCCCCTAAATGTATTTCACTGTCTGCTGCTGTGTAGACAGTGAAATACGCAACTGCACCCGTCGCACAGCTTCCACTCCGCCGGCTCGATTCCGAGCCGGCTTCATCGTGGAAGCCTCTTTCCCGCTGGGCTGGCGGGCGGCCTGAAGGCGGCCGCCCGCCAGCCTAGCGGGAATGTCAGAATTACCGCCGCGGTCTTTCGACCGCGGAACGGTAACCTGACGGCGGGACTTTGGCGGGCGGCCTCCACCGCCCGTCAAGGTCAGAATGATTGCCTATGACTCTAAGCATAGTCATTCTGAAAACACGAACAATCTAAGAATTAAGTTTAAAATGACTAAGTTTCAAGATGGCCGGATACCTGTAAGGGAATCAAGATGGATTAAATGAAAACTTTCTTATTCAAGTACTTTCCTTTACATGAGAATCAGAAAAACATTCTGACTAAATTTTAAACCAGTCATATAAATCCTTTTTTGAGAATGCATGCTAGGCCCATACAATATTGCATCTAGACACGCTGATCTTCTGTGTACTCTTAAAATGTTTCAACACAAATTGCATATATTGTAGATTTATATATATATATATATATATATATATATATATATATATATATATATATAGTAAACACCATAAAAGGATTGTGCACCATGAATGACACAATATGGATTCAGGAAAAACAAATCACATAACTTGTCAACTCGAATATTACATGATAAGTATCTTAGAATAGTGGCATACAATAAACAACATGAATTAAACTCTAGGAGAGAATCATGCATCTTGACGATTCGAGTGTCACCATGTAAAAAGCCAAGAAATTGTAGTACCCAATGAAGATCAAAGTCAAATCATCATTAAACAAATTGCGCGTCTTGCCGATTCGTAAACCACAATGTAAATGCCAAGAAATAACAGCTCACAATGAATAACAAGATCAAAGTACAATGAAACGAATCACACGTCTTTTGCCGATTCTTAAGCCACCATATAAATGTCAAGAAATGGTAGCGCGCAATGAACAACAAAGTTAAAACACCATAAAACGAATTGCGCGTCTTGCCGATTCTTAAGCCACCGTGCAACTGTCAAGAAATGGTAGCGTGCAATGAATAACAAGATTAAATTATCATGAAACAAATCGCGTGTCTTGCCGATTAGCAAGTCACCCTGCAAATGTCACAAACACTCAAGCGCATATTTCACACGTGCAAAGTACTCTGTCAAATCATAAAATAATTAGGCCCAAGAACATGAGAGTTCTCGATAACGGCGTCAGGAGGCCAGCCCAACCACCGTCTTGCCGCCCAGAACAAGGATCTCCAAATGAAGAATGAAAGTCAGATGTGTGGAAGATCAAATAGGCCACCGGGACAGGAGCTCAGGAAGTAGCTGCTGCTCTGCACCAGGACCTCTGAATAGTGAGCACTTGGAGCTGGACTGGCTCCTTTTTATAGAGTCTTGACCCAGCCCACAACCACACCCAGGCATGTTGCAGGGAAAGTCTCTAGAAAGCCCTGGAAAGGGACCACACCCTAACACACTCTGAAAGCCTGCAGCAATACATTGCAAATGAACAGCATTTCTAAGCACATTAAAAATAAGTCTTCAGGATTGAACTCTGCAATGCAAAAGGTTAAACAACAACATATCAGCACAATGCATAAATTACGTTGTTTTGAGAGTGCTGGGTTTGCATTCTAGTCGCCAACAGAGCGCACAGTGCCCAGGTGTTGACACTGGGTGTCATGCAACTATAAGCATAGACCTTATAAAAATTGTTTTATAAGCCCTGGTGAGGTAAAACAGCCAAATTAGTTTTTCCTCCATTGTAGTGAATGGCCTCCAAAGGCTAGAATGGGTAGACTTTATTTTAATTTTATAAATCTCCTTAAGTAACAGATACCAGAAGTTTGGTATCAAATTAATTGTTATAATAAATCCCACAACTTGTTCAGGTAAAGAGTTTTAAACTTTACCCGAAAAGTTGCCAACTTCAACACTGCAGTGTTTTTGCTGCTGTGCTCTGATTGGCTAGACTGTCTTGATGAGGTGTGAAGTGGCCTGGCTCAGCACAAAGAGATGTGCCTGGGTGAGGATATCTCCCCTTGGCAGATGGTGAATCAGGAAGGTGGAGGGCTGCCAAACTGGCCTTCAAAGGCAGAGAAGGACATTTAGAGAAACCCAGCAACACCCTCACATCCTGCAAACCCAGACAATCGGGTGCCCCTTGATTAGATTACGAGAGGGCAGGAGAGGGGTGTGTTTAGGATTTTTAGCCACACCAGTGGGTGGGCTCAGCCAGATGTAACCTCCAAAAATCACTTTCAGCCATGATTGATTTTGGAGGAATGTTGCTCCTTGGGATTGTTTTTGCCACACTTCCCAGGGAGAGGTCATCACAGGGGGAAGGACCCTGCACCTGATTGGAGAACTAGGACCCCCCTGTTTGTCACCAAGGAGCAGGGATAAAACTGGCAGACCTGCACCCACACCTCAAATCCCCATCAGCTTCCAACAAGGAAGAACTACAGGAGAAGAAGGAATGCCCTGCTGGACCCCTGGCGTGCACCTGGACCCTGCACTCTGAAGGACTACACCAGCTGCACACTTGGGCTTCACCACAAGAAGGACTTTGCCGGGCTTCAACTGGTTCAAGGAGGGACTCCCTGTTTGCTACAGGTGAAAACTTGCTAACCAGAGTCCCCTGCACCAACTCCTGAAGAAACCAACCAGCTGACCACTGTCCAGTGGCCAAAAAGGAGTTTGCATCAGGTGCATTCTGGGAGTTGTAGTCCACAACCCCAAGGAGCATCTCAGAACTTCTGGAACCTTGGGGTGAGCTGTGGACCCCAAAGGAACCTTAAAAGAACATCTGGAAGAAGATCCAGAAGTTTGGAGAACTTTGGAGAACTTTTGGAAAAAGCTCCATAGAGGGACCGACCCGCAGTGGCAACTCTAGCCAGCTTGCCTCAACCGTGACCTGGCCTGACTTGCAGGTTCATCCCGGTGAGGAAAATCTCCAAAAAAGAGACTGAGGGCCAGATGTAGGAAACAGTTTGCACGTCGCAAACAGTGAATTTCGCATTTTGCGATGTGCAAACTGCAGTTTGCAATGCACAAAACCCATTTTGCGATTCGGTAACCTGGTTACCGAATCGCAAAACGGATCTGCGAGTCGCAATGAGGAAGGCGAGTCCCCTTCCTAGTTGCGAGTCGCAGTGCAATGCCAGATTGCTTTGTGACCACGAACGCGGTCGCAAACTAATCACAGTTTGCACCCATTTGAAATTCACCCTTTGTGAATGGAACTGCAAACATTTTTTCAGAGCAGGCAGTGGTACTATGGACCACTGCCTGCTCTGAAAAAATGAAACGAAAACGTTTAATTTTTCTTTTTTGTAATGCATCTCATTTTCCTTCAAGGAAAACGGGCTGCATTACAAAAAAAACAACTGCTTTATTAAAAAGCAGTCACAGACATGATGGTCTGCTGTCCGCAGCAGGCCACCATCCCTGTGAATGCCGCCACTGGCCAGGGGGTCGCAAATTGCGACCCACCTCATGAATATTAATGAGGTGGGCCTTTGGGACCTCCTTGCGAGTCGCAGATGGTGTCAGGGACACAATCCTACATTCCAATTTGCGACTCGCAAATTGCGAGTCACTCTGACTCGCAATTTGCAAGTCGCAAATTGGAATCTACCTACATCTGGCCCTAAGTCAGAACGTAGGAAGTTGACCGGGACCTCCCAGCCAGCGTATCCGAGGAGGGCTCCAAGCATGTTGGATCAAGATCCAGGTTTGCCCCGGTTGAAGGATTTTCACCTCGAAAAAACAACTAAGTCAGAAGCTAAAAATCTCCACTGAGGGCTCCCGCGACGTGTATCCAAGGAAGAGTTCCAGGAGGTTGGATTGGATTGGCAGGTTCGTCCCGCTGAAGAAAATCTTCAGAAAAACGACTAAGTCCTAAGGTAAACTTTTGACTGGGGCCTCCCACGGGCTGTAGCCGAGCCGGGCTCCATCGCGGTCAGCCTTAAACTTTACTTTGCCCCAGTCGAGGTGCGACCAGATGACCAGATTGGCGCTTTTTGTTTCTATGCGCTAGAAAGCAATAATTCTTTAAAAATTAATATCTCCGGTTCCCCTTATCTGATTTTATTTGTTTTGGTGTCATTTTAAAGCTAAAAATATTTCCTATGTTTATACATTGATTTCAGATTTTTTAACTGTTTCCTCTGTTTTATTTAATTACTGTTTTGTGATATTTGAATGCTTTACACTCTGTCTCCTAAGTTAAGCCTTGTCGCTCGTTGCCAAGCTACCAAGGGTTGAGCTGGTTTTAATTTACTGAGACCTAACTGGACCTAAGTGGAGGTTGGTGGCCTATTGCTAAGTATAAATACTTACCTGCCCTTACCCGTAACCCATTTTCCAACATGAATCTTAATAGTAAGTTTACAAGTGCGGATAGACCACAGTTGGGGTGGAGAACTCTGGACATAAAAAGATGCAACATGCCTATTGTGAATTCTAAAACATAAATAAACTCACAAAAGTGTAAGCTAACCTTTGTGACTCAGGCCTGGAATCATTATCACACTTCTGCAGAAACACAACACCGCTACTTTGTTAAAGTATACATCACTCCAGTGCTTGTCGTGAATTGAGAAAACATAAACATAGGAAGTAGTTACACTAACCCAATTTTACACTTAACCAGAGTTTGAAGACTGACATTTATTTTCAGTCAAGATTCTGATCTCAACAGTGTTGAAAACACCAGTCTTGAAAATTGGGTGAGATCCATTTCCAACATGTGTTCAAAGTGAAGTGTGGGTACCTATAACAAATCACTGACATTAGCTGCTTTGAGGGGATGCCACATCACTTATCAATATGTATTGATATATTGCTAAGTGATCTAGCAGCCTGTTATTGTCTATCATAATCTGGTTCACTTTATTCTTGTCCAACAGCATACACCAAGTAGACAATTCACATAATTAACTGTCACTATCTACAAGTTTTATAAAATTTTATTTGCAAGATTGTACTGTTCCACCCATTTATGGCAGAGCTGGCCAACATTTTTTGTATCTCCTCTAAATCAGATATCACGCCTGTCTCTAATCTCTGAGGCCAGACCCTAAGCTTATCCAAAAGTAAACATGTTTTGGGCATTTTGCTCATCAATAACCTCTCTTTGTTTCTAAGGTAAATACAACCAAATCCATGTCAGCCTATGTTGTTTTGTTATGTTGATTTGTATAACGCACTAATCACCCGATAGGGTATCCAGTTCCATCACGTATATCAGCTAAGGGGGGTTTTATTTTCCTCCAGCTCTCCCTTAAAATCATTGTTGACTCATTTAATGGCCCATATTCTGTTCTTCTGAACAAGTCACTGCACAAGCTTCAAAGTGCTTAAAATAATTGTGGTGACTATTATGTGTCCTAAATCTACCCACGCAAGGCAACTATGTATTTTATGCAGCACAATACTAATATAGTGTGTTGTCCACAAGACTTTACATGGTTGCACGCCTGCTTACCTTTCCAGTATCTACAGCTATTAATTATGCAGGAGCCTGAGATTTTCATCCATCCATCGAAATACAAATGAAGTGGCTGCAGTGAAGAGCTCTAATGTCTGGAATGTTCTTCCACTTCAAACTTTGACAAAGTGGAGTGGACTTTCTCAAAGTAGGGGGAATTGAAAACCCGCCTCTTCATTCTGATGTAAGACTCTGCACTAAATGTGAGGAAGATTGGAAAAGCATCCTATGTTTCTGATTTATGTGGCTTTTGCAACCCACTATGAGCCCCACTACATCATTCGGTGCCAGCTGCACCAGGTGGAAAGGGCATTGTGATATGCCATCACAGAAAATGCTGCTGTATTCAAGCCTTGTCTTAATTAGGACCAAGACAATAATAACTCAGGGCCTAATTCACAAAGGTAAACTTACACTTTTGCGTTCATTTATGATTGCCATTCACAAATTAATTTACAAGTAGCATCTTTAGGAGTGCATGTTTAGTGAATCAGGCCCGAAGTATATTTTGTAGATGGTAGCGGGCAATCGTCAGGGTAATTATCCAACAGAAGTGTGTAGTTAGTTTTTTGGAAAGATCTGTAAATATACACTGTTTGAATCTATTAGAAGACCAATATTCTTTAGTTTGTTACTGGAGTGAAGTTTTCTTAAAAAAGCTGGATGATCTTGAGATACTTTGCAACTACATCCTCAGTATATTGTGCATACTCCAGATATCAATGCTGTGTAGGTTTCTTGCCAATAGGTGTATAAATTAAAATGTAAAATTGCTTTATTTGGATTTAACCAACTGTCAAATTGCACTAAGAATCATACAGTTCATATTATTGATAAAGTATCCAAAATAAACTCTGCTATATTTACTAAGATTGAACTTACATCAGATTTCATCATTTTAAATAGCAAATTACCAAATAGCTAATTTCTATATAATTGTCTGCCCCCCAATACCAAATTGAATTTAGTGTGAGTTATTCTCACAATCTGTCTGATTCGATAGGCAGAGAAATTAACAAGTGCTGAAGACCTACTGGGATAGAAATGCCTGAATTGCGGCTGGTACAAGTATCACGTTCTCAGGGGTTCCTTTTAGGGACTATCCCCAATACTTAACCAGCGATGGAGCACCTTTAAATACCCTGCTTAGCCAGGCACTTAACAACTTCATAGCCACTTGTGCCTGGGGGAATATTTAACCACAAGTCCTGTGATTAAAAAGTGTCCGCCATACACGGAAAGATAGGCTATTAATTTCAGGTGCTTCCCTTAAAACCATAAATAATCAAATTAATGTTTACCAACGGGAAAAAAATCGATTAATTTACAGTACAGAAATTAAGGTACATGCCAAAACGTTACACTTTTTGTACACGAGGACACGTTACATGCTAAGAATTGTGCAAGATTAGACGTGACATGAACATGCATTCAGTTAGTCTGTGTTGTTCCCAGCTCCGGAATCAGAGCTGTTAATTTTTCGTTTAATCAGGCTACTCACGCCAGGACAGTTTTATTTAATTCAGATATTTTTCTCAACGTGAGCACAGTAAGCACTTCACTAATAACAAAGCCCGGACTGGATGTACCAGGCTTCGGGTGTTTCCCCAGGAGGCTGTAAGTGTGAATGGCTACTTTTGTTATTGGGGAGGGCTGGGTTTGTAGTAATGCAGCAGTTTTAAAAGCACTGAAGCGTTTCTTGTAAATGCAGCAATTTTCAGAAGACAGTAAAGTTGCCAAGATAACTCTTGTGATTAATGTACCTGCTGGAGAGAGGTCTCTGACTCTAGTGGCATGCAAATTGTATGGCATAAGTTAGAAAGTTATTTTTTCCCAGTTATTATCCTAATTGTGCTAAAGAGGGTTTGGTTGGGTACAAAAAAGGTGTTATTAGTAAAGTCATCTCTAACACCTTTGTTACTTTCTGAACGCTGAGTTTATGCTTCCCCAGACCAAGCACTCTTCAAAAATGCTCACCAGGGTGGATGACCTATGAATCCTACGCCCTGTAGTCCCCTTTGTCTTAAATAACATTTTGATACAATTATTTACACATGTATGATTCATTGTCTCTGTATGTGTGTGTGATGTAAAGTGCTCCAGTACCCTACGCTAGTAAGAGAGGCACTATAAAACAAATGAAATACATGTGAGAAATGGATTATGGAGAGATGAGAAGGTGATGGTGGGGTAATCACTTAAGAGCCCCAATAAAGATTGCCATATCCTGGTGCTCTGTAAGGGCATCATTTACTACGCTTTAAACATTAATTCAATTGAATATATAATGAAAAATATGTTGTTAAATGCACCGTTTGACATTTTTTCCCCAAACTTTTCTAGGGGTGGGGACCCCCCAAGACGCATTGTGGCAGTCAGGCTCACATGCTATGTACCCTATCTGGGCTGGTCTGGCACAATTTGCCTGGGCTGCCTTGAGTTCCCAGTCCAGCCCTGCTATTAGCCACAGGACAATGTAATGTGGGAGTGTGAGATAGCATGCACACATTCTATTTCGTAAAGAATGATCAGAGATCTAAGGGTCAAATTTATAACGCTGAGTGTGCTGTGTTGCTTTTGGCATGTATTGGAGGAACTATCATTCTTTCATTTTAAAACGGATTAAAATCTCAATCATGTTAATTGGAGGCCAAGGTTTTTCCTTCTTTACCACATGCTATACTACTGGTTAAGAATTCCCGGTGTTCTAAAAGCAACAAAGTTATCATTTATCAAGTAGGAAGAGTCAAAAACTACTTTAGCTACACTGTGTTTTTTATTCATAACTTACATTCATAACTTGGTGTTCACCTTTATTTGATCCCTTTTTAAGTCTCACCGTCCACAGCGTAGGCACTGCATGTACTCTTGCTGCATGTGGTCTCGCTTGCAAGAGATATTGTGTACAAGGGGCCTGGGGCCCACCCATAGCTTACTATTAGTTGACTTCAAAATCACTCCTATTTTCTGTCTTCTAATTGGGCACCGCCCCACAGAGTCACTTCTCCTTCTTTCCCCAGGAGCATGGACCAATTACAGATTGCTTTTCTTTGATTAGTGTCCTTCCAGTGCTGCTCTTCCTGGAATTAAAACGCTTTTTTCTTGTTATCTCTCTCATGTAAGACTCTTCTGTGTTGCTCTCTTTTGTAAGGCCTTCTTCCTGTTCTTTTCATCCCGTGTGCTTCTCTCCACTCAAGACCTCTGTGTTCCTTCCACATCCCCCACCCTCACAAATGTTGATTTTTTTTGTAATTTCATATAGCGCAAACAGAACTCTAAGGCACTGGAGCATTTACCTGAGCACCAGTTACATTATACAAGGACACTTTCATTTTTTAGGCACAGTGATATGCCCAGAATGACAGGATGTTGAACGAATGCCAAGATTCAAAGCTAGTTCCTCAGTTCCAAAGTCAGTAGCTACGATCATAACACCCCAACCTCTCCCCAACATTGTTTTCACATTTATCCCTGCACCCTCTCTCTTTTTGCTTCCATGTTCTCTCTCTCCTGTTACTTCCTCCCTCTGTTGCCCCCCTTCAGCCATGTTACCCACCTCTAGCCCAAATTGCTTCAGGAACACTTTATTGCTGTCTGAAACATACACAGTAAACCAGTGTTGCCAATACTGTGGGTGGCGACGCACTTGTGGGTGGTGATTCCATTTTTGATGGGTTGCGAAAGTCTAACCAAAAAATAAAGATGCAGTTAAATTCTGCTTTATCTTGACATATATGTTGCATTTCAAAGACAGCGGTCAAATGCCAGAATATGTCTACTCACAAATTGCAGCTTATTTCTTTAACATGGGGATTTGGTGTTTTGCAAACTCCTCTCTCTTTGCAGTCAGAGAAAGATACGAAATTTATAAATGTGACAACCTTTCTGGAGTGCAGAGAGTGTGGAAGCAAAGATGTAGGATGTCATATTTTTGTAGCACACAACAACATTTGAATACCAGTAAATGAACTGTACACATTCAGGAAGTGGGAAAGCAAAGATGGAGCTCTTTTTTTGTACTTTTAAATTGTGATGGAAAAAAAGATTTTATTAGGACCAAAACAGATCTAGACACTTTGCTTGGTGATGCACAAATGATAAATATCCACTAATAACTGATTTCAAACAATAATGTGTGTTCAATATAGTTCTAGCAGTAAAACTGTGTCTGTGCAAATGTATTGGCCATTTCAATTCAAAATATGCTATCTGTAAATTACAGTGTGTTACCACACGATGCTTCAGTGAGATAAAAATTACTCACCTCACATTCATTAAAGCTAGGTGGGTCTGGAAAGTTTGTCATTCTATAAAGTGGGCAGTGTTCTAAAAGATTTGGGAAACACTACTGAAAACAATAGAATAACATACTGCTCCAGCATAAACTATGTGCTACAAGGTATTGCATTCATCCTGTAGGTAAATTGTAGTTTTTGTTCCTAAAAACATATGGGCATCTTCCAAACAAGACTCACTTAGCATGTATGTTTTAACTTTATTTCTCTTGCGGTCTAAGATAATCAGCTTCCTAAAAACACAAGGGCGTCTTCCAAACAAAACTCACTTAGCATGTATGTTTTAACTTTATTTCTTTTGCAGTCTGAGATAATCAGCTACTGTGCTTGGCTAAACCACAGCCATAATACCAGTTTTGTTACATTCTGACTAGCTTGCTTTTCTGTCTGTGTCCTCTGCTACGTACTGCTGGTGGCTCCAAGGTATACACCACATTCTTTGCAAACTCCATCATGTAGAATGAAGCACTTTTTGTAGATTTTAAACCTAATTGGGATGCTGAAGTGTGACAGTGGTATTGCAATTTAGACGGGAGAGAGAAAAGGTAACAGAGATCTGTTTGAATGCCAGACAATGCCAAAAAATTCCACTCCATGCCACACAATGCCACAAAAGTCCACTCCAAACTACACAGTACCACACAATTCCATTCCACTCCACTCCATGTCACACAATATTATACAATTCCACTCTAATCCATGGCACACAATTACAGTCTAGCCACTCCACACAATCCACTCAATTTTACTCCACTCCATGCCACACAATGCCATACAATTCCACACCACCTAATGCCACACAAAATAAATCCACTTGACACAAAGCCACGCAATTCTACTCCACTCCATGCCACAAAATGCCACACAATTCCACTCCACACATTGTCACACAATTTCACTACAGTGTACACAAACACACACAATTCCACTCCACACCAAACAATGCCCCATAATTCAATTCCATGCTTCATAATTTCACTCCACTCCATTCACTCACTCTACACAATGCTACAAAATTCAACTCCACTACACTGCACTCCACTCCACACATTTCCACACAATTCCACACAATACCACGCTACACAATGCCAAACAAATCCACTTCACTCTACATAATTTCACTCCACTCCACAAAATACAAACACAAATACCCTCTATTCCATACCACAAAGTGCTCCACAGTTATGGTCCACTCCACACCACACAATGCTGCAAATTTCCACTCTGAACAATTCCACTCCAATCTAATCCTTCCCACTCCATGTCACACAATACCACCCCACCCCACTGCACATGCCATACAATTCCACTCCACTATACCTAATGCCACACAATTCCACTCCATACCACACAATTCCACTACTCTTAATAACACACATTTCCACTCCACACAATCTCACACAATTCCATGCCACTCCACCCCACTCCATGCCACACAATTCCACTTCACTCCACTCAATACCACATAATTCCACCCCACTCCTCTCCACAGACAGACAATCCAATCTAATTAATTCCACTCCATGTCACACAATGTCACCCCACTATAAACAATGCCACACAATTCCAGACAACTCCACTTCACATAATGTCACACAATTCACTCTACTCCACACAATGTTGTACAAGTCCACTCCAATCCACACAACACCAACAAATTCCACTCCACTCCACACAATGTCACACAATTCCACTGGTCCCTTAATGGTTTTACTTTACTTTTGTTTCCATTAACCCTCTTCCCCATATACTCATTCAAGAGATGTGCATTAATTTAGGTTTTGAATTTGGCTCAACATTCTTGCTTAAAGTACATGAGGATCCAATGGAGTAGGTTTAATATTTATATTATAGATGCTACTTGTGATTTTTCTAGTGGTTAGCTTCTCTATTCTACTTCTGTCTTATATGTGCATTTATTCGTCAGGATATTCATTGAGATCCCGGAGGCCAAATTTGAAGCCTGTTCACCCAAATGATTCATACACTCATTAATCTGCGCCTCTTGTTCATGTAATTCAATGACTTCCATAATCATTTCATTGCACCTAGTTTGGAAGAACCTGACGGTCAGTACCTGGACAGTCTGCTTCACGTGCTGTACAAATGCAGGCTGATCCACAGATGCACTTGATTTCTGTGTCAGCAATTTATTGCTTCAAGCTTGCCTAAAACAACCCAATATGTATCGAATGCTGCCAGACGTTTGTCACTATTTGGTCATGTGTCTGGTCATTAAGCACTGATCTCTTCTGTTGCCAGCGGCATAAGCACCATTGCTTATTCCATAAAAACGAACTCCCAGCCTGTGTGACACTTGCAAAGATTAAGCCATTTACCCTACATTCCAGGACTCCAAACTTCACCATCTGTTTCCAACTCACAGATCCATTAAGAACTGAACAAGACTAGCCCTACCAGTATGAAATCACCTGCTCTTGATGAGAAGCAAGGTGCAGTGGATAATTCATGTTAACTGACTGAGACTTCACATATACAAACTAGCTGTGTCTGATGGAATGAACAACCTGTGTAAGAGATGACTCTGTGAAAATTTTGTGTGTCATCTGCACATAAGCAACAATCCACTGCAAAACACTAAATAAAGAGGAATTGCATTGTACCTAACATACTACGTACAAGCAATGTTCCCTTTTTATTTCCACCACATGACAGCGGGGAGTTAGCAAACCAAAAGAGAGCTAGCTCCAACTTTTCCTGAGAGAGACACCAAAACATTGAATAACATGTTCTTATATAAGGCCAAATATTCTGTGGCAATACAGATTATGTCATGTCAGAGTATCCACCACATCAAATGTCATTGACAGAGCCAGAAGAATCAACACATCAATTGCACTCACATTCGTAGCTCCAACAAGAGAAGCACAAAATGCTGCAAAAGCAGCTTTAGTCTCATTGCTTGACTTGAACCATAATTGAAATAATATTAGGTGGTCGAGCATGAGAATTATTGGTTAAGAGGAGCAATCAGGACTGCAGTCTTGGAAAGCAGTAGGTAGAGATAGTTGAGTAAGAGTCTAGAAGAGTAGAAAGAAAAGAGAAGAAGGAGAAAGCAGGAGAGACACAGGGAATGCAATTGAAAATGGAATGGGAAGTGGCAGCATGCCAGTTGTAGATGTAATCTGGTTATTTATTGGAAGCAATGAGTCGGGCAGAGGAAGCATCCCTGATATGATGCACAGGCCCTCACCCACTAAGGTGGCATGTTTCATCATTCGGCCATGCTCCTCACTGGGAGGCACAGCAATGCCTAGTGAGCCCCTAAAAGGGGGCACTTTGCTAGAGATCCTTTCTGCTCAAAACTGCTGGTGGTTGAGCAATTGGGTAGTGTTCTGTGCCTAGCTTGGGAGAGGGTGTGTTGTAGATTAACCCTGTCAAAAATAATTACCCTCTGTTGGGATTTGATGACCCATTTTTTAAACAAGCTGTTTTCTCTCATGATTTTCTCATAGAGGTTATGGAAGGTGCTCCAGAAGCTAAAATTAGAGCACATTTTCTGTAAATTCATAATAATTTCCTCACTCATGTGAGAATAAAGTTTGATATTCTGATTAAAATGTACTTCCAACAGAAGTATCAACCTGTCAGTTGATTCCCGAGTGTTCTACTGCACATCCCTAAGTATTCCAATGAACAACTAGCAAGATAAAATTCTATAATTATGACAAAATCGTGACACACCTGAAGCCACTTTGATCAAATCAACGGTGTAAAACTTAAAGCAATTCCTTTAGAAATTAACAAAATTAGGATTGGGGGATCATTTTGTCATATAACTTATGATTAGTGCTCTAGAAAGCTAATATGGAAACACATTTTCAATGAGTTGGTAGATATAGTTCTCATCCATGCAGTAAAACATTCTGACATGCAGACTGAAATATATACTTTCAGCAGCAGGCTGTCAATTACTGCTCAGTGTGCTACTGAGGCTTCCCACAGTGCTCTAATAAGCAACTAGAGTGCTAACATTTGTATTTATAACAATAGTGTGGCACACCTGTAGCAATCTTGATTGAATCAAAGTTCCATCATTTAAAGCATTTCCTTTGAAATGAACTACATGAGGGTTTTTCTGTAATAAAAATAATGGTTATTACTCTAGAAATCACAAACAAGGACAAACATGTAGCAGGGGCAGGGGCAGTGGCAGTACAACAGACAGCGGACAGAAAGAGAGAGGGGGCAGAGGTATATCCATGGAAAATGGAGGGCAGGCAAGAAGAGGCATGGTCAGCAAGCTTATCAGGTAGGACAGCTTGATGGGGCAATGGTAGAAGAAAAGACCACAGAGGGCAAGAGGGAAGACTCATGGGCACATGCATGTAGAATGGAGAATAGGGGAAGGGGCAGGTAAAGGAGAGCAAGCTGACCACGAAGGGAAGGCGGGAGGAGACAGGGGTAACACAGATGGAGAAAAGAATGCAGAGAGTATGTGGGAAGGTCAGCAGAGTGAACATGGAGGGCAGGCTGGCATGGTCAGTGGCAGCACAGTGAACCATAGAGGGCTGGAGTGAGGGAGTAGTGGCATACACACGGAGAATGGAGAGCAGGGAGGAGGAGAACAGGGGCATCAATATGACCATGGAAGGAAAGCCAGCAGGGGCTGCTTGCTAACCACAAAGGGTAGGTGACAGAGGGCAGAGGCATGCAGATGGTTAACCAAGGGCAGGCAAGAGGGAGCAGGGGCAGCTTGCTGACCATGGTGGGTAAGCTGGCATGGGCAAGCAGCTCACAAATGACAACAGAGGGGAAAAGAGGGGTCAAAGGCCATGTCCCTGAAGAACAGTGGACAGGTGAGGGGGAGGAGAAGGAGCATGTAGAAAGATAATTGAGTGCAGTCAAGATGGAGCAGGGGTTAGCACAGCAAACTGACCCATAAGGACAGGTTGCTGTGAATTGGCTAACTGTGGGGCAGGTTGGGGGGCCTGGGCCAAATTCCTTGCATTGGAATGTCAGACGAGCGTGCACATTAGGGGTGTTGGCTGAAGATGAAGAAAAACAAGATATTCGCTGAAAGGTTAACAATATGTTACAGCTAGATATGGTAACATGATCTTCCCTGTCATTCAAATTCAGTAGATTACGGTAAAGCTTGAAGTGCCATTATATTTAGGTGTTGAAAATGGTTAAAAACTAATGTTTTTAAACCAAAAACTACTGAAATGTGCCAGTTATAGTTTAGTGAACTAACTTTAATTTGCGCACCCACCATGCACTGCCTTTACCTCACATATTATATCACTCATGGAATGGAAATTACATTGATGGCATCACTAACAACATTTTTCAATGAATGGAGCAGCTTGCAGAGCATGATGTCCATTTGTAAAGTCACCCACACTTAGTAGATATTATACTGCTTTTTTTTTTACAGTTGTTCATGTCCATAAGAAACATAAGGCAATCAGCAAATTGTGAAACAGTAAAATCGTGCACAAGTTAATTACTCACAAGTGTATGTTACCTTTGTCGATTGTTCGCAATGTATCTTAAGACATTAACATGATCAGCAACTTACTGAATATTTAATTCCATTCAAAAGAACGTTTGGTGATCATTTTCCTTCTTGAGATGTACATGTTAAATACCTGATCTAACACAGAATTTGACATCAACTGCTTCATATTACCCACTGATAATGCATGCATAACCAAGTCCTAGGCATAACCCTCTATAGTTAGTAAAAATACCTTAGACATATTCCTGTGAGCAGAAGAGCATACACCGTTTGGATAAGGCTTACAATCATACTTGAACCATTTGTGAGTCACCCATACATACATTTCACATTCTTCAACACTGTGAAACATTTCAGAATCTTCACCAAACTTTTGGAATAATTATCTTTACCTTAAGTATGCAGATTATATCAAAATTGTCAATAGCACTAGATGACAAATCTTTAGCCCCATCATGTGCTCAGAAATCCACAGGTGTAATGTATTGTAAGGAAACGTTTTCTCACATATTTTGGCAAGGGGTTTTGATTTGGGCTGCAATCTATTTTGAAAATATATCTGCAACTCACACTAGTTGTGCTTAGTCTCAGCATTGTTTAAATGAAGTACTGTTTGCACTTAAATTTAAACTGGTAGTTAAACTGTGCACCATATAATGTTTACCATAGTTGGTCAGACTCGTCTCCAGTACTATACTGTTTCTATTTAGGGCATGCACACATGTACAAGTAGTCAATCTGTGCTGAACGTGTTTGTGGGCTCTTTAATTCCTACCATGTTTTCTAAAATCATCTAGGGGTTTAGAGATGAATGAGAGAAGCAGTAGCTTGGATGATGTCATGAATGATGTCCTCATTGTAATTTAACATTTCATGAGTGATGTAATGTGTTAGGGCATAAGCACTGCATTGCAGAAGTTATAGTTAGTTCATGAAACTATGGGGGTCATTATGACCCTGGCGGTCACCAGACCACCAGGGCCAGGGTGGTGGCGGTCCGACTGCAACTTTATGACCGTGGCGGAGCCTCCATGGTCCAACCACACGGATTACGATTCCCCATCCACCAGCCTGTCCATGGCAGTTTACACCACAATGGAAAGGCTGACGGAATAAGGGATTTGGGGGCGCCTGGGGGCCCCTGCATTGTCCATGCACTTGGCATGGCAGTGCAGGGGCCCCCATGCACAGCCCCATCGTGCACCCTCAGCAGCGCCACATTGCAGCCGGCTCCATTAGGAGCCAGTTGCAATGTTAAGGGCCAGCAAGGAACTCAAAATATGAGTGTGCATTTTATGGGTAATGGACCGCTTTGATTAGCAAGTGTGAATATCATGGCATGATTTCGATTGGAAAGTGCTTTTAAAATTTATTAGACAAACAGTTTTGACCCATACTCATATAAAATAAACAGATAGATGATTTTAATAAGATCTATGCCTCCTTTGAAATGGCCACCGCCTTGACGTTTGAACTGTCTGGGTTCTCTGTTGAAGTGAAAGTATATGAACTGCGCTCTGATTGGACATTAAGCCCTTTAAATGGACTTGCTGTAATGGATTTAGGATTGTTCTCGCGTACTTTGTACGCTATGTGGGGTCGAAAGTAGAATTACGAAAATACAGGTAAGAATACTGTTAGCGAAAGCAAAAATGGATGTTAGAGAGTTTTTAACTTTTTTGACTAAAGAGTTGGTGCTTAAAGCGTAATCGCATTAATATCTGCTGCACGGGAATGTTTTAAACACTACCCATTTTTAATATTGCCATTTTCTGCTTCTGAGTGAATGTTTTGCCCTTTGAGATGGGGCTGTTGAAATTAACTTAGGTTCACTGACGTGTGTCTGACACGGTATGTAGGGCTTCATGCATAGTCACATGTGTATGGATATGAACACTGCTGTAGAAGTAACACTATATTGTAGCCGCAGTACGTACTGGAGATTTATAATTGATACTGACATACATATATGGCCTTGAACTTTTGTTTTGGAAGATTTAAATACATTGGATCACATTATGTGCTGTAGAGATGGTTAAGCTGACTAAACTATGGATGAATGTGTCATTACAAATTGATTTTTTAGAATTAAATATCTATATTTTTCAGCATTTTATTCTAATGTAGATTTGGATTTCTTTTGTTGTCTGCCTTGTCCAGATACGCATAAATAAAGCACTAACAGTGTACATTGCTATTGAAACTTGGAGACCCCATTTCGGGACCAAAGAATGAAACGTCGTGCCAAATTGAGACTTTGCAAAACAAATTTTGAGGAAAATATAAGGTTGATTTATCTGTAGCTTGTGGGCACTTACTTTGCAGTATGTATAGTCAGAAGTATGCAGTTTTCTGATTAATTTTCTACTTCCTTTTTTAGTGTTGTGTTCTTTGGAATCAAGACGTACTAAGGAATGGCAATAAGGTACATCTAGCCATTGAATTTCTATTGCATGGGATACTATAATCTTACTACAATTCTAACCTTTCACTCCTATATAATAATAAAGCATGGTTTATGGAATGTGGGATTACTAGCAATTTCTTTTCTAACCCTATACCTATGTTTGGGATGGACTCTGGGTGTTGGAGCACTTGTTATTATATGCTTTTTCAATAGTTGTTTGGAAAATTAATTTTTTTCTACACATGATGCATTTGGATAATGTTTTTTTAAATGATTTTTACACTTGGTGGTTTTAGTACTGGGATTTTCAGTAGCAATTTGTGAATTAGTAGTTATATGGAACAGGTTGTATAATACTATCTTCTCATGTTGACACCCAATCAGCTTTGAGAAAGTCCTGGAAGGGGACAAAACAGATGTCGGCATTCATTGGCAGAGAATTTAGAAAGATTGAACATCTGAGATTTACAAATAATGTTGAATGAAATTTTATGTGAACTTGTTATTTGTTTCTAAATTGTTTAAAACTATATAAATGCATGAGATTATATAAATTATGAATGTGAATATTTATAAGCATTTTTGTAAATTGAATCAGTAAAGATAGTAAGAACTAAAATGAAATACACCCACATGTTTATATATTTATGTTTTTCTCTTTCATCTATCCCCTGATTTAATCTGTGTACCTAATATAATTATTCATGTGGCTATAACAATTAATATTCCAGTAGTTTAATGAAAATAATTGAGTTATGGTGTGCTCCACTATTTGTTTTATTTTTTTGTTTCATGATTAACTGGTTTGGGTTTCTGATTCCAGTTTACACATGGTGGCAACAGATGTGTTATAGTGTCTGGGCACCACTAATATGCACAGTTTGATTTGAGAGAACTGGAGGGATGTGCAGCTAAATAAAGTCACTGTTGACTCTTGTTTTTTGGGAACTCAAAATAGGGCCAGCGGGGTTCAGGCCGCCTGTGTGGCCTGATGGCAGAAAGACATTGGTGGGCGGCGTCATAATGAGGGCCTATAACTGGCAAAATTGAATATTTTTTTTGTTTTACTAATGTTAGTTTTTTATCTACTTTATCACCTAACTATGATGTCATGGTAACCTTTGTTTTTAATATGCACCTCACACCCACACGCACACAAACACACACAAAAATTCCAACCCAATATTTATCAAGGCTTTTCATCACCCTTGCACCACACAAGGGTACACAAGGTCAAAGCAAAAGCTATATGAGATTTAAAAAGTCTCTCAAGGACACCTTATGTGGCCCTGAGTTGCTAGAAAAATCTAGAGTAGCTCAAGAGGGCGCACATTGCTGCATTGTGTTACTCTGCAGCAGGAATGTGTGCCATGGGTGGAGCGTGGGTGTTGCCATGCATCCACCCATGCATTCGGACACAATTCCAGATTTACCAACACTGGTACATCTAGTACATCTGAGAATGCATCAGAATAGTACCCCTCCCCACCAAAGGCACAACAAGAAGAAATATATTTATTTTTCCTTGTTGTTTCTTCTCTCTACGTGTGCTGTATTTTGCAGCACACATAGGAAGGGGACCATGCCTCTGAGGATTATTTTTGTGCAAGACGATGTCCCTTCTTGCACAAAAACTATCCTACCTACAAGGTTCCTGCATTGACAGCAGTTTCTGTGCCAGTACAGGCAGAGAGCATGAATGCCCCATATAATGATAATTATGATACATTCCAGCCCTCTCCCTTTCACATAATGTATTTTTTGCGCTACGTTGAGCAAACTTTTGTAAAACATGAGCCTACATATATAGATGTGGAGATATGGAATACATATATATTTACTTACCTAGACGATATTGTGGTGATCAATATTTTGGCTATATATTTTTGTATCACAATATTTTTTGTTTTGTCTTGACATTCTTAAAACAAACATAGGAAGTAGGAGAGATGAATACATTAATCTATAACTGAAGCAGTGACATTCACTTACCTATGTGAGGAAAATGAAAACAATCAAGGCAATGATCCAGACTTGAAATAGCTAAGATGAGTGTTACTAACCTCCAGTGATATGTTAGAAAAAAATACATCCGAGTTTGCAGGAAGAGATACAGTTCCATGAATCTAATATGTTGTGCTCTTAAAATAATATTTGTTCCTTTCAATTAAACAAAAATGTTTCTAAATAGAGAGCTAAGCAATGAAACATACACCTCTCTTGACATCTTGCTGAGTTGAATCTAAGAGAGCGATAGAGGGCAATAGTTGTAACTGACTTTCTCACGCTGTGGTCTAGAAAGAGTGAGGAGGATCCAGGGGTCCTTAGTACCCTTGATCACCTCTCCCTTTCTACAAAACAAGCACATGCATTTAAGTTGCTAAATTTCTGTCCCTGCTTACCTGGAACATCCAGTCACCTGATTTTGAGAGAAGCTGGTATTATTCAACATACCAGATACCAGAGGGGAAGACTGTTTTCAAAACTAGGCAGCATTGACAAAGAGGTCTCTTGAAGGGATCATTGGAATGCAGACATGCAGGGTTGAAGAGTCCTAAGAGTTTCTGGCAACTTCCCATAAAAACCATAAAAAACATCCCACATAAAATCTAGAAAAGTCACGAAACAGAAAACTGTCTACAGTTTAAGCAGAATGATTGTAGTACATGAAACTATGTGGCAATGAAGTGCATAAGGGTTGCTTCTGCTGTGCTTTATTAGTTTGGTTGAATACAAAGTTCAATTTACTGTTGAGGAACCCGCCTGACAATTACTGGCTCACTCCCGCTATCACCAATTTTCCTCTGATTTTGCAAATAATTTCTGAGTTAGCATCAATACCTTTTTAGATATTTGGTGTGGACTGGTTATTAGAGGATACTGTTCTAGTCCCCTTCACCCAAAGCCACCCAAATGACTTATATATAGGTCTCTATAATTATCTAAACTTGCACCTCGTTTATACACAGATGTCCAGCCATTCCATGCCTGACTGGTTATAGTTTATAGAGATCTACTTTTCTTTTTTGTACGTCTACTATGAAATGGAAAACAGCAAACAATCTACACAGACCTGACATCAGACAAAATTATCACTCTTTATCCAGTCCCTCAAAACATCATTCAAAGGTAGGGTAGACATGCGAAGCGGGAAAAGTCTGAAAGCATAGGTTTTGTACTGGATGGGACACCTTTCACTACAAAACCTATGCTTCAGACAACACAGACTGTCTTGCTCTTTGGACTAAAATACGCCAGCACATGGATAGAACAGAGAGTTGCCATATCTTACTAGTTGTGGTGCATAATTTTTGTTGCACCATCATGTGTTACAGGAGTGACATAATAATGTAATCGGCAAACATACATTGTATGCCTTAACATTGCAGATGTAAAGTGGAACATCTAAATCATATTATTGAAGGTGCAGTCACATTAAAGGATTAGAAGTTCACTTATGTGTGTTCTAATGTTTGAATTTAAATGCTGAATTGTAGTGCCCATACACATTTATATTAATGCATTTTGATTTATATTGAACTGCTCATAATCATATTTCATTTATAATTCCTGCTTTCATTTGTAAATTCAAGATGCACTTATATTCATGTATTTTAAATGTGCATTGAATGTCTCATTAAGTTAGCCAAAGGCCTGAAACATTTGGTTTCTTGTCTTTAACCTTCAACATGGAGTTTTGCTTGTGTTGCAATATTCTTCATTTACAGCTGTATTTGTTTGAGAATAAAGTTAATGAAGGGCATATTGTGAGTTGAAGATAGTTTGGTACAGGAGTATACATTGGCAAGGGCGTGAGTGCTAACAAATTGAGAAGAAAGGTCTCCTGTTTGTGACAACGGACACAAGGAAACATTCGGGAATCTCCTGATGTTCGATTTGTGGGATGAGAATTTGAAGGGAGTTACCAATTTCAACTGTGAAAGGAAGATAGAAAACTACTGGTGTGGATGATATAGCTTTCTCAAAGGTTCTGTAGGTTTAATTGGTATTCACCTAGATAGACAAGGGCAGATTCCCTTGAGACTTGCAGGGGTACAGACCTCTTTTATCTTTATTCCTTTGTATGGATTTATGCTCTGCTATGCCTCTCTATTAGAACTTCTACTGAGGTTTCGGTTATGCTGACACTTTCCTATATTTCCTGAGATTTAATTAAGATTTCCCATAGTTTAGTTTAGGGTACTTAGATTAATTTAGATTCTCCAATGATTAGGGAAGAGGACCGCAACTTATATTGAGATCATCAGATTTTATTCCTCGTCTTTTCTATTGCTCCAACTCCAATTCTTGTATGCTTTATGCTTATACGATTTAAATTAATTCAGTGCTTTACTTCACCTGATTTTGTACTCATATTGCATGTTTTGGAGCTTCATTTACATCAGTTTGGCTGTTATTTTGTAATAATCTTTTGAACTTTACCCTGCATCTCCTAGATTTAATGTGTGACCAAATAGGTTACACTGTCAATTGAATCGAAGGTTTCATTTTAACTCTCCTTTACCTCTCAGGCATCCTAAAAAAGATCCTTCAGAAGAAAGAAAAATAGCATATGGCCCCAGAGCATCATAAGTAGATAAGAAACTGTTCTGCTCTCTCCCTTTCACGCATTGCTTGCTACCCTGTGTTGCATGACGTATTAATAAATCTGGCCATAATGTGAGAATACATTTGAAGGAGACCCATTTTAAAATGTTTTAATTTTGTGTGGTTTATTTACATTTTGGGATTTATACTGACCAAATGTGTATTGATGTATTTGAACTAGTAGTTGTACTTTTATTGTTGACATGTACTAATATTATATTATTACAACAACAGTGAAATTACAGTGTGAAATGTAAAGCCCAGTTTTATCAAGAAGTCAACAACTCTGGTCAGCAAGTAAAGCTGCAGTGGTGCATTGGGTGATAGGGAGAGTAGAGCAGCATCATATCTACTAAGATGTGGTGTGTTATGCTCTCTTCCTGAATTGGCGCACTTTAGGCAGCCATTAGCCAACTCAGACACCCATGTGCCATAGTGCAAGGGGGTCTACATTGTCTGAAGCATAGGCTTTTCATTGAAGGGTGGTCCTTCAAGTAAAAAAACTGTGCTTTAAGGCTTTCCACACTTTGAATGCTCTCTGTGCAATGCAGCACACATGCAAAGTGGGATCATATAAGAAAACGTCGGCCCTCATTACAACCCTGGAGGTCAGTGTTAAAGTGGCTGTAACACCGCCACAAGCCGGCGGTAAAAAAAATGGAATCATGACCACAGTGGAAACTGCCAACACAAACAGCCACTTTAACACTCCGACCGCCACAGCGGTAGCAACAAACACTGCGGCGGTAACCGCTAACAGTCAGGCGGAAGACAATGTACCGCCCTCAGCATTCCAACCCGCGCATCTGCCAGCTTTTCTGGGGCGGTGCCAATGCCATCAAAAGCACGACTGAAACAGTGCTCTGAAGGGAAACGACTCAGCTCTCGACACTCAGGAAGAACCAGGACGCCAAGGAGGCCGAGCTGCAGGTTTTCCCCATGCTGGTGTGTCTTCTCATACACCAGGAGCATCAACGCCGGCGACGACGGCCACAGTGAGTACTGCACCTAGCAGCAAAGGGACGGGGAGGAAAAATAGAGTGACACACAGACACAATATGCAACACCCCCACCCCCACCTGCACCCCCAACACCATACACACAAACACATGCAACAACATTACATATACACCCCGTAACCCTCAGGAATAACGCAAGGACAAAAGGAATGGAGTCAAATGAGTGTAATATTAGAAATACTTAGAAATACGTTCATAAATCAAAAACAGTATTTACAATATATACAATATATACAAAAGGCGGGACAATGCCCACTCAAAAATGTCCGTGGCCCACTGGGCCAAAACACATAGGCCAAGCCCACACTTGACTCCTGCCTCAATACAGAGAGAACACTGCAGGGGCATCAGGTCAAAAACTCACAGGCACCTCAGGGGAACAGGGAATGGGGGGGCACCTCAGCCGGAAGATGGTACAATGCCACTGCTCCTGGAGTGGGCTCTATGCCCACTGCTTGGTCCTGGGGAGTGCAAGGCCACAGTCTCTCAAGTGGGTGCTTTGCCCACTGCTTGGTCCTGGGGAGTTCAAGGCCACAGTCTCTCAAGTGAGTGCTTTGCCCACTGCTTGGTCCTGAAGAGTGCAAGGCCACTATCTCTCAAATGGGTGCTTTGCCCACTGCTTGATCCTGGGGAGTGCAAGGCCACAGTCTCTCCAGTGGATGCCGTCTTCCACTGGTTCTGGAGGGGGCTTTGTGCCCAGTGTGCATCATCCTGGCAAGGAGGGGGTGAGTGGATGCCTTCTTCCACTGGTTCTGGAGGGGGCTTTGTGCCCAGTGTGCTTCATCCTGGTAAGGAGGGGCTGAGTGGATGCCTTCTTCCACTGGTTCTGGAGGGGGCATTGCTCCCTGTGATGCAGATGTTTTGGAGTGTAAGGTCACAGTCTCTCACTTGGGTGTCACAACAACAACTTTTGCAGGGGCCAGGACACACTGCAGCCCTTGTAGTCACCACTACACACTGCTCTCCAGTGGTGACGGCTGTTCATTGAATCGCAGTTGCACTGCAGGTGTCGGTGCTGGCAGTGGTGGTAGCCTCCAGTCCTTCACCTGCAGCCTCAGACGGGTGCCCACTGTGGCTGCTGCTGCTAGCAGTGGTGTTGCTTGCAGCGGTGCAGGTGGTGGTGCTTGCTGAGGTGCAGATGGAGGTGCTGGCTGCAGTGCAGGTGGCGGTGCTGCCTGTTGTGGTGGTAGCCTCCAGGTCTTCACCTGCAGCCTCGGATGGCTGCCTACTGGGGCTGCTGCTGCTGGTAATGGTGCTGCTTGCGACGGTGCAGGTGGCGATGCTTGTGGCGGTGCAGATGGCAGGAAGAGATCAATGTTGGTGAGGAAAAGCTTCTTAGGGACTCTGGGAGGGAAGAGGGTGAAGGTTTGGGAGTGGGGGAAGAGGGAGTGCTTGTAGAAGGTGTCAGTCTGCTGTGTTTGGGTGCAGGTGCATGAGCTGGATGCTCTTGTGAGGTGAATGGCTGTTGGGTGGGTGTGTGCTTGCGTTTTACTTTGGGAGGAGGGGTCACAGACACAGTTGGAGAGGACACAGGGGACATGTGCATGGATGTGGGTGTGGTGACTGCCAGTAAGGGGCATGTAGTGATAGGCGTGCTGGTGATGGAGGTATTGGATGAGGATGTAGTGCATGCAGGTGTGAGTGGAGACGCTACTGGGAGGGAGGTGGACAAGGAGGAGGAGGGGGACACAGTGGAGGCAGTGGATGTTGGTGTGTCTGCAGGGGGATGGTGCTTATATGAGTGCCTGTGAGATGAAGTGTGGTGCTTGTGTTTGCCTGAGCCACTTCTGTGTGTTGATTTGGGTGATTGCTGGTCTGAAGGTGTGCTTGAGATAGGTTGGGGTTGAGGGGATTGGGACTGGGTAGAGGAAGTTAGAGGGGGAGGCTGGAGACAGGGACAATGCCTTTCAACACCTTGGATGGCATTCAGTATGGTTGACTGCCCAACAGTGAGGGATCTCAGGAGGTCAATAGCCTCCTCACTGAGGGCTGCAGGGCTGACTGGGGCAGGGCCTGAGGTGCCTGGGGCAAAGGAGATGCCCACCCTCCTGGGTGAGTGGGCATGGGAAACAAACTGAGGGGCTGCTGGGAGGGCGGTGCTGATAGGGGGGTGGCGGCTGTACTGTTGTTGGGGTGGGCACAGAGGTGTCTGCCACCGCCAGGGAGCTTCCATCGGAGGAGGAGTCGCTGTCTGTAGTGTCCTCTCCTGTCTCTGTCATGGTGCTCCCCTCACCCTCCGTCCCACTGGTGCCCTCACCGTTGGTGGATTCAGCCTCCAGGCCCATGTGGAATGCAGCTCCCTCTGTCGCTGGTGCCTCTGCTCCTCCGCCAGATGATGCTAATGCACACAAGGATAGGGTGACAGAACAAGAAGGGGGGGAGAGACAGAGGATACACTTGGTCAATGCCAGCAACAACACTACCATTGGTGTACACAACACACAGGGATTAGCCCTATGCACTAGGCCATGCACCACCAGCTATTACCCATGGGATACATTGCCTAATGCCATTAGCCGCACACCTGAAACCAACAGGACACTGCCCAGTAGTAGATGCCCACTAACACTATTGGGGTTGGAGTGCTTCAGAGTCTGCCCAACAAGGAACCTACCCTGCCAGTTTGCCCAGGCCTACATGCACCCATAGCCCATATCCCCCACCCAGGTAAAACCTTAACGCCTGCAAAGTCATGGTTCTGAATCTGTACTCACCCCCTTCTGGCTGCTGTGATGCCTTCAAGCGCCCATCTTACTCCGGATAGGCCACCGCCAGGATGTGGAACATCAGGGGGGTCAGGGTACAATGGGCACCCCTTCCTCATTGGGAGGCCAGCCCCAGCTGGGCCTCCGCCGTCTTCCTTGCCCAGAGGTGCAGGTCCTCCCACTGTTTGCGGCAGTGGGTGCTCCGCCTGTCAAAGGCCCCCGGGGTCCGCACCTCCTTGGCGATGGCACACCAAATACCCTTTTTCTGATGGGTGCTGACCTGCATGAAAATATGCATAAAAAAAGGGATTAGTCATACCGTCCGGACTGTTACACTCATGGCCCACAATATCCCTCCCATCCCCTTACGCACAGACATTGACCAGCAGACATGCAGCACTTTGTCCAGGACCCCTCAGCCCCCCGACACGAGGCTTACACACACAGCAATCCATACATTCATGGCCCACGCATCATGCTCACAGTGTACTCACCTGTTTGTCTAGAGGACCATAGAGTAAAGTGTACTGGGGTAGGACCCCATCCACCAGTCTCTCCAACTTCTCCGAAGTGAAGGTGGGGGCCTTTTCCCCAGACACTCGAGCCATTGCCGCTTCCAGACACAGGTCACAGCAGTACTTGTAGTGTAGGTCTGCTCCTGTTGAAGGTCAGGTAGCTAGTGAGTGAACAATAGAAAATGGCGGTCACGTCCGCGGTGGTGCATACCGTCACTGCCGGCGTACATCGCCATTGGCTCCTGGAACCCATAGGCCCCAATAATAACCAATGCGAAGTTGCACGGCGGTCATCGACTGCCGACCGCAACAACGCACAATGCCAGCGGAAATACCTAATTTCCACTTGTCTCTCCTCACAGGTCAAGCAGCCACCATTTCAAGGGGGCACAGGCACCTAACTGTGTCACAGCAGACATTGGCACATCAACTGACTCACAAATTCACATACTGTTTCTGTAAAGGAAGAAATGCATTTTTATTTTCACATATCTGTGAATATGACCCTCTGCTCACTGTTTTACACCCTAGAGTTCAACTGCTGAGGATGAATAGGAGATGGAGACATCCCCCCATGTACAGACCCCTGGTGGACCTGTCGAAGTAAGCTTCAGCGAGGCCTACTAGTGCAAGGGGGTTGCCCTTCTCTGCACAAAGTCCTCAGACCATATAGGAAGAAGTTGGCACAGAAACTGAAATAAAAGACAAAAGTGGTCATTACAACCCTGGCGGTCGGTGTTAAAGCGGCGGTAAGACCGCCAACAGGCCGGCGGTAAACATTTTGAAATTACGACCGTGGCGAAAACCGCCAACAAAGACAGCAACTTTAACAATCCGACCGCCACGGGGGTACAAACAAACAGCGCGGCGGTCACCGCCAACAGACAGGCGGAGGATAAAGTACCGCCCACAGTATCACAACCTACCAATCCGCCACCTTTTCCGGGGCGGATTCACCGTGGATAAAAACACGGCGGAAACAGGATTCCGAAGGGTAAACGCTCACCTCTGCACACCCCACGAGGAACTAGGACACCATGGAGCCAGAACTCCAAATTCTCCCTGTGATAAGCTTCCTGCTCCTCTACCAGGAGCACAAACACCGGCAGCAAGACCACGTTGAGTACTGCACCTACGACACAGGGTAGGGGGGAGGGAAAAAACAGAGAGACACACACACAACACCCCCACCCCGGCCCTCACCCACGACAACACACACACTAATACATTATTGTTACACCCCTAACCCTTCCCCCCTGAAGAATGCAAAGACAAAAGAAAATGAGTGGAACCATTGTAATGTATTAAAAGCAAGTAGGCAAAAAAAAAAAAAATATATATATATATATACACCATTAACAAAATATACACCAAGCATAGTAGTCCAGGTAGTGCTCCAATTAAGTCCGTGGAACACTGGGCCCACACGGTATGGGTGAGGCCCACACAAGATCCCCGACCATGATGGAGAGAACATTGCAGGGACATCAGAGAGCAAGAAAACAGGCACCTCAGGGGAAGGGAAAGGGGGGGCAACTCAGCCGTTTGAGTGCACGACGCCAAATCCACGAGAGGGCCACATGCCCACTGTTCCATCCTGGGGAGTGCAAAGCCACAGTCTCTCAAGTCTCTACAGTGGGTGGTTTGCCCACTGTTCCATCCTGGGGAGTGCAAAGCCACAGTCTCTCAAGTCTAACAAGTGGGTGGTTTGCCCACTGTTCCATCCTGGGGAGTGCAAAGCCACGGTCTCTCAAGTCTCTACAGTGGGTGGGTTGTCTACTGTTCAATCCTGGGGAGTGCAAAGCGACAGTCCCTCAAGTCTCTACAGTAGGTGGTTTGCCCACTGTTCCATCCTGGGGAGCGCAAAGCCACAGTCTCTCAAGTCTAACCAAGTGGGTGGTTTGCCCACTGTTCCATCCTGGGGAGTGAAAACCCACAGTCTCTTAAGTGGATAACAGTCTCCACTGGTTCTGGAGGGGCATTGTGCCCAGAGTGCTTCATCCTGCTAAGGACAGAGGTAGTGGATGGATCTCTCCACTGGTTCTGGAGGGGGCATGGTGCCCAGAGTGCTTCATCCTGCTAAGGACAGAGGTAGTGGATGGATGTCTCCACTGGTTCTGGAGGGGGCATGGTGCCCAGAGTGCTTCATTCTGCCCATGACGGACTCAGTAGCGTCAGTGCCCTTGGCGCCATTGGCGGTGTTTGAGAGACGGCGGTGTCCTGTTCAGCGGTGCTTGAGACGGCAGTGCCCTGTTCATCGGTGCTTGAGGCAGCGGTGCCCTGTTCAGCGGTGCTTGAGACGGCGGTGCCCTGTTCAGCGGTGCTTGAGACGACGGTGCCCTGTTCAGCGATGCTTGAGACAGCGGTGCCCTGTTCAACGGTGCTTGCGGCGGCATTGCCCTGTTCAGCGGTGCTTTAGACAGCAGAACCCTGTTCAGCCGTGCTTGAGACGGCGGTGCACTGTTCAGCGGTGCTTGGAGCGGCAGCCTCCTTTGCAGTGACTCAGCTGCTGGCGGTCCTTCATGGCCCAGCGGGGCTTGTGCTGGTGGTCCTCTCTGTCCCAGCGGGGCTTGTGCTGGCGGTCCTCTCTGTTCAAGGAGGGCTTGTGCTGGCGGTCCTCTCTGTCCCTGCGGGGCTTTTGCTGGCGGTCCTCTCTGTCCCAGTGGGGCTTGTGCTGGCGGTGGCCTCCAGGGCAGCGGGGATGATGGCGGTCTCCTCCGCAGTGCTGCTCTTCCCAGACTTTCCTGGTTTCTTGTGGCCCTTCCCCACCTTGGAAGGTGTTGCAGCTGACTCCACACTCAAACCGGGACCCCTGGAAGCGGCTTTGGTGGCTCGAGTCTTACCCCTCTCCCGCCGGCCATTGGCCAACTTCTGATGCTTCACAGGTGGGGGACTGTCTATGCTGTGGCTCCATGCCACACTGGCAGCCCTGGTGGCCGGTTCACTTCAGATTCCGGTGACTGCAGGCACCACTGGTCCCGGAGATGTTGTGGCTGATGTGCAAGTTCGGGACCTCAGGAGACGGACAGGGGGGAGGTGTGGGAAAGAGGTCAAGGTTGGACAGAAAAAGTCTTTTGGAGACACTGGGACGGGTAGATGGAGGGGGTTTGGGAGTGGAGGAAGAGGTTGTGGTTGTAGGAGGTGTTCGTTTGGTGACTTTGGGAGAAGGTGCATGCGCTGGAGGCTGACGTGAGGTGGATGGCTGTTGGGTGGGTGTGTGCCTGCATTTGTGTATCTTGGGAGGGGGCATCACAGACACACTGGGAGAGGACACAGGGGACGTGTGAATGGTAGTAGGGGTGGTAACTGCACGTGAGTGGCTGTAGAGGTAGTGCATGCAGGTGTGAGTGTACACGAGACTGGGAGGGGGAAGGGAGACGACAAGGAGGGGGACACAGTGGAGGCAGTGGATGTTGGTGTGTCTGCATGTGTGTGATGCTTGCGTGAGTGCCTGTGGGATGTGTGGTGCTTATTTTTGCCTCACCTCCCCTTGTATGTTGATATGTGTGCATGCTGGTCTAGAGGTGTGCTTGGGAGAGGCTGGGGTACAGGGGATTGGGTCTGGGTGGAGGAAGTGAGAGGGGGGAGGCTAGACATAGGGACAATGGCTGCCATCAGTGCTGAGGCCAGAGTCTGAAAAGGTCGCTGAAGGGCCGCCTGACCAGAATGTATGCCCTCCAGGAATGCATTTGTTTGTTGCAACTGCCTTTCTACACCCTGGATGGCATTCACAATGGTAGACTGCCCAAAAGGTCAATGGCCTCCTCAATGAGGGCATCAGGCGTGACTGGGGCAGGGGCTGAGGTGCCTGGGGTGAAGGTGATGCCCACCCTCCCGGGTGAGCGGGCACGGGGCGACGGCTGAGGGGCTGCTGGGAGGGCGGTGCTGGAAGAGGGGGTGGAGGCTGCACCTGTAGGTGGGGGGGACAGATGTTGCCGCCACCACAAGGGAGCTTCCATCAGAGGACGAGTCCGTGTCGCTGGCCTCACCTCCTGTCCCCGCCGTGGAGCTCCCCTCGCCCTCTGTCCCACTGGTGAAGTCCGATTCCGTAGTGTGGACCTCCATGGCCATGTGGGATGCAGCCCCCTCGTGCTCCAGTGCCACTGCTCCTCCGTCTAATGATGCTAATGCACACAAGAACAGGGAGACCACAAAAAGGGGGGGACGACAGAAGAAAGACATGTTGAGTGCATGCATTACCGCTACCGTTGGCGGACACGACAGACACACAAGCCCCCTTCACTATGCCGTGCTCTTGGGCTCCACTGTTCAATTCCTGGGAAATGGCCTACTAGGCTATGGACGACATCTGCACACATGGATGACACAGGGGCATGACTAGGTGTACTTGGCACTCTGCAGAGGTGCAGTGGGGTGCCACATGACCTGCCTTACGGAGGGACCTTGCCTATGGAACTCGCCCTGGCCTAGGGAAACCCACAGCCCACCTCCCCCACCCAGACACCTCCACTGCGCGCAAAATCAGCAGAATGACAGTGTACTCACCCCCTTGTGGCTGCTGTGATGCCCTCAAGCGCCCATCCAACTCCGGGTACGCCACCGCCAGAATCCTAAACATCAGGGGGGTCATGGTGCGACGGGCACCCCTCCCACGTTGGGAGGCCATCCCCAGCTGAGCCTCCGCCCTCTTCTTGCCCCAGCGGCGAATATCCTCCCATCTTTTCCGGCAGTGGGTGCTCCATCTGTGGTAGACCCCCAAGGTCCGGACGTCTTTGGCGATGGCACGCCAAATATATTTTTTCTGGTGGGCGCTGACCTTCATGATTTGTACAGGGGGAAGAGAAACTTATTACCAACTGCACCGTCACAGTCATTTGCCCCCATCCCTACCCTTGCCATGTGGCACATGCACTCACCGTCGGTTCATGCACACCACACTCTGCCCCCTTCCTTCCTACATCCACACCTCTCCACACAGGCATAGCCCATACAGCATGCTCCCAGTGTACTTACCTGTTTGTCTGGAGGACCGTAGAGTAGCGTGTACTGGGGGAGAACCCCATCCACAAGGTTCTCCAACTCCTCCGATGTGAAGGCAGGGGCCCTTTCCCCAGACACTCGAGCCATTGTCTCTTCCAGACCAAGGTCACAGCAGCACTTGCAGTGTAGGTCCTCTCCTGTCGAAGATCAGGTATCGAGTGATTGAACAGATAAAAAATGTCGGTCACATCCGCGGCGGTGCGCACCGTCACCGCCGGCATACATCGTCATTGGCTCCTGGTACCCGTAAGGTCCAATGTTAACCAATGTAGCATTGCACTGCGGTCTTCGACCGCCTTCCGCGACGGTGTACAATGCCAGCGCAGTTACCTCACACCCAATTGTCCCACTTCAGAGGTCAGGCAGCCGCCATTTCAGAGGCCCACATGGCTTAATTTTTAACTGTGTCACACATACCTAGGCCTAGACTCAACACACATACAGGCCACTTTTTAGATTAGGATCCGTGTTCTGTGTAAGCTGTGGGTACGGTCCTCTGAGTTGTTTGACTCTGTGCTTGCTGTTGTCCTTCATAGGCACCATCCACTGGGACATGTGAGGAGAAGGCGGCATCCTCCGGTGTACCGACCGTTGGTGGACCTGTCGACAATGGAGGAAAGACGTGATCATCACAAACAGGCTTGACCATGCAACAATCCAGGAACTGTGCACCCAGTTGGAGCTAGACCTGATGTCAGCTATCCACCATCCCACAGGAATCCCCCCTCAAGTGCAGGTGCTGTCAGTGCTCCATTTCCTAGCAAGTGCGTCATTTCAAACAACAGTGGCCATAGCATCAGGGATGTCCCAGCCTATGTTTTCCAACGTATTATCCAGAGTGTTGTCTGCCCTGCTGAAAAACATGCGGAGCTACATCGTTTTTTCCCTCAGGTGGAGGATTTGCCTACAGTGAAAGATGATTTCTATGCCCTGGGACATATACCCTACATCATAGGTGCCATTGATGGGACACATGTGGCTTTGGTCCCCCCCCCCACAGGAGTGAACAGGTGTACAGAAACCGGAAGAGTTTTCATTCTATGAATGCACAGATGGTATGTTTGGCAGACCAGTACATCTCCCATGTGAATGCCAAGTTCCCTGGCTCAGTGCATGACGCCTACATCCTGCGGAATAGCAGCATCCCTTATGTGATGGGTCAACTCCAGAGGCACTGTGTGTGGCTATTAGGTGAACACCTGGAAGCAAGTCAGTGGGAATGGTTGTGTGGGTCTGGGGATATCCCTATAGATTAGTGTGTGTCTAACAGTTGTCCCTCGCCATTTACAGGTGACTCTGGTTACCCCAACCTGTCATGGCTACTGACCCCAGTGAGGAATCCAAGGACAAGGGCAGAGAAAACGCTACAATGAGGCCCATGGGCGAACTAGGAGGGTGATCGAGCTGACCTAGGAGCTCCTGAAGGCCAGGTTCAGGTGCCTTCATATGACAGGTGGATCCCTATTCTACTCACCAAAGAAGGTGTGGCAGATCATCGTGGCCTGCTGTATGCTTCACAACTTGGCTTTGCGACGACAGGTGCCTTTTCTGCAGGAGGATGGTCCAGATGGCGGTGTTGTTGCAGCTGTGGAGCCTGTGGACAGTGAAGATGAGGAAGCAGAAGAAGAAGACATGGACAACAGGGACTCAGTGATCCAGCAATATTGCCAGTGAAACACAGGTAAGTATACAAACCTGCCTACTACATGTACTTAAGCACTACTACCTCTCTCCTGTCTGTTGTTTTCACCCAGTGTATGGTCACTGAGTTGTCACTTTCCCTTATGATTTCACATATGTGGGTCCCACAGTGTGACATCTGCTTTGATTCCTCATGGACTAGAGCTGTGTGACATAGGTATGTTGACATTACAAACGAAAGAGCTTTTTGCAACAGTGACTGCTAATACAGTATTCCAAAATCACAGACTGACTCCAGATTGTTTTGTGCTTTAAGGGTGTTTATTTAAGTGCTCAATATTGGAGGGGGTAGCAAAATGGGGAGGGTTGATGGTGGAGGAATGTCCATGGCAGAGTCCAGTCTATTAGTCACACAGGTGCATTGCCCTAATGGGCATAGGAAGTGGAGCTGGGGCAGTTTAAGGATGGACAGGGTGACAAAGTGGGACAGAAGGATGACAAATCAGGGTGGTCTCATTTCTTGGCGGGGGTCTTGGAATCGTTCTCTGTCTTTGTCCTGGATCTCAGGGACCGTTTGCGGGGTGGTTCACCCTATGCAGGGGGTGGGGTGCTGGTGTGGTGGTCCTGTGGCGGTGCCTCCTGTCCACTAGCGCCGGCGGAGGTAGTGGGCAGTTCATCGTCCAGGCTAGTGTCAGGGGCCCCTTGTAGTGCTACAGTATCCCTCCAGTTGTTGAGTACTTCCTTCAGCACCCCTACGATGGTGCCCAGGGTGGAATTGATGGCTCTGAGTTCCTCCCTGAAGCCCAAATACTGTTCCTCCTGCAGGCGCTGGGTCTCCTGAAAGTTGGCCAGTACCATTGCCATCATCTCCTGGGAGTGGTGGTAGGCTCCCATGATGGAGGAGAGGGCCTCGTGGAGAGTGGGTTCCCTTGGCCTGTCCTCCCCCTGTCGCACAGCAGCCCTCCCAGTTCCCCTGTGTACCTGGGCCTCTGTCCCCTGGACCGTGTGCCCACTGCCACTGCCCCCAGGTCCCTGTTGTTGTTGGGGTGGTGGGTTATCCTGGGTTCCCTGTAGTGGTGGACACACTGCTGATTGACATGTCCTGGGGACGGAGATATGGGCCCGCTGGGTGGGTGCTGTGCTGGTGTTTCCAGAGGGGGGAAGGTCTGTGGTTGCCTGTGACTGTGTGAGGGGAACGGAATGTCCAGAGGTCCCCGATGGGCCGGGCTGGTCATCTAGATCCAGTTGGACAGAGGTGCTGTCATCACTGTGGGCCTCTTCTCTTGGTGGTGTGTACATGTGTGGACCCTCCTGTCCGGTGACGTTGGGTAAGGGTCCTGCCGTGGCATAAAAGGATGTTTTTTACATCTGTTTGTGGCATGGTGTGCAATGGGTGGGTGACCGTGTACCGCAGTGCTTGCATTCCTGTGTGGGTCCTTGTGTGATGGTGGTTTAGGGGGGTGTATGGGTATGTGCAGTGGGCATGCTTTAGTGATGGGTGTCCATGCTCTGTTGTTGCATGCAGGGCTTGGTGTTAGGATGTGTGGTTTGTGATAGTGGAACATTTGTGAGGAGTTAGAGTGATGGGGTGAGGGTGAGGGTGGGGGTATGTGATGGCATGCAGGTAGGGTGGGGGATGTAATAGTTAAGATTTGACTTACCAGAGTCCATTCCTCCAGCTACTCCTGCGAGGCCCTCAGGATGCAGAATCGCCAAGACCTGCTCCTCCCATGTTGTTAGTTGATAGGGAGGAGGTGGGGGTCCGCCGCCAGTCCGCTGAACCGCCATATGGTGTCTTGAGACCACGGAACGCACCTTCCCCCATAGGTCGATCCACCTCTTCCTGATGTCATCCCGATTTCTTGAGTGCTGTCCCACTGCGTTGACCCTGTCCACTATTCTTGGCCATAGCTCCATCTTCCTTGCAATTGAGGTGTGCTGCACCTGTGATCCGAATAGCTGTAGTTCTACCGGGACGATTTCCTCCACCATGACCCTGAGCTCCTCCTCCTAGAACCTGGGGTGTTGTTGCCGTGCCATGGGGTGGTGTAGGTGATGTGTGGGGTGGTGTGTGGGGTGCTGATATGTAGTGGTGTGTAGTGTCAGGTGCGCAGAAGTTATGTGGGTGATGGTGATGTGTGTCTGTGGATGCTAGTATTGCTGATGCTGGAGTGTCTCTCTGGCCTTCTCTCATTAATTGTTGTCGTAGGGGTTTGTGGGTGATGTGGGTGTGTGTTTTATATGTAATGGGTGTGTGGGAGTGGTGTGTGTATGTGTATCAGGTGTGTGTATTTTGAATTGTCCAATGTGGCTGTGTTTTGTATTTGTGTGTGTATTTTGAGCGCCACGTGTGTACCGCCAATGGAATACCGCGGTTGAAAGACCGCTGCGTGGATTCGTGGGTCGTGATAGTGTGGGCGTATTTCTGTTGGCGTGACGGTGGAGGTTTTGTTTTCGCCAGTTTATCACTGACCTTGGGTGTGGCGGACTTGTGTGGGTGTCTGAATTTTGACGAATTCCTTGCTGTGGGTCATAATAGCTGTGGCGGATTTCCGCGGCGGTGTGCTGGTGGCCTTCTGCACGGCGGTAAGCGGCTTTTACTATCAATGTTGTAATGACCGCCAAAGTTTATTAAACCTCAAGAGGTGGTACTACAGTTCAAACAGCACCCTTCGGTAATGTTTGAAGTAGCACACTGAACTAAGAGAGCATGGTCCTTTTATACCCACACAGGGGCTAAAAAGAAGGTGGTACAATTATAGAAGCAAGACTTATATACATATAAGGTCATAAGGAAATGCACAGTCAACAGGTAGGAGGGGCTAACAGTTTTCAAGGACTAGTAGACACATTACTGTCTGTTACTAATTACTACCAGCTGCAGACCTTACTGGGTATGTGTAAAAGTGGGGAATGCTAAATATAACTTGTCACTAGACAGATTTTCAAGAGTGGTTAAGAGGAAGGTATGACAGAGCACATGGCGAGCACATGGCAGCATGTGGCAAAGAAAATGGCTGCCATGAATACAAATGGATTCCATGACATGTTCAGAATAGTTGCTAAATGCAAGATGTCTTCTGCTAATGCTTAATCTAATTGCTCCTAAATTACAACAGACAACCCTTTCAGCATAAGATGAAGACATTCGTCTTTCTGGGATAATCTAAATATTAATCTTGTATATTTATGTTCATCATTTCAGCTATTTCCTTATCTAACACATGTTGTGCTTTCATTTCTGTAATATCTCTTTTGGTAGGCATTCAAGCAGTAATACACATGGAGCAGAACATTGGACCACACTGAATACAGATACAGCATGTGAAAAATATTGCAATCATTACACACAGGATAGTCAGTAGTTTCCAGCCCCAAGCGGAAACAAGAGCCCAAAACCATCCAGAAAAAGTCCAAATACCAGTCTCTGTGTGAATTTCTGCAGCAATTTTATGAAATTTAGATATTGCATCATATACTGAAGGTGAGTGATCTGGAATGAAAACGCAGCAACTACTACCAATGATGCGACATGCACCACCTCGGTCAGCTAATATCACATCTAGTACCATGCGATTTTGGAGCGCTACAATCTTCACAATTTGGAGCTCCTCAGTAATATTCCCAAGTGCCAGAGCTACCTGATTGGGAACAGCTTCCACAACCCTAGTCAAGCGTCTCACTTTCCTACTGTTTAACCCAGCACCCACAAAGAAGAACAACCCTAAATTAAAATCAATATATTGTTGCAGGCTAGTGTCCGTTTGGTCTACCTCATTTGTACTTATTGTCCTTTTATATCTATTTTTAATGATGTCATTGAACAGTTTAAAATCTCGGTGATATGATGCAGGTGCCAAAAATACAGGGGGTAATAGAAAAGATGCATAACACACACCTGACCACCCAACAGGTAGTTGGTAATATCCATAGTTACCACAAACAAAATATGTATTATGTGAAGCTGTAAAACTACTATTATTTACACCCTCAATAGTTAAAATCAAGGTACAATCGCTTATCCCCACTGGAATTCGCCCAATGCTACGTATACATAAATCTGCTTTAGTTTTTGTAACAGAAATCACAAATTGTTCTTTCTTGTCAGAGCCTCTTCTATTTGTGAAGACATATGGTATTGAAACATTGTCTGGTTGATACTCTTCCCATTCCCATTTAGTTCCTTTGGCTTGGGGATCCCCATCTTTGTCTTGGTAGCATACTTTATTAAGGTGAAAAAGAAGTCTGCCCTCTGTACGTTTTCCAGATGCAAACAAAAGCGTATACCAAGCTTGACAAGAACCATTGTGTGAAAAAGGAAGAGGAATGAAAGGTGTTCCTCCTTTCTTTTGATGCGTAGGTATCATTCCACATACCCAACAGTTAGTAGTATTTGTAGCATTATGAGTATGATGCAACATCTGAATGAAAGTATTATTGACGTTGCTTCTGCTCATGATAGGGAAGCATAAAGTAATAGTGATCCTCTGGTACTGGAGTAGTGGCAACAAAAAATTCACGAGCAGGAGCCATCTTTTCAACAAACCAGGTGATTATTGCCATAACCACCAAAACAACAACAAACCCCATAGTACTAATGATCACTTTGTTATTCATTTTAGCAACAGTGATAATCGACCCTTCCAGAAATTAATTAAAAACTATCGTTGGAGCTCTTATCCCTGGGCAGCCGCTGATTTCTTCACCATGGGTCAAGACGGGTGTTGCTACTCTAATGCATGGCTGATCCCCCACTCTTGCCACATTGGCTCTCCGTTTCACTAACCCTGGGTGGTAGCTAAACAAGTTTTCTCCAGCACTACAGATTCTTTCCTCGGTGTCAAATTATATCGCAACACTCCAGAAATCGTATGGTCCGCGAAGAAGTCCGCAGATTCATCAGGTGGTATAGCACGGCCTTTCTCCGTAGTCAAGATCTCTCGATGATCAGTCAACACAGCAGGTTCCACCAAGGTAGGTAGCATTCTCTTGCAGTGAGTACTATGGTCCCAATTCTTTTGGTTCGTCACTCGAACTGCTGTCCTCGTCACAAGGAGCACCTGCTCTGGGCCTCGCCACCTTGGTTCCAAGCTGCTTGATCTTTCAAAGGACTTAATCATCACCTTGGCACCAGGTCACCAGGTCGGAGTTCATGGCCTTCACCTGTAGATCTGTCAAGAAGTGCTTCTTGAACCTGTTGATGACTAGAAACCAAATTGTCATTTAACTGTGCCAAATAATTATTCATCAGGACACAAGGTACATCATATACAGAATTTGGCTTAGGAACTCCCCAAATGTTCATTGGCCTTCCAAATACTATTTCATAGGGGGTAAGGCCAGTTCAAGAGTGTGGCACTGACCTAATAGACAATAATGCCAACGGTAATGCATCTGGCCAAGTTAAAGATGTGGAAGCCTGTATCTTCGCCAACTTCAGCTTCAAAGTAGCATTATACCTTTCCACCATCCCTGCTGATTGTGGGGGGAAAACCGCATGGAACTTCTGTTTGATCCCTAATCCTTTCAGGACATACTTAATAACTTCCCGAACAAAATGAGGTCCATTATCATTCCATAAAAGTCTGCAAGCACCAAACCTAGGGAAAAATTATTTCAAAGCACCTTTGCTGTGGTAATGGCAGTATTATCCTTTGTGGGGTACGCCTCTATCCATTTACTGAAGGCACATACCACCACCAAGACATACTTTAAATTGATGCAGCGTTCAAGCTGAATATAATCCATTTGTAGAACTTCGAAAGGTGCAGTTGGTGTAGCAAACCCTCCCGCAGGAGTTTGTGTCCCTTTTCCAGGATTGTATTGTAAACAGATCAAACAAGACTGTACTACTCTCTTAGCTGTACTGGAAATTTCGGGATGCTCCCAAACTTGCGTAAGCAACTTCGTTATTGTTGAAGTTCCAACATGTGCCAGCCCATGTGCCATCTGAACCATAGGTTGTACAAAAGCTATAGGCAATTTCCATTTATTCATCTGCTTATTCCGCCAACGGCCCTCATCATCCAATTCTCCTTCTTCAGACCATTGCTCACGTTCTTTCACAGAAGCAGATTTCTGTATATCTAATTTGTCTTGTCTAGCATTATGCCAACGTTCAGGTTGTGACTTCACTACATACATAGAAGTAGTACTTCACTGCATCGCGGTCTCACGTGCTACGCGGTCCGCATGGGCATTACCTTGCCCTATCTTATTGGTCACTTTCTTATGTGTACTACATTTCACAATAGCTATTTTCTTTGGATATGTCAATGCAGTCAAGAGGTTATGCACTAATTCTACGTGCATTATCTGCATCCCATGGGATGTGAGAAAGCCTCTCTCCTTCCAAAGCAAACCAAAAGCATGAGCCACTCCAAAAGCATAGCAGCTGTCTGTATAACTGTTCACACATAAGTCAGTACTAAGCTCACATGCTCGTGTCAAAGCTATTAGTTCAGATGCTTGAGCTGACTTCTGTGGTATACGAGCTGTCTCCACTACTGTGTGTATTGTGGTGATTTCATATGCAGCTGAGGTCGTACAGTCTAGCAACTTCAAACAAGACCCATCAACCCACAATTCCCCGTCTACATCTGGAAAGGGCGTATCTTGCAAATCAATACAACTCTTTGTCTGTTCTTCGGTAAGGAATATACAATCATGTGTTTCTTGTGACTGAGGCTGAGTCACAGGACATGGCAACAAAGTGGCTGGATTTAGTGTTGCACATCTCTTCAGTGTAATATGAGGATCCAGCAATGTCAATTCATATCCTGTCAGGTGAGCGCTAGTTAAATGTTGCGTCTTTGTTTGATTTAAAAGAGCATCAACCGCATGGGGTACTAACACCAACAGCTTATATGACAAAACTATCCCTTCACTCTGACGTATTGACACAGCTGTTGCCGCAACTGAACGAAAACACCCAGGCAACGCTCGGGCGACAGGATCAAGTACTGCTGAAAAATATGCACAGGGACGCTGCTTATTGCCATGTGTCTGTACTAAAACTGACAATGCACATCCATCTTTCTCATGTACGTAAAGTGCAAAAGGCTTCGTGTAATCTGGAGTACCTAACACTGGTGCTGAACAAAGGGCTTTTCATAGCTGCCGGAAAGCAATTTCACATTCATCTGTCCATGGGAGGGGCATTGGAGTCAAAAGTGCTAGCAAAGGTTTGACAATGTGTGAAAACCCTAATATCCATTGCCAACAAAAAGAAGTAAGACCAAGGAATGCATGAACATCTTTCTGAGTAGAGGGTACTGGTGTGTCTAAAATTGCTTGAATACAATCTGATGTAAGTGCACGGCCCTCCTTAGACAAAAGGTGACCTTTAATAGGTTACCTTTGGTCTACAATATTGCAATTTCTTTCGTGACACTTTATGATGGTGTGAAGCAGGAAAAGAAAGTAAGGACAAAGTGCACTTTTCACATTTCTCAGGGGTATCAGCAGCCAACAAAATATCATTGACATATTGTGTGAGAGCCACACCTTCAGACAAAACAAAAGAATCAAGTTGTCATTTTAATGCATGACTATAAATACTAGGACTCTCAGTATAGCCTTGAGGAACTCTGCAAAATCTAGATGATCGTTTTTTCAAAGTAAAACCAAACAAATATCGGCTGTCAGGATAAATAGGGATCGAAAAGAAAGTATTCTTCAAGTCTGTCACAGAGAACGTAGTTGCTGTTGGGGTAACCAAAGTAAGAAGTGTTGTGATGTCAGATACCACAGGATATTGTGGTACCACAATCTTATTTACTTCTCGTAAATCAATAATGAATCGGTAAATCCTAGTATCAGTATCCTTTTTCAGAATAGGAAGAATCGGACTGTTACAAACATGATACTGAAGTTTCTCAACAACTGCAATAAGATCATGCACAATTCGTATGAGTGCTTCTTCGCCCTCCTGTGAAATTTTGTATTGAGGCAAACGTGGCAATACAGCTCCCTCCTTGACACTAATATGTACCGGTGGAATAATAATTTGTCCCACATCAGTATCTGAAGTAGCCCACAAAGTACTAGGGAGTGAAGCTAATGCAATATCCTCTTTAACAAGACAAACTCTTTCCATCACAGGATGATTATCATTCAAAATAACATGTACCCCTTAAGGAGAGCATCGTATTGTAGCCCTGAAATACTTGAGCATATCAAGACCCACAATATTGTCTGGTGTATTTGAAGAAAGGAAAAACGGACATGGAGCAGTAAATGTATCAACATGGAATGCAAGTGGTTGTGCCAATGGTCTAGGGGAAGGTGTTCCATAGAAACCTATTGATGTAATGGGTAAGCCAGACAGGGGAGCCCTTGGAACAAATTGTTTAGACAAGGTGCTACGAGTAGCTCCTGTATCAACCAATAACTGATCAGTAGAACCCAAAACATGTGCTGTAACATAGGGACCCCTCTGATCTACTGGAACTTCAACTGATTCCTTACCCTATCCTAGGCAAACCTATGTATAAGCAGAATCTTGGAAATCAGGCTGCACATAGTTAGACATCTGGTATTGGTTCCGTCTATCAAAAGTGTTAAACCCATCCTGCCCTCGTACATGCGCATCAAACCTAGCATGATCATTCGTGCTTATTCTAGGCCCTGAATATCCTGAGCGATTTCCCATTTGTCCCCAACCACGTGAACACTGCTGAACACGTAGTGCTGGACAATCGGCAGCCCAGTGCCCAAATTTCTTACAATATGCACACTGATCAACAGACAAATTTGAACAAGTGTAAGAAGAACCATAAGATCCACGTCCACCTCTATCACTACCTCTAAAAGGCGGACCATAAGCTTGAGCCAACATAACCTTCATCTTTAGTTCTTTAATCTTTTTATCCTCGCTATCTTTTGCTACAAATTCCTGACGTTCATAATACTGAGCCATAGTCAAAAGAGAAACCGGAGTAGAGGTAGTCCATGAACTTTCACTAGCTATTCCTGGTAACAGATTTGCGACATATTTATCAATGAACAAATGTCTGCCCGTATCATCTGACAGTAACTGGCCGCTAAAATCATGAAATGCTTCTTCAAAACGTGTAAAGAAATCAGAGACCGATTCATCTGCCTTTTGCTTACAAGACGCTAAAACAGTGCAATCTATCTTTTTAGGGAGAATAATCGTTTTTAACTTAACTAATATGGCTGCGGGAAGATCTAGAATCAACTGATACGCTTTTTCGCAGGTTCCCTATCTCTGTCCATCTGTTTTAAATCTTTCCATGATGCCTCAAAAGCTTCACAATCATCAACTTTACAAACAGTTCTCCACATATCTGGCGGTAATATCAATCCGAAAAATAAATCAATGTCAGCCAAAGTCATAGTACAAGAACTAATTGCTCCCTCAACTTTCTCAAAAAAGGTGGCTGGATTTTTCCGCAGGTCAGGTAATGCTGTTTTAAGTGCCATTACATCTGCCCTATTCCAAGGAGTATACACCCAATTATAAATAAAATAACCCTTAGCATCAACAGAAGTTTTATCATCACTTGTACCCGATCCTTTAGGAGGAACGTACAAAGGCGCGGCCTCCCGAATTGGTTTCGCGTGAACTATCATAGTCTTATCTGTTCCGAAGATGGAAGCTTGCACCCCGCCGGTCTGAGATGTCCGTTCAACTACGTCCACAGCCTTTTTCTCCTCTCGCAAACGGACTGCCGCAATACATAATTTCACCAAATCCCTGATTGCATCAGCCACCTGGGAGAAAACAAAAAGACTATCGCGCATTTGCTTACGATCAGCTGCTACATCATCGGGCTCTAACTCATTAGAATATTTCCGAAATAGTTCAATAACTTCTGTGCCAAATGCCTCAGTAAAATATAGCTGCTCCTTTTCGGTCCACCCTTTCATGTTGTCTAAAAGTTCAGAAGCAGAGACAACACTACGAATTGTTTTACGAGCAATAGATCTCAGCTCAGATGCACGGTCAGCAGGCAACATAGAGCGACTGTCTCGTATCTTCTGTTGCTAGAACCGGAGACCTCAGCTAACTCATGAGGGGCAGAAGGAACAACATACGGAGGTGGAGGGAGATCTAGTAACAAAAAATCATCATGCAGTTTATTAAGGATAGGATAGAGAGGTTGCCGAACAGTGTATTGGCCAGTTACCTGTAATTTACGTTCTTTCTCTTCTATCTCCTTTAAATTGTTTATTTCTTTCTTTCTCATTTCCAATGCTTTCACATATATATTCTTCCGCTGCTCTTTCTCAAGCAAGGCTTGCTCACGCCTCTCTTGTCCACGCACTTCGTTCTCCCACATTCGTACACAGTCAAACATATCTTGCCTAGAACTTCGCTTACACATACATTGTTCCACATACTCAATCTTTCGCAAATCAAATGACCCATGCATAGGCCAATGTAACTCAGGATCCGCACTAGTGTATTTATTCCATAATATGCTGTACATTATAGAAGAAAGACCATGTTTAACATACATATCTCTATTGGGCGTCCCCTCTGGGGTGCTGGTTGCGATTCTTCCAGTCTCAAATTGGTACCATTACAAAAGCAACATATCCTACGAAGTGCGCTAAAAACAGGCATGCCAAAAATAGTGCAGCATATGGAGCATTATAATCAGAGCAGCATTTAAAGTACCTCTAGTACGATGTGCCGTTCAAATCAAAATTAAATTGGAGAAAATTCTCCTCATTACCTGCCTATATAAATTGCAGTTTATATATCAATTCAAAGGACACAAATTGACTAGTCACCAAAAACACGAGAGCCACAGTAAGTGGTGCTAAACTACATTACCAAACAAAGGCATCAAAACCCACAGCAAGTGCCGTAAAACGGCTCTTACCAATCACAGGGTGTCCAGATTCCAACCGCCAAGTTCTAAAATCGACCAAATGGTCACTGCACGACGAATGACCAAAAAGGATCTCAGTCAAGGACCGGCGCCACCTGGGTGGTCAAATCAGAAAGAAGGGAAAAACGCAGTGGTTTCCAAGACTGGGTCTCCTCAGGCATTAATCGTCCGCAGCGAGATCCCAATCCTTCGTCGCGACCAATCAGTCGGGTGTCCGATTCGCCGATGAGTCCCTGTTCGGGCGCCAATTTGTCGAAGTAAGCCTCAGCAAGGCCTACTAATGCAAGGGGTTCGCCCTTCTCTGCACAAAGTCCTCAGACCATATAGGAAGAAGTTGGCACAGAAACTGAAATAAAAGACAAAGTTTATGAAACCTCAAGAAGTGGTACTACAGTTCAAACAGCACTCTTCGGTAATGTTTGAAGTAGCACACTGAACTAAAAGAGCATGGTCCTTTCATACCCACGCAGGGGCTAAAAAGAAGGTAGTACAATAATAGAAGCAAGACTTATATACATATAAGGTCATATGGAAATGCACAGTCGACAAGTAGGAGGGGCTAACAGTTTTCAAGGACTAGTAGACACATTACTGTCTGTTACTAATTACTAACAGCTGCAGAACTTACTGGGCATGTGCGAAAGTGTGGGATGCTAAATATAACTTGTCACTAGACAGATTTTCAAGAGTAGTTAACAGGAAGGTAGGACAGAGCACATGGCGAGCACATGGCAGCATGTGGTAGAGAAAATGGCTGCCATGAATACAAATGGGTCCGTGAAATGTTCACAATAGTTGCTAAATACAAGATGTCTTCTGCTAATGCTTAATCTAATTGCTACTAAATTACAACAGACCTTGCGACAATGGAGGACAGACACATTATCCTTACCTACAGACTTGATAGGGCCACAATGCAAGAACTGTGTGCCCAATTGGAGCCAGACCTGATTTCAGCTATCCGCCAGCCCACAGGTATCCCCCCTCTAGTGCTGGTCCTGTCAGTGCTCCATTTCCTGGCAAGTGGTTCCTTCCAAGCAACAGGGGCCATGGCATCAGAGATGTCTCAGCCAATGTTTTCCAACGTGTTGACCAGAGTGTTGTCTGCCCTGCAGAAACACATGCGCAGCTACATCGTATTCCACCAGGTGGAGGATTTTGCCACAGTGAAGGCTGGCATTTATGCCCTGGGACATATCCCCAACATCATTGGGGCCATTGATTGTACACATATAGCATTTGCCACCCCCCTAGAGAAATGAGCAAGTGTTCAGGAATAGAAAAAGCTTTCACTCTCTGAATGTGCAGATGGTGTGTTTGGTGGATTAGTACTTCTCCCATGGCAATGCCAAGTATCCTGGCTCTGTGCATGATGCCTTTATCTTGAGGAATAGCAGCATTCTGTATGTGATGTCCCAACTCCAGAGGCACCGGGTGTGGCTAATAGGTGAGCCCATGGTCCCCACCCAGTTGATGTAGGTATATGGGTGTGGGTTTGGCCCTAAGGGTGAGTGTGTGGCTAACAGGTATCCCTCGATATTTGCTGGTGACTCTGGTTACCCCAACCTCTCAAGGCTACTGACCCCAGTGCGGAATGCCAGGACAAGGGCAGAGGAACGTTACAATGAGGCACATGGGTGAGCAAGTAGGAGAATTGAGAGAACCTTCGGCCTCCTGTAGGCCAGATTCCGGTGCCTCCATCTGTCAGGTGGATCCCTGTACTACTCACCCCAAGAAGGTGTGACAGATCATTGTTGCATGTTGTATGTTGAACAACCTGGCCTTGAGACGCCAGGTGCCTTTTCTGCAGGAGGATGAGCCTGGAGATGGTCTTGTGGCAGCGGTGGAGCCTGTGGACAGTGACAAGGAGGAGGCAGAGGAAGAAGATGTGGACATCAGAAGTTCACTCATTCAACAGTACTTCCAGTGACACACAGGTAAGACACCGTAACTTCACTTTCCATTGCAGTTTTGTGTTAGACATTGAACACGGCAGCCTGATTTCCCCATGTCTATGGCCACTTACTGTACCCTTTGGCATCTCTATTTTCAGATCTATGTGCCCCACTCTGGCTCCTGGTGTGTTTACTGCTGCCCACTACAGGTCATACCTATGTACATAAAACTGTACATTTGAATTGCGATGTATACAGCTTGTTAAACTAATACATATTTCAATCAATTGGCAGGCTCCATACTTGTATTTGTTCCAGGGGTGTTTATTTGTTTGCTAATAAGTGGAGGGGGTATTGCAATAGGCTGGGTTGCTGATGGAGGAAAGTCCAGGGTAGACTCCAGTCTATTTGTATCACAGGTGCATTGTCCAAGGGGACATAGGAAGGGGAGCAATGTCAGTTGAAGGTGGACAGGGTGACAGAGTGGGACACAAGGGTGACAATCAGGAGAGTCTTATTTCCTGGCGGGGGTCTTGGCAATGTTCTCTGGCTTCTGCCGGAATCGCAGGGACCATTTGTGGTGTGGTTCTCCTTCTGTAGGGGGTGGGGTGCTGGTGGCCTGTTGGTCTTGTGGCGGGGCCTCCTGTCCACTAGCGCTGGCAAAGGTGGAGGGCTGTTCATCGTTGTTGCTAGTGTCAGGGACCCATTGGTGTGCCACTGCTTCCCTCATGGTGTTGGCCATGTCTGCCAGCTCCCCTGCAATGGTGACCAGGGTGGTGTGGATGTCTTACAGGTCCTCCCTGATCCCCATGTACTGTCCCTCCTGCAGCCGCTGGGTCTCCTGCAACTTGTACAGTATTTGGCCCATGGTCCCCTGGGAATGGTGGTATGCTCCCAGGATCCCTGCAAGTGCCTCATGGAGATTGGGTTCCCTGGACCTGTCCTCCCAGCTTCCCTGTTCTCCTGTGCCTCTGTCCCCTGAACCGTGTGCCCACTGCCACTAACCCCAGGTCTCTGATTGTCTTGGGTTTGTGGGGTTGCCTGAGGTCCCTGTAGTGGTGGACACACTGCTGATTGACGTGTCCTGGGGACAGAGGTATGGGCCCGCTGGGTGGGTGCTGTGCTGGTGTTTCCTGAGGGGGGAGGCTCTGTGGTGGGTTGGGACTGTGGAGGGTAACCGACTGTCCAGAGGTTCCTGACAGGCCAGGTTGGTCATCGTGATCCAGGCGTGCAGACCTGCTGTCATCACTGTGAGCCTCTCCTGGGGGGGACTGGACATTGGTGGCACCGCCTCTCCGGTGATGTCGAGTGGGGGTCCTGTGGGGCTGTAAATGCAGTGTTATTGTATCGCCGTGTGCCATCTTGTGCATGGATATGTTTCCCTCTATGGTTGTTATTAGTCAGACACCTTTGGTTTGTGTCAGATGTTATTGGTTTGGCTAAATGATTGTCACTAGTGTGCATGTTGTGGTGATGGGTGTCTGTAGGAAGTTGGCTCTGTATGCACTATTTCAAAGTAAGGAATAGTATGCACAGAGTCCAAGGGTTCCCCTTAGAGGTAAGATAGTGGCCAAAAGAGATAATACTAATGCTCTATTTTGTGGTAGTGTGGTCGAGCAGTAGGCTTATCACAGGAGTAGTGTTAAGCATTTGTTGTACATACACACAGGCAATAAATGAGGAACACACAATCAGAGACAATTCCAGGCCAATAGGTTTTTGTATAGAAAAATATATTTTCTTAGTTTATTTTAGGAACCACAGGTTCAAATTCTACATGTAATACTTTGCATGAAAGGTATTGCAGGTAAGTACTTTAGGAACTTTGAATAATCACAATAGCATATATACTTTTCAAATAAAACACATATAGCTATTTTAAAACTAGACACAGTGCAATTTTCACAGTTCCTATGAGAGGTAAGTAATTGTTAGTTCTTGCAGGTAAGTAAACCACCTACGCGGTTCAAGTTTGGGTCCAAGGTAGCCCACCCTTGGGGGTTCAGAGTAACCCCAAAGTTACCACACCAGCAGCTCAGGGCCGGTCAGGTGCAGAGTTCAAAGTGGTGCCCAAAACACATAGGCTTCAATGGAGAAGGGAGTGCCCCGGTTCCAGTCTGCCAGCAGGTAAGTACCTGCGTCTTCGGAGGGCAGACCAGGGGGGTTTTGTAGGGCACCGGGGGGGGACACAAGTTAGCACAGGAAGTACACCCTCAGCAGCACGGGGGCGGCCGGGTGCAGTGTGCAAACACACGTCGGGTTTTCAATTGGAATCAATGGGAGACCAAGGGGTCTCTTCAGCGATGCAGGCAGGCAAGGGGGGGGGGCTCCTCGGGGTAGCCACCACCTGGGCAAGGGAGAGGGCCTCCTGGGGGTCATTCCTGCACTGGAGTTCCGATCTTTCAGGTCCTGGGGGCTGCGGGTGCAGGGTCTTTTCCAGGTGTCGGGATCTGGGAGTCAGGCAGTCGCGGTCAGGGGGAGCCTCGGGATTCCCTCTGCAGGCGTCGCTGTGGGGGCTCAGGGGGGACAACTTTGGTTACTCACAGTCTCGGAGTCACCGGGGAGTCCTCCTTGAAGTGTTGTTTCTCCACAAGTCGAGCCGGGGTCGTCGGGTGCAGAGTTGCAAGTCTCACGCTTCTGGCAGGAAATGCAGTTGTCTTTAAGTTGCTTCTTTGGAAACAAAGTTGCAGTCTTGGGTGAACAGGGCCGCTGTTCTCGGGAGTTTCTTGGTCCTTTTAGAGCAGGTCAGTCCTCTGAGGATTCAGAGGTCGCTGGTCCTGGGGAAAGCGTAGCTGGAGCAGTTTTCTTCCGAAGGGGGGAGACAGGCCGGTAGAGCTGGGGCCAAAGCAGTTGGTGTCTCCGTCTTCTCTGCAGGGTTTTTCAGCTTAGCAGTCCTCTTCTTTTTAGGTTGCAGGAATCTGATTTCCTAGGTTCTGGGGAGCCCCTAAATACTCGATTTAGGGGTGTGTTTAGGTCTGGGAGGGCAGTAGCCAATGGCTACTGTCCTTGAGGGTGGCTACACCCTCTTTGGTCTCTCCTCCCTGAGGGGAGGGGGGCACATCCCTAATCCTATTGGGGGAATCCTCCATCTGGAAGATGGAGGATTTCTAAAAGTCAGAGTCACCTCAGCACAGGACACCTTAGTGGCTGTCCTGACTGGCCAGTGACTCCTCCTTGTTTTTCTCATTATCTCTCCTCGACTTGCCGCCAAAAGTGGGGGCTGTGTCCAGGGGGCGGGCATCTCCACTAGCTGGAGTGCCCTGGGGCATTGTAAGACAAAGCTTGAGCCTTTGAAGCTCACTGCTAGGTGTTACAGTTCCTGCAGGGGGGGGGTGTGAAGCACCTCCACCCAGAGCAGGCTTTGTTTCTGTCCTCAGAGAGCACAAAGGCTCTCATCGCATGGGGTCAGAAACTCGTCTCTCAGCAGCTGGCTGGCACAGACCAGTCAGTCCTGCACTGAACAATTGGGTAAAATACAGGGGCTATCTCTAAGATGCCCTCTGTGTGCATTTTTTTAATAAATCCAACACTGGCATCAGTGTGGGTTTATTATTCTGAGAAGTTTGATACTAAACTTCCCAGTATTCAGTGTAGCCATTATGGAGCTGTGGAGTTCGTTTTTGACAGACTCCCAGACCATATACTCTTATGGCTACCCTGCACTTACAATGTCTAAGGTTTTGCTAAGACACTGTAGGGGCATAGTGCTCATGCACTTATGCCCTCACCTGTGGTATAGTGCACCCCGCCTTAGGGCTGTAAGGCCTGCTAGAGGGGTGACTTACCTATGCCATAGGCAGTGTGAGGTTGGCATGGCACCCTGAGGGGAGTGCCATGTCGACTTAGTCATTTTCTCCCCACCAGCACTCACAAGCTGGCAAGCAGTGTGTATGTGCTGAGTGAGGGGTCCCTATGGTGGCATAAGACATGCTGCAGCCCTTAGAGACCTTCCCTGGCATCAGGGCCCTTGGTACCAGGGGTACCAGTTACAAGGGACTTACCTGGGTGCCAGGGTTGTGCCAATTGTGGAGACAATGGTACATTTTAGGTGAAAGAACATTGGTGCTGGGGCCTGGTTAGCAGGGTCCCAGCACACTTCTCAGTCAAGTCAGCATCAGTATCAGGCAAAAAGTGGGGGGTAACTGCAACAGGGAGCCATTTCTTTACAGTGTCCATGCAGGTCTGTGATGGGTGTCCATGCATTGGTGTTGCATGCAGGGCTTGGTATTGGGATGGGTGGGCTGTGATAGTGAGGTATATGTGAGGTGGTGGAGTGATGAGGGTGAGGGTAGGGGTAGGGGCAGGGGTTTGTGATGGCATGCAGGTAGGGTGGGGGATATAGTAGTAAAGATTTGACTTACCAGAGTCCAGTCCTCCTGCTACTACTGCGAGGCCCTCAAGATGCATGATCGCCAAGACTTGCTCCTCCCATGTTGTTAGTTGTGGGGAAGGAGGTGGGGATCCACCGCCAGTCCTCTGTATGGCTACCTGGTGTCTTGCTACCACGGAACGCACCTTCCCCTGTAGGTTGTTCCACCTCTTCCTGATGTCATCCCTTGTTCTGGGGTGCTGTCCCACGGCGTTGACCCTGTCCACGACTCTCCGCCATAGCTACATCTTCCTAGCAATGGACGTATGCTGCACCTGTGATCCGGATAGCTGTGGCTCTACTCTGATGATTTCCTCCACCATGACCCTTAGCTCCTCCTCTGAGAACCTGGAGTGTCTTTGTGGTGCCATGGGTGTAGTGTGAGTGGTATGTGTGATGGTGTGTGGGGTGATGTGTTGGTGTGTGTGCTGTGAGGTGCGTGGATGGTGTATGGGTGATGGTGTTATATGGCTCTGATTCAGTGGGTGCTCCTGGCTTGTCTCTCTCTCAGTTGGCAATATTTTTTTTTCGTTGGAAGGGGTTGTGGGTATTGTGGGTGGGTGTTTTATATTGAATTGGGTGTGTGGGTGTGGTGTGTGTATGTGTATCAGGTGTGTGTAATTTGAATTTTCCAATGTGGTGTAGTTTTGTTAGTGTGTATGTATTTTGAGTGCGGCGGTGTGTACCGCCAATGGTTTACCGCGGTTGCATGACCGCCGCTGTGATTCGTGGGTAATGATGCTGCGGACGTATTTCTGTTGGCATAACGGTGTGGGTTTTGGTACTGCCATTTTATCACTGACCTTTGGGCTGGCGGACTTGTGTGGGTGTCTATAGAGTGGCGGATTTCTCTGTTTGGGTCCTAATACCCGTTACGGTGTACCGCCGTGGTCACGGTATGTTGGTGGCTGTCTGCACGCCAGTCGCGGCATTTACCACCAGGGTTGTAATGAGGGCCTTAGTGTTTCTCGTCATTGCTCATGCATCCAGAAGGCACATGATTTTGGCACAGATCCCTATCTGCAATTTTTTGTTGACAGGAATTTGCATCAAAACCCATGAGTGTTTGCATGGGAACACTCATGCACCACCCATGCAACCCCCAAAAAGCAGGGTATTTCACATCTATGTGTTACTTTGAGTTGCTATCCAACGCAAATCAAGATTTGCCTTGAATAGTAAATCCTATCTGAATACTTTGCTTCGAGTTTGGTTTAGAAAAGTAAGCAAAATCCGACACAAAGCCTTTGTAAATCTTCACCTAAGTATGCATAGTCGCGCAAAAACAGTTTGAGTTACATCCTGGCAAAAGACATAATGCATGAATCTCTACCTAAATTTTCCTTTTTTAAGGAGGAGCAATGAAGTGTGATTTTACGTTTTTAATTCAAGGTAATAGCCGATTTTTTAGCTACAGTTTCAGATTTATTGTTTGGTCCTACGCATGCAGTCACGTATTCCTCTGGGGTCAGAAGACTTTTGGCTTGTCTTGTTTCTTTTGATACATAAAAGGTCTGAATGTTGTGTAACAGGACACGCGGGGCTCCAATTACCTCTGGTTTCTGCCATAGACAGATAAAAAGGAGACATGCGTTTGATAAATGAGCCTCATAAAGCGAGCGCCTCTACTTTCCCTGCTTGTATTATGGTACTGAACATTCTTCAGCAATTTACAAGTTGTCTAAAAGACAAAAAGTAGAGTCCTTTCAAACTGCAGTGGGGAATTGCTCGTGGTACAGAGGCTTTTTTATTTAGACCTAGTTAATGTCATCATTCCATGACCATGAAGCGGAAATGCAAATACGTTCTTAAATGTCAAAGTGGAAAAGGCGTTACATTTCATGCTACTAGACTCTCAGAATTTCATATGCCTTAGTACTCGGTTGCGGTACTTTTCGAATAATCTCTGGTATTTGGCATCACTTAACCTAATGCTGCCACAGATATGAAAAAACATCATTTTATGTGAACATGCATCGAATTATTTTGCAGAAATAGTAGACCCTGTCACAACTCGTGTTCGGATCTCATTGTAAATTCATGCAATGTACTTCACATTTAAAATTTGAATTATGATAAGGATAACGCGTCCCTTTAAGATAATTTATTACACATCAGGGCTCGTTTTAGGCCAATGAATCTTTTGACCCAGTTGAGAGACACCTTAGGAGGAGATAACTAATCAATATGTCAATCAATACGTCTATAATGTCATCAATATTTATCACAACAATACATTTCACTTTAGTCAAAGTCATTAATCAATTCAAAACACTACCATGACCTTGCAGTCATGAATAACCACACCCGTTTAGTAGAATTTTATGAGTTTTTTTCCCTATTGGTTACAATTCTAAAAGCAGATGTGTTAATCTCAAAACCAAGAAACATAATAGCATAGTCACGATATGGCAACTTTGATAAGATTTCATTAAGGCAAGAATCACAAACATCAAAACATAACATTGATCAGTTTAGCAGAGTGTCAACAACGTGTCAGTTCAACAAAGTATAGTTTCGGTCGTTTGTCTATTTGCATCAGTTTAGTCAGTTTAGTGAACATCTGTCCTAACCACTGATTAGCATTAGCATGTTGGGCTTCAGGCAAAACAATTTTAGAACACCAATTTGGAAAACATCTAACTATGGTCTCTGTCAAAAGTAAGCAGTTGGTACCTAGAAAGGAAAAGCAAACAGACAAATCACAATTGCATTGTCATAATTACCCTCCAAGGTTTAGGTCAGCGCACAGGTTCAGTCTTCGTCTTCAGGACATCAGTCAAATCGCCGTCAGTCATAACTCAGCTCCGGGGCAAAATGGGGCACTTCCCTCATAAGGAGGTAAAGTGTAAATGGGCAATCTAAGGATGAGGATGGTTCTGAGCAAACCAATAAGTCACCAAACAGAGTGACAAAGGTTCTGGATAAAATCAATAGCATTCCCTACCTAATTCTCAATGGCTCCCTGTGTCATGGGTTTTTATCCCCTTTTCGTTGTACATTCCCCTAAAATTTCATTGGACATTGGTTATACCCCACTATCTTTAACCTATTAGATAATACATTAGGTCATTAATCTTTCACCCCATATTATTTTACAAGTCTCTCATTGGTTCTCCTGTTCAATGTCTTCAGAGGTGGCACGCCCGGTATGATCTCATCTTTCTGAAATTCTTTGCACATCTTTTGGTCAGTAGCTCCATTAATTTCTACAAGCAATGAAGAATTCATGGGAAAGGATCTAGTATGGTTACATTTCAGCTTCTAGTTTGAAGAAAACAAGAGGTCATGTCCTTTTGCGAGTCAACACACTGCAAGATAGGAAAAATACATTTAATATGAGAGCCAAGCAGCTAAGCTTTGGCTCATGCTAACTTAAGGCCTACAAGGATTTCAGCACAAATTCAATAATACAATTATTAATAATTAGTATAAGCTTATTCAGTATAATAATTCATAAACATTTTAGTCATCATTATCAGTCCACGTATATATTGACGGCCACTCCCGTGGTCACATTTCAGGTGCATGTTGAAACAAATACATCAATACAATTACTTAAACGGCATTACCACACACTAGTTCATAAGCATCTTGTGTTAATATAGATTATAAAAGCTACGCTCTCTCAATAATAAACATTGTTACATACAGCACATTAAGTATACTAGCATATTATCCCCAACAAAAACACACAGTTCTTGAAACATTGACAACTATATCTGCAGTCTCCTACCTATCTATCTATCTACCTACCTATCTATCTATCTATCTATCTATCTATCTATCTATCTATCTATCTATCTATCTATCTATCTATCTCATCAAATGGTGCGAAAGTTATAATCAAATAAAAAAATGCTCTGGAATATATATATATGTCAATATATGTAGGTCGCCAGTGGATAGTTGTAGATAGGTCTGTGATTCCAGAGGAACAGCGTTTTTTGGTTTGCTTAAAACTTCAGTGCCGCTGGATGAATCTTCAAAAAATGTTTCGCAATAAATGTTTATCCACCTTAGTTCCTTCCTGGACACATGTTATGATCCGAGGGATACTTGAGAGTACCTAATTTGATAGAGACAGTATTCTTGATATTGAACTAGTGAAAGACAAAAGAAGATCACCTTAGAAACAAGGAATCTTTTATTTCAACTATTGAGTACATCTGCCATATGGTATGCTATTTTATGTGGATTTGTAAAGTTCTTTATTACCCTACAAGGGTAACTTGGTGTTATGAAGACCATGTTGACTGGACAGGACCCATTAGCATAAGCAGGGCAAGTAGTAAAGAACTAGAGCAGCCTTGTGTGTGGTCCCTTTTTGAAAACCAGAACATTACTGATCGGTCTTAAAGAGAGAGAGAAATGGTTCAAGCTTTTGGCAGACAAATTGAAAATAAATCATCCTTAAATTTAGTGTGAAAATTTAGGAAATGACCACAAAACATTGGATGGAGTATTGCAGCAGTTGAAAAGGTTGAAGAAAAGGAATCCTTCTTTTCAAATACCATTGGTTGGGATTATTAAGGGTCTTATGCGCATAGCAAAGGATCTTGAATAACGCCCAGTTGCTTAAGGATAGCCAATGGAGACCAATAAAGTGGTGGACAGTGAAGTGTTAGCAGGAAGGTTTAGTACACATAAAAGTGTCCATAACTATAACATATTCACCTTTGAAGCCACCAACCTAGCCAATATCCTGGGTCCTCTCCAAACCCACTGCTCACCATAATTTAAGTACTTTGAATGTGACATTGTGAGACCAATCTCACCAGAAAAGGTCATTTTCTGATGTGTATTTTGACTAATCCTTCCACAAAGAGTGGAAAATCAGGTTTGTTTGGAACACGTTTAAATTTACACTAATAACATTCCTGAGCTCTATGAACTTTAAACCATGCATGTATTCATGAAAAATTCATGGAGCAGTGGTCTCTACCACACTACCCTCTATCCAAAGCAAATAGGCATCCTGAAGGGGAGTTCTGGTATCATTCCTTACATTTGTGTATAATTCCATCCCCTAGCCATAGCTATTTGGGGATCAGTAAGCACATACAATCTCTGGATATAAGAATGAGATTATTATTTCCTCCTCTGACCATTTGAGTATCTGCAGACCATGATCAGCTCTGGTGTCTGACATGAATCGTATAGATATTTTGTATACATTGAGGTTTAAAACTGGAAGAGGACATGCCCGGCACAATGTTCCTTGTATCCATAACACTTCCTGTGTAATCTTGGGCATTTTCAGAAGTTTATACATTTTCAGAGAGAGCCTCTCGGAGCTCCCAATTTACATAACTGCTGCCATTTGTGTTCTTCTAGTAAGTCAAACATTGTAATCAAATATAAGCGATACCATCATCATCCAAGTACTTTCATCAATTTTTAAAAGGGGTTTTCCTGAGCATTGAAATTTACAATCCTTTGGTAAAAAATTGTATGAGAAGACATACATCTGAATATACTGAACTTTACATGCTCCTCTCCTTTGAGGTATATCAGAATCCTGCAACACCCCACCCCACTTCCCAAGCACATCTTGTAAGAATAAACCCATATTTAGGATCACCATGTAAGAACTGGGACCAACTGTGCTGCACTGTAATTGTAATAACAATAATTGCCCTACTGACACAGGGTCCCCTTGACAACTCAGTTTAGGGCCATCAGGTGATCTGTGTCCCTGGGGCTTGGCTACCTCAACATGTACATTTGTGATCATATCCTGGTACAACTCACACCACAACTAAAGAGGGTAATCATGTTTCAGCCCTCATACCAACCATTCAGTGGAAACCTATGCATATGTGATTAATATCAAGTATGAGCATTTAATTTCAAGAAGGAACTTGAACTAAAGAATGTCTCAGAAGCAAGTAACAACACTGAGTCATCAAATACTGATTTTGAAGCATTGATCAATTGGTTTATCATCTATCATCTGTCATCCAAGGGATCATGTACCTTCACTGTTGTATCAAAATAATACCTTTCATTTCCAATCAATCTATTGATCAATCAATCAAACAGGATTTATAAAGCATGGCTAATCAACCATGAGGGTATCCAGGTGCTGAGAACATAGGGATTCAGTTGAACAGTCAGTTCCTGAGTTCCAGGAGAGAGGATGAGGTCCGTAGATGAAGGAGAAGGTCATTCCAGGATTTCACTGTGAGGTAGGAGAAGTAGCATCATGAACCGTTTCTTCAGCCGATGCAGGGGGTGTGCTTAAGGGAGAGAGAAGTGGAGAGCAGGTGTCTGGAGGGTTGGTGGATGTTGAGGCGTTGGTTGATGTATGCTGGTCATTGATTCTGGAGGGCCTTGTCGGTGTGGGTCAGTATCTTAAATTGACATCTCTTAATGGAGAGCCAGTTGGAGCTTCTTGAGGTGGAGGTGCTGTGGACTCATTTGGGGAGGTAGAGGATGAGTCTGTCCACTGAATTCTGTATGGCCTTTAATGTCTTCAGGTCGGTGTGTCTTAATTCCTACATAGAGTGTGTTGCTGTAGTCCAGACAACTGGTGACTAGGGCTTGAGTAACGGTTCATCTGGTGTTGATGGGGAGCCATTTGAAGATCTTCCGGAGCCTGCAAACAGTGAGAAAGCAAGCGGAGGACACTGCATAGATCTTGATTTCCATGGTGAGTTTGATGTCCAGGATGATGTCAAGGTTGCAAGCGTGACATGTTAGAGTGGGTGCTGGTCCTAGTTCAGTAGGCCACTAGGAGTTGTTCCAGGGGGGGGTGTTGTTACCAAAGATCTGCCGTTCCCTTTTTTATGTGTTGAGTTTTAGGGAGTTGTTATCAATCAAATTGACGATTTCCATCATACACCTGTGGAAGTTCACCCTTGTGGTGTAGTGTTCTTCTGCTTGTGAGAGGATGACCTGGGGTAGTCTGCATGGGATGGGATGCTCATTCCGTGGGTTCTGATGGTGTTGGACAAGGGGGTCATGTAGATGTCGAACAGTGTTGGGCTGAGGAACGAGCCTTGAGGGATGCTGCAGATGATGTTCTTGGGTTCTGAGGTAAAAGGTGGTAGGCTGACTCTCTAGGTTTATTCAGTGAGGAAGGATGTGATTCATTTGAGGGTGCCCCCTTGGATCCCAATGTGATGTAGCCTATTGATAAGGGTGTGGTGGGATATGGTGTTGAATGCTGCTGAGAGGTTGAGGAGGATGAGGGCTGCAGTTTTGAAGTCTACCCTAAATCTGTGCTGTTCATTAGACCACAAAGGATCAATTTCTTTCTTAGTGGAATTTTAATACCATTACTCCAGGTCGCCAGTGGATAGTTGTAGATAGGTCTGTGATTCCAGAGGAACGGCGTTTTTTGGTTTGCTTAAAACTTCAGTGCCGCTGGATGAATCTTCAAAAAATGTTTCGCAATAAATGTTTATCCACCTTAGTTCCTTCCTGGACACATGTTATGATCCGAGGGATACTTGAGAGTACCTAATTTGATAGAGACAGTATTCTTGATATTGAACTAGTGAAAGACAAAAGAAGATCACCTTAGAAACAAGGAATCGTTTATTTAAACTATTGAGTACATCTGCCATATGGTATGCTATTTTATGTGGATTTGTAAAGTTCTTTATTACCCTACAAGGGTAACTTGGTGTTATGAGGACCATGTTGACTGGACAGGACCCATTAGCATAAGCAGGGCAAGTAGTAAAGAACTAGAGCAGCCTTGTGTGTGGTCCCTTTTTGAAAACCAGAACATTACTGATCGGTCTTAAAGAGAGAGAGAAATGGTTCAAGCTTTTGGCAGACAAATTGAAAATAAATCATCCTTAAATTTAGTGTGAAAATTTAGGAAATGACCACAAAACATTGGATGGAGTATTGCAGCAGTTGAAAAGGTTGAAGAAAAGGAATCCTTCTTTTCAAATACCATTGGTTGGGATTATTAAGGGTCTTATGCGCATAGCAAAGGATCTTTAATAACGCCCAGTTGCTTAAGGATAGCCAATGGAGACCAATAAAGTGGTGGACAGTGAAGTGTTAGCAGGAAGGTTTAGTACACATAAAAGTGTCCATAACTATAACATATTCACCTTTGAAGCCACCAACCTAGCCAATATCCTGGGTCCTCTCCAAACCCACTGCTCACCATAATTTAAGTACTTTGAATGTGACATTGTGAGACCAATCTCACCAGAAAAGGTCATTTTCTGATGTGTAGTTTGACTAATCCTTCCACAAAGAGTGGAAAATCAGGTTTGTTTGGGACACGTTTAAATTTACACTAATAACATTCCTGAGGTCTATGAACTTTAAACCATGCATCTATTCATGAAAAATTCATGGAGCAGTGGTCTCTACCACACTACCCTCTATCCAAAGCAAATAGGCATCCTGAAGGGGAGTTCTGGTATCATTCCTTACATTTGTGTATAATTCCATCCCCTAGCCATAGCTATTTGGGGATCAGTAAGCAAATACAATCTCTGGATATAAGAATGAGATTATTATTTCCTCCTCTGACCATTTGAGTATCTGCAGACCATGATCAGCTCTGGTGTCTGACATGAATCGTATAGATATTTTGTATACATTGAGGTTTAAAACTGGAAGAGGACATGCCCGGCACAATGTTCCTTGTATCCATAACACTTCCTGTGTAATCTTGGGCATTTTCAGAAGTTTATACATTTTCAGAGAGAGCCTCTGGGAGCTCCCAATTTACATAACTGCTGCCATTTGTGTTCTTCTAGTAAGTCAAACATTGTAATCAAATATAAGCGATACCATCATCATCCAAGTACTTTCATCAATTTTTAAAAGGGGTTTTCCTGAGCATTGAAATTTACAATCCTTTGGTAAAAAACTGTATGAGAAGACATACATCTGAATATACTGAACTTTACATACTCCTCTCCTTTGAGGTATATCAGAATCCTGAAAACACCCCACCCCACTTCCCAAGCACATCTTGTAAGAATAAACCCATATTTAGGATCACCATGTAAGAACTGGGACCAACTGTGCTGCACTGTAATTGTAATAACAATAATTGCCCTACTGACACAGAGTCCCCTTGACAACTCAGTTTAGGGCCATCAGGTGATCTGTGTACCTGGGGCTTGGCTACCTCAACATGTACATTTGTGATCATATCCTGCTACAACTCACACCACAACTAAAGAGGGTAATCATGTTTCAGCCCTCATACCAACCATTCAGTGGAAACCTATGCATATGTGATTAATATCAAGTATGAGCATTTAATTTCAAGAAGGAACTTGAACTAAAGAATGCCTCAGAAGCAAGTAACAACACTGAGTCATCAAATACTGATTTTGAAGCATTGATCAATTGGTTTATCATCTATCATCTGTCATCCAAGGGATCATGTACCTTCACTGTTGTATCAAAATAATACCTTTCATTTCCAATCAATCTATTGATCAATCAATCAAACAGGATTTATAGAGCATGGCTAATCAACCATGAGGGTATCCAGGTGCTGAGAACATAGGGATTCAGTTGAACAGTCAGTTCCTGAGTTCCAGGAGAGAGGATGAGGTCCGTAGATGAAGGAGAAGGTCATTCCAGGATTTCACTGTGAGGTAGGAGAAGTAGCATCATGAACCGTTTCTTCAGCCGATGCAGGGGGTGTGCTTAAGGGAGAGAGAAGTGGAGAGCAGGTGTCTGGAGGGTTGGTGGATGTTGAGGCGTTGGTTGACGTTTGCTGGTCATTGATTCTGGAGGGCCTTGTCGGTGTGGGTCAGTATCTTAAATTGACATCTCTTAATGGAGAGCCAGTTGGAGCTTCTTGAGGTGGAGGTGCTGTGGACTCATTTGGGGAGGTAGAGGATGAGTCTGTCCACTGAATTCTGTATGGCCTTTAATGTCTTCAGGTCGGTGTGTCTTAATTCCTACATAGAGTGTGTTGCTGTAGTCCAGACAACTGGTGACTAGGGCTTGAGTAACGGTTCATCTGGTGTTGATGGGGAGCCATTTGAAGATCTTCCGGAGCCTGCAAACAGTGAGAAAGCAAGCGGAGGACACTGCATAGATCTTGATTTCCATGGTGAGTTTGATGTCCAGGATGATGTCAAGGTTGCAAGCGTGACATGTTAGAGTGGGTGCTGGTCCTAGTTCAGTAGGCCACTAGGAGCTGTTCCAGGGGGAGGTGTTGTTACCAAAGATCCGCCGTTCCCTTTTTTATGTGTTGAGTTTTAGGGAGTTGTTATCAATCAAATTGACGATTTCCATCATACACCTGTGGAAGTTCACCCTTGTGGTGTAGTGTTCTTCTGCTTGTGAGAGGATGACCTGGGGTAGTCTGCATGGGATTGGATGCTCATTCCGTGGGTTCTGATGGTGTTGGACAAGGGGGTCATGTAGATGTCGAACAGTGTTGGGCTGAGGAACGAGCCTTGAGGGATGCTGCAGATGATGTTCTTGGGTTCTGAGGTAAAAGGTGGTAGGCTGACTCTCTAGGTTTATTCAGTGAGGAAGGATGTGATTCATTTGAGGGTGCCCCCTTGGATCCCAATGTGATGTAGCCTATTGATAAGGGTGTGGTGGGATATGATGTTGAATGCTGCTGAGAGGTTGAGGAGGATGAGGGCTGCAGTTTTGAAGTCTACCCTAAATCTGTGCTGTTCATTAGACCACAAAGGATCAATTTCTTTCTTAGTTGAATTTTAATACCATTAAATTTGTTCCTAGCACTACTAGAATGTTTAAGGCTAAAATAGGATTACACACAAATGGCATGTTTGGTATTTCTTTCCAAAATCATTGTTTGATCCACTAGCAAAACCTCAATAGAAAGCCTTTTTGTGCTCTGAACTTTGCTCTTACTTCAAAACTTGTATGTATGTAGTATTTCAGTAGCACAAACCTAACAAAAATTCAGCAGAATGCTATTCTTCTGGTCTGCTAATGCACTATGATGGAGTGCTCTATACAAAAGTGTGTACTAAAATCCAAATTGTGCAATGTTGGAAGCTCCTACTACTACGCACAAGGAAGTTTTTTCAGACCTATATTAAAGTGACTGAGACCTAATTTGGAAATCTTCACGAGGAGAAAGACTTACATTACATTTGGAAAGAGTGCTTGTAGGCTCACTATTCTATGCCGAATTTTCGTCAGCGGACGTTCAGCATTCCTTGAGTGCTCTTTATATCTGAACATTGAAATATCTTTCAAGCTACAACATATTTTAAAATGAAAAGAGTAATAAGTTGCCCTGGCCCAACCACCAACTAGAACAACTACATTTCTGAGTTAAATATTGAAGGGAGCAGCCTTTGACCACGGTGTCAGTGCTCTCCCCCACGGCCTATGCCTTGCTCCTCATGTCTGCTGCCCAGATGCAGTACTCGAGGCTGCTGGTTCGATCCCTTGGTCCGCCTGCACTGACTCACTGCCTTGTGTTATTGCTGTCACAGTAATTGCGTTTTGTAAAGTGTGATTATAGTCTCATTTTTTGGGCCCTTAGTTGGCCTGTTCTGTTTTGCCTCCTTGCTGTGCCCTGTTGCTACATGTACTTTGCTTGTTCCTTTTTACCAGCTGTTTTTTCCTGCAGTTTTTCCCCTCCCCTTCCTGCCACCCTCCCACCTCCCTGCCAGTCCCTCTCACCTCCCAGGACTACTTATGGAGGCTGCTGAACGACTGAGCAGTTGGTGAGCCACTGGGGTGCCACTGGCATGCCAAAGACAAGCCCATCTTACCTGAACCGCACCCAGTGCCAGAAACCCTGGCCCTACTCACCCTCAAAGATACTCCGCCATGGATCTCTGTGCTCTCGACCCCAGATGCAATGGCAACTGCTGCCTCACATCACCCCTCCACTCAACTGGACCATTCACCTGTACCCACTGCCAATACACCTCCACCCCAGGACTGACCACCATCACTTTCACCAATGCCTTGCCATCCCCTCTGACTGAAGAATTCAGGTGCATCCTGTTCAATGCCAGATCGCTCTGTAAACATGCAACTGAAGTCTGGAATACCATCTCCATCCTCAACCCTGATGTAACCCTCATCATAGAGACTTGGTTCACGCCTGTGTCGGCCCCAGACATGATCACGGCAACTCCCCCAGGCTACAAAATGAAACACCACAACAGGCACGGAGGCTGCATCGCCATCATGCACTTGGAATGAATCACTTGCACCATCACCAATGTCAAAACAACACCCATTATGGAACAACTGGCCACAGTGACGTCATCACTGAATTCATCACCTCTCTCTCCATTGAATCCAAACACTACATCTTCCTGGGAGACCTCAACTACCACCTGGATGACCACACCGACACCAATTCCACTGACATACTGGAAAGGGCCCCATCTTCACGTCCAGCAACAGAGTCAGCTTTAGCCACATCACTGAACTCACCTGGTTGGACCACTATATGGTACACTTCACCCTCATCGGATTTCCCGCACCATTCCCATCTGTCACAGTGCCCCCTCCCGCAGATGGATCAACCTCAATCAGAAGCAAAGGATCAAAGCACTCAGGACTTCACAGCCCAACATTACCACCAACTTGGATCAGGCAGTACAGAACTTTAACAACTGGATCATCAGAGCTGTCAACCTGGTCACCCCGATCAAACCAGCCAAGACAGAACCACCAGAAGAGCCAGCTGGCACACCATGGAACTCAGCAAATCAAAACTGTTAGAAATGGGGTCTTTGATTGGCAGTCAGGTTACCCCCTGTCCACAGTAGCACCCTCACTCTAGTCAGGGTAAGGCGCACAATATCCAAATTATCCTGTGCCTACCCTCTGGTAGCTTGGCACTGAGCAGTCAGGCTTAACTTAGAAGGCAATGTGTAAAGTATGTGTGCAATAAATCATGTAATAACACAGTAGAACACCACAAAAATACATCACACAGTGTTTAGACAAATATATAATATTCATCTGATAAGATGCAGGTCAAAACAATCAAGCTGCAATAAGTATACTTTGAACTATCACTGTAAAAATGGTATAACGTGTCTTTAGTCTCTTCAAAAGCAACAAGTATCTCTTGCAAGCACAAAGTACCTGGTTTGCGTTCAAATTCTCCACAAGGGACCGCAGAGGAGGAGATGCGTGGAAAACGGGGAGGTGTGTGTCAATTTCTCCGGCCGCACACAGACGAGGCATCGTTTCTTTTCCACGCAGGGAAGACTTTGGGGGTTATTCCAACTTTGGAGGAGGTGTTAATCCGTCCCAAAAGTGACGGAAAAGTGACGGATTTACCACCAGCCGTATTACGAGTCCATTATATCCTATGGAACTCGTAATACGGCTGGTGGTATATCCGTCACTTTACCGTCACTTTTGGGACCAATTAACACTCCTCCAAAGTTGGAATAACCCCCTTTGTGTCTATTTCTGGCGCACGGACTTGGATTCTCTACGGGTTGTGGGATTTTTGGATGCCCCGGGAACGATGCGCTGAAATCCGGCACTTGCACAATGAAGTCACAGGGGCTGCGTCGATCCGGTGGGCGATGTGTGGAAATTTCTACAGCACGGCATGCACTGTATAGGTTCCTCTCAGGAAGTCAGGCTGAGTCATTCCGGCTCAGCTTTGCATCAATCCAGTTGGCCCTGCGTCGAATTTCTGGTCACAACGATGGCGTTGTGTCGATCTTCTCCTTGCGAAGTCAGGCTGTGTTGTTCTGGTTCAACGTGCAGTGATTTTCTCACCACGATGTAGGCTGTGCATCGTTTCTTGCAGTCTGTGCGTCGATTTCCACCGCACAAGGAGTTCTTTTGCAGGTATGAAGTCATTTTGGTCCTGAGACTTCAGGGAACAGGTGGCAAGCTCTATCCAAGTCCTTAGGGAGCACTTCTCAGCACAGCCAGAGAGCAGCAAGGCAGCAGGGCAACAACAAGGCAACAGCCCTTCTCAGAAAGCAGTCCAGGTGAGTCCTTTGGGCAGCCAGGCAGTTCTTCTTGGCAGGTTGCAGGTTCTGGTTCAGGGTTTCTTCTCCAGGAAGTGTCTGAGTTGGTAGGGTCCGAGATCCTGCTTAAATACCCAAATGTGCCTTTGAAGTGGGGGAGACTTCAAAGAGTGGCTTAGAAGTGCACAAGGTCCCCTTTCAGTTCTATCCTGTCTGCCAGGGTCCCCGTAGGGGGTGTGGCAGTCCTTTGTGTGAGAGCAGGCTACTTTTTTGACATGTAAGTGTCAAGCCCTCCACCCTCCCAGCCCAGGAAGACCTATTCAATATGCAGATGTATGCAAGTGTGACTGAGCATCCTGTGTTTGCGGGTTGTCTAAGTGAATGCACAAGGGAACTGTCAACTAAACCTAGCCAGAAGTGGATTGTAAGGCACAGACAGATTTAAGTGCAGAGAAATGGTCACTTTCTAAAATAGTAATATTAAATCCAACCCCACTAGTCAGCAGGATTTTGTATTACCATTCTGGTCATACTAAATATGACCTTGTTACTTCTTTCAGATCAGGAGCTACCACTAAAGCAGTGTATAAGGGTAGCCATAATGTTAGCCTATGAAAGGAGCATGCCTCACAGCAGTGTTAAATTAATTTAGGAGTTTTACACTACCCGGACATGTAAACTACAAAGGTACATGTCCTGCTTTTTGTCTACACAGCACTCTGCCCTGTGGGTTACCTAGGGCCTACCTTAGGGGTTACTTATATGTAGAAAAAAAGGGGATTTTTAGGGCTGGCAAGTACTTTTAAATGCCAAGTCGAATTGGCAGTGAAACTGCACACACAGGCCTTGCAATGGCAGGCCTGAAACAAGGTTAAGGGGCTACTTAAGTGGGTGGCACAATCAGTGGTGCAGGCCCACTAGTAGCATTTAATCTACAGACCCTGGTCACATATAGTGCACTTTACTAGGGACTTATACATAAATTAAATAAGCCATTTGGATATTAACTAATGTCACCATGTTTTAAGGGAGAGAACATATGTACTTCAGCACTGGTTAGCAGTGGCAAAGTGCGCAGAGTCCTAAAACCAGCAAAAACAGTGTCCAAAAAGTGGAGGGAGGCAGGCAAAAAGTTAGGGGTGATCATCCTAAGGCTGTCAGGTCTAATAAAAACACAGGTGCAAACAACTGGAGAGAAGATGGCCCACCAAGAAGAACTAAACCAACTGAGCCACCTTCAAAACGGCCATCAACTACCACTACCAGATCAAAGATGCAAAAAAGAGGCCCAGACCCTCCAGATCGAAAACAGCGCTAACGAAACCAAGGAACTCTCCTTCATCCTCAGAGAGTTTGCCTTCCCATAAGCCATCAAAAACTCTATCTCCCCTCTCAAGAACTCTGCGAGGCCCTTTCTGACCACTTACACAATAAGATAGAAACCATATACAGTAACTTGGTTCCCTACCCTCTGACTTTCCCAGCATCCCATCAACCTCCACCACCGACCACCCACTTTTCCAGAAGCCTGGAAACACGCAGAGATCAGACTCCTTCTTAATAAGCCATCTGCAGACCCCAGGAGCTCAAGAATTACCACCTGACCTCTCTGCTCCCTTTCCCCGTCAAAGTCCTGGAGAAGGCCATTGACCTCCAAATCACCAAACATCTGGAGAGAAACAGCCTGAAGACCCCTCCCAATCAGGGTTCAGACCTAATCACAACACCGAGACAGCTCTGTTTACTGCAACAGATGTCATCCGTGCCCTGCACGACAGAGGTGAAGCAGCTGCCCTGATCCTGCTCGACCTTTCCACCGCTTTCGAAACCATCTCCCACCACACACAGATCAACCAACTATGCCAGATTGGTATCACAGACGATGTGCTCAGGTGGATGGCATCCTTCCTCACAGGATGCACCCAGAGGGTCCACCTCCCCACTTCACCTCACAGCTCAAGCACACTATCTACGGCATCCCCTTTGGCGCCTCCCTAAGCCCAATACTCTTCAATGTCTACATGACACCACTCGCAGACATTGTGAGATTGCACATCATTAACATCATCTCCGATGCTGATGGAACGCAGCTCGTCCTCTAGTTCTCAACAGATCTCATCAAGACGAAGACCAACTTCCACAACTATATGAAAAATGTTTCCACCTGGATAAAAGACAACTGCCTGAAGCTCAACACAGATAAAATGGAAGTTCTGATTTTCAGCAGAAACACTCAACCCTCTGGAATGACTCCTGGTGGCCAGCAGAACGTGGACTCACCCCATACCAAAAGATCACACCCTCAACCCTGGCATCATTCTCAACAACAAACTCCCCATGAAAGGCCAGGTCAATGCTGTTCCCTCATTCTGGTCCCATATGCTCTGCGTGCTCCGCAAGCTCTTTAAGTGTTTCTCCATCAGCAAGAGGAAGACAGTGACACAGGTCCTCACCACCAACTGATTGGACTACGACAGCGCAATCTACACAGGCATCACCACCACAGTCATGCAAAGACTCCAGATAGTCCAGAAAGCAGATGCCAGACTGATAATCAACCTGCCTCAGAAAACCCACATCATCCAGCACCTAAAGGACCTCCTGATCCAGAAACGATGCCACTTCAAGCTCATGACCCATGCCTACAAAGCCCTGCATAACCAAGGATACCCCTACCTGAACCACTGCTGCACCTCCACCAACTGACCAGGAACCTCCACTCTGCACACATCACACTTGTAAAGATACCACGCCTACCCTTCACCTGCACCAGAGGGCGCTCATTCCCCCACCTCACCACCAAACCCTGGTACTCCCTCCCCCTACACCACCACACTGCACCCTCGCTGACCCACTTCAGAAAGGGACTGAAAACCTGGCTATTCAAGTAAACACCTGCAGCAAGTGCCTAAATACCCACTCGCGTGACAAGCCGTGCCATACAAATAACACTTGATTGATTAATTGATTGATGGAAGGGCCTAGGTCATTATAAAATCTTCTGAGGAAACCAGGGTATTGTTGTATAGTTTTCTTTTCACACTGAGTTTCAGTGCAACTCTTATTTTCATTTATTTTTCCATGTGTCATTTCATATTGTTTCATAAAGTTTGCACCCCTTGAATTTTTTTATATTTTAGTTTTATCATGCTTACTCTGGGTCTTTGACACACATTTACTAGGTAGTTTGCCTTGTTTCTTGATAATGGTTGTGCCTTTCATTTGAGGCTACGTGCAAGAACTGAAGGTTATGTCCGGGCACTAGTTATTTTATGACCGACCTTGGCATTTTGAGCTGTGTCTTGGCATGTAGGCCTGTGCATAGGCATATAGGAATGTGCACATGCTAGCTGTATCTCAATAGATGACTGCTGCCAACCTAACATATCAAGGTAGCACTACTGGCATATATGGGCTGCACTGATAGTATATCATGGTACTACCTATCTTTTTATACATGTGAGGTGCAAAAGTAGATCTTTATCTGCTTCAGAAATGTAAACTGTAGTGTTAATGTATTAATCATAGAGTTATTATTTAATTTTAAATATACCGTGTCATTTTTAGTTCAGCGGTGTCACTATGTTAATGCCATTATGTCACAGGTTATTTGACAATACCTTTCATAAACTTGTCATGGCCAAAAGGCCATGTGATACCACTTCCCATGAAGTCATGAGCTGTTGAAAGTTTGGATGATATCACTTCTGCTGCCTCTGGCATTTTGGTAAATCTACTTCTATGTCTGTTAGTGGAATGTCCTACAGTATTCCTTCTGAATTGAAATGGTTGCAACAAAAGATGGATCCTGGATAAAGTTGTTCATGTCACAGAAACATTTCAAATTTTGGTTTGAGCCAGGCAAGGACACTAAGAGGAGTTATTTATATCCACTTCTGTACAAGGCAGTTCCATTAGAAAACAACTACTACGCTCCAACACAGATGCAATAATTAATCTGACAACCCATCACCAATGAACATAGCGCATGTTCCAACCAAACCTTGTTTTTGAACAAAGCTATAAGGGCAGATTTAAGGAAAGTGGCACTGCACCCAGTGCAGCGCCACTTTTCTTGCTCCCCTTTGTGCTCCCCTGTCACCACCATGTGTTCACCGTATATGCAATATGGTGCACCATGGCGCAGGGTAGGGGACAATAGCATCATTTTCTAAACACTATTAATGTACTTTGCAGGAGTAGCACCAAAATGTCGGCTCTACTCCTGCAGAGTACATAGAAGCCCATTATAAATAATAGTATGCCCCCTTTTAATGTCTGCTCTGAGCAGGCATTAAAAGTGCTGAAAAAAATAGTGAAAGGAAATCTCTTACATTTCCTTGCGCTATTTTTTCATCCCTCCTGACAGTGGAACGCCCCCCCCTTGCATAGAGGCATAATGTGGCGCAAGGGTTTACAAAGTGGCACAATGCAAGAATATGGCACAGGGAAAATGCCACTTTAGCGCCACCCTACATCCAAAAAAAGACACTATGATGGCGCTTAGGTGAGGCGAGGGATTTTCAAAGATGCCCCATTGTATCATATGTGCTTCCAGTCTCGTTAAATGTGGAAGCGGTATTTTGAATACTATTTATACATTTTTCCTCTTGGGTCCTAATTAGGAGGTGGGAGTATAAGATGTGGATTTTGCAATGCCTGGGCAATACAGATATCCCCAGGTGCAGTATTTACTCAGTGCATTGTTCTTTGCCTGAGTTTTCCTCTAGAAAATAAAGGCTTACATACAGAATTTGTGGTTTCCACATCAAGGTCCACATGTTTCAGAACACAATGCACTTTTTATCTGTGTACATTTTGCCAGATTTAACCTCCTAAAATTTGCAACAGGAAAGTTGCAGGCATGCTGTCAATACTGCTTTACTCAGAACTGCAATCCATGTTCAGACTCCTGATTGGACAGGATATGAACTTGTCCATCCCATAATCTGGTGCAGTGATAACTTCACAGAAAATTGACAAATGCCAATGTTGAGACATCCTATAGGGAGAAGTGTACAGCAGTACATGGTGGAAATGTGTATTAGACTGTGGATCATTAGTCTTTCTTCAATCAATGAAACAAAGATGTTGCATGGAGTCAGGGAAGTAAGGTGTTGCTAGAGCTGGTGCGGCTTTGGTTCCTTACTGCTACCGGGGAGGTGAGGCGTTGGTTCGTTACTGTATGGCAGGGGAGGTGAGGAGTTGGTTCCTTATGGTTGCAGGGGAGGTGATGAGGCTGCGAGGCATCAGTTCCTTATGATCCGACGGGTTTGATCAATCTGGTGGGTCAAGATGCAAGGGGTGACCTCTCAGAGTTGCACTCACCCCACAGTGCCACAGGCACCATAGCAGAGTCGGGTGTCACGGACATCGGTCGCACAGCACTGGGACTTGCAAAGTCGCAGGACTTCAGAGAGGCTGCAGAGGCTTCAGGCCAGTGGCCCCAGATCTGTGGCGTCAGTCACGGACATAGCACTTCAGCCGGAACCAATGTGTCGGATGCAGAAATTGGCATGTAGGCGAGCAGCAGTGACAATTCTGGAGTCAAGCGGAGTCAATATGTCTGGTTCTTCTTGTTTTTACCAGAAGTCACTTCCAAGGACCCATGAAATAGATTTGACACTACTTGGCAAGTCAGGACTCGCAGCAAGAAAGCTCACGTGCTGGCAGATGAATTCTTTGATGTCCCTGAGACCTCTAATAGGAGGCAAGATCAGTTCAAACCCTTAGAGAACCTTGGAAAGCAGGCTGTAGAAAGCAACGTTCAATCCTTTGACTCCCTAAGCAGAAGTAGCAAGGAGTAGGCCAGCACAGCAAAGCAACAGGCAGAGTGGCAGATACACTTCGAGCATCCAGCTCTTCTCCCTGGCGGAATGTCCTCAGTCCAGAAGCGTTCTGAATTTGTGGGGTCAGAAGTCCAATACTTCTACTCATTTCTGCCTTTGAAGTAGGTAAACATCCAAGGAAAGTCTTTGTAGTGCACAGGACCCTGCTTCTCCCTGTCCTGGCCTTAGCCACACTCCAGGGTTTTGGAGATTGTATTGTGTGAGGACTGGCACAGCCCTTTTCAGGTGCAAGTGTCAGCTCCTCCCTCCAACCTAGCCAAGGAAGACCAATCAAGATATGCAGGATACACCTTAGCTCCCTTTGTGTTACTTTTGAGAGTGAATTCACAAGCTGCCTAACTGTCAGCCTGACCTAGACATGTATTTAGCAGCCAGGCAGAGGCACAGAATGGTTAAACAAGAAAATGTCCAGTTTCTAAAAGCGGTGTTTTCAAACTTACCATCTAAAAACTTTACCTAAAGATGTATTCCGAAGTTGTGAGTTCAGAGACCCGAAACTCCACATCTCTTTGTCCCCCCAATGGGAATTTACACTTAAAAGACATTTCAAGGCAATTCCCATGTTAACATATAGGAGGGCTAGGCCTTGCGATAGCAAAAAACGAATTATGCTGTTTTTCAGTATCCAGACTTGTAAAACAAACTAGTACACGTCCTACCTTTTGAATATACTGCACCCTGCCCAGGGGGCTGCCTTGGGCCTAAATTGTGGGGTGACTTACATGTAGTAAAATGGAAGGTTTGGGCTTGGCAAGTAGGTGCACTTACCAGGTCGAACTGGCAGGTTAAAGCTGAACACGCAGACTCTGCAGTGTTTGGTCTGAGACATGTTTGCAGGGCTACTCATGTGGGTGGCACAATCAGTCACACTAGTAACACAAGGTTTATAGTCCCTAGGCACATGTAGTGTACATTATTAGTGACTTACTAGTAAATAAAATATGCCAGTCATGGAGAAAACCAATCACCAACCCAATATAGACTGAGAACACTTGCACTTTAGCATTTGTTAGTGTGGTAAAGTGCCCAGAGTCCTAAAGCCAGCAAAATGAAGTTCAGCACACAATCATAACAGGAGGTCAGAAGTCACAAAGACAGGGGAAACCATGACAAGAGCTGACAGGTCTAACAAAAATGAGTTGACATACGTTGCTGCATGTATTTATTATTGCAGAAGAACCGTCACAGAATTCAGAGAACATCGTGGACCTGGCCTATATTACAAGTAAGGCGCACTGCCATGGTCAGTGCCATGGTTTAGTTTTACATGGGAATGTGGGTAGCAAAACAGGACAGTGTGCTGTATTACAATAAATATACTGTCCACAGTGCAGTAGCAAACTAATGCCTGGCCTGGGGCTAACTCATCAGTGAAAGGTGGACCACCTGTTTGAAGTCTCTGTTTGCCTTTCCCTCAGTAAGCAGCAAACTAGCCTGCATTTAAAACGACTTTGCAGGTGGATGCAGTGACTGACTGCACCAGCCTGCAGAGGGATGCTTAGGGAGTCCCTGGGACCTCACCTTCCTCATTCAGTGGGTGCCTGAGCGGGAGCACTTACGGTGTGCCACTTCCACATAGTGTACAGTAAATATGCCTCCTGACAGCTCCTTTGACTCTGTGCCCATATCTTTATTATGCCTGCTCGTGATCATGCTGGAGCAAAATATGAATTGGTGTGATGCATATTATAGAATGGGCCTCTGTAGCCCCATCTATAGTATCAAATTGGCTCAGGGCACTAGATGTGTGTGCATTCGCTGTAATACAACCCCAGGAAGCAATTATGAGATTACCTCCTGTTCAATCTAAAAATGAAGATGATGCAGAAAGGTGACATTGCATAGTCTATGTTAACGTGGGTTTGTGTTGGTATACGGTGCCGTTTTTGATTTGGATAATTCATAATTCTAAAATTTAGGGAAGCCTGCAATCACTGATTAAAAGGCTGTAACAAAGTTTCTTATTACAATCTAGTTGTGACGTCTATCTATTACAGAAGAGTTATGAAACCATAATGTTTGCTGCCACAGCCAGCTGCTAAGGAGTAAGACAGAAGACATTGTTCTTCTTATCTGTTGCTCTATAGTGAAAAAGGATAAGAAGGGAGATAGTGAAAGCAACATCTTACTTTTTACACACTGTAGGTAAATACAGAAAAACACATCTCTTTACATGTTTCTAAACATTCTGAACTACAGTAGTTACAGATTTTTAAAATGTGATTTACATTAAAATGATTGTTAAGAAACAATATCTTTAGAAACAAATTAGTAACTGCTTTTGGGCTAGTCAGATTTGTAGCAAATAATCTTCTTTTATTCTTCGTGTGTGCAGCCATAGCTCATGCATATGAAAGATCAAGAACTTAGAGTCTGCCTCATACAACACAGCAAAGCAAGGAACTCGTTACCCTGCATTACATGATGGGTGTTATCAGAAAAGCTCAATTTTTACAATGTTATGGTGATTTCTGCAATCTCCTTGCCCTGGTGCACTGTGTGAGACCTAGCACCAACTCAGGCACTCTTGCACTCTGGTGCAAGGGTGCTTTTGTAAATGAGTAGGATTGGCTTTGTGCCAGAAGGGATAACTTCCTGAACAAAAGCAATCCTTGGAGGTATGCTCCTCTTTCTAAATGTGCTGCTGAAATATTTCTCCTCACTATGCCTCTGTTGGATAGGTGCACCATTATGGTAGAAACCCAATTTACAAGTCTTTGTAAATCTAGGTTTCCATTAAAATACATGGCGTACATAAAAGCATTGGAATGACCCATGTAAGGACTGCTAAAATCAAAGTAACATTGTCAGAAATTGGGTCTCTAGTTGGCAGAGGTATGCACCCTGTTGAAGAAGGGACCGCAATCCTAGTGAGGGTAAGTCACAACACAACCTAAATTATCTTGTGCTCACCCTCCGGGTTGCTTGGGACTAAGCAGGCAGGCTTAACTTAGAAGTCAATGTGTAAAGTATTTTTGCAATAGCTCATACAGTAACACAGTGAATACACCACAAAAAAGACTCCGCACCAGGTTAGAATAATAGATTATGTTTTTATAATTAAAACAAGACCAAAATGACAAAAATCCAATACATGGATCCTGAGATATGCAACTTTTATCCGGCGTCAATTCTGAGAAGCTGTGCAGCGAGGCTTTCAAGGCTTAGCATTGCATTGCATTGGTTCCAGTGGTCTGGTAGCTGGGTGTCAGTGCTTTGAGGGGCTTCACACCACTTGGCATTGAGTCCAGTGTGGCTGGCAGCTGTGCAGCAAGGTTTTGAAAGGCTTTGCATTGCTTTGCAACAGCTCTGATTAAAACTATAGAAGGTAGAGCACCTTAGACCCACTTCCAAGCAGGGAAGACTCATAGCTTGTAGAGTCCAGGTGCAGATGATTCAAGCCTTAGATGTCCCTGAGACTTGGTAACAGGAGGCAAGCTAACAAACCCTTGGAGATCATTTGTAGTGGGAAGGTAGGTCCTTCCTGCAGAGTCAGGGAGCAGCAGATAGCAGGGCAACTAGAAAAACAGCAGTTCTTCCAGAAAAGCAGCCCAGTTGAGTCCTTTGATCGGCCCAGCAGTCCTTCAGACAGAGTCCAGAAGTGTCTGATTTTAGGGGGTCACAAACCCAGTACTTAACCGAAATGTGCCTTTGAAGTGGGGGAGGCATCGAAGAGTGGTTTTGAAGTGCACTGGTTGCCATTTCAGCCCAGTCCTGTCTGCCAGGAGATCTGTGGGGGATATCAGTACTTTGTGGGGGGTCAAGCCACTACTATTTATAGTGTATGTGAGAACCCCTCCACCTTTCCAGTCCAGGAATACTCATCAGTATGCAGATGAATACCGATGCAGCTGAATGTCCTGTGTTTATGCCTGGGTGTATGGAATGCACAAGGGGAGCTCTCACCTAGCACAGATCAGACGTGGACTGGATACAGGCTGTAAGGCACAGAGAGCAGTAAGAGCAGAGAAATGCCTAATTTCTAAAATAGTAATATTAAATACAAGTTTACCAGTAACCATGAATTCTTACTACAATTCCAATGATGCCAAACATGACAATGTCACTCCTTTCAGATCAGAAATTACCACTTAACAGTATATGAGGGAATCTCCAATGCTAGCCTATGAGAGTTGCAGGCATCTTAATAGTGAAAAAACTACTTTGGGAGTTTTCCCTACCAAGACGTGTAAAACTTGCAAGTACCTGTCCTGCCTTTTAGATACATTGCACCCTGACCTGTGGATCACATAGGGCCTACCTTAGGGCGAACTTGCATGAAATAAAAGGGGAGTTTAGGGCTTGGCAAAGTTTTTTTTATGCCAAGTCGAGGTGGCAGTAAAACTGCACACAGAGGCCTTGCAATGGCAGGTCTGAGACATGCTAAAGGGGCTACATATATGGGCGGCACAATCAGTGCTACAGTCCCATTATTAGCATTTAATTTACAGGCCATGGGCACGCATATTGCACTTTACCATGTTTATGGGAGAGACCACAAGCACTTTAGCACTGAACAGCAATGGAAAGTGTGTAGAGTCCTAAATTCAGCAAAAACAAGGAGGGGAACAGGCAGAAAGTTTGGGGAAGACACTAAGGGCCTGATTGCAACTTTGGAGGAGGGTGTTAATCAGTCCCAAATGTGACGGAGATACCACCCGCCGTATTACGAGTCCATTATATCCTATGGAACTCGTAATACGGTGGATAGGATATCCGTCACATTTGGGACGGATTAACACCCTCTTCCAAAGTTGTAAACAGGCCCTAAGGCTGCCAGGTCTAACATGTATCCCCCCAGCTGAAAGTGGGGAGAGCTACCCAACCCCTTAGGAGTTCTCTCCACTAAGGTGGAAAAATCTGGTGAGACCATCAGCATTGCCGTGGTCAGTCCCTGGGCGATGTTCCACTGTAAATTCCATTCCGGGTTGGGAGATAGACCACCTCAAAAGTTAAATATTTTCACCCCTCATTTGCATGAGCCATGTGAGCGGCCTGGGGTCTGTCTAAACCCAGATGTGAGTCAAAAAACAGGTATGGTCTCAGCTTCTTCAGTGCCCAGACCACAACAAATGCTTCTGTTTCATTGGCACTCCACCTATGTTCCCATGGAAATAACCCCCTGCTAATGAAGGCTACTGGCTGGTCTAGGCCCTCCTCATTCTGCTGTGCTAAGACTGCTCCCATGCCATGCTCTGAAGAGTCTGTCTGCTTGATGAATGTCTTGGAGTAATCAGGGGCCCTGAGCACAAGTGCTATGCCCATGGCTTCCTTGAGAGAATCAACTGCTTTCTGACACTGTTTAGATCTCCAAACTGAACTGCTTCTTAGAAGACAGCTTATTTAAGGGGACAACAATGGTTTCACAGCCCTCAACAAATCTTCGGCAGAAGCCAGTGAGGTCAAGGAAAGCTCTTGCTTTAGTTTGGGTTTTAGATGGTTGCCAGGCTACGATGGTTCTAATCTTGGCCTGAAGGAGCTGCACCTTGCCACCAGGTGTCTCAAATACACCACAGAACCCTGCCCAGTCTGGCACTTGCTGGCTTTAATTGTCAGCCCTGCCTTTTGCAGGGCTTGAAACACCTCTTGGAGTTCCAGGTGGTGCTGTAGACGGCAATGTCATCTAAGTAGACGGCACAGTAAAACTCTGTGCCAACCAGAACCCTATTAACCAAAAATTGGAAGGGAGCAGGGGTATTCCTCAAGCCAAAAGGCATCACCCGAAATTGGTAATGGCCCTCAGGGATGGAGAATGCTGACCTCTCAGGCTGAGAACTCTGCTGGTGTTCTGAGGGTGATGGCGCCAGCTGCAACTATGGAGCACGCCTGCCCTCCCTGTTTTCTCTGGCATGCGAATAATGTAATTGGGAGCAGCTCGGAGCTCCTTAGTGCAGCACAAAAAAAAGGATGACATGAAGATTACATCAGACAGAATTCTGGCCGACTTCAGTACATCATGGCTTCACAACCTGGTCTCCTCCCTCCCTCTCTTAGTCTTGTTTCATTAGCGGGACAGCTCAGATGCTTTTGTGTCACTATATCAGCCATTGGGTATTCAGCGGCTCTAAAAGCGGTCTTCCGGTTGAGACAGCGGGAGCAATATCTCTGGTAACTCAGCGCACCTGCAGGAACTGTTAATGTTGAGAAATACACCCTGTGTGCATTGCATAATCCGAATTCCTCACTTTCCTGTGTGTACAGTTTGTTACCAATCAGTGTCTTGCTGTCCCACCTATAAAATATTGGACCATCTTAAATCACTTATGCTACATATAAGCATAGAAAGTGCTGTAAGTGTTTATCTTGGTCATTAATTTACTGAATCAGGTGCCAAAGAAGGGAGAGGAACATTCCTCGCTTTGTTGTAAACACACCGTAGGCAACCAACAATCAGTGCCGTGTAGACACATTTATCAATTATTGGAACTTCTCCAACCACTTATGTAGCAAATAAGAATATAAAATTATATAAAGTGATCACTCTGTTGCTGATTAAATTTATCAGGGGCCAAAGCAGCGAGAAGAAAGGAAAGTGGAGAAGAGAAGGTAAAGCTATTATTGCTACAGGAGGCATAAAAAGCCCAGCTGTCTCTATTAACCATGCACCTCAGTGGGTCACAATAGGCTTCACGCTGGGGGGCGGGGTTCCACTGGGGATTGCTATGGAATCAACCTGTGTATCCACATGTACGACTTGTGACGCTCCTAGCATGGTCAATATGGTTAGCCCGCAATGATGAAGCAGATTTCATGCAATTGTCAGTTCTAAATCTACACTTCTGTTAAACCAGCCCGTAATTTGAAGCATTGTTGCCATAACTCACAGGACAAGGAGTCAAGGCTGGGCTTGATTAGAACTACAACAGATGTGGCTCCTGACCCTGCTGTTTTCCCTGCTCGTTTAAAGTACTCCCCCACCAGCTGCAAGGAGGAAAAAGAGGGGTGGCTAGCAAACTACAAAGGTAAAATTACAGACAGTGAAGCAATAATAAGTTTATGGAATCAAAAGGAAAATCCCTCTCCGCTTCTAGTTCACAGCAGGGTGACTTTGATCTTATGTCAAATGCTAGTTGTATAACAGAGGATACTGTGAGTGACAATTCTGCAGGAGCAAAGCAACATCAAACCTACCCTCTGTTCTGTCTTGCAGGCTCCAAGGAACTGTTGAAGATGACCGAGCTTGCTGAAGACCTTGGAACAAAGAATCAAACCAGACACAATTCAGTGCCTATCTTAGAAAATTGTAGGATGGATGCATTACACAAGCTGAGCAATCTGAACACTCCTAACACTGTATTGACTATGTCGTCTTTGGGACTGGCAGGGGTGAAACAGCAAATTGAAAATATAGGGAAACCCTCACCCTCTGACTTCGGCCATACCTCACCTTTCGCACAAGTGGTTTGGACAGATGAAACAGATGAAAGACATGCCTTCGTAACAGTCAGTATTCTACATCAGATTAAGGGTGATCTCAAAACAATGAAAATTACACAGGACAAGGCAAACCCGAAGACAGAAGCACACTTAAGCCTCATCAATAATAATCTACAGGAAATTAATACATGCATCGCTGAGGTTGAACAACGTGTTTCAGATCTGGAAGATGGGGGCACCCGCTAGATATCTCAGTCGTCAAGTTTCAAGCTGAGATTACTGACCTGTAGGTCAGAACTGATAATGCCAAAAACAGATCGCATCATTCAAACCTGAGGTTTACAGGGGTTCCAGAGGGGTGGTGAAATGGGCAGACTACTGCCGAGTTAATCACAGATTTGATACTGGAGCATGTTTATCCAGAAGCAGCATCCTAACAACAGGATCTTATTACCATGCGGCCCACTGCATCCTGGCAGTCCAGTCTGCCACTTATAAATATCCGTGGATGATACTAGTTAATTTTGGAGACTATTGGGTTAAGGAGTACATCCTTTCCAAAGCCATTAAAGCTAAACTCTATCAGACTCCAGGTGATATTTCTTTCAAAATCTTTTCAGATATGGCTGCTTTATCAGCTAGACAATGGCAAGAATTTAAAGAATTGAATAATGACTTTCAGAATGCTGGTGCCCCAGGGGTATTTTACAACAGTCAAGGCTAATATTACTTTTTAAGGGTCAGTCACATATTTTTCATGCCATAGATCAAGCAAGAGATTTTTTGCACTCAATTCAGCTGGGGAGGTGGAAAGACCGGCAGGCGGACGGAAGGGAGGTTATAATTATAAATTATTTAATACACAGCCTATAGGAGATATGTTAAAAAGATGCCATGACACAGCACTACTTTAGGGGATGGGGGAATACGTCTAGAAGGAGGGTAGGTAGGGGGAAGGCACAAAGTTGTAGACAGTGGTTCAGGTGGGTGGGATGCCCCTCTGAGGAGCGAACCTCTGATGGGTGGGGCTCCAGGGTTGGTGAGTCCTGGGAGAGGGGTTGTTGTGTTGGAAACAGAAAGAGAGAGGCAACACGGGTGAGGTGTGGTGGACAAGGTGGTAGCAGGGAAAGGGGTCTTGGGATAATGCAAACATTAAAACAATGTAGCAATTGAACTAGGGGACTTAGTGGCAGGTTAAGCACAGGATGTTTAGGTATTTTTTTTTCTATTTGATGGCCCATACACTTGTAACAGTTTTATCATGCAATGTGAATGGTTTCAATAATAGACTGAAACTAGCAATATTCATTTGGCTTAAATCCCTCCAGGCTAGTAAACTTTAAATCAACAGGATCCCCATGAAACCCCCCGGATTCATACAGCATGTCTTTTTTGCTACGTCTAAAGCTGAAATCCGGGGCTAAAGAGGTTTGCGCTGAACTCATTAAAGTACATACCGATCATAAGGCTAGACGGGTCTAGGTTCAAATGAAGGTTTATAATCACTTGATTAAATCAGTTAGTATATGCGGCCCTATTGAAGATTAGCATGATACCATGCAAACCATTTATAATCTCACCAAGGAGGAGCCACGCCCTCTTGTGATAGGAGATTTTAATATTCTCTGTGATTCAGTGGTAGACTGGTTACAAATGAATAAATCACAGAAGAAACCCAAATCTAGTTAACTTCAACAGGTTCTGATGCCTGATTTTGCTTCGATAGCCCCCTGGCGGTGTGATCACCCCAAGGATCTAATGTACACCTGTTTTCAAATCATTTCACTCATTCTTGCGCATTGATTTTGTTCTGATTTCACATTCCCTCAATAGAGCACAGTCTGAAATTCTAGCAAATTCTTTCTCGGATCATGCTGTGATCACTATTTTTCTCAATTTTCTATATCCAAATTGTCCGCCACCAGATGGATCTTGATAAGTCATTTATGGCCAATGAGTCATGGTTTTCACAAATGCGTGGGGCTCTGGAAGATTTGTTGGAGCGTAATGTAAGTTCGGCCTCTGTCTTTTCAGTGCGGGCGCATTAATGACTTTTTACGGGGAGGTAATAGCCTTTTGTGCAAAACTGAGACAAACTAAGAGAGCAGCCTATCAGCAGCTCCAGTTAGCACTTACCCAAGCCAATTTGACCTATCTAGCATCCCCCAACACAAGAATCTGAGGCCAAGTTGGCTCAGGCTAAGCGTAATCTTAGGGTCCATTTCTTAGCGCAAGAGATAGTCAATCACAGTAAGGCCCATATTTATACTTTTTTAGTGCCGCATTTGCATTGTTTTTTGAAGCAAAATCGGCACAAACTTACAAAATACCATTGTATTTTGTAAGTTTGCACCGCTTTTGCGTAAAAAAATTACGCAAATGTAGCGCTAAAAAAGTATAAATATGGGCCTAAGTTTTTACAGAAAAGCTACAAAGAAATGAGCATGTGGGGAAATACCTGGCCTGGTATGTCAGGCCGAAAGCTAATGCTTATATCCGACCCTCAGAAGATAGCTAAGGTCTTTTTTCGGCACCTCACAAATTTGCATTCAGACACATTAAATCCCCCCAAAGGATATAGAGAAATGGTTGGAAGGAGTGAGTATTCTAGTAATAATGCATGAGTAGCGTGCTGCACTAATCATTCCTATTACTCTAGCAGAAGTGAAACAGGCAGTTGATTTGATCCCCACCACTAAATCTTGTAGAGCAGATGGGATTCCTGCAGAAATATACACGCTATTTGTACCTCAGCTGACTACATTTTTAGTGGTTTTATTTAATAGCATTTTGAGAGGCACTGAGATTACAGACACATTTACCCAAGTGGTGGTGGTTAGTTTTTTGAAGAAAGACAAACCAGCACAGGAAGCAAACTCTTGCCCTATTAGTACATTAAACATTGACTATAAAATTTTCATGAAGATTATGGCTTCTCGTCTTTCCTCATTGGCGTCCTTGGTCATCCACCAGGACCAAAATGAATTCTTCAAAGATAGGAGCATGTCATTCAATACACACTATCTGATCCAAGCAATTTATTTTTATACCTCAACTAGAACTAGAGCTGCAATTCTTATGTTGGATGTGTAGAAGGTGTTTGATAGGGTCCAAAGGAACATCCGTTTTGCGGTATTGATGAAGTTCACTTTCCCGTCCCAATTGGTTCAAGTATTTAAAAATCCCGATCCGTATGCTAAAGCATCCATAGTCATCAATGGGAATCTGGAGGGACAGATAGCAAAAAGTTATGGAACATGTCAGGGCTGAGTTGTTTGCTTATTTTTAGAACCACTGGACCCGGCCCTATGCCAGGACAGGAACATTTTAGCTCTAGTTGCAGGGTCTGCCAAGTAAAAACTATTTGTCGATTATATGGCCCTGTATGTGGCTGCTGATAATGCTAATAAACAGCAGGCCTTCTCTAAAATCATGAAGGAGGGTGAGAAAATTTGAGTAATTGGCACCCCTACTTTCTAATCTAACTGCCTTTATGTAAATTGCTAACGGTGCTCAACACTAGGGTTTCACCCCCTAAACTACTCTGAATGGTAACAAAGTTATCCAATATTATGCAAAGTGTGAAGGCACACGTATGAAAATTAATAGGCAACAATATACAATTAAGTTAGATAGGATTTCACCAAAAATATATTTTCCACAACACAATATTATCGTATATGTCAAATCCAAATTAGAGTCTGTATTAAGTCCCAATATACATTTAATCAAACCGAAATTCAGCAGTCCAAATTATATGCTCCTTCGATAATTGTTCACAGTACCAAGTTCATAGTTCCAAAAGCACTTTCCAATGTTTGCTTTGAAGCATGCAGTCATGCATTCACTGGTCTGGTCTCGGATTAGATCGGACAATTTTCCCAATGGCAGTGGCTTGTGAGTTTAAAGTTTGATATGAGTCCTTCCCTCTTCTTCAGATATGCTAAGATCAAGCATATTTGCTTAGGATATAACAAGAGAGACGAGACAATAGCTACAAAATTGCAACAGATATAATTTATTTCCCTGGTACAAATATAGGGACTTGGTATAAGAGTTTGATCGCTGAGAAAAACAAGACTCTGATTCTGAGACATCCGCAGTTTATTGGTAAATCTGCAGGGTGTAGCTTGAATGCTAAGCAGTTGCAATTTTATAACCAAATTAGTCATAAGGCTGTTAGAGCAGCCAATCTGTGGAGGATGTCTCTTTTTAGCAAGTGGATGCTATACTACACCCCAGCTAAACTTCACAGAATGCACCTAGAGTGTTCATCGGGTTGCTTTAGATGTAATCGGGCCAATGGGGATTGGCTTCATATTATATTCACATGGCAAAATATGGAAATCTTTTGGAAAGGTTTTTTGGGGGGAATTAGACTGAAGACTGCAACTTTACCTCTCCCTGTTTGCACATATAGCATTATTTGGGTTTACACGGTTACAGCCTAATATGAGGACGGGACAGCAACATCTGATGTCCATTATCAGAATGAATATAAAAAATTAACAGAGTGTTTTTCCAGGAAACATTATATGCAAAGAGATCGGGATCTGCAAATAAATTAAATAGAATATAGAAAACTTGGAATAGGAAAACCATTTTCTGAGTATGGTAATTAGGGATTTGCTACCCTCTGGGATTTCTCAACTTCTTGTTTTTTCAATTTACAGTATGCATGTTGGTATAAAGGTTGATCATGGTATAATGAAGTCCCACTTCGGAGCATGAATATTATCTGCTTTGAATTAACTGTTCTTTAATGCTCTATTTATTTTGTTATTTCTACATCTTGAGAAAAGTTTTTTTTTTTTAAAGAGAGAATGCTGACCTCTCTTTTGCTCCCTCAGTCAAGGCGATCTGTCAGTACCCTGATGTTAAATCAAAAGTAATTAGGAATTTGTCAGCACTTAGCCTGTCAATTAGCTCAACAGCTCTGGTGATAGGGTGTGCATCTGTCTAGGTGACAGAATTGAGGCCTCTGTAGTCCATACAGAACTGAAGTTCTGTATGGAAGAACTGAAGTTCTGGTTTGGTGCCCAGTAGGGTGGCTATGGTTTTCAACACCACAGGGCTGGTCCAGGGACTGCCAGAGGACTTAATCACCCATAAAGCTAACATCTTAGAGACCTCCTCCTGGATGCTGGCTCTCACCTTATCAGACAACCTCTAAATTCTGTCTCCTGTGTCAATATGATGGGCACACAAATGTGTGAGTCCAAGAGGGAGAGAGAGCAGTGAGGGAAATTGTCCCAGCAACTGGAAAGAGTCATCTTGCTGCACCGGGTGGCAGAGAGGTTGACACCCTCCACTGACCCATCATGTTCCTGTGCATAGAGGAGGTCAGGGAGAGATTCACTCTCCTCTTCCATACCCTCATTTGTCACAAGGAGAATGCTCACTTTGGACCTCTCAAAGTGAGGCTTGAATCTGTTGACATGGAACATCCTTAGGGAGTTCCTGGGGGTCTATAGGTATACTAAGTAAGTTGCCTCACTCTTATGCTCCTTGACTTTGTATAGGTCGGTCTAGTGGTCTTGCAGAGCTCTGGGCTCTACTGGCTCCATCAACCAAACTTTCTGGCCAGACTAAAACTCTACCAGAGTGGTCTTCTGGGCATACCAGAATTTCCTTACCTTGTGGCTGGCCCTGAGTTTGCTCTTGGCCTTTTTCCACAAGTAATGCATGGTTCCGGAGGTCCAACATGTTGGTGACCACATGTTCGCCTACCCCTGCTTGAAAATGCTCAGAGGTCCTCTGACAGTCTGGCCATAGAGGATTTCAAAGGGACTGAACTGTACTCCTTTCTGTGGCACCTCCCTCTAGGCAAAGAGAAGGTATGGCAAGAGGATGTCCCACTTATACCTCATGGCCTCAGTTGGGCCTACAATCATGCCTTTCAAGGTCTTGTGGAACCTCTCAACTAGACCACTGGTTTGGGGGCGATAGGGTGTGGTGAACTTGAAAGTTACCCCACACACATCCACATGGACATTCAGTTAGTGCCTCCGTCAAACACCATCTCTTTGGGAAACCCCAGATGGGTAAAGATCCCCATCAGAGTTCTAGTCTCCACAGGTGCAGTCATTGTCCTCAGAGTGATTGTCTCTGGGTAGTGTGTGGCATTGTTCACCAAGATTAGGTTGAACCAGTTGCCTAGGGCTGTCTTGTGGTCCAATGGATCAATGACGTTGATGCCTACTCTTTCAAAGGAGACTGTCAACAACGGTGGGATCAGTGGAGCATTCAGCTTTTTTCCTAACTTCCCACTGGCCTGCAGAATGTATCTGAAGCTGTCTTCATTCTGGACCAATAAAAGGGGGTGAAAAGCCAGAAGAAGGTCTTGTCTTGCCCTAAATGTCCTGCTAGGGTTCGTCATGAGCCAAACCCAGTAGGAAGGACCGGTAACACTGGGGACCACTAGCACATGGGCTGCCCCAGTTCCCGTAGTCTTAAGCTCACTGTAGAAGCGGTCATTCTCCCAGTAGATTAGGAGATCCCCAGAGGCCTCACCTGCTGCATGGGCTGAGGCCTGTCTACTCAAGCCCTCAAGAGTGAAACACTCTGTCAGCACTTTGCAGAATTCCTCCCTGACGGGCCCACTCTTCCAAGTTGTAATTGTTGCCTCCTCCTCAGGAACCCTGTCAACATCCACTGTGGGAACTTCAGGGACCAGTTTCCCACACTCGTGGCCCCTCTCCTGGACAGCTGTCTGGACAGGGCTCACAGCAACTTTCAGAGTACCTCAAACCCCTCCCACTCAAAGGGAACCAGAGTCACCGGTAGATTGCTTTCACGATTGTCAGTGACTATGACTTGGTGGAATGTGATCGGTAGGACCTGACACCAGCTGGCACTTGACAGTTGTCATGCTGGGTTCTGTGTCAAACAGAACTTCCAACCATTGCCCATTAATGGTGATCCACTGATTATACCTGGAAGTATTGGCAGGCATGGTGACTTTTGGCACCATATCTTTATTCCCCCTAGACACTAGTTTGACCTCTGTCTGATCCCCAAAACTAGCTGGGACTACCTTCTCCCGAGCACAAAAGTGGCCAACCCAGGTGTCTGCCCACCAGTGGGGGTCTGTGCCCTTTTGGGACACTCTGTACATTGGGGTACAAGCCTCCATGTCTTATGTTAAAGAACCCTTTCTTTTTAGAATCAGACTGGGACTGGTTACCACTACTCCTTTGGGAATTATTTTGGGAGCCTTTAGAGAAATCCTTATTTTTAAGTTTTTCTTCCCACTCTTTCTTCTGATGGAACTCAGGCCTCCTTTGTGGCTACCCCATCCCCCAGATACCCTTTTGGACACTCTGGTGCTAGCCCAGAGGTCTGCCTCCTCAGCAAGCTTTGTGGGATTAGTCAGATGACTGTCAACTAGGTGGTGGTAAAACTGTGTAAAACAGGTACTGAGCATGTGTTCTCTCAAGATTAAATTGCACAAACCCAACATAACCATTGACTTTGCTGCCCGCACCCAGCCATTTAGTGCTTTACTGGAGTAATAAATTAAATCTAACCAGGATTGGTTGGGGACCTTCTAACTGTCCCTGAATCTTCTGTGGTACTTGCCTGGGATACGTCCACATTTGGTACTCAAACTGGCTTTCATGGGAGTGTACTTGGTCTGGTCCCCAACCTCTAAGGTTAGAAGTGTGTCCCTCCCAAGTGTTGGCATGTGTTTCCACAGACCCGCCCTCAGTGCTCTTCGGGAACCCTTTGTACCTTCAGTGCAACTTCATAAGCAGAAAACCCCTTATCAATGTCATCTCCCATCACATAACTGGGCACCAAATCATTGAGTATAATCTTCTTGTCTTTATTAGGTTCTGTATGTATGCCACCACCGTGTAGTTTCTTTTCTGCTAAGGTTCTTTCATATTCCCTTTCAGCTATTTCAGCCTTCCTTTCCATTTTTAATTTTGCCAATTGCATTTGAAATTCATTCTCCTCCCTCCTTTCCTCTGGAGCCAGGGTATGATGAGAGACTCTGCTTCCTGCCCTCCCAGGTAGTACAAATCCAGGGGTGTCCCCCTAAACTGCTTCAGGCGCTCATTAGAAAAGCCATTAACATACTCCCCCAAAACATCATCCTCTTGGGGGCAGGACTATGCTAGGCCCTTAGCTCCATTTGAAATGTCACCTTCCTGGTGACTCCTCGGGCACGTATCCCCATCCCCTTGCAAAAGCTTTTCAATTGATTAACTGTATACTCCTCCAGCTTAGCCAGCTCATACTCCATGGCTCCACTTGTGGAATCAAACAGAGACATGATGTATAGAATGTTTTAAACATGCAAAGCAGGGAAAATTGCAGAAGAAGAAACAAATCTTAAAATGGTTTTTAAATGTGGATGGGTAGTGTAAATGTAGCTATTGTATGGCACTGCACAAACACAAGTCCTATCCTCACCACTGATCACCAATGTTAGAAATTGGGCCTCTTGTTGGCAGAGGTATGTACCCTGTCCAGGAAGGGACCACAATCCCTGTCAGGGTAAGTCACAACACAACCTGAATTATCCTGTGCTCACCCTCCGGTACCTTGGTACAGAACAGGCAGGCTTAACGTAGAAGGCAATGTGTAAAGTATTTGTGTAATAACTCATACAGTAACACAGTCTAAACACCACAAAAAGACTCCACACAATGTTAGAAAAATAGATCATGAATTTATAAATAAAACAAGACTAACATGACAAATTTCAAAACGTAGATCCTGAGATATGCAGCTTTAAAGATTTTAGGTGATAATAGTGCATAGAAGAACAAAATGGAAACTGTGGTTATCTGGACGTGCTAGACTGTGGCAAAGTCACAAGTTCAGGCCGACCATGATAGAGTGCGGGCCATCTACAGGGACCCACTTGGGCCTGCTGAACACAGTACCTCAAATCCTGGTGCACGGTCTGCGCAGCATTGCTTTGTGAGGCTTTGCGGCATCTGCCGTCGGTTCCGAGAAGCTGTGCGGCAAGGCTTTGTGGGGTTTAGCATTGCTTTGGGTTGATCCTGGGGAGCTGTGCTGTGAGGCTTGGAGCTTGGCATCACTTTGCGTCTATCCTGCGGAGCAATGCAGCAAGACTTTATAGGGCTTGACATCGCTGTGGGTTGGTTCCAATAGACTGGCAGCTGCGTGGTAAAGCTTTGTGGGGTTTCACCTCACCTGGCGTTGAGTCTGGTGAGGCTGGCAGCTGCGCAGCAAGGCTTTGCAAGGCTTCGCATTGCTTCACAGCAGAAGGTGGAGCCCCTTAGGCCCACTTCCAAGGCAGAGCAGACTACCACCTTGAAGAGTCCAGGTACAGATGGTTCAAGTGTTTAATGTCCCTGAGATTTGGGAACAGGAGGCAGGCTAACAAGTCCTTGGAGATCACTTGTGGTAGGAAGGCAGAGTCCTTCCAGTAGAGTCAGGCAGCAGGGCAACAAGCATAACAATAGTCCTTCTAGAAAAGCAGTCCAGTTGAGTCCTTTGCGCAGCCCAGCAGTCCTTCTGACAGAGTCCAGAAGTGTCTGATTTTAAGGGGCCACAGGCCCAGTCCTTATACCCAAATGTGCCTTTGAAGTGTGGGAGACTTCAAAGAGTGGTTGTGAAGTGCATCAGTTCCTCTTTCTGTCCAGTCCTGTCTGCCAGGAGGGTTGTGTGGGTTTTCAGTCTTTGGTGTGGGATCAAGCCACTACCTTTTGAAGTGTGAGAGCCCCTCCACCCTATCTGCCCAGGAAGGCCCATTTGCATGCAGAAGAATGCAGAAGCAGATGAGTGTCCTGTGTTTATGGCTCTCTGGATGGAATGCATAAGGGGAGCTGTCACCCAGCACAGACCAGACATGGAGTGGAGACAGGCTGTAAGGCACAGAGAGCAGTAAGTGCAGAGAAATGTCTCCTTTCCGAAAGTGGCATTTCTAAAATAGTAATGTTAAACCCAACTGTATCAGTAAGCAGGACTTCTCACTACCATTCCAACCATACCAACTATGACTATGCCATCCCTTTCAGATCAGTAATTACCATTTACTATTATATAAGGGGATTCCCAATGCTATCCTGTGAGAGGAGCAGGCTTCACAGTAGTGATTAACAACTTTGGGAGTTTTTCACTAACAGGGCATGTAAAACTTACAAGTACATGTCCTGCCTTATAGATGCATGACGTGGGTCACATAGGGCCTACCTTAGGAGTGAGTGAAATAAAAGAGGAGTTTAGGGTTTTACAAAGGGTTATAAATGCCAAGTCGAGGTGGCAGTAGACATCATAAAGGGGCTACTTATTTTGGTGGCACAATCAGTGCTGCAGGGCCACTACTAGCATTTAATTTACAGGCCCTGGGCCCACATATTACACTTTACTAGGGATTTATAAGTAAATTAAATATGTCAGCTGGGTAGGAGGTAATGTTACTGTGTTCAGGAGAGAGAGCAAAAGGACTTTAGCACTGGCCAGCAGTGAGAAAGTGTGCAAAATCCTAAATCCATCAAAAATGAGATCAGAAAAATAATGGGAGGGAGGCAAAAAGTTGAGGGAAGACCACCCTAAGGCTGTCAGGTCTAACAAACACAAGCAGTGCCATGCACTGCGTTGTGTTGCTTTGTATTTACTAAAAATGCAAAGCTAGCAAAGTGGTTTTCTATGGATTAGTAAACCCCAAACATGATTTTGTGTTGAGGCTGCACCACAAGAGTGACACAACCCTGAAACAACATCTTAGTAAATCTGCCCCTAAGGATTTAAGTGAATTATGGCTAGAGTGATTGTTGGAAATGGCCTTTCTGCAGGGTCACCCCCAAACATTTTGCCTTCCACCTTTTTTTTTCTGACCTCATTTTTTTTTGGCTTTAGGACTCTGCGCACTTTACCACTGCTAATCAGGGCTAAAGTGCATGTGCTCTTTCCTTAAAACATGGTGCATTGGCTCATACCCAATTGGCTTATTTAATTTACTTGTAACTCCCTAGTCAAGTGCACTACATGTGCCCAGGGCTTGTAAATTAAATGCTACTAATAGGCTGCAGCACTGGTTGTACCACCCACATAAGTAGCCCCCTAACCATGTCTCAGGCCTGCCTTTGCAGGGCCTTTGTGTGCAGTTTCACTGCCACATCGACTTGGCATTTAAAAGTAATTGCCCAGCCTTAAACTACCCTTTTTCTACATATTTCACCCCTAAGGTAAGCCCTAGGTAGCCCATAGGGCAGGGTGCTATGTAGATAAAAGGCAGGACATGAACATGTGTGTTCTATATGTCCTGGTAATGTAAAACTCCTACATTTGTTTTACACTGCTGCAAGGCTTGCTCCTTTCATAAGATAGCACTGTTTGAGTGGTAGATTGTGATCTGAAAGGAGTAGCCAGGTCATACTTAGTATGGTCAGAATGGTAATAGAAAATCCTGCTTATTGGTGAAGTTGGATTTAATATTGCTATTCTAGAAATGCCACTTTTAGAAAGTGAGCATTTCTCTACACTTAAATCCTTCTGTGCCTTACAATCCACGTCTAGCTAGGTTTAGTTGACAGCTCCCTTGTGCATTCACTCAGAGAACCCCAAACACAGGATGCTCAGTCACACTTGCATACATCTGCATTTTGAATGGGTCTTCCTGGGCTGGGAGGGTGGAGGGCCTGAAACTTACATGTCAAAGAACAGTAGCCTGCCCTCACACAAAGGACTGCCACACCCACTACTGGGACCCTGGCAGACAGGATGGAACTGAAAGGGGACCTTGTGCACTTCTAAGCCACTCTTTGAAGTCCCTCCCACTTCAAAGGCACATTTGGGTATTTAAGCAGGGTCTCTGACCCTACAAACTCAGACACATTTGGACAAGATACCACTGGTGAAGAATCCCTGAACCAGAACCTGCAACCTGCCAAGAAGAACTGCCTGGCTGCCCAAAGGACTCACCTGACTGCTTTTCTGCAAAGGACTGCTGTCCTACTGTTGCCCTGCTGCTTTGCTGTCTTCAGGCTGTGCTGAGAAATGCTGTCCAAGGGCTTGGATAGAGGTTGCCTCCTGTTCTCTGAAGTCTCAGGACCAAAGAGACTTCATTCCTGCCAAAGATCTCCTTGTGCGGCAAAAATCAATGTACAGACTGCAAGAAATGATGCACAGCCTGCATCGGGGTGAGAAAATCACTGCACGCTGAACCAGATCGACGCAGCCCGATTTCTCGAAGAGGAGAACGATGCGGCGCCAGCGTTGTGTCTGGAATTTCGACGCATGGCCCACTGGATCGACCCAAAGCCGAGCTGGAACGATGCAGCCTGACTTCCTGAGAGGAATCGACGCAGCACCTGCAGTGTGGCAGAAATTTCCATCCATTGCTCACTGGATCGACGGAGACCCTGTGACTTCGTCCTGTACGCCCAGGATTTCAATGCATTGTCACCGGGCGACTGAAAACCCCGCAACCCGAAGAGGGTCCCAGTCTACGTGCCGGAAATCAACGCAAAGCCTGCCCTGTGTGAAAACTCAATGACGCATCATCTGTGTGTGCCAGAAAAATCGACACACACCTCCCCGTTTTCCACGCAACTCCTTCTCTGCGGTCCCATGCAGAGAATTTGAACACAAACCAGATACTTTGTGCTTGCAAGAGACATTTGTTGCTTTTTAAAGACTAAAGACCCTTACTATCATTTTGCAGTGATATTTCAACATATACTTATTGAATCTTGATAATTTTGACCTGCATTCATCCAGATAACTATTATATATTTTTCTAAACACTGTGTGGTGTATTTTTGTGGTGCTATACTGTGTTATTGCATTATTTATTGCACAAATACTTTACTCATTGCCTTCTAAGTTAAGCCTGACTGCTCAGTGCCAAGCTACTAGAGGGTGGGCAAAGGATAATTTGGATTGTGTGTGACTTACCCTGACAAGAGTGAGGGTCCTTGCATGGACAGGGGGTAACCTGACTGCCAACCAAAGGCCCCATTTCTAACAGTGATGGTATGACCATGTGTTGCAAGAAATAAAATACCTCTGCAGACTGCACTTTTTAAGTCACCTTGGATTTCCATTAGCTTAAAACGGGGCTTTAGGGTGACAGAACTCCTCTATAACTTGAAATATCCTTATTATGTATCGTAGGATGTACGTTATCCATATTTAACACTGCTGTGGAGTTCAAAGTCATTTATTGCACCTCTTCAGTAAAGTTTATATTGTAGGTCGATCTGTTCACAACTGCAAACGTTTAGCCATTTAACAGATTGCCACCCATACATCAATGTGAATATATGTTAAAGAATTAAAGCTTAAGCCAGAATGCCCAGATTCTTTGGTTGTTGAGGTAAGTGCGTCCCATTCATCACTAAACACATACAAACTAACTTGCATCTTTATTGCCTACGACTGTCACGCGTACACAATACCCATTATCAATACACAAGTCTCTGTGTTAAAATGTCCTAAAAACTCACATGCTTTCAGGTCACTTGGTTCTGCTACCCTGGTTTCCAGATTTTAACCTTTTTTTCTGTACATTCTTAGACTGCACAGTTAGTAGGAGCTTTTTGCTGTTCAAGACGTTTCTGCAGCCTATAAAATGTCACATTTCATTTTGCCATCACTTGTTTCTTGAATTGATGGAGCTGCACATCATAATTTTCCTGTAGCTTGAGGAGTTTTCTGCATGCTGTTGCAAAGTGTCTAAAATGATCATACATCTTAGGAGTAAAAGCCAGTCTGTCCTGACTGCTCCCATCATTTTAAGAAATTTGTGTACCGCTAAACTAAGCATGTAGAAAAAGCATGTCATGTGCATAAACTCTCCCATCTGGAAACCAATGAAAATGTTTGCTCCGTCTTCAGCGATTGTGAAGCTAATGAAATCTTCTTTGGAGGAGGTGTAGTGCTGTTTTAGATCGATTAAAAATATGTTTTTTTCTCCTGAATCTACTTAAAAAATGTAAAAGATACTGCTAGCTGGAAATACACATATTTTTTGTAGTTTGTTAACACATGGCACGTTGCCTAGGTTTCTGAGTACTTTGTAAACACACAGAAACACTGAGGTAACAGCAATCAATCAAAATAAAGAACAGAGCCCTCTAAAGTCTATGTCGGATATTTAGAGTTTGGTGGGTGCGGGACATTCACCAAAAGTAGCTGAATGTTCCTTCTCATTCATTTAGACTCTATTATCAGGTATACACGCTTAATAGGGTGCAAGTTCCACAACCGTCAAACTCCAAGTAACTGTCTATGTTTTCACATTTTTTTAAAGAGTGTACCAAGTGAAAGCAGGTATTCATTTAAGGTGGAGAATGATGTAAACACGGACCAGATTCACATAGCCATCTGAGGAGTATGTCTGTGTAAATTTGTAAAGCCTTGTGACACACAACTTCCCATATTTTTAAAGGTCTGCAAACTTCGAGTCTCAAGAATTGTTTTTAAAATGAGGCTCAGCTTCAGTGAGACTGTACTTCAACATGTAAGCATTAATGCTGTAATCCCTGGTCATCTGTGCAGCCCCTTCCAAGGCACGTAACATGGGCATATTTCTTCTCTGGATACGAATGAATATTCACTACTATAATGGGAATGAGCGTATATGTGTCCATGTTGGCAAAGACTAGAGATCAACCTCAAAATTAGTAAGGGCGTATTGTTAGACTTTCCATCGTGGTCTCCCTTAACCTTTTGCCTTTTTGTTCCCCAGGTTGTTGATGTGTGCTGGACTCTGATTTTGCTGTTTTTGTTACTCTAGACAGTGCTAAAGTGCAAGTGCTCCTTTACAAAATGTGTATGTAATTGGCTTATCCATGATTGGCAAATGTGATTTATTAGAAAGTCCCTAGTAAAGTGCACTGGAGGTGCCAGGACCTGTAAATCAAATGCTACTAGTGGGCCTGCAGCACTGGTTGTGCCACCCACATAAGTAGCTCTGTAATCATGTCTCAGACCTGCCCCTGCAGTGTCTGTGTGTGCAGTTTTAACTGTAAATTACACTTGGCAAGTGTACCCACTTGCCAGGCCTAAACCTTCCCTTTTCTTACATGTCAGACACCCCTAAGGTAGGCCCTAGGTAGCCCAAGGGCAGGGTGCAGTGTACGGTTAAGCTAGGACATATAGGCGGTCATTCTGACCCTGGCGGTTGAAAACCGCCAGGGCAGAGTGCCGCGGAAGCACCGCCAACAGGCTGGCGGTGCTTCATGGGCAATTCTGACCATGGCGGTAAAGCCGCGGTCAGAAAAGGGCAACCGGCGGTTTCCCGCCGGTTTACCCCTGCCCCAAAGAATCCTCCATGGCGGCGCTGCTCGCAGCACCGCCATGGGGATCCCAACCCCCTTTCCGCCATCCTGGTCCTGGCGGACAGGATGGCGGGAACGGGTGTCGTGGGGCCCCTGGGGGCCCCTGCACTGCCCATCCCACAGGCATGGGCAGTGCAGGGGCCCCCTAACAGGGCCCCATAATGATTTTCAGTGTCTGCCTAGCAGACACTGAAAATTGCGACGGGTGCCACTGCACCTGTCGCACACCAGCAACTCCGCCGGCTCCATTCGGAGCCGGCTTCATCGTTGCTGGGGCTTTCCCGCTGGGCGGGCGGGCGGCCTTTTGGCGGTCGCCCGCCCAGCGGGAAAGTCAGAATGACCGCCGCGGTCATTTGACCACGGTGCGGTCTTCTGGCGGTCTCCGCCCGGCGGGCGGTGCCCGCCGCCCGCCGGGGTCAGAATGACCCCCATAGTAATGTGTTTTATATGTCCTGACAGTGAAATATTGCTAAATTCGTTTTTTACTGTTGTAAAGCCTGTCCCTCTCACAGGTTAACATGGGGGCTACCTTTAAGTCTGATTAAAGTGTAGATTCCCTTTGGGAGTGGATGGACATGTGGAGTTTGGGGTCTCTGAGCTCACAATTTTAAAATACATCTTTTAGTAAAGCTGATTTTAAGATTGTGTGTTTGAAAATGCCACTTTTAGAAAGTGAGCATTTTGTTGCTTATACCATTTCTGTGACTCTGCATGTTTGTGGATTCCCTGTCTAGGTCAGTTTGACAGTTGGGCTGTGTTGGAAAATGGGTTATTGGTAAGGTCAGGTAGGTACCTACACCTAGCAACAAGCCACTAACCTCCACGTAGGTCCAGTTAGGTCTCAGTAAATTAACCCCAGCTCAACCCTTGGTAGCTTGGCAACGAGCGTCAAGGCTTAACTTAGGAGACAGTGTGTAAAGCATTCAAATATCACAAAACAGTAGTTAAATAAAACACAGGAAACAGTTTAAAAATCCAAAACCAATTTATAAAAATAGTTTATATTTTTATCTTTAAAATGACACCAAAATAAATAAAATCGGATAAAGGGAACCGGAGATATGAATTTTTAAAGAATTATTATTTTTCTAGTGCTTAGAAACAAAAAGCGCCAATCGGGTCATCTTGTTGCACCTCGACCGGGGCAAAGTCAAAGTTTGAGGCCGACCGTGATGGAGCCCTGCTCGGCTACAGGTCGCGGGAGGCCTCGGTTAAAAACTTACCTTCTGACTTAGTCTTTATTTTGAAGATTTTCTTCAGCGGGACGAACCTGCCAGTCCTATCCGACCTCCTGGAGCCCTTCTCCGGATACGCGATGCTGGATTCCTCGGTGGAGATTTTTACCTTCGGACTTAGTCGTTTTTTCGAGGTGAAAATCCTTCGACCGGGGTAAACCTGGATCTTGATCCGACGTCCATGGAGCCCTTCTCGGATACGATGGCTGGGAGGTCCCGGTCAACTTTTTACCTTCTGACTTAGTCTCTTTTTCGGAGATTTTTCTTTACCGGGACGAACCACCAAATCAGGCCGGGTCGCGGTTGAAGCAAGCCGGCTAGAATTTCCGCGGCGGGTCGGTCCCTCTATGGAGCTTTTTTACAAAAATTCTCAAATCTTCTCCAAACTTCTGGGGCTTCACCCAGATGTTCTTTTAAGGTTGTTTTGGGGTCCACAGCTCACCCCAAGGGTCCAGAAGTTCTGAGATGGTCCTTGGGGGTGCGGACTACCACTCCCAGAATGCACCTGGCGCAAACTCCTTTTTGGCCACTGGACAGTGGTCAGCTGGTCACTTTCTTCAGGAGTTGGTGCAGGGGACTCTGGATAGCAATTTTTCACCTGTAGCAAACAGGGAGTCCCTCCTTGAACCAGTTAAAGCCAGGCAAAGTCCTTCTTGTGGTGAAGCCCAAGTGTGCAGCTGGTGCAGTCCTTCTGAGTGCAGGTTCCAGGCGCAGGCCAGGGGTCCAGCAGGGCAGTCCTTCTTCTCCTTTAGTTCTTTTCTTGTTGAATTCTGGTGGGGATCTGAGGTGTGGGTGCAGGTCTGCCAGTTTTATCCTTGCTCCTGGGTGAAAAGCAGGGGGGTCCTGGTTCTCCAATCAGGTGCAGGGTCCTTCCCCCTGCGATGACCACTTCCTGGGAAGTGTGGCAAAAATCCATCCCATAGGGCAACATTCTCTAAAAATCCAACATGGCTGAATCTGATTTTTGGAGGTTACATCTGGCTGAGCCCACCTACTGGTGTGGCTAAAAATCATAAACACACCCCTCTCCTGCCCTCTCCTAATCTAATCAAGGGGGCACCTAGTTGTCTGGGGTTGCAGGATATGGGGGTGTTGCTGGTTGCTCCAAATGTCCTTCTCTGCCTTTGAAGACCAGTTTGGCAGCCCTCCCCCTTCCTGCCTCACCATCTGCTGAGGGGAGATTCTCTCCCACAGGCACATTCCTTTGTGTGAAGCCAGGCCACTTCACACCTCATCAAGGCAGCTTGGCTAAACTGCTACAGGCTGGCCAATCAGAGCACAGCAGCAAAAACAATGCAGGGCTGAAATTGGCAACTTTTTAGGTAAAGTCTAAAACTCTTTACCTGAACAAGTTATATTAAATCCAACAACTGGAAGTTGTGGGATTTATTACAACAATTAATTTGATACCAAATTCTTGCTATGCATCTTTTAAGGAGACTTTAAAATTTAAAACAAAGTCTCCCCATTCTAGCCTATGAAGGCCATTTACTACAATGAGGGAAAAACGAATTTGGCTGTTTTTACCTCACCAGGGCTTATAAAACTATTTTTATAAAGTCCCTGCTTATAGTTACATGGCACCCAACCCTAGGGGCACATAGGGCACAACTTAGGGGTGACTTAAATGTAAAAATAAGGTAGTTTAAGACTTTGGAACTACTTTTAATTCCAAAGTCGAATTTGCATATAACTTTAATTTAAAAGCAGCCAGCAAGGCAGGCCTGCCTTTAAAATGACACTGGGCACCTCAGCAGTGCACTACCTATGCTGTGGTCCCTAAACCTACATGCCCTACCATATACTAGGGACTTATAGGTAGGTTAACTTAGCCAATTATAATTAGCCTAATTTGCATATTGATTTTACACAGTGTACAGGCCCTGGGACTGGTTAGCAGTACCCAGGGCACCATCAGAGTCAGGAAAACACCAGCATAAAGTGGAAAATGGGGGCAAAAAGTTAGGGGGCCTCTGCAATCAGCCCTGTTTTCTCACAGGCTGGTTGCACCTCACACTAGACAGTGACACAAAGGGAGCTGGGGTGTAGTCTGTATTTCCTGATGAGCCATCTGTGCTAGGAGGGAGGGGAGGAGTGGTCACTCACACCTGAAAGGGCTGTGCCTGCCCTCACACAATGCAGTCTCCAACCCCCTGGTGAGTGTCTGGGGCCTGGCCTGGGCAAGGCAGGATTTCACATTCAAAAGAGACTTTACTTTGAAGTAGGCCTTCTTCAAAGGAGAAATTGGGTATAAGAAGGGCACCCACAACCACAGACTTTAGAAACACTTCTGGAAACAAGAGGAACCTCTGCCTGGAGAAGAGCTGAAGAGCTGAGGAAGAAGAGTTGCGCTGCCTGTTACTGTGCTTTGTGGAGCTATCCTGCAGTTGCTGCTTCTGCCAGAGTAGGAGGGCAAAGACTCGACTTTGTGTGCCTTCCATCTTGAGAAGAACTCTCCAAGGGCTTGACTAGAGCTTGCCTCCTTTTGTTTGAAGTCTCAGGGACAGCAAAGACCTCTCTCTGCCTGCACATGGAGTCTCTGGAGAGACTCCTACTCTGCCCTGTGGTGCCCATCCAGTGCCTGGGACCATGAAAGGAGAAGCTGACAGCCTAAAAAAAGGAAATCCATGCAGAGAGCACCATGCGGGGAAAACATCAATGCAACTCTGATATGCGGCTGAAGAAACGACATGCCGCTGGCTCTGTAGCTGAAAATCGACGCTCGCCGGAAACGCGACTGAAGAATCGACGCACGGAGCAGGAGAAATGATGCGCAGCATCGCTGACGGAGACTCAGAGATCGAAACCCACGCTGCTGGGTTTTTGAATCATCGTGCAGCTGGATTTCCAAGGAAATTACCACTGGGCGTGTAAAAACAACGCAAGGCCTGCCCGGACTCGAGAGTGCTGACTGGATCGACGAGAGAGGAAATGACGGGCCCGACCCGATGAAAGGATAAACGATGCAAGGTCCCACTCGTGAGTGGAATCGACGCATCGCAATCCCCTTTTTGATGCACACTCACCTGTGCAGGGTTATTTTTGATGCACCCAACGTACATTTTCACGCTAACAGTGTTAGTGTGTGTTTGAAACTACTTAAAGACTCTTTTTGATTTTTAATTGATAACTTGACTTGTGTATTCTGGATGTTTGTTGTTTTGGGCTTGTTTTGTTTAGATAAATATTTCCTATTTTTCTAAACCTGTGTCGTGTCATTTTGTAGTGATTTAATTAAGCTACTCTGTGTGTTGGTACAAATACATTACACCTAGCACTCAGAAGTTAAGCCTACTGCTCTGCCAAGCTATCAAGGGGGTAAGCAGGGGTTAGCTGATGGTGATTCACTTTTACCCTGACTAGAGTGAGGGTCCTTGCTTGAACAGGGGGCAACCTGACTGTCAACCAAAGACCCCATTTCTAACAGGTATGTTAAGTGAGTTCTCTACAGGAAAAAAACTTTTGCTATTGAGAATGAAAAAAAAAACTTGAGCCATTACAATTGTACTTTTACTGCACATTACATATGTGTAAATTCACATTAGTAATACTTACACAAGCACAAATGGTCCCATGTTTGTAAAACTAAGGCCAATATTTATACTTTTGTAGCACCGCATGTGGGTCATTTTTTGATGCAATTATAATTATGTTTTGTAAGTTTGCGCTGCTTTTGCTTCGAAAAATGATGCAGAAGTGGCGCTTAAAAAGTATAAATATGGGACTAAGGGTTCAAAATGAATTATAAAGCTAGACCTAATGAGGACCGGGGCATTTTCGAGCACAGATCCTTTGCAAAATCAAAATTTGCAAATGCTCCTCATAATGGAAAACTCAGCATTCAATAGAAAAACTGATTTATTTAGGGCGATGTTTGTGGGATGATGGGTTGTCCTCCAGGCTATGTGGTCAGTGCAGTTCATCGCCTCACCCATTACAGTGGATGGCTGTACTGAGTGATTGAGCCAGACAGGCAGGGATCTCACTGATTTTAGTGGAGTCACAGCTGTGGTATCTTCATTAAAGCTGTACAATCTTGCCATGTTTTATGTGCCTGCTCAGTAAAGCTGTTTTTTTTCATGAATAAACTCTCAAAGCAGGAGTTCATTCTACTACATGTAGGTGCATACTTTTCACATCCCTACCTATACCTCCGTTTTTTCAAGGGGCAGAATAAATCTGATCACATCACCCTTGCACTGATGGATCTGCACTGGCTCCCCTTTCAGACAGAGAGTGTTATTTTGCATTTATATAATTAAACACATTTATTAACAATGTGTGATTTAAAAAGTTAAATAAGGTGTGCATATTAATCATATAATTAATCATAGGTGACCATGTTTAACCATCATAAGCAACACACAAGCTTACTAATGTTGAAATGAATTCAACTAGTCTAATATTAATGCCATTTTAATGCTGATTTCTCACAAGAAAGGCTGAAAGGTCTGCGCATGCTGCACCTGTTCTTTTGCATGTTAATGTTTATATTTTCATTGCAGATGCTATATTTTGTGAATGGCTCTTCATTATTACTATGGTGAAGAGACATTAGTCATGTATTAGAGAGTCTCATCGGGGTGAGGAGACGATGCCAGGATGGAACACTTGTGGAAAGAGCTGACTGTTCCTGACAGTTTATCTGGTGTAACAACTCAAGGACATAGCCATGCATGCTCCATTGTTTAGACATGTGAAACTGGGGAGTATACCTGCCCCCTGAGTTTAGAGAAAAGTGATTGGATCTAGAGAGTGGAAACAAGCTGAAATGTTGCACTTAGTGATTTTGTTGAGATATAATAGCAAATGTTCCTTAGACTAGGAAGGACTCCCCTGCTCCCTGACTCTTACACATCTTCGTGCACTAGAGAGATGCTCGCTGACTTCAAACTGAGAAAATCCTTCTTATCTCAGCAGATCTCCATACTTTGAGTGCAAGGGCTTCATGCTCAAGCATTTTTATTCTCTCATCAGAAACCTCTATTTGGTTTTCTGAAGCTGACACCTTATCTATTTGCCTAACCAAATGCTTTTTTTACTTATCTTTCCTAACTTAGATGAGAAACTTTCCTATATGGGACATACATTTTCTGCATATTATGTATTCTTAATATAATTTGGCTCCTGTAATGTTTTATCTCATGCCAAAATATCTGCTTAGAGATGATCTAAAGGTGTAATGATGGAACATAATATTTAAATATCTTGTTGTCAAATGACTTTAATCTGTCTACAATTGTTATTAAAACCCTTTAAACTTACATAAATTATTTCTGCTCTTTTCTTGTGGAACCTAATGGTTTCACTGTTATGGTAGCATATGTAAATGCTGATTCCTAGTCACCTCTTCATACCGATGAATAAAGGTTCAAATAACCAGTGGTGAGGTTTGTATGATGAATATACCCATAGAATAAGATTCAAGAATACCCGGTCCAGCATCTTAAAGATCAGCATTACTTAAAAGGCCATCTACACCAAGATCCCTGCTTACTTAGCTCCCAAGATCTGAAACAACAATTTCTCTGTCATCAGAACAGCACCCACCCTCCTACAATTCAGGAAGAATTTGAAAACTCACCCTTTAACAGAATACCACCTCCAATAAGCTGACTTTTTACCCTTTCATTTAGATCTACCGCCTCCCTCGGTCCTCTCTCCCATGTATCCCCACTGGAACTTGCCCACCCTAGCAATTTATTGCATGACAGCTAGGTTTACCCTTTGGAAATACCAAACCATTCATACATACAAACATACTTTAAATATACAAAAGCTATTTGCACAGCATCTGAGCTTAATAATGTTGCTGCCAAGCATTTTGTCAGCTGGGAAATTAGTCATTCTGTCCCTGATTCTCCAGTCGGATGCATGAATCTGAAAATGGTGCAGTGGTTTCATCACTTGTTAAAAAAGAGGATAGGTACTAAAAGGACCATTGGGGATAGGATGATGAGCTGCATTCCCTTGGGTGTCCAGCAGTGGCAGTGTAGTTTAATGCATACCTGTACAAAGTGAAAGCTAACTCTCTTCAACATTTGTCATTGTTTACCTACCAGGGGGTACTTTAATGGTCTTATTCAGCACAACCTTGTTGGTAGACAATCATAAAGTGTGTATTTTGGAGATATTTTTACCTATATATAAAGTGTGATAAATTACCTAAGAGGATATGATATTATTTTACCATTGTAGATTCCTGTCCATTAGATGCTGATTTAACTGTTGCATTGCTGGGTCATGTACAGCAGCAATGCAGCTATTCATAGCATCACTGGACATACAATACACATTACAAAAGAGGGATTGTTGGATTAAATATTGCAATAATATGTCATTAGAACTGACAGGTTTTTTACATGGGGATGATGGGGGTTATATGATTATTACAAGTACCTAGTACCATTATTTAGTAAATGTTGAAGGAAAATTGACATAACTTTGTTCTCCATGGGGGGATCACGGGTGTTCCATTGCCATTGAGTCTATTTAGGAATATATTAGGATTGTTCCAGGTAGGAAAGGGAGATAGAGATTGTCTACATCGGGTAGATGGGTATTAAATTAAATTAGTAAATGTTGAAGGAAAATGGGCACAGCTATGTTCTGCATGGGGGATTATGTGGATTAGATAGCCAATTAATATATTTGGGACTTATTAGGATTGTTCCGGGTAGGAAATGGGAATAGGGGTTTTCTACATTGGGGACAATGAGTGTTGAATGGTTTTTCATACACCTGCCACTGTCTTTTAATGATTACTGTGAGGAAATGGTAATAGTTACTTTATTCACAGGGGATTTTGGGTTTTAAACAGCTGTTGAACACACTATCCCCAATATTGTATTGGTCCTGTTAGAAAAATGGGAATAGATCATGTTTACATGGGACATAATGGGCTGTAAAAGGCTGTTACATATCATAGGCACAACATTTTACATAGCCTTTTTGAGATAATGGCCATAATAATTTCTGCATGGGGATGATGGGTATTAAATGGCTGTAACTTATACCCGCTATTGTACTGTACTGATGTGTGTTGAGAAAACAGGCATACATGTTTTTTTACATAGGATGATAGGTGTTAAATGGCTAGCACATATATGGTACTGCTATTTAGTAAATGTTGGAGGTAAATGAGCATAGCTGTATTCTGCATGGGGGATTAAGGATGTTATATGATTATTGAATGTATTTGTAAATGTTTTAGGGTTATTCAAGCTAGGAAAGGGTTATAGAGATTTTCTACATCAGGGATGATGGGCATTAAATGGGTTTTACATATACCTGTCACTGTTTTTCCTGAATACTGTAAGGAAATGATAATAGCTATTTTAGTCACTAAAGATTATGGGGGTCATTCCGACTCCCGCCGGCCGCGGTAACCGCAGGGCCGGCGGGAGCCGGCAGAATACCGCTGCGCGGTCAGAAGACCGCCGTGGTTATTCTGGGTTTCCCGCTGGGCTGGCGGGCGACCGCCAGAAGGCCGCCCGCCAGCCCAGCGGGAAACACCCTTCCACGAGGATGCCGGCTCCGAATGGAGCCGGCGGAGTGGAAGGGGTGCGACGGGTGCAGTTGCACCCGTCGCGATTTTCAGTGTCTGCATTGCAGACACTGAAAATCTTTGTGGGGCCCTGTTAGGGGGCCCCTGCAGTGCCCATGCCACTGGCATGGGCACTGCAGGGGCCCCCAGGGGCCCCACAACACCCCATACCGCCATCCTGTTCCTGGTGGCCGAAACCGCCAGGAACAGGATGGCGGTATGGGGGTCGGAATCCCCATGGCGGCGCAGGTTTTCCGTCACTGACCGCGGCTGTACTGCCGCGGTCAGAATGCCCATAGGAGCACCGCCAGCCTGTTGGCGGTGCTCCCGCGGTCCCCAACCCTGGCGGTCTCGGACTGCCAAGGTTGGAATGACCGCCTATGTATTTTAAACAACTGTTGTATACAGTTTCCTCTATATTATAATGACTCTGCTAGAAACATGGGAATAGATAATGTTTGCATAGGGGATCCTTTGGGATAAAAGGCTACTACATATCCTCAGCACAGTATTTTACATAGCCCTCTTGTGATAATGGCCATAATGATTTCTCCATGAGGGATGATTGGTGTTAAATGGCTATAACATATACCTGCTGCTGTTGTGTAGTAACGTGTGTTGAGGCAATGGGCATACATATTTTTTTATATGCTGGTGATGGGGGTTAAATGGCTAATACATGTACCTGGTAATGTTAATTAATAAATGTGTGTATCTGTATTCTGCATTGAAATAATGGGGGTTACATGGTGTTAGAAATGGGGTCTCTAGTAGGGACCCTCACTCTAGTCAGGATAAGGGAGATACCCGCTCAGATAACCCCTGCTCATCCCCTTGGTAGCTTGGCACAAGCAGTCAAGCTTATCTCAGAAGCAATGTGTAAAGCAGTGGCACATAACACACAGTTCTCAGTGGTGTAGGTCGAGGAAAATGAAGTCTTTGGTGTCCCTGAGACTTCCAACGGGAGGCAAGCTCTACTCCAAGCCCTTCCATAACTTTCTCAACCAAGACACACAGCAAAGTTCACCCTTTGCACTCTTTTCAGGCAGAAGCAACTGCAGGCCAGTCCAGCAAAGCAACACAGCAAAGGAACAGTACTCCCCCTCCAGCTGTTGAGCTCTTCTCCTTGGCAGAGGTTACTCTTGATTCCAGAAAGATTAAAAAAGTCTTGGGTTTTGGGTCTTCTTACACCACTTTTGGCCTTTGAAGTTAGCAAACTTCAAAGCAAAGTCTTGAGTGTTTGCAATATCCTTTCTTGTCCAGGCCAGGCCTCAGACACACACCAGTGGGTTGGAGACTGCATTGTGTGAGGGCAGGCACAGTCCTTTCAGGTGTAAGGGACCACTCCTCCCTCCACTCTAGCTCAGATGGCCCATCAGGATATGCAGGCTACACCCCATACCCCTTTGTGTCACAGTCTAGAGGGAATTCACAACAGCCCAACTGTCAAACTAGCCCAAAAGGGGAATTCAGAAACAGGCAGAGCCACAGAATGGTTTAAGCAGAAAAATGCCTACTTCTAAAAGTGGAATTTTCAAAATCACAATTTAAAAACCAACTTCACTAAAAGATGCATTTTTCAATTGTGAGTTCAGAGACCCCCAAACTCCATATTTCTATATGTCCTTAAAGAGAACCTGCGCTTTAAAGTTATTCAAAGGTAGCTCCCATGTTAACCTATGAGGGAGATAGGCCTTGCAACAGTGAAACACAAATTTGGCAGTATTTCACTGACAGGACATCTAAAACGCACCAGAACATGTCCTACCTTTCAAATACACTGCACCCTGCCCATGGTGCAAGTGGTCCTCTCAACTGGAGCTGAACACAGCAATGTCGTCAAGGTAGGCAGCACTGAAGTTTTCAGGCCCAGCTAGGACCTGATTGACCAACCTCTGGAAGATTGCAGGGGCGTTCTTCAACCCGAAGGGCATGACCCGGCACTGGAAGTGCCCCTCTCGTGTTGAAAACGCTGACCTCTCCTTGGCCCCTTGGTGAAGGCAACCTGCCAGTACCCACACGTTAAAAACATATGTGCTGAGGAACTTGGCTGCCCCTAATTGATCTATGAGCTCATCAGTTCTGGGGATGGGGTGGGCGTCCATTTTGGTGATAGCATTGAGCCGCCGGTAGTCCACACAGAACTGAAGCTCTGGTGTGACACCAGGTGCAGCAGTCTTGGGAACCAAAACCACTGGGCTGGACCAAGGGCTGCTGGAGCTCTCAATCACCCCTAAAGCCAACATGTTGGAGACCTCCTCCTTGATACTGGCCTTCACTCTGTCAGACAACCTGTAAACCTTGTTCTTCACAGGCAGGCTGTGCCCAGTGTCCACATCATGCATGCATAGATAGGTGACACCTAGAGTGAGTGAGAACAGAGTGGCAAAGTGTCCCAGTAACTGGAGACACTCACTCAGCTGTTCTAGAGTCAGAGCAGGGGAGAGGACCACTCCTTCTACGGACCCAACCTGCTCCTTGGCAAACAGGAGGTCAGGGAGAGGTTCACTTTCCTCTTCCACCCCATCATCTGTAGCCAGAAGCATGGTCAACTCAGACCTCTCAAAGTGGGGTTTGAGCCAGTTCACATGTAGAACCCTCAAGTGGTTCCTTGGAGTCTGCAAGTCCACCAAGAAGGTAATGTCACTCCTGCGCTCCTTCACCTCAAATGACCCTGGCCACCTGTCCTGCAGACCACAAGGCTCTGTGAGGGCCATGACCCACACTTTCTGGCCAGGCTGAAACTCCACCAGAGTGGTATTCTGGTCGTACCAGCGTTTCATGTCCTCCAGGCTTGCCTCTAGGTTCTCTTGTGCAAGCTTCCTGAAGCATGTGGTCTGGTTTCTGAAGGCCAGCATGTAGCTAAATACATCCTGGGGTGGCTTCCTAGGAGCTTGCTCCCAGCCTTCTTTCACCAGACTCAAAGGCCATCTGACCAGGTGGCCATACAACAGTTCAAAGTGGGTAAAGCTAATCCCCTTCTGCAGTACTTCCCGGTAGGCAAAGAAAAGGCATGGTAAGAGGACGTCTCACCTACACCTCATGTAGTCTGACAGACCCCCAATCATGCCTTTCAGGATTTGGTTGAATCTCTCAACCAAATTGTTACTTTGGGGTTGGTTAGGAGTGGTGAATTTGTAGTTCACTCCACATTCCTTTCACATGGCCTTTATGTACACGGACTAAAGTTGGTACCCCGTTCAGATACCACCTCCTTGGGGAAACCCACGAGGGTAAAGATCCCCATCAGTGCTTTGGCCACAACGGGCGCCATCACTGTCCTCGGAGGGATAGCTTCCGGGTACCTGGTGGCATGGTCCACCAAGACCAGGATAAACCTGCTGCCTAGGGCTGTCTTTGTGGACCAAAAGCCCCACTAAGTCGATGCCCACCTGTTTAAAAGGGGTGCTCATGACAGGAAAGGGTTGGAGGGGGGCTTTACATTTCTCTCCACTTTTCCACTTGCTTGGCAAGTCTGACAGGATCTACAGAACACATCTGTATGCGTTCTCATTTGGAGTGGGTGACAAGCCTGTCAAAGGTCTTGCCCTGCCCAAAATGTCCTGCCAGAGGCACATCATGAGCCAAACCCAGTAGGAAGGCTCTGAAGCGGTGAGGTACCACCATCACCTGGGCTGCCCGGGGCTCAGCAGCCTTAGGCTCGCTGTATAGGAGATAATTCTCCCAGTAGATCAGGTCATCCTTGGGCTCAGCGCCAGCTGCCTGGTCTTTGGCCTGCTGCCTAAGACCCACAAAAGTAGGGCACACCTTCTGCTCTGTGCAGAACTCCTTCCTGGTGGGACCCCCTTCTTGCTACCAATGGGTCAGCTCAGGTAGTTCTCCCAGTTCGGCCACTTGTCCCCCTGTAGGTGCGGGGCGTCCCCCTCGAGATCAGCCTCCTCCCGGACTGTGGGAACTTCTGGGGTGGGTTTCCCGTGCCCCTTGCCCTTTTTTTGGCAGTGACCTGAGCCATTGTTTCAGACTCCAGGTCTGTCTGATCACCCTGTGTGGCTGCCATGGACCAAGTGGTCATGCATGTCCACTCTGGCAACCCCAACATCCCCAAGTGCGATCTGAGCTCCACCTCCTTCCAGGTGGAGGTCTCCAGGTCGTTTCCCAGCAGACAGTCAACTGGCATGGTGGAACTCTCAGCTACCCTCAATGAACCTGAGACCCCTCCTCACTCAAAGTGAACCTGTGCCACCTCACATTGGCGCTCCGAGTTGTCCACTGCAACTACTTGGTGGAATGCACCGGGGACTATTTGCTCTTCATACACCAGGTGACACCGGACCGTGGTCACACTGGCTCCAGTATCTCTGAGAGCCTCTACCCTTTGTCCATTGATGTTCACCCACTACCTGTAATTCTTAGTGTTATCAGGCATTAGATTTCGCTGGACCATCTCACCGTCCCCTATTCAGAAAAGGGTCATCTCTGTGGGATCCCCACATCCACCTGGGACCACCTCCTCCAATAGCGTAGGTGAGGTTGTACCCCTTACCCAAAGCTAGCAAAGTATTCCTCCCCTCCTCTGTGAAGTGGTTCCACAATCCTGCCCCCCAATTTTTCTCAGGGACCCCATTTATGTGCATGGATGCCTCATATCCTTGAAACCACCTCTGTATGTTGTCTCCCTTCTTGTAAACTCTCCCTACGTTCTTAGGAATGTGCACACAGACAGCACTACGGAATTGCTGCCACCATCCTGGCTGGATCTGCTACTCACATCTAGCTCTTTTACTTTAAGCTCATGCTCCAAGAGCATTTTCTTCTCCTCCATTTTCAATCTCTCCAACTCAATCTGGTGTTTCCTTGCTTCTCTCCAGACCTCCAGCTCCTCTGGAGTCAGGCTTTCAGAACCAACACTGAACCTGAACCAGGGGGTACCTCCACCCCAGCAGCTCCCGCACCCTCAGTATATCTTCTCCAGAATTTGTGTCCACAGAGTCCCCATTTGTATCCTCAGACTGCCCACTTTCAGTTCTGGCCGCTACCCAGGCCCTTAGCGCCTTCTGCAGCTCCTCTTTTTTGGTGAGGCCTCTGACCTGAACTTTAAGGTTATTACAAACTACCTTCAGTTCCTTCACTGTATAGTTTGCCAACCTATCCTCCTCAAAAACCAAATCCTGGGATGCAACTGACGATGCTCCTGAGTGAGACATGATGTCGCTCGTGTTCACTTGAACTCAAGTTCAAAAATAGGTCAACGAGAGAAAATCAAAAACAAAAAATCTGTATGTGGCACGTAATGATCTGTGATATGGTAGTAGTGTACACCAATCACTGTGGGTAAAGTGCAAATGCAAGTCCCAACCTCACCGCTGATAACCAGTGTTAGAAATGGGGTCTGCAGTTGGCAGTTGGTATGCACCCTGTCCAAGTAGGGACCCTAACTCTAGTCAGGAAGAGCGAGATACTCGCTCAGATAACCCCTGCTCACCCTCTTGGTAGCTTGGCACAAGCAGACAGGCTTATATCAGAAGCAATGTGTAAAGCAGTTGCACATAACACACAATTCCAAGTGCCATAGGTCAAGGAAACTGAAGTCTTTGGTGTCCCTGAGACTTCCAACAGAAAGCAAGCTCTACTCCAAGCCCTTCGAGAACTTTCTCAAGCAAAGTTCACCTTTTGTACTTTTTTCAGGCAGAAGCAGCAACTGCAGGCCAGTCCAGAAGAGCAACACAGGAAAGGGACAGTACTCCTCCTCCATCTCTTCAGCTCTTCTCCTTTTCTGAGGTTCCTCTTGATTCCAGAAAGATTCTTAAATTCTGGGGGTTTGGGTTTTCTTCTTACACCACCTTCTGCCTTTGAAATTGGCAAATTTCAAAGCAAAGTCTCAAGTGTTTGCAAGATCCTTCCTTGTCCATGCGAGGTGACAGACGCACACCAGTGAGGTGGAGACTGCACTGTGTGAGGGCAGGCACATTCCTTTCAGGTGTAAATGACCACTCCTCCCTCCACTCTAGCAGTAGCAGGTCTGAGCCATGTTTACAGGGCTACTCATGTGGGTGGCACAATCAGTGCTGCAGGCTCAATAGTAGCATTTGATTTACAGGCCTTAGGCACCTCTAGTGCAATTTACTAGGGACTTACTAATAAATCAAATATGCCAATCATGGAAAAGCCAATTACACATGTAATTTCACATAGGGAGCACCTGCAGTTTAGCACTGGTCAGCAGCGGTAAAGTGTCCAGAGTAACGGAAACAGCAAAAACAGAGTCTGGCACAAAAGCAACAGCCTGGGAAGTAGAGGCAAAATGTTATGGGAGACCACGCTGAGGATGCTAGGTCTAACAGGGATGATGGGAGTTAAATTGCTTTTACATATACCTGGTACTTTATTTTCAAGAATACTGAAAGTTAATGAGAATAGATACTTTACTCGCAGAGGATTATAGGATTTAAATAGCTGTTGTACATAGTTTCCTTTATATTATAATGGCGCTGTTAGGAAAATGAAATGAGATTAAGTTTACATGGAAGATTATGGAAGTAAAAGGCTGCTACATAGCCTAGGGATCCCTCTTGGGATAATGGCCATAATAATTTCTACCTGGGGGATGACAGCTGTACTATGGCTGGATCGTATACCTGTCACTGTAGTGATGAGTGTTGAATAAATGGGCAAAAATATTTTTTACATGGGGATGATGAAGGTTAAATGACTAGTACATATAGTTGGTACCTTTATTTAGTAAATAAGGAAGGAAAATGGGGATAGCTGTCTTCTGTACGGGGGTTATGGGTGTTATATGGCCATAGAATATATTTGGAAATGTATTAGTATTATTCCAGGTAGCAACTGTTTATGGGGATTTTCTACATCAGGCTGATGGGCATTAGATGGTTTTACATATACCTGCCACTGTATTTTGATGAAGACTATAAGAAAATAGTAATAGCTATTTTACTCATGTGGGATTATGGACTTTAAACAACTGTTGAGTACATTTTCCCCTCTATTATGATGGCCCTTTAAGGAAACTGGGATAATGTTTACATTGGGGATTATGGGGATAAAAGGCTGTTACATACCACAGGATGGTATTTTACATAGCCCTCTTGGAATAATGGCCATACCAATTTCTACAAAGGGGATGATGGGTGGTAAATGGCTGCAGCATATACCTGCCACTGTAATGTAGTGATGTGGGTTGAGGAAATTGGCATACCTATGTTTTTTATGGGGATTATGAGGGTTAAATGGCTGGCACATATACCTCCAATCAATCAATCAGTTTTTGTAAAGCACGGCTACTCACCAGTGAGAGTCTCAAGGCACTGCAGGGGGAGAGGAGGAGCCTCATCGGAAGAGCCAAATCTTGAGGTTCTTCCTGAAGATGGTGAATGACAGGCTTTTTGTGAAGTGCAGGGAGAGGCTGTTACAGCTCTTTGCTGCAGTGTAGGTGAAGGATTGTCCTCCGGTGGTGGTTTTACGAATGCAAGGGATGGTGGACAGGGCCAGCTGGGTGAAGTGGATGGATCTGGCGGGGGTGTAGAAGGAGACGTGGTGGATCTGGTAGGTCCTGCATTGTGTATGGCCTTGTACATGTGGGTGAGTAGCTTGAAGGTGATTCATTTCTCGATTGGGAGCCAGTGGAGGGTCCTCAGGTGTTGGGAGTTTTTTTATGTTTCTAGTCGAGGTGCCAGTGTAGAGGACGTTGTCGTAGTCGAGGTTGCTTGTCACTAAGGCGTGGGCAACTGTCCTGTGGCAGTCTCCTGGGATCCATTTGAACATCTTCCAAAGTTTGCAAGGTGTGTGTCAGCAGGAGGAGGCGACTGAGTCTACCTGGCGGGTCATGGAAAGGGAGGAGTTGAGGATGATGCCTAGGTTGGGGGCATGATCAGTCAGTGCCTGGGGGGAACTGAGGGATGTCGGCCACCAGGATTCATCCCAAACTGAGGTGGCGTTTCCGAAGATGATGAGCTCAGTCTTGTCAGAGTTGAGCTCGAGGCAGTTTTCTCTCATCCAGCTGGTGTCGGCTTCCATTCCAGAGTGGAAGTTCATTTTGGCCATGTCCGGGTCTTCGGTGAGGGAAATGATGAGTTGTGTGTCATCGGCATATGAAACAATTTTCATACCATAGCTTCTGACAATGGCTGCGAGAGGGGCCATGTATACATTGAACAGTGTGGGACTCAGTGATGATCCTTGGGGGACTCTGCAGTTAACTCATGTAGGGCGGGAGTCTGACCCTCTGAGTCCTCCCGGAGAGGAAGGAGTTGATCGATTCCTGGTCTCTTCTGCGATTCCTATGTCATGGAGTCTGGTTCGTAGAGTGCTGTTAGGAGACCGTGTTGAACGCTGCTGAGAGGTCAAGGAGTATAAGAGCTGCGGTATGGCCATGGTCTAGGAGTGAGCACTTACACTGCCATTTCAGGTGTAAGTGACCACTCCTCCCCTCCCTCATAGCACAGATGGCTCATCAGGATATGCAAGCTACACCCTAGCTCCCTTTGTGTCACTGTCTAGAGAGAGGTGCAAACAGCCAACTGTCAAACTGACACAGACGGTGAATCCATAAACAGGCAGAGTCACAGAACAGTGAGAAACAAATTTAGCAGTATTTCACTGTCAGGACATATAAAACATATTACTATATGTCCTACCTTAAACATTCACCACACCCTGCCCATGGGGCTACCTACGGTCTACCTTAGGGGTGTCTTACATGTACGAAAAGGGAAGTTTTAGGCCTGGCAAGTGGGTACACTTGTCAAGTCGAATTGGTAGTTTAAAAACTGCACGCACAGACACTGCAGTGGCAGGCCTGAGACATGATTACAGGGCTACTAATATGGGTGGCACAACCAGTGCTGCAGGCCCACTAGTAGCATTTGATCTACAGGCCCTGGGCACCTCTAGTGCACTTTACTAGGGACTTACCAGTACATCAAATATGCCAATCATAGAAATACAATCAACAATACAATTTAAACAGAGAGCATCTGCACTTTAGCACTGGTTAGCAGTGGTAAAGTGCTCAGAGTTCAAACAAAAACAGGTCAGAAAAAATAGGAGGCAGGAGGCAAAAAGATTGGGGATGACCCTGCATAAGGAAAAAGGTCCAATATATACCATATACCTGCCAATGTAGTGTAGTGACATATGTTGAGGAAATCGGCATACAAATACTTTTTACATAAGGATGATGGTGGTTAGATAGCTGGTACATATACCTGGTATTTAGTAAATGTTGAAGGTCAATGGGCATAGCTGTATCCTGCATGGGTGGGGGATATTGTGCCCATGGAAAACAAGAATGCCCCCCCGAGAGTCTGCAGTAGTATGACAAACTGCTCATTCATGCATGTCATGTGTGTCCAGAAGTGACTTAAAGCACTCTGCTACTAGCACATACAGAGTCAAAGCCCTGCTCCAGCACATACATGGCCGCAGAATCAATGGAATGCCCTGCAGAGGAGCATTTTCTGTTTACATGCCTGCAATACCGCAGGTGAGGTTGTCAGAGTTACCCAGAACAGGAAAATCAGTTGAATGACAGGGGCTAATGCAATGGCATTAGAAGGGAGAGCAAAATACAATGCAGCAGTGTTCTTAAAACTACCGACCCTGTTCGACACATTCAAGAAACAGAACATAGGTGCCAAGTGGACTGCATGGATTTAAACATTTGATTACTTTATTGATGCACTCCAGGGGGAATATGATAAGAAATTTATCATATATTTGAAACACCGTGCAGGTGATGATGTGAAAGAAGTGCTAAAGAAAGTTTCACAGACTGACACAACATTGTGCCGAAAAGGGAAAGAAGCATTGGAAGCCAAGTTCAATCCAATGCCGAATGTTGATTATGAAAGGTGTATTTTCAACAAAGCTCAACTACAGACTGGTGAAACAATGGATACGTTTTTTGAAAGACTTGACACACTTAATAAACATTGCAAGTTCTATGGGTTTACTGATGAGGAAGCAATGCACCTCAGAATCATTGATGCTGCCTTTCAGATTCTGTCAGAAGATGCATGTTGAAAGAGATACACTCACTCTAGAGACATGCTGATGACTGCAAGTGCAGAGGAATGAGCAGAGGGACAAGCTGCTTACATGGAAGCAGGGACAGTGCACAATGAATCAGAGCTGACCATGAAAAGCAAGCACAATTGCAAACAGATGTAACGTAATTGAAGAAAACACAACTATGCTTTGATGAGGATTTTTGATTCCCCATGAAGGCAAATGTCCAGCCCTAGGAAAAATCTGTAAGGTTTGTGGAAAAGAGAACCATTTCATAATTGTGTTTTAAGCTAAAAAAAAATCAGATACTTCACAACAAAAAGAAAAGATGGGCGTGCAAATGTACCAGAAGCAGTCTCACCATGCCCACAAAACCAAAAACAAACAAACAAACCATACGACAAATAAAGACCAAGCAAAATCAACCATCGCCAAGTTTGTCGTACAAAGGTTTCTCAACATCACTATTGAGTATCAGCAAAGACAATGGGTGCATGCAGATAATGCCCAACAAAGGACGGTGTGCACATGAGGGGTTACCTGCCAGTGAAGACCGAACTTCAAAAACAACTCACCAAACAAAGCACTGAACTTCGTTCAAACACTGTCCTAGAATTACCTTGAACGTAAACAGTCACCCCATGTCCTTCATGATCGACAGTGTGGCATTGATTAATATCATGCCAGTGGAAAAATTCAATAGTCTCTCGCCTGTGCTACTCTTTCAGACACAAAGGCATACACCTGGGCAGCTTCTAAAGCGCTACAAAACCAAGGTTCATTCACAGCAGCAATGCTAAACATTGTGAGGTCAGTACGAGCCACCATTCTTGATCTACAAGGAATCTCGTCCACTGCATGCTTGCTCAGTTCTGACACAGCGAATGATATGGGGTTAACTTCTCTAAACTACAACCTCCATACTCAGCCTGAGATTACAAGCTGATTCCCGTTGAGAGAGCGTAGTTTAAACATTACCTATTTTAGATGTGAAATGCTTATATTTAACAATGCTGCATTAATAATATTATTCATTGATACGTATTTTAAACATGGAGAATTTCTCACATGCATAAACAAATGTCGACTGTAAGAAATAATTGCTTGTGTTGTGACTAACTGAAAATATTAACACGTATAAAGATTGCATTTTATTAGAATCCATACATCTTAAGTTAGCGAGAGTCGATAACTAGCTGTGTAGCTCTCATATTAAAGCGTATTTTTCTGTTTCTTCAGTGTGCTGACTCGCAAAGGCCATGACCCAGCATTTGTTCTTTTCTCCGCTTATTGTATCATTAACAGTTATATTCCCATTCGCATGCTAGCAGCTTTAGTATAAAATTATAAACTTTGCAACAAATATGGACACTTCCAAGGACATTGAATCACGGAAAAGAGAACACTTGACCCGAAGAGTGTGCCAGAAAATGAAGTAACTCCGGATGTGCCACCTACGAAAAACGTCAATTATGAAGACCAATTAGAAGAATGAAAATTATCATAGAATGACAAATGCATTACTTAATGTATAATTTGATAGGTTACAGATAGTGGGGTGTAGTGACTGTCCAATAGAATTTTGGGGGAATGTATTACGAAAAAGGGATAAAAACTCATGACACAAGAGACTAGGAGCATTAGGTAGGGAATGATATCGATTGCATCCAGAAACTCTGTCACTCTATTTGGTGATTGAGACTTAGACAAAAACCATCCTCACCCTTAGTAGTCCCTTTTCATTTTCCTCCTTATGAGGGAAGTGTCCCCTGCCCTTAGATTAGATAGACTGACGGCGATCAAACTGATGTCCTGAAGACGAAGACTGATCCTGTATGCTGACATATTTTGAGGAGGGTAATTATACTGTTGCTAGTGAAAATTCATTTGTTTGCCTTTTCTTTCTAGGTACCGACTGCTGTGTATTTTTGACTAGAGACCCTAGTTAGATGCTTTCCAAATTGATGTTCTAAATTGTTTTGCAAGAAGCCCAACATGCTGATGCTAATTGTGGTTAGATGAGGCATTTCATCTTGACTGACGTGACTAACATGACTGACGTGGTGCTATGCTGAACTAAATATATATGTATGAGGTTTTAGGCGTCTAGATTTGTTCATCTTCATATTACTATCTTATGTCTGTGATCCTTGCATTATTACCATATTGTGATTATGACCTCTTGCTTCTTGGTTTTGAGATTAATACATTTGCTATTAGATTGTAATCAATAGGGAATAAAATTCACAAAACTTCAGTAAGGTGTGGTTATTCATGACTGACAGGTCATGGTTGCGCCGAAGGTTTACTAATGTCTAAAGTGAAATATATTGTGGTGATATATGTTGACAATTTATTTGATATATTGATTGGTATGTTGATTAGTTATCTCGTCTTATGGTGTCTCACCACTGGGTCAAAAGATTAATCGGCCTAAAACGAGTCCCGATGTGTATAAATTAACATAGAAGGACGCGTTATCACCGTCATTGTTTCATGGTTTGGGAAAGCTCAAGAAAATGAAAGTACAGCTTCACATCAACAAAGACATTTGTCTGGTTGCCCAGCAGCACCGTAGAGTTGCTTTTCATCTGCAAGAAGCTGTAGAGAAACAGTTGGCAACACTTTTGAAAAATGACATAATTCAATGTTCCACAGGCCCCACGCCACAGGTTTTGCCAAGAATAGTTATACCAAAAAAGGACAGTGGTGGAGCAGTGCGCATTTGTCCTGATATGTGCCAGCCAAAGAGAGCCATTGAAAGGGAAAGATACCATAGTCAGCTGAAATCTAAATGTCTTTGTTTTCTATGGTTTTAAGATTTCGGTTAATGGGATATCTGTCACCATTGCTAAGGAGTAACCCCTCTGCAGAGATCTATATCATGCCCTGAGTTTTGGAGTATCTTCAGCTGCTAAGATATTTTAGTATGTTATCCACAGAGTAGACCATCCTGTTACACATGTTTTTAAATGCGGTGACGACATACTGGTCTTTGGGAAAACCAGAAAGAACACGATAAAGACCTCAATCAAGTGTGCCAGTTACTAGCTGATGCAGGTTTTACTTTGAATGCAACAAAATGTGAACTTCACAAAATTAAATGTAAGTTGTTTGGGCACATATTCTCTGATGGGGGAATGACTCCAGACAAGTTGCAAGCACTGTCATCCACTTACCCCTCTGAGGATTACCATGCAACAATCCTTTCCAGGCATGGCCAGTTACTGCTCAAGATACAGTCACAATTTTACCACACTGAGCGCCGAATTGGGAGACTTGACAAAGTAGAAGGTTCCTATTCAGTGGTCCCCTGAATACGATCAAAGTTTCAAAGAAATAAAACATGCATTTACAATGCAACTGATATAGCCTACTTTGACCCAAAGCTGTATACCGAGGTCATAGTAGATGAGAACAGAGTGGGACTGGGGGAAATCCTTGCTCAACACAACAGCCATCTGAATACTCAGAGGCTCATTCTGGCCAATGCCAGTCGAAGCCTGTCTGAAACATAACCTGACTACTCTTAGCTGGAGAAGAAGAGTCTGGCTGTGGTGTGGGCCTGCAAACATTTTCATGTATTCCTCTACAGGAAATGATTTACTGTCATCATGGACTACCTGGCGTCGCTCACTATTTTTGGAAACCCGAAGGCTAAGATGCCTCATCGAATCAAAAGGTGGGGGTTGAGGCTGCAAGAATATGACTATGAGATTGTACACAATCCTGGAAAGGATCAGAACCCAGCAGATTGCTTTTCACGAGAACCGCTACACCATCCTAGTTTGACATCCAGGACAGCCATAGACTATCTCAATTTTATTGTGAACTCTAGCACACCAGCAGTTCTGTCTTTGGATCAAATCATTGCTGCCACCAACACTGACTAGAACATGACTATTGTCAAAGAACTCATTGTGACAAAATCATGGAGATGATGCGCACAGTCTTTAGCTGATTATACTGAATTCCAAAGGTTCAAAAATGTACAGGATGAGTTAAACATCACACAAGAAGGGATAATACTGAGAGGCTTGAGAATCATCATACTTGAAAGCCTAAGGCAACAGGTCATCAAGTTGGCTCATGAAGGGTACTATAGCATTGTAGCCACAAAAGATAATTGAGAGACAGAGTGTGGTTTCCTCAATTAAAGGAGAGTAGAAAGGGAATTGAAAGCATGCCACATCTCAAATTGCCTGCCCCACAAGGTGATGGAGCACCCAGTGACTATATCTGACCATCCTACCTATGCCTGGGAGAGAGTCGCACTTGACTTATTCAGACCATTAGGAGATGGACAGCATTTCATGGTAATTAAAGACAAATATTCCAATTTTCCTTTGATGGAAACACTGTCCTTAACAACTCATGATAGAGTCATGGAAAGGCTTGATAATCTCTTTGCAATTTAGGGTATCCCTGAGATCCTCAAATCCAATATTAGCCCACCATTCAACGGCAAAGAGTTCACAGAGTTTCTTGTATGACACAACATAAAATACCAAAAGAGGACACCCCTCTGGCCCCAAGCCTCTGTTGTAGTTAAAAGATTTATGGGCACCCTCAAAAGAAAAATTCAATGAGCATACGTGGAAGGAATTGATTTGAGCCAAGCATTGTGACAGGCCCTCCAGGCTTATCAATCAACTTCTCACTCTACAATGGCTGAGAGTCCAGCTACCTTGTTGTTTCAGAGAGTCATCAGAACAAAACTATTGGCATCAGCTATCCAGTGAATGCTGACAAACTTTGTGACATTTGATGCTACTCATAGGAGCAAAATAAAAGCATGTGCTGATCAGCTCCACTACTCTCTGGAAACAGTCTTTGACAAAGGAGACTGGATAGTGGTAAAGCAGAGATTACAACAAAAGATGGTCACCCCCTTCACCACTGACCCTTTAAATGTGGTAGCATGTACGGGGCACATAGTGAGAGCACATGGACCCAGGAAGTCCATCACACTTTAAACACCTACTTCGAACCTTGCCAGCTCCTGAAATGACATTGGAGGCGACCACACCCTCAGGTCTGGCTTCTGAGTCTATACTGGTGTTGCCTGATACTGGTGGACCTTGATCACCTTGGATCACCCAAGCCGGCAGACAAGTGGGAGTGCCTCACAGACTGATGTCAAATGATGCCTGCCACCTTTTTATTTGACAAAGGGAGGGTTGTAACATTTTGATGATATGTACACTAGGACCCTTATGATTCTGGGTGCTGGGTAGACTCTGAACAGAAATTATGTTATTTGCGGGGAGGTGTCAGGGTATGATTCTGGGAAGTTTGGTGTAATGTGTAGGGCATGAATGAATGTTGGGTAATAAAGATATGCTCAACTGCAGCTCCCATGTGTGGCATAATCTTTTTGTATGCTCCACGGTTGGGGAAGTTGCTACACACTGCACCAGATTTTCCTCTTTTCTAGCCTCTTCTGCAACAGATCATTCCCAACTGTACTGACACCAACATTAGTCTTTCCTCTAATTTCATCCTTTGACTATCACTCTAATATTATTGCACCAGCCAATGCTCATGTTGGGGCAATTTGCCACCCGACAGTTAACATCCGCACGTTGATGACTTTGTTTTGCAATCAATCATTAATTGTAGTAGTAGTCGTAGTACTAGTAGTAATACTGTTATTAATACTATTTCAAGAATGCACAGGCTACAAATTACTTTATGATGCTGAGACTGTCAAAAACTGCAGGAACACAAAAAAAACTAATTACAATATCAAAATAGAGCAGTCTTCAATGCAGGTGTTTGGAGCAATTAGGTCTTATTTTTTCTAATCTCAATAGAGAAACAAATGCATTTTTTATTTTTGAGCCAATATGTTTGAGGACCACCACAGTTGCTGGCCTTCCTTTTACCCAGAACAAAAAATAAACATTGAATTATAGAGTTCAGAGACTGAGTAGGCCTGTCAGGATGCAGGATCAAAGAAAGTTTCTTTTTTTTTTTACTTAAAAGACCCTATAAGCCATAGAGCACAAACGCGATCTGCTATACTATTAGATCGAGTTCGCACTATGTAAATACAATAAACATTTGTAGCAATGGCATGAAGCCTAAAATGCCTGTGGCAAAAAAAAAATATTTTGTGAATGCCCCACCATTTTTTAGAAACATCAGCGCTTTATATGAGGACCTATTACATTTACATTAAACAGGACCAAAATAATAAAAAATAATTAACTTACATTATCGTCTTTCCACATCAGGCCGACTGTCAAATTCACCATATTTTCTGCTGCACTGAAGAGTTATGCATGTTGGGAATGGGAATACTAGCACCATGCACCTCTGCCAATAAAAGCAATGCTCTCATGCTGTCTATAATAGTAAATAGCATAAAAGCACTGGAAGGATTAGCTGGGACAGACAGCACTCCATTGGAGATCGATGGGCTGTGTGTTTGGTTTTCCATCTCCCTGACAGTGATGAATGGGAAAGACTGAACTGTGCACGTCAGGCTGCCCACAAGCAAAATACTGGCCAAACTGACATGCGCAGCTCAGATAACCCGGCCCCAGCTGGTCATTGAAATGAACCAGATTTGCAGCAGTTCAGTGCTGTCGACATAATGTGCTAGATATAATTGCTGGCAGGCAAGGGGTCAACACCCCTTTGATCCTATAAGGAAACTGCAGCTAGTTGCAGTTACTGAGTTCACTAGACTTGAACTTCCTTCCAGTGGAAATTTGCTCAATCATTATTTTCGCATAATTGAAAGTTGCTCTCGAGGGATAACTCATCTTACAAGAATCAGCTTCACTACCTCAGGGCACTTGCGAACTGGTGCCTGCGCTGGTTGTAGCACCTTAGTGAAAGGTGGACCAACTGTTTGAAGCAGCATCTCCATTTTTTGCTTTGCAGCTTCAACTCAGACTCTTTAAAAAGGAGAACAGAGATCTCCCTGCAGTCATTTGCAGTGAGTGAATGCACCCACCTACAGGGGTATGTGCCTCTTGCACAGGGGTGTCTGGGGTGTCCATGGGATCCCATAACACTCTCTCAGAGGGCATCCTCATGGGGTGAGCTGATTGTACACCACTTCTTTGTGACAGTCAGGTCACCTACTAATAGCATATTTGTCTCTACTGCTCATCAATAATATTGCACAAGCACAGAAACAAAGTGTTTCCCAAATTTGCATAGGGCCACACCCCATAAAAATGAGGGAAATCCCTCTTAGAATCATGCCAATTCTATATGTCCACCAGCGTGTTCTGTATTACATGAGGGATCATGTATGCATCGGCGACCCCTTCTGTAATACCAAAGTGCTGCCAGGGCACAGAAACAGGTACACACTCACATTGCTCCCCTAGAAGAAATGATGTAATAAGACCCCTATATTTCTGTAAAGTCTGTGATTCTAAACCTAGTGTGGGAGAACAACAGTAGTCTGCTCATTTCAATCCTTTCTGCTAACTTTTGCAATACCACAATGTTGTCAGTAGCGATTAGATTAAGCATTAGCAGAAGACATCTTGTATTTAGCAACTATTGTGAACATTTTGCGGAATCCATTTTGTATTTGTGGCAGCTATTTTCTCTGCCATGTGCTCGCCTTGTGCTCTATCCTTCCTTTCTGTTAACTACTCTTGAAAATCTGTCTAGTGACAAGTTATATTTAGCATCTCCCACTTTCACACATGCCCAGTAAGATCTGCAGCTGTTAGTAATCAGTAACAGACAGTAATGTGTCAACTAGTCCTTGAAAACTGTTAGCCCCTCCTACCTGTTGACTGTGCATTTCCAAATGACCTTATATGTATGTAAGTATTGCTTCTATAATTGTACCACCTTCTTTTAGCCCCTGTGTGGGTATAAAAGGACCATGCTCTCTCAGTTCAGTGTGCTACTTCAAACATTACCGAAGGGTGCTGTTTGAACTGTAGTACCACCTCATGAGGTTTAATAAACTTTGTCTTTTATTTCAGTTTCTGTGCCAACTTCTTCCTATACGGTCTGAGGACTTTGTGCAGAGAAGGGCGAACCCCTTGCACTAGTAGGCCTTGCTGAGGCTTACTTCGACAACAATAGTATTTTATGTGTGCAGATGTTATACACACACACACAAACATAACATAACATAACATAACATCACATCACATAACATAACATAACACCCTAAACAGAAATCTATTTTTTTCTGGAAAATGATGAGGAAAATGCCTTTGTTTCCTGGCTTGCCTAATGTCCATCTCTGCTGGCTGATCTCTTCCTATATAGAATGCAGTGCACTAAGATATTTCAAGAAGGCGGAGAAAAATAGTTCTCCACAGAAAACTATTTTTTCTGCCTTGAAAAAAAACACATAAAGGAAAAAACTTTTTTTGCAGGTTTTCACAATGAAAACTCTGGTTGGATACTCTCTGTGTGATCAATCAGCAGAATCACGGATTATAGATCCAGTGGGCCCATGGAAATTGATGATTTACAAATATGTCAACGTATAGTTTTATTTTATTTGGGATACAACAAAAATGTGTACATTTGTGGACATAGCCTAACTTTTCCCCAGCAACATGTATCATTTACCACCAGCAAAACACCGCCAGGCCATATCATTGCTCATGATACAGTAGGCGGTGTTTTGCTGTACGCCGCCATGATCGTCAACGGATTTTCTCCAGCCTTCTGGCGGAATTCCATCGACGGTCATAATGCGGGTGGGTGGCTGGTAGCCACGTCAACGGTATGTTGGCGGCTGCCGCTGTGGCGGTAGGCGGCAGTTACTGCCAAAGTTGAAATGAGGGCCTGCCAAACATCTCTGGACACTTGTTTCTGGGTTCATCCCTTCATCAGCAGAGAACAAAGTGGGTTGCTGAAGCAAAGCAAAATAATAAAACACAGTTCATTACATTCCATAATGACCTGTTGTGAGTGCCCTTTCGTTCAGGACAACTCTTTTTGGTATATATATATATAAATATATATATATGTATACAGACATACAGTAACACACATACACACACATGATTCTTAGTTTGGTAAACTTTGTTTGCTTGATTAAACCCCTCTATACGAATACCCATATGTACATAGAAGCATCAATATTTACATGGTGTTCTGTCCACATTTATCATGTAGTATATTTTTATGATTTCATTTAACTGTAATTCTCTTATATATACATAACTATACACAGGACACTTATTGTAGTTAGTAGTAGTAGGTGTAACCCTTTATATATGCACCTGTATATATATAGAAGCAGCAATTTTGACAAGGTCTGGCATAGACATGTTTTAAGTGGGGGAATGTATAATTTACCCTAATATAGCTATATATGCTTATAACAGGATGCATTGTTCATGTTACAATGATGGGTACCTTCAAAACAACTAATCTTCTGAAATGGAGATTGTTAGAAATGGGGTCTTTGGTTGACAGTCAGGTTACCCCCTGTTCAAGCAAGGACCCTCACTCTAGTCAGGGTAAAAGAGAATCATCCTCAGCTAACCCCTGCTTACCCCCTTGGTAGCTTAACAGAGCAGTAGGCTTAACTCTAGAGTGCCAGGTGTAAAGTATTTGTGCCAACACACACAGTAACTTAATGAAAACCCTACAAAATGACACAATACAGGTTTAGAAAAATAGGAAATATTTATCTAAACAAACAAGCCAAAAACGACAAAAATCCACCATACACAAGTCAAGATATCAATTAAAAAGCAAAACGAGTCTTCATTTAGTTGTAAACACACCTAACACTGTTAGCGTGAAACTGTACTTTGGGTGCGTCAAAAATAACCCTGCACGGGTGAGTGTGTGTCAAAAAGGGCTTGCGATGCGTCGATTTCACTCACAAGCGAGACCTTACGTTGTTTCTCTCTTGTATATAGGAATTAAGAGGTGGGAAGTCATTCTTCAGCGTAGATTCCTTTGTTGAATGTAATTGTTGATTTTATTCCTGATAAAAAGTGGTCCTTTGCCATATATTGCTTTGTGTGTGAAACTAAGCAGCTTGAAGAAGGATCTCTAGCAACTGGTAAACAAGGCACGAGAGATGTGTACTTGTGGCTTTACATGTAGAAGTAGTCTTGTGGCAGCATTCAAAATTATTTGTAGTCTTCTCGTAGTTGACAAAGCTGAGTCATTATTCAGACCATTAGTGTAGTCCAATTTTGTTAGGACATGGTAGCTTGAACCTTGTAAGGGAATCTGAGGTGTGGGAATATGCGTTGCAGAGTTTTCATCAAGAGAAAGCTTGATTTGGCTACCTTATCCACGTGTACATTCATTAACATATTGCCATTCATGGTAGTTAGTATTTTTTTCCTCCTTAAACATTTTTTTAGGTTGTCCTAGATCATCAGGCCAGGTGCAGACTGTAGGTTTTCTAGGTGCACGCATGTGAGTATTTCAGTTTTGGAGGCATTCATTTGAGGTAGTTCTATGTCATCCTTTGGTCGATGTCCAAGAGGCAATTGAAGAGTTTTGAAATGTTAATGTCCTTTGAGCTTTCCAATTTCAGACGTATTTATGTGTCATCCATAAAATATAGCAAGTAATGTTGAAACCATTGATCAAATCTGGTAGTGATTTCATGTGGATGTTGGAAAGCAAGGGTGGAATGATTAAGCCTTGAGGGATTCCTGCTTCAGTCTTGCATGGTTTAGAAGAGAATGGTAGGATGTATGCATACTATTTGTTCAGTTGTGCTGGTAGGATGTGATCTAAATGAGACTTGTGCCCTCTATTCTGGCTTCCTCAAGTCTTTGGATGAGAGTAGGATTATCCACTGTGTCAAAGGCAGCTGAAATGTCCAGGAGAAAAAGAGTAGCAACTCCATTCTGGTCCACTGAGTTTTAAGATCTACCCAGATTGAGATTAGGTCCAATTTAGTGCTTCTTCCTGGATTAAACCCCATTTGGAAGTCAGAAAGCATTAAATTGTGTTCAATAAATTGAGAAGTCTGGGAGAAAGATGCTTTTTCTATAGATTTGCCCAGGAATGGTCTGTTTGTTATAGGTCTGGAGTTGGTGGGGGTCTTAATTATCCTTGTTAGTTTGTTTATTTTTAAACAAAGGATATATGTATGCTTTTTTTAGGTCATCTGCGAAAACTCCTGCCATTAAGTAGTTGTTGATGAGTGTTCTTACTGGGATGGTAGCTGAAGTTGATAGTAGGATGTTTTTGAAGATTTGAAGTGCACAAGGGTAAGAAAAAGCAGACGGCTGGCGTACTTGATTTTCGAGAATTTCAGTTGCTGATAGTGCTTTGAAGGAGCATAGTTGCTGTGTTTATCTTTGGGTGGGGGTTTGTGGGAAATGGGTTGAGGATGTGGGATATTTTGTTGTATAAGTGGATAGCCAACATATTTGCTTTAGATTTGTAATGGTTAGCCAGTTTATCACAAAAATCTTGAGAAATGGGATTGGTAGCTTTTGTGTATTTTGGCATATGAAATCTGGTGACAATTTTATATACTTTTGTATTTGAACACTTTGTATTGGGGATTTGGTTTGAATATTATAGTTGTTTTTGCTTTTTGTATTTTAGACTTATTTATTCTGTTGTGTCTGTGTATTCCTTTCTTGTCTTCAGGGTTGTATGTTTTGAGCCACTTATGTTGAAGCTTAGCAATTTGTTGTTTGAACTTTATCTAAATAAGTGTGTATCCAAGGGGCATGTTTCGTTTTGTTATGCCTAGATGTCTTTAGAGGAATTAGGAGATAAAAGGTTCTCTGGAACCGGCCATAGAGTGTTTGTACAGAATTTATGGTGATCAGATCAGTGTTAAAAGTAAGTAGATGTTCCAGTTCCTCCAAATTCAGCTTGTTCCACAGTCAGTATGTGGTTGAGGGTAGGGTGGTTGTTGTTGTGGTGGGTTGTGGTATCTTGTGTTGTAAAGTAATGAGGAAGTGGTCTGACCACGTGACAGGAGTAATTCCTTGGAGTTTGACTAGTTTTGGGTAGGCCAAAATGATATCTAATATGTGTGTCCAGTGGTATATGTGCTGTAGGTTTGTGTGTTTAGGCCAAAGAGGATGATTCTTGTGTGTGGCATGTTAGGTTTATCAAAACATATGTTGAGGTCGTCAAGGATGCCTAGGTTGGAGTGTATTTTAAGAAGGTAAGAAATTGTTTTTAGCAATGTGTATTTGAATGTTGCATTACTAGACAGTGGTCTGTAGGGAAGGCAAAAGTAACATGAATATGTTTGTGTGGGTTCCATCAGAAAAGGCAGGTCTCAAAACTTTATAATGATTCATGTTCAGCTTTGGTGAGATTTGTTGTTTATTTAAATATGATGGCTGATTTTACATACTCACCTGGCTTCAACCGCTAAGATGATGCTGGACCTCCAATCCCTGCTTAGGCAGCAGTATGAAACAAGCAACAACAATCCAATTTCAAAAACTGTCCCCGAGGCAAAGGGTGGGATGGGATGAAACAGGAAGAGATGGACTGGTGTCACTGCCTAGCAGGGTCTGAATTCACTGCACCTCGTTAGTATTGATGCAGGTGTGGAACAGGAGAAACAAGATGCACTGTTTACCAACAGTTCTCAGTTTATAATGTTTTAGCAATTGTTCACAAATTATGTATACTCACAGGCTTCATCATAAATTTTGCTTAGGAGAGCAGGACTAATTTAAAAAAATTAACTGAGGTTTTCTGGCACTCCCAAGAAAGTCTTAACATACAATGTACAGATCAAAACTCATATGAAAATTTGTGTGTTAGAATCTTCTTCAATACGCGATATAACTAATCAAGGAATACTGTTGAAAAAACCTTAATATCTGCTATAATAAAGTTTGGAGCACTCCCAAGAAAAGAGTCTGGAGATCTGGCCCTCTTTGGGTTTGAGGGGCTTGTACATCATCCAATATCCATGAAGGTACTCAAGCCTTCAAGAAACTCAGTCTTGGATTAATAAATTAAACTATGAATGAGTGAGCACTAACCTGAGGATCAAGTACTTATCCTTGTCCTAGTTGTTTACTTGGAATCTGAAGGAAGACAGGAGGCTGTGGTGCAAGAAGCCCAAGAGCAGGTGGAATTGTAGCCATCAATGAACACACAAGAAGTATTGTAGGAGTCAGGATCACAAGATCAGCATGTAGGCTTGGAAGAGTAGAGCGCTAGAAGGTCCGGGGGACTCAAGAGGTGAGTGCAGAGATGATGCTTATGAAGAACTGGAACAAGACCAAGCCCCGATTTAGGTTCAGATGTGGTATTTTTGTTGGATGGAGAGACTGTTCCAGAAAGGCATGTGTCTCACGTGGAAGAGTGGAAGTTTCCAAAGAACCTGGGTAAGAGCTCATGTCAAAACACAATGGATATAAACCCTTGAAGGTGGCAGGTGTCAGTGGCAGTTGAAAATAATTAACAATGATTAATGGAAACCAAAAGCATTATGGTAAAAGTCAACAGGTCAGGGTGGATATAGCTAATTGCCCAGGAAACACGTGGTTCATCTGCAGGTGCAAGAAAGAACAAGCTAGCAACACTACAGGAGGTTCAATGGTTCAGGAGCTCTGGGACGGGGGCTTTGAATTGAATGAGACAGAAAGGTGCCCCAAGGGAAGGATATTACATGAGCTCAGTGTGTAAAACCAACAGCATCGAGGACACAAGATGGGGTTGTGATAATAGAATTCATGACAGCTGAGTCACCTCTTCTTTTCCCTGTGCTATTTTGTGTAGCGGTTTTATATTCTGGAGGAACAGCTTGTGCAATATTGGTGCCCTATCTTCCCCAGCCATATTTGTGTAATGAAAGGTAAGTCTGGCTGTGTGTCTATCCATAGGTTGAATATGTGGTACTTGTTTTTGAAACTGAAAAAGCATTTATCAGTAGGCAATGTAAAGAATATATTCTGAAGGGGGAGAGAGTTTGTGCTGCAGAAAGGTGAGTGTTGCCCACAGAGGCTGTGGGCGGTGTAATATTGTCGGAGGAGGTACCTATGGGGGTTTAGGGAATGCTGATGATTATATTCACTCTTCTTTTTCTAAAAGTCCTATTTGTGGGTCTGGTTGGAGGAGTTGGGGGAAGGAGTGTTTGAAATGAAAGGGTTGGGCTGCAGATTTTTGTGTGAATGTTGGGTTTGTTTTGGGATAGATAAGGGTCTGCACAGTTATAAAGACTGTTGTGGAGCTGATTACTTTTGCTGTTGATAGTGGACATTGTGTGGCTGAAGGGTGGTAGAGGAGCACGAGTGTAATGTTGTATAGCTCTGAACTGAGCTATGGATGATAGACATGTTGGTGGATATTGTGTGTTTGTGGATTGAGCATTAGGTGCATTAGCTGCATGAAAAGGGTGAGTTTCAGTAGGCTTTAAATGTGGGTTATTTGTGGTGGTGTTTGGCACAGTGTTGATGTTTGCATGTGTATTTGGATGGGTGTGAGGTTTTGCATAAGTGAGAGTATGTTTTGGTAGAATTTTTTAGGTGTATTTCGTTTTGGTTTTGATGGTAGTATTATCTGGTGTTCTGTAAGTGATCTGAGGTATATGGTTTGAATGTGAAGGATTGGTGAGTTGTAAATGGTGAGGAAGAAATGGGAAAGGTTCTGTTTAAGTATACTTTCTGTGTAGTGTGTGAGAGAGAGAATATTTGTTTTGAGAAATGTTTGTAGGCTGAGCAGGGGGTGATATTGCCTTATTTGTGGAGGGGCGTTGATAGTGTGTTTTCATTGGTCGTATTTAAGAAAAAGGGGATTGTTTTGTTGGTAAAATGTATGATAGATAGTCGAAGTAAATGTTCTTAGAGGTGACATGCAATGTTTGGAGTAGTGAGAGGGTAGTGAAAGGTATTAATGCTGTAAGGGGGGGAGTTTTTGAGTTTATGAGTGTGAGGTTTGTGTTTTATTGGTAAATAGGTTAAAAGTATATTTGGGTTGTAGTACAGAGTAGGGGATTGTGTAGGAGTTTGTGGATTTAAGGATATAAAAGCATGTGATAGTGTGTTCTGGTACTGGGTAGAGTTTGGTGAGTGAGTGGATGGTGAATTGATAATATAGGTCTGTAGAGTGTGGTGCATGTTTGTTGTGAGTTTGCATGCATGAAATAGCTTGTGTTTGTGGGTCTTTCTTGGAGAGTAGTTTTGGTTTGTGAAACGGGCAGCAACTTTAGTTCTAGGTCTGACCCGGCACAAACAGGCCCAAACAGGCAACTGCCTTTGTCCTCTCCACACTTAGCCTCAATACCAGGGCTGAGACACCCTGAGTCCTAAGGTTAATTACCCATAGTGATTAGGTGACCTTGTGTTAATTAGAACCCCAGCCCTAACCCTAGAGCCAATGGGAACCCTGACCCTATCACCCAATCACAGCTCTATGCCCAGCAACTAATCAGAATACAATCTTTAAGCCCATGTCAAATAGAAACATTATCCCAAACAACCAATGTGATCCCTTGGTCTATCAGCCAATCAGAACTCAAATCTTAGGCCTAGGAACCAATAACAACCCTAGACATGGCAAACAATGAGAACCCTAGCCCTATCAGCTACTCAGAACAGAAGCCCTAAGTCCTGGGAGCAACACAAACCCTAACCCTAAGAACCAATCAGAACACAGATGCAACAACCAATAAGAAACATATTGTAAGAGCATGTGAACTTAAATTGAAGGGGCTGTGCAAGGTGTTAAGGGAGGGGAAAAGCCTGGTCAGGTGCCATGTGGACCAATCAGTATGGCATAAACGGCTGTGCAGGTGCGAGGCAGCTGCTCTTGAGCCCAGAATCTGCTTGCATATTGACAAGTCCAATAAACACTTTGCAGGTCCTGTTCAACCCTGCAGGTAAGGTCCAAATGTAAAACAACTAAATAATGCTTTTTGCACACTTTAAGACCTTGTTGTCTTAGTCACAAACAAGTGCTACATACACTTTACAATTACAAACACAATTTCAAACCGCAAAAAAGGTTAAGCTGTCTCTTAAAAGCTCATCATAGAGCTTAGGATGTATTTTTGCCTTTTTACATTTTAGAAGGGGGTAAGGGAGTTTGCCTTCTTGTATCCTTAGCACTGTTTAGGTAAAACAAGGAACTACATTTACCCAGTCAAGCAGTGAAACACACAATGTTAAAGTAAAATCGCACTGTACAGACCATCAAAAAACAATATAAATGTTTATGAGCAGACTTGCCTGGGTTCATATTAATGTTCACAATAGAAAAGCCAGTTGCAAGGTGATGTCAGCATGAAAAATACCTTTCTAAAGCGCAGTTTTGAGCAGTTTCATTCTATTGGTGCTGCCAGTGCAGTCTAAACAAATGTCCAAATGAGTGTATTGGATATTGCCATAATATTTGTAGTTCTCAAAAGAAGTATTATTAGCTATAAAAGAAGTCTTGGGTTTCCCCATTACAATGAAATATCTCTTCAAGTGATAAGCCACAGACAGCCATATTCTGACTTGGATGGTAAACCCAGTACAGGAAACCAGAGTGAAACAATTCTGATTTACTGCTTTAAAACTGCACACACAAAATGCAATTGTGAGGAAACAGAATGTTACATATCAGTATTTCTGCATGTGATGAAATTGTGTGGTTTTACTGTCTGTGATTTTAGAGCGTGCTCTTTAAATCGCATGGACATATACATTTATCACATGAACACCTACAAACAATGTTTTACAACTTTGAGGCCATTTCTACAGTGGTCATGAGGACAGTGAGAAAAAAAAAAGCAGCAAAAGGGGCATCTTTAGGCATTTGTCCCTACTCGTTTCAAGGGCCTAAAGAAGGAATGTGATCATTTCCACCTAACCATTCACTATGGCTGCCACATCTGCTAAAAGGCAATGGAAAATGAAAAAAAGAATTGCCCGTCTTAGCTAAGGAGATTTTGAAGGTGCGTTCCATGCTGTTTGGCCATGTGACACCCTATGCTTCCTATACGGTGCACACATGCATGCAACCTACATTTTCCCAGTGCCTCTCCATCAGTGAACATACAACCGTGCACATCAAGAGAGAAATTATCCAGCTGCTCATTTAAAAAATGAAACATCACAAAGGGAAACTTTTTCTTGATGTGTTGGGTGCAGCAGGAGAAGGGAATTCACTGGAGAAGGGATCCTGCTTGGGTGTTACAATTATCCTTTTAGAGAGAGAGTAGCATAATTTTGGGAGCAGTGAGTTGTTTCCAATGCTGCCTTCTCTCTTGCTGGACCTAAGTGAATTGTGTTCATATGTTAACTCTAAACACTTTTACAGGCCCTTTCACCTCTGACTCCCTTCACTATTGCCAGGCTATACCTACTTGCATAAATTGACCTAAAAAATGTGATAAGCACATTAGCATGTGAACAGGCTCTGCAGGAGATGCCCGTATGACTAGAATTAGAAACTCTCTCATTAACACCTATACACACACCACACCCACAGCACTATAAAACACACACCCACATTACCCACAATCCTATGCCAACACAAGTTGCCACCAGGAGACTGAGAAGAAGGGCACAGACCCAACTAGACACACACACCACTTACGCCCATGCACCCCTCACCACTCCACATCAAACACCCCACCACATTACCCAACACACCCTCCACAACACACATCACACAACACCCCTGGCACCACAAAGGCAGTTAAGGGTTATGGTGGTGGAACATTTCAGGTAGAGCCACAGCTGTTTGGAGCACAGGTACAGTGGATATCCATTGCCAGGAAAATGAAGCTATGGCGGAGAATCGTGGACAGGGTGAACGCTGTGGGGCAGCACCCAAGAAAAAGGGATGACATCAGGAAGAGGTGGAATGGTGGAATGACCTATGGGGGAAGGTTCATTCCATAGCTGCAAGGCATCAGCTTGCAATACAGAGGACTGGAGGTGGACCCCCACTTTCTCCCCCATAGATCACAGCATGGGAGGAACAAGTACTGGCATTACTGCATCCTGAGGGACTCGCTGGAGTAGACGGAGGACTGGAGACTGGTAAGTCACAATTTACTAATCATCACGCCCCCAAAACCTGCATGCCATCCCACACCCACACCCTCACTCCCATCACTCCACTCCAATCCACACACTGCACCTACACATCTCACTAACCCCAATTCCAAGCTTTGCATGCCATACCAATGAATGGACACCCCTCTCAGCCCTGCATGGACACCCATCACTAAAGCATGCACAGCATAGGGAAACAAACAATCCCACAATACATCACCATACAAAAGCAAAAGCTGTCAGGGCAACACCAACCACAGAGGGGAAATTAGGGATGTACAAATGTCATACACTTGAAGCATAATACATCACTTTCATCCCCACAGGTACCCCAGCTAATGTCAGTGAATAGGAGGTGCCACCACTATCCAGTCCCCCAACAGAATAGGCCCCCGGTGATGACAGTAACTATGAACTTTTGGATCTGGAGGACCTACCTGGCCCATCAGGGACCACTGCACAGCCGGTCACTCAAGCACAATCACAGACCACCACAGAGCCTCCCCCATCAGGATCCAACACCACAGCACCCACCCAGCATACCCAAACCTGTGTCCCCAGGACACGTCAATCAGCACTGTGCCCACCTGTACAGGGACTCCAGGCCACACTTCGCCCCCAAGAAAATCAGGGACCTCAGGTCAGTGGCAGTGGACACACCATTCAGTTAACAGGGGCACAGGCCAACAGGGAAACTGGGAAGATTGCTGTGCGTCCGGGGGACAACATGACCAGGGAACCAACTCTCCAGGAGGAACTCTCTGAGATCCTGGAAGCCTACCAACATTCCCAGGACATGATGGGCCAGATCCTAGACAAAGTGCAGGAAAACAGGCAGCTGCAGGAGGGACAGTATCAAGGGATCAGGGAGGACTTGCAGGCCATTAACAACATCCTGATCTCCATAGCAGGGGTGCTGCAGACATGGCATATATCCTGAGGGAGGCAACAGTACATCAGCGGGCCACTACCACTAGCCAGTCCATCGACCAGCCCTCCACTTTCACTGCCACTAGTGGGCAGGAGGCCCTGCCACAGGACCCACAGGCCACCAGCACCCCTCCCCCTGTAGAAGGTGAACCACCCCACAAACATTCCCTGCAACCCAGCCAGAAGCCAGAGACACTTGCCAAGACCACTGCCAGGAAATGAGACGCTCCTGATTCTCCCCCTTGTGTCCCACTCAGTCACTTTGTCCACCTTGAACTGCCATTGCTCCCCTTCCTATGGCCCCTTGGACACTGCACCTGTGCCTCAAACAGACTGGAACAATACCCTGGACTTTCCTCCATCATCACCCCATCCCATTGCACTTTCCCCTCAATTTCTTAGCACTACAATAAACACCCTTGGAAAAAACTCGACTACTAGTATTTCATGTATTGAAAATTTGTATTGGTGGAAACAGCTACATCCATTGCAAATGAACTGTACATAGTGAGAGCATAGAAAGAATTACCTGTAGCTGGCTGTAGTGATCACACCAGGACATTGTTGTCATATCACCAACATCTGTAAAATTATAATTCATAGGTGACAGTAAGTAGAGATAAAAAAGTGGGTAATGCCATCATGCCACAGCCACACAGAACACACCAATAGTCAGAGAAATGTGAAGTTGCACTGTCTCACCTGTGTTTCATTGGAAGTACTGACGAATGACTGATGTTCTGTTGTCCACATCCTCATCCTCTGCCTCCTCATCCTCACTGTCCTGAGGGTCCACTGCTGCCACAGGGGCATCTCAAGTATCCTCCTCCTGCAGAAAAGGTGCCTGGCATCTGAGGGCCAGGTTATGCAACATGCAGCATGCCACTACTATCTGGCAGACCTTCTCAGGAGAGTAACACAGGGATCTACCTGTCAGATGGAGGCACCTGAATCTGGACTTCAGGAGGCCGAAGGACCTCTCAATGATCCTTTTGGTTCACCCATGTGCCTAATTATAATGTTTTTCAGCCCTTTTCCTAGCATTCCTCACAGGCGTCAGCAGCCACAATAGGCTTGGGTAGCCAGAGTCACCTGCAGGTATTGAGGGATAACATTTAGCCACACACTATCCTATTAGGTTAACATCAGAGGCATACGCTAACATACACAGGGTGGGGACCAATCAATCAATCAATCAGTAAATTTATAAAGCGCGCTATGTACCCGTTAGGGTTTCAAGGCGCTGAGGGGGTGGGGGGGTAGCTGCTATCGGTCGAATAGCCATGTCTTGAGGAGTCTCCTGAAGGTGAGGAGGTCCTGGGTCTGGCGCAGGGAGGTGGGGAGTGAGTTCCAGGTCTTGGCGGCGAGGTAGGAGAAGGATCTGCCGTTGGCGGTCTTGTGCTGGATTCGGGGAACGATGGCGAGGGAAAGGTTGGCAGAGGGGAGTTGGCGTGAGGGGAGATAGAAGTTGAGTCTGTTGTTCAGGTAGGCGGGTCCGGCGTTGTGTAGAGCTTTGTGCGCGTGGGTGAGAAGTTTAAAGGTGATCCTCTTGTCTACGGGGAGCCAGTTGAGGTCCTTCAGGTGGTGGGAGATGTGGCATAGGCGGGGTATATCGAGGATCAAGCGGGCAGATGCGTTCTGGATGCGTTGGAGACGTTGGATGTCTTTCGTTGGGATGCCTGTGTAGAGTGCGTTGCCGTAGTCAAGTCTGCTACTGACGAGGGCTTGGGTCACCATTTTTCTGGTTTCCATTGGGATCCACTTGTAGATTCTGCGGAGCATGCGGAGGATGTTGAAGCAGGAGGAGGAGACTGCGTTGACCTGTTTGGACATGGTGAGCGCGGAGTTGAGGTTGAAGCCGAGGTTTCGAGCGTGGTTGGCTGGAGTAGGAGGGGGGCCTAGTGCGGTGGGCCACCAGGAGTCGTTCCAGGCCGAGGGGGAGTGACCGAGGATGAGGACTTCCGTCTTGTCGGAGTTTAGTTTCAGGCGGCTGTTTCTTATCCATTCGGCGATGGATTTCAGTCCCTCGTGGAGGTTGGCTTTTTCGGTGTGTGGATCTTTAGTAAGGGAGAGGATGAGCTGTGTGTCATCGGCGTAGGAGAGGATGCTGAGGTTATGCTGACGGGCCAGTTGTGCGAGGGGTGCCATGTATACGTTGAACAGCGTTGGGCTTAGCGAGGAGCCTTGGGGGACGCCGCAGATGAGGTTGGTGGCTTCGGAGAGGGAGGGTGAGAGTCGGACTCTCTGAGTTCTACCGGAGAGAAAAGAGGAGATCCAGTTGAGGGCTTTGTCTTGAATTCCGGCTTCGTGGAGGCGAGTAAGTAGGGTGCGGTGGCAGACCGTATCGAAGGCGGCGGATAGATCTAAAAGGATGAGGGCTGAGGTTTTGCCGTTGTCCATTTGTTGTCTGATGTCGTCTGTGGCGGCGAGGAGTGCAGTCTCAGTGCTGTGGCTGCGTCTGAAACCGGACTGGGAGGGGTCTAGGATGGAGTTGTCTTCGAGGTAGTGGGTGAGCTGTGCGTTGACGATCTTCTCGATGACCTTCGCTGGGAAGGGTAGCAGGGAGATCGGTCTGAAGTGTTTGAGGTCGTTGGGGTCAGCCTTGGGTTTCTTGAGGAGGGGTTGGATATCGGCGTGCTTCCAGCTGTCCGGGAAGGTTGCGGTGTCGAAGGATAGGTTGATGATCTTGCGGAGTTGGGGGGCGATGGTGGAGTCGGCTTTGTTGAAGACGTGGTGTGGGCAGGGGTCAGAGGGAGATCCAGAGTGGATGGAGTTCATGGTCGTTAGGGTTTCGGCGTCGTCTACGTGGTTCCAGGTGGTGAGGCGGTCGGCGTGGGAGGAGTTGTTGGGTGTGGGGTCTGGCGGAGGTGTGGTGATGAAGCTGTCGTGGATGGCGGCGATTTTCTGGTAGAAAAAAGTGTAGAGTGTGTCGCAGAGTTTCTGGGATGGTGGGACGTCGTTGACGTTGGCGTTGGGGTTGGAGAGCTCCTTCACGATGCAGAAGAGTTCCTTGCTGTCGTGTGCATTGTTGTTTAGGCGTTCTGTGAAGTGGGAGTGTTTGGCGAGACGGATAAGTTGGTGGTGCTTGCGGTTGGCTTCCTTGTGGGTTGCTAGGCTGTCGGGTGTGCGCTCGAGAATCCATTTTTTCTTGAGTTTCTGGCAGGTGCGTTTGGAGGTGATCAGTTCGTCTGTGAACCAGGCTGCTTTTTTCTTTTCTTGGTTGACGGTGGGCCTCTTGAGTGGTGCGAGGGTGTTGGCGCAGTTGAGGATCCACTGTTGGAGGTTGATGGCGGCGGAGTCCGGGTCGGTGGGGTCGGTTGGTGGGTTCTTGGCGAGGGTGCTGGTTAGTTGGTCTTCGGTGACTTTTCCCCAGCGGCGGTGTGGCGGTAGAGGGGTGCGGTGGTGTTCGGTGTTTTTCTTGAATGTGAAATGGACGCAGTGGTGGTCGGTCCAGTGGAGTTCGGTGGTGTGGCTGAATATGATGTAGTTGCTTGCAGTGAAGAGTGGGTCTAGGGTGTGACCGGCGACGTGTGTGGGTGTGTTGACCAGTTGTCGGAGTCCGAGGTTGGAGAGGTTGGTGGTCAGAGATGCGGTGTTGGCGTCGTTGTTGTTCTCCATGTGGAAGTTGAGGTCTCCCAGGAGGATGTAGTCTGTTGAGGCGAGGGCGTGGGTGCTTGCGAGGTCGGCGATGGTGTCGCTGAAGGGGGCTCTTGGTCCTGGAGGACGGTATATGAGGGTTCCTCTGAGGGTAGTGTTGGGGTCCGTGTGGATCTGGAAATGGAGGTGTTCGGCTGTCTTGAGGGTGTCGTCCGTGTGGGTGTGGATCTTGAGGGTGGATTTGTGGGCGATGGCTATCCCTCCACCGATTCCATTGGTGCGGTCTCTTCTGGTGATCTTGTAACCGTCAGGGATGGCGATTGCGATGTCTGGGGCCGAGGAGTCGTTCCACCAGGTTTCTGTTAGGAAGGCTATGTCTGGGGCGGTGGTGTCAAGCAGGTCCCAGAGCTGGATGGCTTGCTTTCGTGCGGAGCGTGTGTTGAGGAGGATGCAGTGCAGGTGGTTGGTGTTGGTTGTTGTAGGCTTCGTTGTTCTGTTGCAGGTGAAATTGCAGGTGCGGCAGGAGAAGGGTCCTTTGGAGTGCTTCGGGGTGGGCTGGAAGCAGCCTGTGGAGGGCCCAGGGTTGAGGGCGAGGAGTTCGCTGGCCGAGTAGCGAAGGCTGGGGATGCGGGGGGCGTGAGGACCAGGGGGGGTGGCGCTGGGCGCGGTCCAGGCGCGGATGGGCGCAGACAGGCTTGCCTCTGGTGCGCCTCTGGCGCGACAGCGGCGCGCCCGCTGTGCGGATGCGCAGCTCTAGCCATTAAGAAGGGAGGGGGGAGGGAGGAGGGAGCGGCGAATGGGGGCGCGAGGGGGGCGGGGCCGCAGGGAGGCAGCCGCAAGGGTAGATCGGCAAGGGGGAGCGTCCAAGGGGCGAAAAAAACAGGGAAAAAGCAAGGCACAAACAGTGAGGAAAAGTTAAAAAACAGTCACAAAATACAATTATGGCACAAATTACAATCGGGGTACAGTAATCAGAAGGGGCACAACGGGGGCAGAAGCGCAAGGAGGCAAGGCGCTGAAAAATAGGAAAAACACTTACAGGACGGCGAAAAGCGACACACGGGTCAAGTGAAGCTTAAACAGAGCCCACTAGACACCAGGGATGAGGCGCAGGAGGATGCCTGCGGGTGGAGGAGGGCCTCAAACACGCTAGCAGCAGCGTGGGCGGGGTCAGGGGCACGAGACAGCTGGGTGGTGTTGCGGACGTGGGGGTCGAGCTCTAGACCTAAAGCAGGTCAGAGGTCGCTCACTCGCGACACGCAGCGCCAGCCATTAAGAAGGGAGGGGGACTGAGGAGCAGCTGGGAGGCGGAGGCGGAAGGGAGCGGCGAATGGGGGCGCGAGGGGGGCGGGGCCACTGGGAGGCAGCGGCAAGGGTAGATCAGCAAGGGGGAGAGCCCAAGGGGCAAAAAAACCAGGGAAAAAGCAAGGCACAAACAGTGAGGAAAAGTTCAAAAACAGTCACAAAATACAATTATGGCACAAATTACAATCGGGGTACAGTAATCAGAAGGGGCACAACGGGGGCAGAAGCGCAAGGAGGCAAGGCGCTGAAAAATAGGAAAAGCACTTACAGGACGGCGAAAAGCGACACACGGGTCAAGTGAAGCTTAAACAGAGCCCACTAGACACCAGGGATGAGGCGCAGGAGGATGCCTGCGGGTGGAGGAGGGCCTCGAACACGCTAGCAGCAGCGTGGGCGGGGTCAGGGGCACGAGACAGCTGGGTGGTGTTGCGGACGTGGGGGTCGAGCTCTAGACCTAAAGCAGGTCAGAGGTCGCTCACTCGCGACGCGCAGCGCCAGCCATTAAGAAGGGAGGGGGGAGGGAGGAGCAGCTGGGAGGTGGGAGGGAGCGGCGAATGGGGGCGCAAGGGGGGCGGGCCGCAGGGAGGCAGCGGCAAGGGTAGGTTGGCAAGGGGGAGCGCCCAAGGGGCGAAAAAAACAGGGAAAAAGCAAGGCACAAACAGTAAGGAAAAGTTCAAAAACAGTCACAAAATACAATTATGGCACAAATTACAATCGGGGTACAGTAATCAGAAGGGGCACAACGGGGGCAGAAGCGCAAGGAGGCAAGGCGCTGAAAAATAGGAAAAACACTTACAGGACGGCAAAAAGCGGCACACGGGTCAAGTGAAGCTTAAACAGAGCCCACTTGACACCAGGGATGAGGCGCAGGAGGATGCCTGCGGGTGGAGGAGGTGGGCGGGGGTCAGGGGCACGAGACAGCTGGGTGGTGCTGCGGACGTGGGGAGCGAGCTCTAGACCTAAAGCAGGTCAGAGGTCACTCACTCGAGACGCGCAGCGCCAGCCATTGAGAAGGGAGGGTGAGGGAGGAGCAGCTGGGAGGCGGGAGGCGGGAGGCGGGAGGGAGCGGCGAATGGGGGAGCGAGGGGGGCGGGCCGCAGGGAGGCAGCGGCAAGGGTAGATCGGCAAGGGGGAGCGCCCAAGGGGCGAAAAAACCAGGGAAAAAGCAAGGCACAAACAGTAAGGAAAAGTTCAAAAACAGTTACAAAATACAATTATGGCACAAATTAAAATCGGGGTACAGTAATCAGAAGGGGCACAATGGGGGCAGAAGCGCAAGGAGGCAAGGCGGTGAAAAATAGGAAAAACACTTACAGGATGGCGAAAAGCGGCATACGGGTCAAGTGAAGCTTAAACAGAGCCCACTAGACACCAGGGATGAGGCGCAGGAGGATGTCTGCGGGTGGAGGAGGGCCTCAAACACGCTAGCAGCAGCGTGGGTGGGGGTCAGAGGCACGAGACAGCTGGGTGGTGCTGCGGACGTGGGGGGCGAGCTCTAGACCTAAACCAGGTCAGAGGTCGCTCACTCGCGACACGCAGCGCCAGCCATTAAGAAGGGAGAGGGAGTGAGGAGCAGCTGGGAGGCGGAGGCGGAAGGGAGCGGCGAATGGGGGCGCGAGGGGGGCGGGGCCGCAGGGAGGCAGCGGCAAGGGTAGATCAGCAAGGGGGAGAGCCCAAGGGGCAAAAAAAACAGGGAAAAAGCAAGGCACAAACAGTGAGAAAAAGTTCAAAAACAGTCACAAAATACAATTATGGCACAAATTACAATCGGGGTACAGTAATCAGAAGGGGCACAACGGGGGCAGAAGCGCAAGGAGGCAAGGCGCTGAAAAATAGGAAAAACACTTACAGGATGGCGAAAAGCGGCACACGGGTCAAGTGAAGCTTAAACAGAGCCCACTAGACACCAGGGATGAGGCGCAGGAGGATGCCTGCGGGTGGAGGAGGGCCTCGAACATGCTAGCAGCAGCGTGGGCGGTGGTCAGGGGCACAAGACAGCTGGGTGGTGCTGCGGACGTGGGGGGCGAGCTCTAGACCTAAAGCAGGTCAGAGGTCGCTCACTCGCGACGCGCAGCGCCAGCCATTAAGAAGGGAGGGGGGATGGAGGAGCAGCTGGGAGGCGGGAGGGAGCGGCGAATGGGGGCGCGAGGGGGGCGGGCCGCAGGGAGGCAGTGGCAAAGGTAGATCGGCAAGGGGGAGCGCCCAAGGGGCGACAAAACCAGGGAAAAAGCAAGGCACAAACAGTAAGGAAAAGTTCAAAAACAGTCACAAAATACAATTATGGCACAAATTACAATCGGGGTACAGTAATCAGAAGGGACACAACGGGGGCAGAAGGGCAAGGAGGCAAGGCACTGAAAAATAGGAAAAACACTTACAGGACGGCGAAAAGCGACACACGGGTCAAGTGAAGCTTAAACAGAGCCCACTAGACACCAGGGATGAGGCACAGGAGGATGCCTGCGGGTGGAGGAGGGCCTCGAACACGCTAGCAGCAGCGTGGGCGGGGTCAGGGGCACGAGACAGCTGGGTGGTGCTGCGGACGTGGGGGTCGAGCTCTAGACCTAAAGCAGGTCAGAGGTCGCTCACTCGCGACGCGCAGCGCCAGCCATTAAGAAGGGAGGGGGGAGGGAGGAGCAGCTGGGAGGTGGGAGGGAGCGGCGAATGGGGGCGCAAGGGGCGAAAAAAACAGGGAAAAAGCAAGGCACAAACAGTAAGGAAAAGTTCAAAAACAGTCACAAAATACAATTATGGCACAAATTACAATCGGGGTACAGTAATCAGAAGGGGCACAATGGGGGCAGAAGCGCAGGGAGGCAAGGCGGTGAAAAATAGGAAAAACACTTACAGGACGGCGAAAAGCGGCATACGGGTCAAGTGAAGCTTAAACAGAGCCCACTAGACACCAGGGATGAGGCGCAGGAGGATGCCTGCGGGTGGAGGAGGGCCTCGAACACGCTAGCAGCAGCGTGGGTGGGGGTCAGAGGAACGAGACAGCTGGGTGGTGCTGCGGACGTGGGGGGCGAGCTCTAGACCTAAACCAGGTCAGAGGTCGCTCACTCGCGACACGCAGCGCCAGCCATTAAGAAGGGAGGGGGAGTGAGGAGCAGCTGGGAGGCGGAGGCGGAAGGGAGCGGCGAATGGGGGCGCGAGGGGGGCGGGGCCGCAGGGAGGCAGCGGCAAGGGTAGATCAGCAAGGGGGAGAGCCCAAGGGACAAAAAAAACAGGGAAAAAGCAAGGCACAAACAGTGAGGAAAAGTTCAAAAACAGTCACAAAATACAATTATGGCACAAATTACAATCGGGGTACAGTAATCAGAAGGGGCACAACGGGGGCAGAAGCGCAAGGAGGCAAGGCGCTGAAAAATAGGAAAAACACTTACAGGATGGCGGAAAGCGGCACACGGGTCAAGTGAAGCTTAAACAGAGCCCACTAGACACCAGGGATGAGGCGCAGGAGGATGCCTGCGGGTGGAGGAGGGCCTCGAACATGCTAGCAGCAGCGTGGGCGGTGGTCAGGGGCACAAGACAGCTGGGTGGTGCTGCGGACGTGGGGGGCGAGCTCTAGACCTAAAGCAGGTCAGAGGTCGCTCACTCGCGACGCACAGCGCCAGCCATTAAGAAGGGAGGGGGGATGGAGGAGCAGCTGGGAGGCGGGAGGGAGCGGCGAATGGGGGCGCGAGGGGGGCGGGCCGCAGGGAGGCAGTGGCAAAGGTAGATCGGCAAGGGGGAGCGCCCAAGGGGCGAAAAAACCAGGGAAAAAGCAAGGCACAAACAGTAAGGAAAAGTTCAAAAACAGTCACAAAATACAATTATGGCACAAATTACAATCAGGGTACAGTAATCAGAAGGGACACAACGGGGGCAGAAGCGCAAGGAGGCAAGGCGCTGAAAAATAGGAAAAACACTTACAGGACGGCGAAAAGCGACACACGGGTCAAGTGAAGCTTAAACAGAGCCCACTAGACACCAGGGATGAGGCGCAGGAGGATGCCTGCGGGTGGAGGAGGGCCTCGAACACGCTAGCAGCAGCGTGGGCGGGGTCAGGGGCACGAGACAGCTGGGTGGTGCTGCGGACGTGGGGGTCGAGCTCTAGACCTAAAGCAGGTCAGAGGTCGCTCACTCGCGACGCGCAGCGCCAGCCATTAAGAAGGGAGGGGGGAGGGAGGAGCAGCTGGGAGGTGGGAGGGAGCGGCGAATGGGGGCGCAAGGGGGGCGGGGCCGCAGGGAGGCAGCGGCAAGGGTAGGTTGGCAAGGGGGAGCGCCCAAGGGGCGAAAAAAACAGGGAAAAAGCAAGGCACAAACAGTAAGGAAAAGTTCAAAAACAGTCACAAAATACAATTATGGCACAAATTAAAATCGGGGTACAGTAATCAGAAGGGGCACAACGGGGGCAGAAGCGCAAGGAGGCAAGGCGCTGAAAAATAGGAAAAACACTTACAGGACGGCGAAAAGCGGCACACGGGTCAAGTGAAGCTTAAACAGAGCCCACTTGACACCAGGGATGAGGCGCAGGAGGATGCCTGCGGGTGGAGGAGGGCCTCGAACACGCTAGCAGCAGCGTGGGCGGGGGTCAGGGGCACGAGACAGCTGGGTGGTGCTGCGGACGTGGGGAGCGAGCTCTAGACCTAAAGCAGGTCAGAGGTCACTCACTCGAGACGCGCAGCGCCAGCCATTAAGAAGGGAGGGTGAGGGAGGAGCAGCTGGGAGGCGGGAGGCGGGAGGGAGCGGCGAATGGGGGAGCGAGGGGGGCAGGCCGCAGGGAGGCAGCGGCATGGGTAGATCGGCAAGGGGGAGTGCCCAAGGGGCGAAAAAACCAGGGAAAAAGCAAGGCACAAACAGTAAGGAAAAGTTCAAAAACAGTTACAAAATACAATTATGGCACAAATTAAAATCAGGGTACAGTAATCAGAAGGGGCACAATGGGGGCAGAAGCGCAAGGAGGCAAGGCGGTGAAAAATAGGAAAAACACTTACAGGACGGCGAAAAGCGGCATACGGGTCAAGTGAAGCTTAAACAGAGCCCACTAGACACCAGGGATGAGGCGCAGGAGGATGCCTGCGGGTGGAGGAGGGCCTCGAACACGCTAGCAGCAGCGTGGGCGTGGGTCAGGGGCACGACACAGCTGGGTGGTGCTGCGGACGTGGGGGGCGAGCTCTAGACCTAAAGCAGGTCAGAGGTCGCTCACTCGCGACACGCAACGCCAGACATTAAGAAGGGAGGGGGGAGGGAGGAGCAGCTGGGAGGTGGGAGGCGGGAGGGAGCGGCGAATGGGGGAGCGAGGGGGGCGGGCCGCAGGGAGGCAGCAGCAAGGGTAGATCGGCAAGTGGGAGCGCCCAAGGGGCGAAAAAACCAGGGGAAAAGCAAGGCACAAACAGTAAGGAAAAGTTCAAAAACAGTCACAAAATACAATTATGGCACAAATTACAATCGGGGTACAGTAATCAGAAGGGGCACAACGGGGGCAGAAGCGCAAGGAGGCAAGGTGCTGAAAAATAGGAAAAACACTTACAGGATGGCGAAAAGCGGCACACGGGTCAAGTGAAGCTTAAACAGAGCCCACTAGACACCAGGGATGAGGTGCAGGAGGATGCCTGCGGGTGGAGGAGGGCCTCGAACACGCTAGCAGCAGCGTGGGCGGGGGTCAGGGGCACGAGACAGCTGGGTGGTGCTGCGGACGTGGGGGGCGAGCTCTAGACCTAAAGCAGGTCAGAGGTCGCTCACTCGCGACGCGCAGCGCCAGGCATTAAGAAGGGAGGGGGAGGGGGAAGAAGGAGCAGCTGGGAGGCGGGAGGCGGGAGGTAGCGGCGAATGGGGGCGCGAGGGGGGTGGGCCGCAGGGAGGCAGCGGCAAGGGTAGATCGGCAAGGGGGAGCGTCCAAGGGGCGAAAAAAACAGGGAAAAAGCAAGGCACAAACAGTAAGGAAAAGTTCAAAAACAGTCACAAAATACAATTATGGCACAAATTACAATCGGGGTACAGTAATCAGAAGGGGCACAACGGGGGCAGAAGCGCAAGGAGGCAAGGCGCTGCAAAATAGGGAAAACACTTACAGGACAGCGAAAAGCGGAACACGGGTCAAGTGAAGCTTAAACAGAGCCCACTAGACACCAGGGATAAGGCGCAGGAGGATGCCTGCGGGTGGAGGAGGGCCTCGAACACGCTAGCAGCAGCGTGGGCGGGGGTCAGGGGCACGAGACAGCTGGGTGGTGCTGCGGACATGGGGGGGCGAGCTCTAGACCTAAAGCAGACCTACCAAGGCTCACCTATAAGCCACACCCTGTGCCTCTGTAGTGGGCCCATCACATTTGGATGCTGCTTTTCCTCAGGACAAAGGCATCATGCACTGACCCAGGATATTTAGCACTGACGTGGGAGATGTACTGGTCTGCCAGACACACCATCTGCAAATTAATGGAATGGAAACTTTTATGATTGCTGTACATCTATTCATTCTGCTGGGGAGGGTACGCAATATGTATCCCATCAATAATAATATTGGGGATATGTCCCATTGCATAGAATCCGGCCTTCACAGTGGCCAAATCTTCCACCGGGGAAAGCATTGTAGCTGCACATGTGTTTTACCATGGAAGACAAGACTCTTGCTCGCATGATTGAGAACATTGGCTGTGACATTCCTGCTGCCAAGCCCACTGTCAGTTGGAAAGAACCAGTTGCCAGGAAATGGAGCACTGATAGAACTTGCTCAAGAGGGGGGATCCCAGTCGGATGACGGATAGCTAATATCAGATCAGGTTCCAACTGGGCACGCAGCTCTGTGATTGTGTCCCTGTCTAGTCTATAGGTGAGTATAATGTGCCTGTCCTCCAGTGTAGCTAAGTCCACCAGGGGTCTGTAGAAGGGGGTATGTCTCCATCTCCTATTCATCCGCAGCAGTAGGTATCCAAGGGACACAAGAGTGAGTAGGCTGTCACAATTTGAACAACTAAACCACAACAGCAGTCCACATTGTGCAATTACGTATTGGAACAGTGTAAATTTCTAAGTATGTGCTTATTTATCCTGTAATGCATCAATTATCGATAGGCCTGTTCACCCCCCTCCCCCCCCCGAAATGGCAACCGCCTGTCCTGGTTAGAGGGACAGGTGGAAGTGAGGTAATTCCGCCGACGTTCAGCGTTGTGGCAGTAGGCACTCTTGAACCGCTGTGCAATTCCTCATTTGATAATATTGGGCCCAATGGAGTACACTGGCCAATGGGGATCTATGCCGGCGGTGACGGTGTTCAATGGTGCAAACGTGACCACCATTTTCTAAATCATTCCTCACTTGTTTCCTGACTTTCAACAGGAGAAGACCTACACAGCATGTGCTGTCTGGAACCTACCATGGCCTGTAGGACTGGGGAAAGGGCCCCAGCGTTCACTTCGGAGGAGTTGGAGCAACTTGTAGATGGGGTCCTACCCCAGTACTGATTACTGTATGGGCCTCCAGACCAACAGGTACACTGTGGCACGATGCATGTGGCATGGATGCATGGAGATGTGTGTGAAGGCATTGTGTAGGGGGGATTATCTGTTGGTGGTGTACAAGTTGTGTGCGGGGCAATGTGTGTGCCAATGGTGATGGAAACGGGTATGGTGGGCCATGGGTGTGACAGGCTGGACTGTTAGTTTAATGGGGTTGTCCTGTCTGTATTGCCTCTGCAGGTCAGCGCCCATCAAAATAAAGGAATATGGTGTGCCATTGCCAAGGAGGTGCAGACCCTGGGGGTCTATGGCAGGCAGAGCACCCACTGTCAGAAACAGTGGAAGGACCTGAGACGCTGGGCACAGAAGACAGCGGAGGCCCAGCTGGGGATGGCCTCCCAACAAGGAAAGGGTGCCCATCGGACCCTGACCCCCCTGATGTCCTGCGTAATGGTGGAGGCGTACCCTGAGCTGGATGGGTACTTGAGGGAATCACAACAGCCACAAGGGGGTGAGTACATTGGCTATCATTACATATTTTGGCTGGTGGGATGGTATCCGGGTGGTGGTTATGTGTTAGTGGGTGCCCTTAAGGCCAGGCCAGATATTGCAGCATGGGTCCTCTGAAGGGTAATGGTTGCATCTGAAATACAGGTAACCAAGCTTGTTAGTAGTCACTTTCAGGCAAGGCATCGTGGGTCCCAGGTGTGCTGCAGTTGGCGGTGTGTGATCCTCATCATGCCTTGGTGACTAGCCATATCACTGGTAGTGCACTGCATATTGCGTAGGCTTGTTCCCTGTGTGTGAGAGTGCTGAGTACGCCAACGGTGCTGTTGGTACAGTCATTGACCCAATGTATTCTTTGTCTCTATCTCCCAATTCCTTGTTTTATCATCCTGTCCTTAGATGCATTAGCATCATCTGGCAGAGGAGCAGGGGCACCGGTGACAGAGGGAGCTGCATCCCACATGACCCTGAAGGCACAGTCCACTGACGCAGAGGGAACCAGTGGGACAGAGGGCGAGGGGAGCTCCATGGTGCAGACTGGAGGAGACAACACAGACTATGATTCCTCCTCCGATGGGAGCTCCCTGGTGGTGGCGGACACCTCTGTGACCACCCCAGCTGCAGGTACAGCCACCACCCACCATACCAGCACTGCCCTCCCACTAGTCCCTAAGCGAGTTCCCGTGCCCCCCTTACCCAGGAGGGTGGGCATTTCCTTTGCCCCAGGCACCTCAGGCCCTGCCCCAGTCAGCCCTGCTGCCCTGAGTGAGGAGGCTATTTACCTCCTGGGATTCATCTCTGTAGGGCAATCAACCATTGTGAATGTCATCCAGGGGCTGGCATCCCAGATGCAGCAATGCAATGCATTCCTGGAGGGTATTCACGGTGGATTGGCGGCCCAACCGATATCGATTCAGGCTCTGGCCTCCTCTCTGATGGCAGCCATTGTCACTGTTTCTAACATCCCCCCTCCAACTACCACTTCTAAGTACCACTCCCCTTAACCCCAACTCATTCCAGGTGCACATGCAGATGAGCAGGCACACAAGGCAACACACAAGATTGGCACAGCCAAACACAAGCACCACACTTCATCCCACAGGCACTCACACAAAAACCATCCACAGCCTTCACTGTCTTCCCCCTCCTCCTCCTCCTCCACCTCTCTCGCAGTCATGTCCACACTCACACATGCATGCACTGCATCTACATCCACTATCAGCATCACTACACCAAGCAGAACACACATCTCACTGGCAGACACCTCCAAAACAACCATGCACGCGCCCCCTGTGTCCTCTCCCACCGTGTCTGTCCCCCCCTCCTAAGGGGCAAAAACGCAAGCATTCACGCACCCAACAGCAACCCACCCAACATCAGCATACAGCCCATGCACCTGCACCCAAGTAAAGCAGACATACACCTCCAACAACCACTCCCTCATCCTCCACTCCCATCACTCCTCCCTCCTCCCACCCCAACATCCCTAAAAGCTTTTTGTTCCCAAATTGACATCTTCCCTACCCCTCCCCCCCATCCTGCACATATGGGCAGGGTGCCAAGGACACAGCCAGCACCTCAGCCAAACAGTCCACGGGGACCTTGGTAGCACCACCTACTCGTGGTGGTAAGGATACCAGACCTACAACACAGAAGGGGAAGAAGCCTGCACCACCAGGGAAAAAGGGTAAGGGGCCTGCACCACCAGGGAAGAGTGTGAAGAGTCCTGCACCAGCAGGAAAGAGTGTGAAGAGTCCTGCACCACTAGGGAAGAGTGTGAAGGGGCCTGCACCACTGTGAAGAAGGGGATGAGGCCTGTGCCAGCTATGAAGAAGGGGAAGGAGCCTGCACCACAAGGCAAAGAGGGGAAGAGCCCATCCATCCCTGCCAGGAAGGGTAAAGAAACCACAACCCAGAGACAGGAGAAGAGGCACTCTAAACCATCGGAAGCTGTCAGTTTAACACCACCACCAGCTGTCACGGGGCCCCCACCGACAGCGGTGGAATTGCAGCCATCAGGGAGTGCAGGGGCTGCACAGGAGTATCCCCCCAACCACGACCACAATGCAGCCATTGGACAGTGAAGGAGGTGCCCAGGAGGCTCCTCTAACCACCACCACAATGCAGCCTTTGGATAGTGCAGGAGCTGACCATGAGGCTCCTTCAACCACCACCACAATGCAGGCATCAGACAGTGTAGGGGCTGCCCAGGAGGCTCCTCCAACCACCACCACGGTGCAGCCGTCACTGCCAACAGATGCCATGTAGGCCACACTCAAGGGACTGCTGTACGAGTTGGCCCTATCCAGAACCAGTGGGCAAGTCACCCAGTCCACAGACTGTGGCCTTGCACTCCGCAGGACAAAGCAATGGGCATGTTGCCCCAACCAGAACCAGTGGGCAAGTCACCCACTCCGGAAACTGTGGCCTTGCGCTTCCCATGACAAAGCAATGGGCATTTTAACCCCTCCAGTACCAGTGGGCAAGGCACCCACCTGCAAAACTGTGGCCTTGCAGTCCCCAGGACAAACCAATGGTCATGTTGCCCCCTCCAGAACCAGTGGGCAAGTCACCCACTCCAGAGACTGTGGCCTTGCACTCCCCAGGACAAAGCAATGGGCATGTTACCCCCTCCAGAACCAGTGGGGACGTTCCCTTATTCAGCTGAGGTGCCCCCCATCCCACTGAGGTGCCTTCTCACTTGCAAAATGATGCCCCTGGAGTGTTCTCTCTGGCCGTGTCAGCAAACAGCTTGGGCCTTGGACATTGCCCTGTGGCCTTTGGTGCCCTCATTGTTGGAGGCTGGCCCTCTATGTAGTGCACAAAAACCAAGTACACTTTGCAGAGGGTCTGAACAACCGCATGTTAGTTTTCAGGGGTAAGAATCAGACCACCTAATGCTCTAATTTTTAAGGTAGCTGGTCGAGCAGTTAGGCTAATCCAGGAGATATGCTAAGTATTTACTGTACTCACAAATCTAATCAAGCACCACACACACTCTATGAATAACTCGAGACCAGATCTTATAAAAATACTTCAGACTTCTGTATATTTTTTAAGACCAAAATCTTTAGAATAGGTTAAGTACTTTTCTTGTTATGACTTTTCAAATTTTTAGCAAAGTTAGTCTTTCTGTGCGTCATTACGCACCAATGGAATCAATAGGTAGTCACTTTCAAAAATGCATTAAAAATCGTACGGTTGAGTTACCAGTCACTTCGTTTACATGTTGGTCGCAGAGGTCAGTGGGCACCTTGTGCTAGCTGGAGAGCTTCAGGCAGCTCCTGGTTTCGGCGGGAGCAGCATTGGCAAAGTTGTTGGCACAGGCACAGGGACACCTGGATGGGCCACTTGGAAAAGGAGCTGGTTTGCAAATTCAAACTGGTGCCTGGGGGTCCCCTTTGGTTGTCGAGGTCACAAGGGGTTGGGGACCCGGGGCACACACCAGGACCCATGATGCAAGGCCCAGGGCAGCCAGGTACAGGGAGTTTTGGAGATCTTGGATGCTGTAATTCTCTTTCGGGGGTCGCTTGAAGGACAATGGGGGCACTCTGGTTGGTGGTCTGGGGTGTTCCTGAAGTCCCTCAACTGGGGCTTCCTCCTGATCCTATGTTAACTCTGGGGGAGCTGGTTTTCTCCTGGTCCGATGTCATCTGACCAGGACCTAGGGTATTGCTCTATCTCACCACCAGGGATTGCAGCGCCACCAAACTTGGTACAGTTAGGGGGCACTTCCAGGCTATTGTTGGTGTGTCGTTGGGTCCAGCTGTGACTTCCAGTAGCAGAGATATCGGCGATTTAGGGAAGTGTCCTTCACTGGTTTCTTGGTTTTTGCAGTTTACTTGCTTTTCTTGAGTGATGCCTTCACTCAGGAGGGAGATCTGGGGTGATCATTGAAGACTGGAGGTCCACTGGGTTTCTTGGGGTCAGTCCAGTGTTCAGCTCCTCCGCTGTCATAATTGTTGGGACTCTGGTGCAGCAAGTAGGGGTCTTGGCGCCTCTTCTGGTGCAGCAGGTCCTCAGTTCTCATCCTGGCGGTTTCTCTGGTGCTGGTTTTCTTGTCTTCTTGGGATCTTCTTTGAGTTCTTTTCAAATCTAAAATCTTGGTCTAGGGGAACCCACTAAATACTGAATTTAGTGGGCGTTTTAGGGGGAACCTGATAGTTTCCAATGGGGCACGTACCCTTAGGTGGCTACACCCACTATAGTGACCACTTCCTGTGGGAAGAGGCACTTCCCTAAACCTTATTAGCTGTTATTCTCCATTCCAAGATGGAGAAATCTAAATCAGAGGGTTCACTTTGCATGCAAGCCCTTAGGGGTGGTGCATGCTCAGTGAGACCACTCCTCCTACCCTTTGTCTGGTTACCTGCCTTTGTTCACACCAAAAGTGGGGTTTTGCAAAGGTGGAAGCCCTTTGCTGCTGGCAGCAGGCCTGGAGGCTCGAGTTTCAGGGCCTGTAGCCCTTTGAAGCTCACCGCGAGGGTGTTGCACATTCCTGAGGAAGGGGGATTTAGCTCCTCCACCCAGGAAGGGCATTGTTTTACAAACCAGAGAGCCAGGGCTCTCCCCCAGTTTTGTATATTGGCTGTCTGGAGTGATAGCTGGATGGAACCAGCCAGCAACTCTGCCAGTTATGGTTAGCTTTTGCAGGGGGCACCTCTAAGGTGCCCCCTGGGTACATTTAAGGTTAAATCCAATACTGGCATCAGTTTGGACTTAATATTCTGAATTGTTTTATACTAAACAACCCAGGGTACAGAGTGGCTATTATGTAGCTAGGGAAATTGTGTTTGACCAGTGCCCAGTACATACATTAAAATGGCTGCCTGTTCACTCACTCTGTTCTAGGTTTAGCAAGGACACCTTGGGGGCATATTGTTCATGCAGCTATGCTCTCACATATAGTATGGGACACCCTGTCTTAGGGCTGAAAGGCCTGGTAGGGGGGTGGCTTACCCATAACATATGCAGTGTATGGTGGACAAGGCATACAGAAAGTGTGCCATGTTGAGTTTGTCTTTTTAGGGTTGTCCCAGTACACTCAGCCTGCATTGGCAATGCTGGGCGCATTTGGGTGCAGGGCCCTTTGGGGTGGCACAACTAATGCTGCTGCCCCCAGGGGCCAGCTCTTAATATATCTTGCCCTTGGTACTGGGGTACCCATTTACTAGGGATTTACAGGTGTAGTTCAGAGTATAACCAATTGTGCCAAGCATCACAACAGTTTTAGGGAAAGAGATCTGGCCCAGGGCATCTGTTTAGCAGAGATCCTGGGCACTACCAACTTCTAGAACACTTCAACATCAGGCATAAAGTGGAGCTAACCATGCAAAAAGAGGCCTCCTCTCACACTCATGACTTTGGACTGGGCATTGGCCCTTTATGGACATTTGCATATGTTTGGTTCGGGTGGTGGGTTTTGCTATGCTAATAAATTGTTGTTACTCCAGCATTATGGTTCGTGCTTTATTATGCCATGTGTCATGTGCCATTGGTTTAGTGTGCAGCCAGTTGTGTGTATGGTGTGTGTGTGTCGTGTGTGTGTGTGTGTTGGGTGTGTGTTGTGTGTGTGTGTGTGCCACCTCCGGCCCCCCCCACCCTCCCCTGTGTGCTAGGCAGCTGTACTCACTGTCATCATCGTCGTTGGCATTGGTGTTCCAGGTGGAGCATGACGCAGAAGATCATCAGGAAGACTTGTAGTTCAGGTTCCATGGCGGCGTGGTTCTTCCCCGTGTCTCCAATGGTGAGTCCTTTCACTACTGAGCTGTTTCCGCCAGGCTTTTGTTGGCATTTGTACCGCCCCAGAAAAGGTGGCGGTTTGCAGTGTCTTAATATGGTGGGCGGTACTTTGTCTTCCACCTGGCTGTTGACGACTACCGCTGTGGTGACAGTTGTTTCCACCGTGGCGGTTGATGTGGTACATTGGCTGTATTTGGGAGTTATCACCGCCATGGTCATAATTTGGCAGTACTTGCTGCCAGCCTTTTGGCAGTATTACCGCCAATTTAATACTCACCGCCAGTGTCGTAATGAGGGCCTATATGTTAGACGCTGTGTTTGAGGGATATGCACTTGATGGTGGCATAAAAGTGTAAGGTTGTGTGAGTTACAGAAGTTGTAAGATCATTTTAAGGATAAAGAAGGAGCTTTGTTCGTAGCTGATCTTACATTAGGGTTGTCTGCAAAAGGCAGCCCATATAGCAGGTGAGGGTACATTGTGGCCAGGACATGCTTCTGAAATGGGGTAAGGGACAGGTGTGATCTCTGTGTATATCCAGGAATATCATTTGACAATTGAATCCAGGAGAAGTTCTCTTTCACCCACTTCTTCTTATCCTTCCACTTCTTTTTAAAGTCCCTATGGGGCAAAGCTCCTCCCCCAATATCTTGACAGATCTGTGACCTCCGGTCACAAGGCTTACTTCTGTGTACCACTAGGGATGAGTGCAGGCAGTCTATGTAGTTGTTTGTCATGCTTGGGCACACATTTAACTACAAAGGCTGTGTCATCAGCCTTTGTAGTTTAATTCTGTATGTGAAATTTCAATCCCTCTTCAGTGCTGTAGTCTGCATCCTGGAGGCTGAATGTGGTTCCTGTTGGCTGCAATGTCATGCTGTCCTTTCCATTCAGAGGTCCCCACCAAAGTGGGGTAGTTCTCCATCTCTGTGGCAAAGGTCTTCATCGCTGTGGTAGTGGTCTGTTCCCCTGTGGCAGACATGTCTGCCAACTAGATGAAAAATGCATTTGTGAAGATACTTGATACTTGTTGTACCTTTACAACTATAAATATATCTATCGGAGGCTCTATCATCTCATTGGAGGAGTTGAAGACCTGTAAGGCTACACCTGCATGAAAACCTCCTCTTGGGAATGGTGGGTAGGAAAAAAGTAGAGAGTTGGTGAACATCAAAAAGGTAGACAGTTACAGTGTAGGAGTGCTCAATTGTCTATTGACCCAATACAGTCCAATTCTTATTCATTTGTTTATTTGTAAACAGTGGCGAACAGTGGTATTACAGCTGAGTGATGTCAAGACATTACATAGCATGAAAAGGTGAATATGGTGAATACACTACTCAAGAAACATATACAGATGAGCACATTTCATTAACTGTTCAGTGCTAATGAAACATGAAGGACTGAGTGGGCTGCAGTTTGAATTTCAAATGTTTTAAAATTGCAAATTTCCCTACACTATTTAGGCAAGTTCTCTAACTCTGTTAGAGTGAGTAGAGATGCTTTCCTACAATTTCCCATGTTATTTAAAGACCCTGTTTAGGAGTACTTAATGTCCCATGAATTAAGAGAGTACCAAGCCCCTGGATTTAAGAGTGACACACAGAAACTATATACTTGGTGGTTTCTGAATTTTTCTGAATCCTGTAAAAAGGAGGCCCGTAAGGTACAGAGAGGAAGATGTTCAAACCATGAATTGAATAAATGAAGCAGGAGCAGAAAGTGTGTGTATAGGTGATTGTGTGATCAAAGTTATATGTATGATTGTAATTATAGCCTTACAAAGGAATAGTAATACCCATTCCATGGATTCTTGGCACTCCCATAAAATCTGTCACATGGAGTGAAAAAACAAAACTGGAAAATATGACATGGGGGTGAATGTGAAGTGGACGCAACATACATGGGAGGAAGCAAGAAAACAAATGCACTACTTTAAAGTGAGAAAAGAAAAAAAAATGAGTCAGTGGAAGGATACAACGCATACAAATGGAGATCTAGAAAGTATCAACAACAGTGTTTCAACAGGCTAATTTTGTGACAATAAGCAGGAGATAATGCAGTGAAGTCTCTCACAGTGGTTATTAGAGACTGGTTCATTGTACTGGTGATTTTTAAAGAAGGTTATCATCATCATCATTATCATTTAATTATTTAATTAAGCAAAACAGTTAATATTTAGAAAACTCACTACACAATCATAACACAATTCATCAAACATACTTTGTAAAAATATAATATGATAGAATTTCAAATACAAAAGTATTGTGGTACAAAAATATTTTTGAAAATAATTTGTCAAATAAAATAGCAACTTTAAATTCATGTAATGTAGCGTACAAAACACTGACTGTCAAAGCATAGAGGCCCAAAATATAGGCAACATACTTGTGAATATATGTATTCAATTGTAATTAACATTATTTTAGTTACTAATAATATTAGTAATAGTGATGATAATAATAATTATAATAAGCCATAAATATAATTTAACATGTTTAAGAAATATAAAGCATGCAATAATATATAATCATTATTGCATTAACTAAAAATGTTTTGTGAATCTATAAATGTTTATAATAATTGCATAAAATAATATATCATTTCTATTAAATAGCGTACAACATAATCAAGTAGAATTAATATTAAAGCTCAAAATGCCAACACTTTTTAAAAATGTATTAAACTACTATAAATACATTTTGAATATGGGAAACACAAATGAAAACACAGCAGAAAATGAAAAAGAAATCCAATACATTAAAAAATATATACTTTTAAAGTGAATATGCTTTAAACATCTCTTAAAAATTCCAGTAGTAACCCAGCTCCAACCCTAAAATATTCAACGTTAAAAAATAAATGACAAACATTAGGACAAATGCATGTACTGTGGGGTCAGGGGTCATATTTACGAGTCTAACTCCAATCTAACAAACAATTAGGTAATTGAATACATTGGTGGGGGTCATATTTACTACCCTTACTCCAGTCTAACAAGCATGGGCATAGTGCATACATTGGGGGAGAGGGAGAGATTTACTATTCCAGCTCCAATACAATAAAAATTGGAAAATGAGCATTCTTCTGCAGGGTTAGATTCACTGCACCCATATAACACAGTTACACATTACAAAATGCAAATATAATGTTTTGAAAAATGACAGTTGAAATAAAAAACTAATTAATTTAATGCCTACAAAAAATGTTGGAAATGAACAACCGTATGAGAATTGTTAAAACATATTTAAACTAATAAAATAAATTGCTAAAATAAACAAAAATCTCTCACAGTTCCATGTACCCAAATGATTTTTATGATAATGCAAAATATTTTTAAATGTATCACTTAACCCCTTCAATGCTGTGGTCATAACAGTTTCATCCTGAGCAGCACCGCTCAGGTGCCCAGGATGTAAGGCCTATCACCCCCCTCCCATGGGCAGCGATAGAAGAGGAATCACTTTCCCTTCCACCCCTGACCCCCCCCCCCATTGATGGTTGAAGACGTCAGCTCGAAATCACGCACTGACCTCATCAGATGCCACCCCCATTGCGCTGGAAGCTCAGCTTCCAGCACAATTGGAAGAGAAATGAAAAACATTGCTCTTCTACTCGGGGGTGCAGGTGTCACAGAGACATGAAAGTAAAGGAAGGGCCATTCCTTTCTTTTCATGTCTCTTTGAGCACATCTGCAGCCATATCGTGAAGCGATCGGGCTGCAGAAATGCCCACTAGACACCAGGGATTTGTGTTTCTGTTTTGTTTTGAAATTGGCATAAGGGGAGCAACCCCTTGAGAAAGGGTTGTTCCCTGGGGGGGTCATTTTTTATAAGGCGTTTTCTGCCCCCTTTGGGCGCATATTGGCTTATTTTAATTAGGCCCATCTGCCCCCAGTGGGGGCAGAAGCCACTAGACACCAGGGAGTTTTTATTTTTTTACATAATCAATAAAGGGGAGCGACCCGTTAAGCAAGGGCCGCTCCCCTTGGGGACAATTTTTTATTCAGTCATTTCTGCCCTCCACCTGGGGGCAGATCGGGCTATTTTAATTAGGCCAATCTGTCCCCAAGGGGGGCAGAAACCACTAGACACCAGGGATTTTTTTTTAAATGTTGAATTTTTCTATTAATGGGGAGTGACCCCTTAGGCAAGGATTGCACCCTTGGGGAGCAATTATTAATGAGACCTTTTCTGCCCCCTGTGGGGGCAGATCAGCCTATTTTTATTAGGTGGATATGCCCCCAGGGGTGCAGAATCCACTAGCCACCAGTGAAGTTTTTTCATTTTTTACATTAGGCAAGGGTCGCTCCTCTGGGAGGCAAATTCTTTATAGGCCATTTCTGCCCCCCTTATGGGCAAATTGGCCTATTTGTATTAGGCCAATCTGCCCCCAAGGGGGACAGAAAGTCCACCAGAGACCAGGAAAACTTTATTTTCAAAATAAGAGGATGGGGGTATGGTCGTACCCCCACCCAAAATAAATTGGGACAAAGTTGTTCTACCCACCAGTGGGCAGATGGGGCAATTACCCCCAATCCACTCTCCCCAGGGGGTCAGAAAACCAACTAGATGCCAGGGGGGAAAAAAACAACTAGTAGGATGGTGCCTACCAACAAGCATTGGCATGATTATGTCCCCACCCCAACTGAAGAGGGTAACAATCTTTCAGCTCTCCCCCCACACACTAAAAGATCTTATCCTCCGGCAAGCAAGAGGACATTTGATTATTTTGGGTTTTGGTTTTATTCGGTTTTACATTTGGGCAATGAGAGTTTGTCTAACTCTCAAAATCGTCCCACTTGGAATAGTGATGGCTGAACCTTTTGGACTTTGGGACGCTGTCATCTAGAAAACTCTACAAGACCTAGACACATCTAAAAATTAAACATCTGGGTGAGTCCAGGGTGGTATGCTTTACATGCACCCGCACCATTTTCTTCCCCACAATGCCTTGCAAGCCTCCAACTTTGCTTGAAATTACACATTTTTCACACATTTTTTAGATGGAACCTTCCAGAATCTGCAGGAATCCACACAATTTCTACCACCAAGCATTGTCACTTCTACATTCTGCCCCACTTTTCAGCCTAAAAGTGTTTTTTTTCCAAACTGCCCTTTTGGAACCACTTTGGTTCCCCCTCAATTTTGTCATGTTTTTGGCTCTTCCCTGTCACAGGCCCTTGACCCACCTACACGAAGTGGGGAATCATTTTTATCGGGAGACTGAAGGGAACGTTGGTCGGTAGGAAATTTGTGTCGTGTGGTGATCCCACTCAGAAATTAGGAACAAATTTGATTTTTAAGCTAAATTTGAGGTTTGCTGAGGATTCTGGTTAAGAAAACACTGGGGGATCCACGCAAGTCACACCTCCCTAAATTCCTTCCGGTGTCAAATAATCAGAAATGTCTGGGTTTGGTAGGTTTTTCTGGATGGCTGCTGAGGCCACGACCAAAATCGCAGGTGTCCCCCTGCAAAAATAGAAAGTTTTGTATTTGATGATTTTGATGTCTTCATGTAGTGTTTTGGGTATTTCCTGTCGCTAGCATAAGGCCTACCCACAGAAGTGAGGTACCATTTTTACCAGGAGACCTGGGGACATGCTGGGTGGAAAGATATTTGTGGCTCCCCTCAGAACTTTGCAGCACCGAAATGTGAGGAAAAAGTGTTTTTTTTTGCCAAATGTTGACGTTTGCTAAGGATTCTGGGTAACAGAACCTGGTGAGAGCACCACAAGTTACCCCATCCTGGGTTCCCCTATGTGTTTAGTTTTTAGAAATTTCCAGGTTTGCTAGGCTTTCCTAGGTGGCAGATGAGCTAGAGGCCAAAATCCCCAGCTAGACACTTTGCAAAAAACAGGTCAGTTTTCTTTGGGAAAATGTGATGTGTTTTGGAGCATTTCCTGTCATGGGCACTAGGCCTACTGACACAAGTGAGAGGCCATTTCTATCAGGAGACTTGGGGAATGCTGGGTGGAAGGAAATGTGTGGCTCCTCTCAGATTCCAGAACTTTATGTCACAGAAATGTGAGGAAAAAGTGTTTTTTTGGGCCAAATGTTGAAGTTTTCAAATGATTCTGGGTAACAGAATCCAGTGAGAGCCCCAGAAGTCATCAAATCATGGATTCCTCTAGGTGTATAGTTTTAAAAAATGCACAGGTTTGGTAGATTTCCTTAGGTGTTGGCTGAGGTAGAGGCCAAAATCCACAGCTAGGCATTTTGCAAAAAACAGGTAAGTTGTCTTTGGGAAAATGTGATGTGTCCATGTTGTGTTTTGGGGCATTTCCTGTCACGGGCACTAGGCCTACCCGCACAAGTGAGGTACTGTTATTATCAGGAGACTTGGGGGAATGCTGGGTGGAAAGAAATGTGTGGGTCCTCTCAGATTCCAGAACTTTCGATCACTGAAATATGAGGAAAATAGTTTTTTTGACACATTTTGTGGTTTGCAAAGGATTCTGGGTAAAAGACCCTTGTGAGAGCCCCACAAATCACCCCATTCTGAATTTCCCTAGGTGTCTACTGTTCAAAAATGTATAGGTTTGCTAGGTTTCCCTAGGTGCCTGCTGAGCTAGAGGCCAAAATCCACAGTTAGGCACCTCAGATTTCAATGTAAAAATGCTATGTGTCCATGTTGTGTATCCTTTCGCGGGCATAAGGCCTACTCACACAATTGAGGTTCCATTTTTATCAGGAGACTTGGGGAACACAGAATAGAAGAACAAGTGTTATTGCCCCTTGTCTTTCTCCGCATTTTTTCCTTCCAAATGTAAGACAGTGTGTAAAAAAGACGACTATTTGAGAAATGCCCTGTAATTCACATGCTTTTATGAGGACCCCGAGATTCAGAGATGTGCAAATAACCATGGCTTATCAACACCTTATCTTGTGCTCATTTTGGAAATACAAAGGTTTCCTTGATACCTATTTTTCACTCTTTATATTTCACCAAATGAATTGTTGTATACCCAGTACACAATGAAAACCCATTGCAAAGTGCAGCTCCTTTATTGGCTCTGGGTACCTAGGATTCTTGATGAACCTACAGGCCCTATATATCCCCATAACCAGAAGAGTCCAGCATATGTATCGGAGTATTGCGTTAAAAAATCTGCCATAACTGGAAAAAGTTATAGAAGAAAACGTGGACAGAAATAGCTCTTTTTTTCACCTCAATTTCAATATTTTTTAAATTTAGCTGTTGCTTTCTGTTGGAAAACCTCAAAGGATCTACAAAAATGACCTCTTACTGAATTCAGAATGTTGTCCACTTTTCAGAAATGTTTTACACCCATTTCTATCACTAACTGGAAGAAGGCTGAAAACAAAAAACATAGTAAAGATGGGGTTTGTCCCAGTAAAATGCCAGAATTGAGTTGAAAATGTGGCTTTCTGATTCAAGTCTGCATGTTCCTGAACACTGGGTAGATGGTGATTTAAGCCTTGCAAACTCTTTGTTGATGCCATTTCAGAGAAAAATACAATGTGCTTTCTTCTGCACCCCTTTTTACCATTTTTTTTGTAATGAAATTTTAGCTGTATTTTGTCTAATTTCTTAGTCTCTTCCAGGGGAACTCAGAAACTCTGGGTACCTCTAGAATCCCTCGGATGTTCCAAAAAAAGGATGCAAATATGGCATGGGTAGATTATGTGGACAAAATGTTATGAGGGCCTAAGCGCGAACGGCCCCAAATAGCCAAAAAAAGGCCTGGCACCTAAGGGGAAAAGGGCCTGGCAGCAAAGGGATTAATCAAAGTGTTTATTAGGAATGTAAGCACATAAATACATATTTAAACATTAAATAGATAAATAATTCACATTAATCATATATGATACAAAAGAACATTACACATCCACTCCCCCATATTGACACAATAGATCCAAACATTACACACTAAAGCAATGTATTAAAGATAATTAAACAATTACAAATACATTTCACAAGAACATAAATAATAAAGAGAAGCATCACACAATAAAACAAAACAACATAATGGGGGTCATTACAACATTGACGGTAAAAGCCACTTACCGCCGTGCAGAAGACCGCCAACACACCGCCGCGGCCGCGGAATTCCGCCACGGTCATTATAACCCACAGCTCGGAATCCGCCAAAATCCAGACACCAACACAAGTCCGCCACACCAAAGGTCAGTGATAAACTGGTGATAACAAAACCTCCACCGTCACGCCAACAGGAATACGCCCACACTATCACGACCCACGAATCCACGCGGCAGTCTTTTAACCGTGGTATTCCATTGGCGTTACACACCGCCGCGCTCAAAATACACACACATTTACAAAACACTACCACATTCGACAATTCGAAATACACACACCTGATATACATACACACACCACTCCCACACATCCAATACAATATAAAACAAACACCCACATCACCCACAAACCCCCTATGACAACAATTGCGACAGAAGGCCAGAGAGAGACACCACCAGAAACAACACTAGCATCCACAGGCATTCAACACCATCACTCACACAACATCTAAGCACCTCACACAACGCACCTCTAAATATCACCCCACACATCAAAACACACCACCCCACACATCACCCACACCACCCCATGGCATCGCAAAGACACCCCAGTATCTCTGAGGAGGAGCTCAGGGTCATGGTGGAGGAAATCACCCGGGAAGAGCCACAGCTATTCGGATCACAGGTGCAGCACACCACCATAGCTAGGAAGATGGAGCTATGGCAAAGAATGGGGGACAGGGGCAACACAGTGGGACAGCACACAAGAACACAGGATGACATCAGGAAGAGGTGGAACAACCTACGGGGGAAGGTGCGTTACGCCGTCTCAAGACGACCCCCACCTCCTCCCCCAGAACTCACTACATGGGAGGAGCAGGTCTTGGCTATACTGCATCCTGAGACCCTCGCAGGAGTAGCTGGAGGAATGGACTCTGGTAAGGCAAATATTTACTACCTTATCCCCCCCACCCCACCTGCATGCCATCACATACCCCTACCTTCGCCCTCACCCCATCACTCAAACTACTCACGTATGTCCCAATATCACAAACCACACTTCCCAAACACAAGCCCTGCATGTAACACCAAAGCATGGACACCCATCACCAAAGCATGTCCACTGCACATACCCAAACACCTCCTAAACCATTATCATACAAGGTCCTACACAGGAATGCAAGCACTGGGGTGCAGGGTCACCCACCCATTGCACACCATGGCACACACAGATGCAATAATCATGCCTTTACACCCCTGCAGGACCCCTACCCAACGTCACCGGACAGGAGGGTCCCGACATGTCCACTCCACCCACAGAAGAGGCCCACAGTGACGACAGCAGCTCTGTCCAACTGGATCTAGATGACCAGCACGGCCGATCTGGGACCTCGGGACAGTCGGTTCCCCTCACACTGGCACAGGCCACTACAGAGCTTCCCCCCTCTGGAAAGACCAGCACAGCACCCACCCAGCGGGCCCATACCTCTGTCCCCAGGACACGTCAAGTCAGCAGTGTGTCCACCACTACAGGGAACCCAGGCTAACCCACCACCCCAACAACACCAGGGACCTGGGGGCAGTGGGCACACGGTTCAGGGGACAGAGGCCCAGGAACACAGGGGAACTGGGAGGGCTGCTGTGCGACAGGGGAAGGACAGGCCCAGGGAACCCACTCTCCACGAGCCCTCTCCAACATCATGGGAGCCTAGCACCATTCCCAGGAGTCGATGGCAACAGTACGGTACTGGCCAAGTTTCAGGAGACCCAGAGGCTGCAGGAGGAACAGTATCTGGGCTTCAGGGAGGAACTAAAATCCATCAATTCCACCCTGGGCACCATTGTAGGGGTGCTGAAGGAACTCGTCAACACCAGGAGGGACACTGTGGCACAACAAGGGGACCCTGACACTAGCCTGGACGATGAACTGCCCACCACCTTCGCCGGCGCTAGTGGACAGGAGGCACTGCCACAGGACTACCACACCAGCACCCCACCTCAGGCAGATGGAGAACCACCCCGGAAGCGGTCCCTGAGATCCAGGACAAAGACAGAGAACAATGACAAGACCCCGCCAAGAAATGAGACCACCCTGATTTGTCATCCTTCTGTCCCACTTTGTCACCCTGTCAATACTTAAACTGCCCCAGCTCCACTTCCTATGCCCCTTTGGACAATGCACCTGTGAGACTAATAGACTGGACTCTGCATTGGACATTCCTCCACCATCACCCCTGACCATTTTACAACCCCCTCCACTATTTAGCACTTAAATAAACACCCTTAAATCACAAAACAATATGGAGTCAGTCTGTGCTTTCACAATTGTGTATTTGCAATAACTGAGGGAAATAGCAATGTCCACTGTATTGTCAACATACCTATGTCACACAGCTCTAGTCCATGCGGAAACAAAGCAGATGTCACAGAGTGGGACCCACATCAGTGAAATCGTAAGGGAAAGTGACAACTCAGTGACCATACACTGGATGAAAATGACAGACAGATGAGAGGCAGTAGAATTAAATTAGATGTAGCAGGCTGTGTTGTCTTCTTACCTGTGTCTCACTGGAAGTATTGGTGGATCACTGTGTTCCTGTTGCCTATGTCCTCTTCTTCTGCTTCCTCGTCTTCACTGTCCACAGGCTCCACAGCTGCCACAACACCTCCATCTGGACCATCCTCCTGCAGAAAAGGCACCTGTCGTCGCAAAGTCAAGTTGTGAAGCATACAGCAGGCCACAATGATCTGGCATACCTTCTTTGGTGAGCAGAATAGGGAACCACCTGTCATATGGAGGCACCAGAACCTGGCCTTCAGTAGCTCAAAGGTCCTCTCTGTAATCCTCCTAGTTCGCCCATGGGCCTCATTGTAGCGTACCTCTGCCCTTGTCCTGGGATTCCTCACTGGGGTCAGTAGCCATGACAGGTTGGGGTAACCAGAGTCACCTGCAAATGGCGAGGGACAACAGTTAGACACACACTAACTCATAGGGACATCCCCAGACACCTATTCACACTGTATAGGGTCCATGTCCTCACCTAATAGCCACACACGGTGCCTCTGGAGTTGCCCCATCACATAAGGGATGCTGCTATTCCTCAGAATGTAAGCGTCATGCACTGAGCCAGGAAATTTGGCATTCGCATGGGAGATGTACTGGTCGGCCGAACACACCATCTGCACATTCATCGAATTGTAACTTTTCCGGTTTCTGTACACCTGTTCACTCCTGCGTGGGTGGACCAAGGCCACATGTGTCCCATCAATGGCACCTATGATGTCGGGGATATGTCCCAGGGCATAGAAGTCACCTTTCACAGTAGGCAAATCCTCCACCTGAGGGAAAACGATGTAGCTGCGCATGTGTTTCAGCAGGGCAGAAAACACACTGGACAACACGTTGGAAAACATAGGCTGGGACATCCCTGATGCTATGGCCTATGTTGTTTGAAAAGACCCACTTGCTAGGAAATGGAGTAGTGACAGCACCTGCACTAGAGGGGGGATTCCTGTGGGATGGCGAATAGCTGACATCAGGTCTGGCTCCAACTGGGCACACATTTCCAGGATTGTGGTACGATCAAGTCTGTAGGTGATGATCACATGTCGCTCCTCCATTGTCGACAGGTCCACCAGCAGTCTGTACACCGGAGGATGCCGCCATCTCCTCACCTGCCCCAGCGGACGTTGTCTTTGGAGAACAGCGAGCAGAGAGTCAACCAACTCTGAGGTACGTAAACACAACTTAATAGGAAAATGTTTGCAAATCGACATATGGCTGTATTAGTGTTTAAGCAAGGCCTAGATATGTTTGACGCAGTCCAAAATAATTCCATGTGGGCCCCTGAATTGTCGGCTGCCTGACCTGTAAAGAGGGACAAGGGGATATGAGGTAACTTCGCTGGCGTTGTACACCGTTTCGGTAGGCGGTCGAAGACCGCGGCGCAATCCTGCAGTGGTTAACAATGGACCCTATGGGTCCCAGGAGCCAATGACGAGGTATGCCGGTGGTGACGGTTCGCACCGCCGGGGACGTGACAGCCATTTTCTCTTTGTTCAATCACTTGATACCTGATCTTCGACAGGAGAGGACCTACACTGCAAGTGCTGCTGTGACCTCAGTCTGGAAGAGACAATGGCTCGTGTGTCTGGGGAGAGGGCCCCTGCCTTCAGCACGGAGGAGTTGGAGAAACTAGTGGATGGGGTCCTCCCCCAGTACACACTACTCTACGGTCCTCCAGACAAACAGGTGAGTACACTGTGAGCATGCTGTATGTGCAATGCCTGTTTGGAGTGGTGTGGATGAAAGATGGGGGGGGAGAATGAGGTGTGCATGAAATGACGGTGACTACATGTGCGTCATGGCAAGGATAGGGATGCGGGCCAATGACTGTGACGGTGCGGATGGTTATATCTTCTCTTTTTCCTCTGTACTATTCCTGTAGGTCACTGCCCACCAGAAGAAGGATATTTGGCGTGCCATTGCCAAGGAAGTCCGGCCCCTGGGGGTCTACCACAGACGGAGCACCCACTGCCTGAAAAGATGAGAGGACATTCGCCACTGGAGCAAGAAGACAGTGGAGGCCCATCTGGGGATGGCCTCCCAACGTAGGAGGGGTGCCCATAGCACCATGACCCCCCTGATGTTCAGGATCCTGGCGGTGGCATACCCGAAGTTGGATGGGCACTTGTGGGCATCACAGCAGCCACAAGGGGGTGAGTACACTCTCATTCAGCTGATTCAGCGCACATTGTAGGTATCTGGGTGGGGGAGGTGGGCTGTGTGTTCCCCTAGGCCAGGGCGAGTTTAGTAGGCAAGTCACTTCTGAAGGCAAGCCCTGTGGCACCCAACTCCACCTGTGTACAGAGCCAACTACACCTAGTCAGGCTCTTGTGACATCCATGTGTGCAGCAATCAGGCATAAGCCTTGTAACCCATGTACCTGTGATTGATTTCGGAACTCCAAGTGCACGGTGTAGTACAGGGGGCTTCTGTGTCTGTAGTGTCCGCCAACGGTAGCGGTATTGCATGCACTCAACATGTCTTTCTTCTGCCTCCCACCCCCTTTTTTGGTCTCCCTGTTCTTGTGTGCATTAGCATCACCAGGCGGAGGAGCAGTGGCACCGGAGCAGGAGGGAGCTGCATCCCACATGGCCCTGGAGTACGACACAACGGAGTCTGAATTCACCAGTGGGACGGAGGGCGAGGGGAGTTCCACGGCGGGGACAGGAGCTGATACCAGCTATACGTACTTCTCCTCTGATGGGAGCTCCCTTGTGGTGGCGGTCCCATCTGTGCCCCCCGCATCTACAGGTACAGCTGCCACCTCCCCACCAGCACCGCCTTCCCAGCAGCCCCTCAGCGTTTGCCCCCTGGCCGCTCACCCAGGAGGGTGGGCATCTCCTTCGCCCCAGGCACCTCAGCCCCTGCCCCAGTCACCCCTGATGCCCTCAGTGAGGAGGCCATTGACCTCCTCAGGTCCCTCACTGTTGGGCAGTCTACCATTTTGAATGCCATCCAGGGAGTAGAGAGGCAGTTGCAACAAACCAATGCATACCTGGAGGGCATTCATTCTGGTTAGGCAGCCCAACAGCAAGCTTTTCAGACTCTGGCCTCAGCACTGATGGCAGTCATTGTCCCTGTCTCTAGCCTCCCCCCTCCAACTTCCTCCACCCAGACCCAAACCCCTGTACCTCAGCCTATCCCAAGCACACCATCAGACCAGCATGCACACACGTAAACACACAATGGAAGCTCAGGCAAACATAAGCACCACACATCCCACAAGCACTCACACAAGCATTATACACATGCAGACATACCAACATCCACTGCCTCCACTGTGTCCCCCTCCTCCTCATCTCCCTCCTCCCTCCCTGTCTCGTCTCCACTCACACCTGCATGCACTACATCCTCAGCCACTACCTCCATCACCAGCACACCCACCACCACACCCCGCTCACGTGCACTCACCACCCCCCTACCATTCACAAATCCCCTGTGTCCTCTCCCAGTGTGTCTGTGAGCCCACCTCTCAAGGTACACAAATGCAGGCACACACCCACCCAACAGCCATCCACCTCACGACAGCTTCCACCCCATGCACCTTCACCCAAAGTCAGCAAACTTACACCTCCTACAACCACTACCTCTTCCTCCACTCCCAAACCCCCTCCATCTACCCGTTCCAGTGTGCCCAAAAATCTTTTCCTGTCCAACCTTGACCTCTTTCCCTCACTTTCCCCACCCCTTCAGTCTCCTAGGGCCCGCCTCTCCAGGTCTCAATGCAGCGCCTCAGCCACACCATCTGCAGGAACAGTGGTGCCAGTAGTAACCGGCTTCTGGAGTGCACCAGACAGCAGGGCAGCCAGTGTGGCAAGGAGCCAGAGCACGGACAGTCCCCCACCTCAAAAGCAGAAAAAGTTGGTCAGTGCCTGGCGGGAGAGAGGAAAAAAATCTGCCACCAAAGCCGCTCCCAGGGGTGGAGTTGGGAGTGTGGAGACAGCTGCGCCACCATCCAAGGTGGGGAAGGGGCACAGTAAAACCGGCAAGTCTGGGAAAATCTGCACGGCGGACAAGACCGCAACAAGCACCGCTGCCAAGGACACTGCCGCCACCAGCACCGCTGCCAAGGACACTGCCGCCACCAGCACCGCTGAACAGGACACTGCTGCCACCAGCACCGCTGAACAGGACACTGTCACCACCAGCACCGCTGAACAGCAAACCGCCGCCACCAGCACCGCTGCCAAGGACACCGCCACCAGCATGGCTGCCAAGGACACCGCCGCCACCAGCACCGCTGAAGAGGACACCGCCGCCACCAGCACCACTGCCAAGGACACCGCCGCCACCATCACCGCTGCCAAGGACACCACCACCACCATCACCGCTGAACAGGACACCGCCACCACTAGCACTGCTGAACAGGACAACGCCGCCACCAGCACTGCTGAACAGGACACTGCTGCAACGAGCACAGCTCAACAGGACACCCCCACAACAAGCACCGCAGGCCAGTTAGCGATAAAGATTCTGACGCTACTGAGGCCGCCACAGGCAGGATGAAGCACTCTGGGCACAAAGCCTCCTCCAGAACCAGTGGAGAATGACATCCACTACCTCAGTCCTTGGCAGGATGAAGCACTCTGGGCACAAAGCCCCCTCCAGAACCAGTGGAGAATGACATCCACTACCTCAGTCCTTGGCAGGATGAAGCACTCTGGGCACAAAGCCCCCTCCAGAACCAGGTGAGACTGTTATCTACTTGAGAGACTGGGGCTTTGCACTCCCCAGGATGCAGCAGTGGGCAACCCACCCACTGTAGAGACTTGAGAGACTTTGGCTTTGCACTCCCCAGGATGCAGCAATGGGCAACCAACCCACTGTAGAGACTTGAGAGACTGCGGCATTACACTCCCCCCGGATGCAGTAGTGGGCAACCCACCCACTGGAGAGACTGTGGCTTTGCACTCCCCTGGATAAAGCAGTGGGCAAACCACCCACTGGAGAGACTTGAGAGACTGTGACTTTGCACTCCCCAGGATAAAGCAGTGGGCAACCCACCCATGGGAAAGTCTTGAGAGACTGTGGCTTTGCACTCCCCTGGATAAAGCAGTGGGCAAAGCATCCACTGGAGAGACTTGAGAGACTGTGGCTTTGCACTCCCCAGGATAAAGCAGTGGGCATGGAGCCCCCACGTGGATCTGGTGTCGTGCACTCATCCGGCTGAGGTGCCCCCCCTTCCCTTCCCCCTGAGGTGCCTGTTTTATTTCTATCTGATGCCCCAGCAGTGTTCTCTCCGTCTTGTTCGGGTATTGAGTGTGGGCCTCGCCTATGCATTTTGGGCCCAGTGGTCCACAGACTATAATGGTGGAATCCCTTGGACTTGTGTTCTTGGTGTAAATATTTGTTTATAGTGTGAATATCTTTATATATGTATATATTTTTGATTCATGTATTTGAATATATTACAATTATTCGACTCATTTCCTTTTGTCCTTGCATTCTTCCAGGTGGGGTTGGGAGGTGTAACTGTAATGTATCATGATGTATTAGTGTATGTGTTGTCGTGGGTGAGGGTGGGGGTGGGGGTGTTGCATGTTGCGTGTGTGTGTCACTCTCTTTTCCTTCCCCCCTCCCCTGTGTCGTAGGTGCAGTACTCACCATGGTCTTCGCCGCCGTCTTTGTTGTTCGTGGTAGAGAAGCATGAAGATAAAGGCTGGCAGTATCTGGAGCTCGGGTTCCATGGCGTCCTGTTTCCTCGTGGGGTGTGTAGAGGTGAGGGTTTTTCCTTTCCAAGTCCTGTTTGTGCCGTGTTTTTGTTCGCGGTGAATCCGCCCCGGAAAAGGTCGCAGATTGGACTGTTGTAATTCTGTGGGCGGTACATTGTCCTCCGCCTGTCTGTTGGCGGTTACCGCCGCGGTGTTTGTTTGTACCGCCGTGTCAGTCAGAGTGTTAAAGTGGCTGTCTATGTTGGCGTTTTCCGCCACGGTCGTAATTCCAATTTTTTTCCGGCGGCCTGTTGGCGGTTTTACCGCCGCTTTAACACCGACTGCCAGGGTTGTAATGACCACCAATAAAACAATATTATAGTAAATTATACTTTAAACTTAGATATTATTATAAAACAGTAAACAAGGTATACTTTTCCTCTCTTTCCTTCAATATTGTTGTTCATGATATGTTTGGAGTCATTTCAACAGATATACTATGGTCACACATTTTTTTAATCTGGTGTTTAGGTGGAATACCAATAAGACACAACTGATAGCAGCAAATTAATTGTATACTAGTAAATCCTTTCCTATGATTTGCACATTACTTCGTATTGGCTAGTCAATGAACATGCATCAGCACAATTTTTTCAGAAAGAAAACCAATGCAGTAAGATTAGATCTAAGAAGTAGATATGTTGCCCTTACATTTAAAGACTTTCACACAATATTTGCTACAGCAAAATAGCAATGCCTTTTTTGTGTACTAGACAGGAAAGCTAATATGTTGCACACCCTCCCGATACTGAGTTTGAGTAAAATTTGATTCATCCACTGCTGCCTCTATAAGGTAAAAAGTGGATAAAGTCAAAAATGCAGGATTTGCCTCGAAAGTGTTGCATGATGAGCTTTGTTGTTAATTAATGGTGTTGAAAAATGGTAAAGGGAAGCATCCCCGTCCGTACATCAGGTACAGACTCCTTAGTGGAAAACACATCGCATCCAAATAAATCAGTCAGCCACACGTGTTTTGCTTCCAGTTGGTAGCTCCCATTCTGATACGTATTGTATTCTGACAAAGTAATAGTCTTTTCTCCGGCTGTAAGAACACTTAAGAATCTTAAAGCCTCTTTAAAGAAGCATGCCACCTGAGAACAGACCAGTGAGACAGGCATGCTTTTCCTGAAAAAGCCTCAATACAAGGGATCTTAACATGTTTTCATTTACAAAACCATTGTGCTAAGGGAATATGCCCCATCTAACTATCACATCCTTCCTTTATCAGATGCTAGCCTGATTTATCTATAGGCCTTCAACCACTTATTCTCTTCTCCATACATACTTCAATATAAGCATGCATATGCCACCCAAATTTATTACTGCATTAAGGGGCAGTATACTCAACTCCTTCCATATTAAAGCAGCTTGAATTAAACCACTATTATAGGATCTTTATCTTCTTGAAAACAAATATTTTAAATTATGAAAGCATTTTAATGTACTTTGATACCCTTCATTGAATCTAGATTTTGGTGCAGCAGGTGCAGAACTGGTGGTAGTACCCTATGAAATGTACACTTTCCCAGCTCTGTATAGAGTCAGGTAGTTTTAGATTATAGAGACCTAAATGGTCACACACACATATTTGTGATTCAAAACACACATAGTACAGCACTAGTGAACAACATTATCTGTTAAACTACAAAACAACCTTGGACATTTCCAATAGTTTCTTCTGCCAAAACATAGCACCTGAAAGCAGGGATTTAACCGCCTTTTCCATGCTCGGCTCTAAACACTGATTTTGTCGACTCTCCAAAGGATATAGAAACAGTCATGGATTGTTTCCTGCCCGTGTAATATCAATACTGAATGATATCAGTCTTGGAGCACTGTCCTACGTAGATGGCATTTATTTGATGGACAATGACCTGAATACACACCTGGCCAGGGTAGATCACATTGTATTGGGATTTGTCAAACATGACTACAATTTCCACTCTAAGAAAACAAAAATTGCATTTCTTAGTGTCCTGTTTTTGAGATATGAGCTTTCAAATGAGGGGAAGAGTATGGCACCACACATCCTTGAAAGGTATGCACAACTACAATCACCAAATACCATGCAATTATCATTTCGCTAACAGCGATTCCGTAAATCATATTGCTATTTGTGATACGCTGCTTGAGACATGCTAATTCGTCTCTCATTCGCAAAAATTTGCTATTTTTTTATTTCTTCTTTTCCCACTGTGAATGCGTTTCATACATCGTGAAATGCTTTTTTGCATTTGCAAACGGACATTCACACCATTTGCGAATGCAAAAACGCTTGATACATCTGGCCCATGGTATTTAAGAAGGATTGTATCTCTGCTGATGACCTTGCTACTTGTAGATTACAGGTTTCATGGGCAGAGGTAAGCGCAACATGTTTTTTAAATGATAGTGCTTTCAGTCTGCTCAATTTGTCAAAGTTGACATTACAAGTAACAATGTGAGGCACCAAATGTTTTACTTTTATCGCATGCATCAGTGGGAATAGTACATTTTCACAAAAAGTCATTGATTGAGAAACCGGAATCACATATGGGGCACCTGCTCTCATCCTACAACTGCTTTGATCACTCAGCATCAAGTAACTTCCATTCAAAAATAACTGAAACACTGAGCGAATCAAAATGACAGGAATATCTTTTAAGTAAGAAGCTAAGTTAGCTGCTGACACATTGCATACGCCGTGCAATGGCATTTGCTCCTTACAAATCACTGAAAGGCTTACAGAAGTTTCAAATCACCACTGCTAGGAAAAACTAGCTTTCCCCACTCAGACACTTGTAATTGAAAGATAGCTCTCACACCTCATGAATAAAATTTTCCCCTAGAGGTCCTAACCTGCCTATTGGAAAATGTTTCAAACATGCAATCAATGAAAGGCCGATATTGGCAGGAATATCACCCCATGTACTAACCATCCTGATGACGGTGTTTCTGCCACTGTAAAAGGCAACTTTTCTAACTTCTCAATAATAAACATGATAAAGCTAGCTTTCTTCTTTGGCATTATCTGTTGTTTCGTGTGAGGTTAAATATTGCAAATAACTCTTTTGAGTTCATGTGTTAACGATGCACCCGCTTTTCCTTGAGAACCTCTAAAGTCCAACTCAAATACATAATGGACCTGAGCTGACTTTGTCCATGTTGTAATAATAACACAATTTTGAATAATATCTATTGCAGTTCACACAGTGTTGTTTGATGTGTAAATGCGAGTGGGCAATGTAGTCATACCATTATCAAAAAATGGTCAATGCTTTCTCTAAGTTTGCCTGATCTACTTGCCTTAAATGAGCAGCAGCTTCCATTTGTGAAAGCTTTCTTTTTTATTGTATATTGCACACAAGAACCTGTTGCAGTATGGTTTCCTAGGACCTAACCTGAAATCTTGCAAATCTACATTCCCAGAGAGGTGTTCTTTAACAGCTGTCAATGTGGAGTGTTGCAACCATTGCTGACATAATATGCCCATGCTATGTGTAGTAACAATACCTGTATGTTGTGTAGTGGCATACCGTGGGTCTGGTCTGCTTTCTTTAAAGATTTGTGTCCACTGGTCACAATAACCACAAATCGAGACCCAAAAGTGTTGAATTAAATGCACCTTTCTTAACCATACCATTGAGCTGGTGCTCTGTAATATTCACAATGTTGCCAATTCTCAAATTTTGCTATTGAAGAAATTCGGGGAATCATCACCTCTTTAACTTTTGCTAAACCAAGGCAAGTTGTTTGTTGGGCAGTTTCATTCTGAAAAATCATTTGCAGTGGTGTTTGGCTTGTTTGGCCACTTGGAAAACAAATACATTCAAATATATCAATTTAGTGTCAGTGAGCAGGGTTTTTCTTGATTTTACTGTAGCCAATTTAAAATAATAAGACCCAGGATCCGTAGCATCATGCCTAGAAAAATCCATGAATTTATCTACATATGTTTTGGGACTCACCACTGGTGAAGTCAGACAGTGTTCCCATTATGTATAATTAAAAACTGTACTTAGGTACTAGCTCTGTGTAGGTAATGGTATCCTTAATAATGGTAACATAACATTTTGCCATAATTTGCTGAGATCATGTACTCTTCTTCACTTTCAAATACAGTAAAATATTCAAGCTGAGAGAGCATGTAATCAACTATTTGTACATTCCAGTCATCAGACACAACACCAGGAGTGTTAATATAATTATTGGAAATCATAAATACATATGGAATTTGAATAATTTCAGTAGGGCCTAAAATATCACATGGAACCTTACCCCAAGCAATCCCATCAGGAATTGGAACAGCAGAATTGTTCACTAGGGACCAGTCTCGCTGCACTTTGTGTGAAGAAATATAAGGCATTAAAACTTCATATACTAGTTCATCAGTAGAGCCTTCAGGAAAACAAGGCCCATGTACAACAAAAATCTGATAATTCCAAATCCAATTCATAGGAAAAATTTAAGCAAAGCTCATATATTTTATAGATAGTACCATGTACAAATCAAATGAGTGTGTTAAAATTGTTGAAAAGCTTACGTACACCATTTATGTAAGTGGTATTTGAAGATTAGGAAAGGCCATCTCTGTTGACAAAATAACCAGAAGCAGTATTCTGCAAAAGCTTGAGCCAGTGCAGGTCAAAGAGAACTGGTAGATGCCTCTAACGGCGGTCCATAATAAACAGCTCCATCAATTTGTGATGTAGTTGAGGGTTACAGACTAACATCTGGGATATTACTTGTGCATGTAGCGGTACCTGGAATCAACAAAAGTTCATTCTCCACCCTCCACAACCTTGGGGAAGCAATTTCAATGTAGTTTAATGCTTCAAGAGGTATCTCCTGTATGCTAGGGAGAGGGGAAGGGAACTACCCAGGAATCCTCTGGTTCTAATGTGCAGGATTGGCCACATGATGCAAATTTATTTAATCAATGGAGACACAAAGTTTGCCTTTGGGACAAGAAAGTGGTGGAAGATCAAAATTCTAGTACCCCGTATTTTAAGAATAGGCACAGGTGCACGGTAGGATGGGCCAAACTCCTTTTTCACAGGAATCTTCTCAAAAAACAGATCTCCAGCTTCTGGAATCAAGCCTGTGGAAGTTGTTGAATCCCTCATTTCCAAAGTTGCAGCGTGTGTGGTGGAACGTTCCTATTGGATCACTTGTAATTCCTGTAAGACAGCGAGACGATCATTTATTTCAAGTGGAGTTTCTGCCCCCACTTCGCCAGGACCATCAAGATCTGGGGTGTACATTGGAATGCCAAATAGAAATTCACATGGGGTACAGCCTCCTAAATCTTCTAGTCAGAATATTTAATGCTTTCTAAACTCCATATAAGTGATGGATCCAACTATGATCTGAACCTAATAATCTAGATGCTAAGGATTGCTTTAAGTCCCAGTCTTTCCTTTCCACTATCAAATTTCCCTCGGGTTGATAGGGGTAAGACACTGTTACACCCAATGCTCCAAAGGTCGCTCTGTAAGCCTTCAAGGCAAAAGCAGGGCCCTGGCCTGAGTGCAATGCAACAACTGCATATGTCCTAATGAAGACTTGCAAATCTTTAATAACAGTGTGAGAGTAGGCCAACCATTGTGGCCGCACCCAAAGGAATCTCGAGCAATAGTCAATTGGTAGTAGAATGTGTTTGTATGAACCATTGGAATTAAAAGGACCACAATGGTCCAGGAACGCACATTACATAGGGGGTCATTCTGACCCTGGCGGCCGGTGACCGCCAGGGTCACTGACCACGGGAGCACCGCCAACAGGCTGGCGGTGCTCCCGAGGGCATTCTGACCGCGGCGGTTCAGCCGCGGTCAGAAAGGGTAAACCGGCAGTCTCCCGCCGGTTTACCGCTGCCCCAGTGAATCCTCCATGGCTGCGGAGCGCGCTCCGCCGCCATGAGGATTCAGACACCCCCTACCGCCATCCTGTTCATGGCGGGAAACCCGCCATGAACAGGATGGCGGTAGGGGGTGCCGCGGGGCCCCTGGGGGCCCCAAAAAGTATTTCAGTGTCTGCTTTGCAGACACTGAAATACGCGACGGGTGCAACTGCACCCGTCGCACCCCTGCAACTACGCCGGCTCAATTCTGAGCCGGCGTCCTCGTTGCAGGGGCATTTCCTCTGGGCCGGAGGGCGCTCTTTTGGAGAGCGCCCGCCGGCCCAGAGGAAATGTTTGAATGGCCGCCGCGGTCTTTTGACCGCGGTGCGGTCATTTGGCGGCGGTACCTTGGCGGTCGGCGGAGGCCGTCCGCCAAGGTTAAAATCACCCCCATAGTCTTGTTGGACACTAAGAGGAGTGTCTGCAGTAGGTGTAATTTGTTGGCAGATGTCACAACTAAGGACATACAGTTTTTTCTGTTTGTATAGACTATGCCACTGTAACGTTTTGCAATAATGATAGAGTAGCTGCCACACCAGCATGGGCAGAAGCATCATACCCATGAGCCACTTGAAATAGTTCTAGACTATGATCTTGGTTGTGGATAGCAATCACCCACTTCTAGAATTGTTACATAAGGAATGTTTAAGGCACTTAACTGGTAAAAAATATTTAGCTGGGTATGCTTTTAGAAAAGGGGTGCCATCAACCAAGGCTTTTATGACAGCCAATATTTCATCATCCACCCTCAAATGAGAATGAGTTATTGCAACCACGGTTGCCAAAGCAACTACAGATTTGGTCACTTCATCTGCCAAAAAAATCCCTACAGCGTGTATTCCGACACATTGATGACCCAATGTATGTACTCCATGAGCCAGTGGCAGTTTGTCTTTGAGTTCTGCCATTTTTTCCGGAGCGTTTTATGCTGAATGGTATTTTCTTTGGAATCTCTGAATCCTTTAAGGTGCCAATAGTGTTAATTTTCATTGAAAGACTTGACACAATAGTACAAATCACACATGATAAGTGTGGGTAATTCAGGATTCATATGTTAAAGTGCAAAAATCAATACTTTCAGTTCTGCGAGATGTGCAGTACAATCCCCAAGGGACTGTGTAAAGGTTTGTTGAGGGTGGAATTCGTCACCCTCATCACTCTACAAACAATTTAGTAAATCACGGAGTACTGTTGTTTGCTCCCTACAGTGAGAGAAACTGAACCATCAGTATAAATGATGTATTTAGAATGACCTAGAGCCTTGACATTACTGGGCATAGGATACTAAAGTTCACATTGGAGAAATTATAGAGTTTGTAATTTTGGGTAAAAAAATAGTCAACATCAGTGACAGTGAAGGAGGTGATCCATTGTATTCATCATGGATGTAGTGATTATGCACTTGGAACACTGGCTTTTGTAATAACATTGAGGCTGGTACTAGGGTTATCACAATGATGCGCTTCCCCTGAGCTAATGGTCTCCCCATTGATAACAGACATCTGAACTGCAGTCAACATTTTCTCAGTGGATGCAAAATGCATTTCTGCATTGGAATATAAATGTGATTTATATGCAAACGGGACTGTGTCACCTTTATTGAATGTGACATAGGTACAGCTAATAGCACTCAGATTTATCCAGCTGACCACATTTGTTTTGTTTCTATGTGTAACGAAGTGTTTTGCCTCGAGCATGTCTATTTGGAATGATCTCAGTATTTGTGTATGTTATAGTGCCCAATATTTGTTTGAGAAGTCTGGAAGTAACAAATCATAAAGTGGTATTATGCATTGTGCATAGTCTGGTATGTATGTTCTGGCAAACCTAAAGAATGCTGAAACACAACATGCAAAATTATGGCCACATGTGCTATCCTGCACAACATAGCAACCACCAGAGGCATACCAGTGGAACTCACAGAGCCAGACTCAGATGAAGATGATGATCCCTTACCACCCCTTCTACCAGCAGACAGGACCAGTGCAGCAGAAGGCAGGGAAAGGCGTGCTGACATCACGCGCAACCATTTTTGATGTAAGTAATGGCAAATCCACTTCAATAATATGTATTTCAGTAGTTAGCATCTTTATTACCTTGACTTCAGGTAAACAATGTGTCAGTAGGACATAGCTATTCACAATGGGCAGACATGATCAATTAACAGTGTCACACTATTAGCATCATAGCATGACTTTATGACACATGTTGAGGTGGTCCCCTGTAGCCCTCCACATCACTTCTTATGTCCACGCACTCCACTTGAGTGCTCAGTGCCCTCGCTCACACATCTAGTAGCAGGGTCACCTGCAGTACTGTGTCTGGCACTGCGATGCCTCGGATCAATCACAGGGATTGTAAGACTGCTGAGGCTAGAGGACTCCTCACTGTCACCAACACCCAGTAAACTGGTTGTGGCACTGCATGCTGTTTGCATGGCATCCACTATGTTGGTAATTTGCACCAGTCCCTGTGGAATGTCCCGACTGCAATGTGCCATCTTCACCTGTGTGGCAACGGCACACCGTGATACCTGGGCTGATGAACTTGCAAGCCGATTGACTGATTTACAGAAGCTGTAATAGTTAGCCAAATATTGGTGATGGCACCTGCTCTGGCTGACGCGCTCCTGCCGTATCTCAGTGCATAGTTCCCCAATGGCCTGTGTCAACTCCTTGGTGTTTTCAGCAACTCTTTGCTGTCTCTCAATCAGGGTCTCCAAGTGCTTGTTTTGTAACCCCAAATTGCTATTGTGAGACACAAACTGTCTGTGCAATGACTTCAAATGTTTGCATTGCAGGTGCTGCACCTTCAGCATGGAAGCTTTCAGGCTGCCAAAGATTGAATGGCCCACTCCTTCTTCTGTGCCCTGCCTGCCTGCATCATAGAGCCTCATGAGGGGAGTTAACTGACGCTGGCACTGGGGCAGGGACTGCTGTCTTCCTGTGGGACTCAGCTCTGGTGGTGGTGTGGGTTCATGTTCTGGCATCTCATCTGAGTCCAGGTTGTACTCTGGCAGTGGTAACACCCTTGCCCTGTGTCTGGTCAGAACAATACTGTAGGACTCACTTGTATTTGAGTCTGACTTTGGCTGTGTTTCTGCTTCCCCCACTTTTTCTGATCCTGCAGCAGCAGGGACTGAGTCATCTGCAAGGATAAAGTGCAGCATGTCATTTCTAGCATTTGTCACAGATTTCCACAGTGTTGCTTTATATGTACAAATAAATTGTGTCACCCTGAGACATTTGTGGTGTTTCCCTATGTGGCTGGCCACTGTCTTGCTATTTATGTTGTGTATTCACCCTAGGGTTGTGTACTACCACTCCCACAAGTCACTGTTGTGTTGTATGTAAGATGTGACATGGACTACTTTTCATCAAGCTATGTTCTATTTCCTAAGGGACATGTGTATATGCACATGTGGTGATACGCATAATCACTGACTTTACCTTTGCTGGTGCTGGGTGTCCCTGAGGTGTCGATGTCAGTTACACCACTGACAGCTTCTGGCAGCAATGTGCACTCTACCAGGTCTTCCATAGGGGTGGGGGATCCGCCTCTGGTGCTCCTTGCCTACCTAAGCCTGCTGGCCACCCTCTCCTTGGCACTGGACTGCAAGTCCTACCTTCGGTTGCGTATCTCCTCCACAGTGCTCTGCGCAACACCCTCTGCGCATATTTTTGTCTGAATGTCAGACCAGAGTTTCCGCTTCTCACTCTCAGGTACTTGGAATGAGGTCTTTCCAAACAGTCTGTCATGGTTCACAGCAGCCTCCTCAATGAGCACCTCCAATTCTTTCTCACTGAATTTCAGCTTCCTGTCTCCCTTCTCCTTCCCATTGCTAACATTGGCCATGTTGCAGTTTGATACTGGCTTCCTTACAATGCTGACTCCCTGGTGCGGGGCTGTGTCTCTCTCACTACTCCTTTGGGTGTGGCTCCTGGAAACAGCATGGGCTGACTCACTTCCTGGTTGTGATGTCATCAGGCTGTTCTGATTTGCCGTTTTCGCTATTTGCGATTTTCAATTACCGAATCACAAAAATTTTTGCGATTCAGTATTTGCATATCGCAAGTAGCATTAGCGAATTTTAAGAAATCGTTATTTGTGATTTTCAAGTTAGATACATCACGTTTTGCATTTCTAAAATTGTGATTTCTTAAAAATCGCAATTTGGTAATCGCTAACTGAAATCTTGATACATCTGGCCCCAACTTTCCAAAACTTTTCAGTGAACTTGTGAGTTGCATTTTTAATGCAGCCAATACAGTGGGTTGCACACTTTTTAAGGCAATAGGGTCTGCATCTGTAAGTACATTCCAGACTGTTTTTGGTGCAATACCGTCAGCCATCCATTCACTTTTTTCAAGTGCTTTTGGACTTTTGGAGGTATCCTTCATGCATTAGTGTTAATTGGTGGTGTCCTGATGTTGCTGTTTTTGTTTCGCAATGACTGCCCCATCTCAAACCGAAGAGTGAATGAGCTACTACCACCCCAACTGTGATGTGATTGTACAAGGCAGTATTTTTGGAGTATCACTATTGGAGGAACTAAACAAACACTAGTCCCTCTCCTTTGGGCCAGTATTTTGCTGTGTGCAGCCTTTTTGTAATTGCTTATGGTGCCCCTTTTAGAATGCAATGGAAGTGTGTCTTGTTCAGCAGCAGGTACTTTCTATGGACATGAATGTGTTGATGTCCTGTTAAGGATTCATTGCTGGAGCTGTCCTAGGAGACTTCAATTGTTCTATGATGCC